>NC_138661.1:67588055-68322040 GCF_964273445.1 Streptopelia decaocto
GGGGAACGAATGGCACCCGGGCCAGTGCCCCGCGGCGGTGCTGGGGGAGCCCCCCTGTCCCCCCGGCCACACCGCGGCCGTCAACTGCTCAGGTGTGTGTGGGAACAGCCCTCAGGGGCTTTTGGGGCACCCTCAGACTTGGGAGCCGGGACCCAGGGTCCTGTGGGCCGAGGGGAGGGCTGAGCCGCCATCCCCGCGGGGTCTCTACGCGGCTGCTGCTGCGGCCCCACGGCAGCGCTGGGGATGTTGCAGGTGTTGCCGAAGCCCTGCGGCTGGTGCAGGGGGAGAGCCGGTGCGACGGGCGGCTGGAGGTGCCCAGGAGCCCCGGGACATGGGCCCGCGTGGCGGCGGGGCCGTGGGACAGTGGGCTTGGCAGCGTGGTGTGCCGGCAGCTGGGCTGCGGCGTGCTGGAGAAAGTGTCTGGTGTGCCGGGCTCGGGCAGCGTGGTGCTGCGCTGTGCCGGCACCGAGGAGAGCCTGGCACGGTGCAACGTCTCCGGGACGGCCGCCGCACCAACCGGCAGCCCCGAGGAGGTGGCCGTCGTCTGCTCGGGTGAGTGTCCCGAAGGGCCGGGGGTGCCGGCTCCCCGAGCGGCCACCGCAGCCCGGTCCCCTGTGTCCCCGCAGGCAGCCGGCGGGTGAGGCTGGCGGGTGGTCCCGGGCGCTGCGCCGGGCGCGTGGAGCTCTACGCCAATGGCACCTGGGCCAGCGCCTGCCAGGACACCTGGGACCTCCCGGACGCCACCGTCGTGTGCCTCCAGCTGGGCTGTGGCACGGCGCTGGCGGCACCAGGAGCAGGTGACTTTGGTGCCGGCGTGGGGACGCCGTGGCCGGATGCCGGAGGCTGCGCCGGGTCCGAGGCGTCAATCTGGGCCTGTCCGGGCTCGGCACGGCGCGGCTGCCGGCGCGGTGGTGGGGCAGGTGCCGTCTGCTCAGGTCAGTGCCGTGCACCCCCAGACTGGGGGCCGGGGGACCGTCCCCAGTCGGTGCCGTGACCCCCGTTCCCCTTGCAGATCAGCTGTCCCTGCGGCTGGCGGGCGGCAGCGGCCGCTGCGCCGGGCGCCTGGAGGTGCTGCACAACGGCACCTGGGGCGGCGTTTGTGCCAACGGCACCAGCCCCGCCACGGCCATCGCCGCCTGCCGCCAGCTGGGCTGCGGGGACGGGGGGCGGCTGGAGCCTGCGGCCCCCGGGGACGCGGCCCCCGCCTGGCTGGCCTGGCTGGGCTGCGAGAAGGGGACCCGCTGGCTGTGGCGATGTCCCTCGGCACCCTGGCGCCTGCAGGACTGCGGCCCCGGCGGGGACGCCCATGTCGCCTGTGACGAGGACGCTGATGGCACGAGCGGGACGCCCACCCCGTCCCCAGGTAGCTGTGCCCGTGCCGGCAGCACCCGCGGTGCTGGGCCGGTCGGGGTCCCCTCCTCACGCCGCCCGGCCATGTCCCCGCAGGTGTCCCCAGCAGCACCGCCCTGATGGCAGCGGCGGGGTCGGTGCCGGTGTCCACGGTCCTGTGCGTGGTCCTGGGGACGCTGCTGTTCCTGGCGCTGGGCGCCCTGGCCGTGCAGATGTGCTGTGCCCGGGCTCGGCGCCGAGGTGGGTCCTGGGGGTGGGTGCCGGGCAGAGCCGGTTTGGGGGTCCTGGGGCTCCCGCTCCAGGGGGTGGCTCAGAGGGTGACCCCGGTGCCACCCACGGTCCCCACGGCCCCGGGTGAGCGCTGCCCGTCATTTCAGGCCCTGGTGGAGCTGCGGACGCCGTCCCTGATGCCATATACGAGGAGCTGGACTACACCCCGGACCCGGAGTACCAGGAGGTGCCCAGTGGCTCAGGTGGGTGCAGCCCCCCCGTGCCTGGAGGTTCTCCCAAAAGAGGGGGCAACTCTGTCCCACAGCCCCAGCGGGTCCTGGTGTTGCGGCACCGGCTGGTTCCTACGACACGGGGGTGTCCCCTGGTCCCCCCAGGGCCGTGCTGCCCACGGTGCCGGCTCCAGCCACCCCAAATCCCGTCCTCCCCCGCCAGGCTCCCTGTCAGAAGGGTCAGGGACGAAGCTGCCGTATTACACTGGGGATGGTGTGGAGGAGAGCGACCCGAAGGCAGCCCCAGGTAGGGACACAGGGACAGGAACGTGGTGGGGAGCCCCGGGGAGAGGGGACATGGCCAGGTGCTGGGGACACGAGGGGACACGGCCCCTGCTCAGCCAGGGAGCCCAGCTCAGCTGTGACTGCCATTAGTGTCAATAGCGTCATCAATGACTGCTGGGGCTCTGGCTGAGATCCTGCAGCCCCGGTGGCACCAGGACATCCCCAGTGGTGCGGGCAGAGGTGGGCGGCACAGCCAGAGCCCTGCGCCGCCTCTGGTTCACCCCGTGCCCTGTGCCTGTGGCAGAGTCCCCAGCCCAGCACAGCTCCCCGGATGTCTACGACGATGCTGCAGCCGTGCCAGAGGTGTCTCCCGCTCCCAGCGCTGGGGACATGTCCGAGGGGGTGACCCGGAGGAGCTGGGGCTGTCCCCCACCCACAGGTAAGAGGGGCCAGGGCTGCCCTGTCCCCTGCGGAGCCACCTCGGGGGACTGGCCGTGGGCAGGGAGCAGGCAGCAGATCCATGGGGGATGCGGCAGGGACACAAAGCAGCCCCTGCAAAGCACCAGCCTTTGCTGTCCCCGAAGGTGGGAGCTGCCACCCCTCAGGTCCTGCAGAAGCCACAGGGGACCCCCCGGCACAGCCCCCGGGGCACACGGACTATGATGATGTTGGCAGCAGCGCCCTGGGGACATCGCTGTGAGGATTTCCCTGGGGACACAGGTGCAGGGGTGGGGCCCTGTCCCCAGGGAGGGGTGGCCCTGGTCTCGGAGGTCACCTCCCGCTGCCCAGGGCCACAGCGGAGCAGCAAAGCAGCTCCTGTGTCCCTCCCGCACGCAGCGCTGCAGCGATTTTTGTTTTTTATTGTTTCACTGTAAATTTATCTTTTTTTTCTCTATTAAAACCCCAAATTGGTTATTGACTCACTTCCACGGCTCGTGCCTCTAATCCTGCTACATCAGCCATCCTTTGGGGATGTGGGGCAGGAGCTGGACCCGCACATGGTGGGGACGGGGAAGAGCACATGGGGATTCTCAATCCTGTGGTGGCTTCCCTTGGACTTCGGCAGCACCGATAATGGCGCTAGAAATGGCTCTGGTTGTTGCAGGGACCTCTCCGAAAGGCGGGGGGCACCTTCCTGCCCCCCGGCAGGACCCCGCGGTGACAGGGCAGCCGGGCCATGGCCCCAACCTGCGGCACGTCCTGCTCGAGCAGGTCCCCGATCTTCAGCTCGGGCTTCAGTGCCCGCAGAGCCGCCAGCTCCTGCAGCGCTTCCTCGTTTAACCCCCACGTGCTCAGGCTTTAAATAGAGGAAGTAAAGTAGAAAAGCTGTTAAAAACACCTTCCTGGGTGCTGGTACCCTCCTCCCTGTCCCTCAGCATCCCAGCGGGTGCTGGCCCGGGGCTGCTGGGGATGGACAGGGATGCACCAGGCACCTTACCCCAGGGTTCGCAGCGGGCAGGCGGGATGCCGGAGCTGCTGGCAGAGCTGCAGGACACCAGCAGCTCCCAGTTCGTTATCGCTCAGGTCCAGGCAGGTGAGCTGGGAGCTCCCGGCCAGCCCAGCGGCCAGCGCTCGGCAGCAGGCGCCCGTCAGCCGGCAGCTCCCCAGCCTGCGGGACCGAGGCAAATGGGGACGGGGGGTTCACCGGAGCTGATTGGGGTGGGGAAGGAGGGCACCCCGTCCCCTGTCCCCTTACCGCAGCGTCTGCAGCCGGCAGGCGCGGTGCCGGAGCCCCTCGCACAGCAGCTCCACGCCGGCGTCACGCAGCCCCTCGCTGAAGGACAAATCCAGCTCCTCCAGGCAGGGGCTGGTGGCCAGCGCGGTGGCCAGGTCCTGGCAGCAGGCGCTGGTGAGGCGGGAGTACCGCAGCCTGCCGGGACCCGCGGGACAGACCCTCAGAGCCAGCCCAAGGCCGCTGGGGCCACCATGGTGTTAGACCCCACCATGGTGACAGTCCCCACCATGGTGACACTGCTTTTGAGGTCCTCACCCTGGGAGGGTGGGACAGAGGGGTGATGCCACCCCAGAGGGACTTTTTGGGGAACCTGTGCTCCACCCCATGGGAGATGGGGCGTTGGGGGGGCTGGGGCCACTCACCGCAGGACGCGCAGGCGGCAGCTGGGCTGCTGCAGCCCCTGGCAGAGCAGGCGCACGCCGGCGTCACCCAGCGCGCTGTCACCCAGCTCCAGCTGGGCCAGGCTGGGGTGACGGGCCAGCAGCTCCGCCAGCTCCGCGCAGCAGCTCCGGGACAACCGGCACCAGCACAGCCTGGGGGAGACACAGAGACCCCGTCAGCCCATCACACCCTGTCCCACTGGCCGTAGACCCCCCTGCCACCCTCCCACCAGCAGGGAGGAACCACACCCATCTACCCCACAGCCAATCAGCATGGAGGGGCCACATCTACCCACCACACAGCCAATCAGCATGGAAAAACTTCATCCATCCACCCATTGTGCAGCCAATCAACAGGGTGGGACCACACCCGTCCTTAGCATAGCCAATCAGCAGGGTGGGACCACACCCATCATTAAGCACAGCCAATCAGCAGGGAGGGACCACACCCACCCTTAGCACAGCCAATCAGCAGGGAGGGACCACACCCTCCCCAGGCTCATGGGGGTCCAGCCCCATTCCCAGCACCCACTGCTGGTCCCTGGGAGCTGGGGCAGCACCCACCCCCTGGTCTCTGGTTTGGGTGCCCCCACCGGCACCCCACAGCCCCTGGGGTGGCCAGGCCCCCCCTGTACCCCACCCTGTGCTGGCAGTGGCACCGCGGTCATGGTTTGTGTTCTTACCGGAGCACCTGCAGGTGGCTGCCCAGGTGTCGCAGCGCCTGGCAGAGCAGGTAGGTGTGGGGGGGCAGCTCTTCCTGCCGATGGGGATGTTCTCCGGCTCCTGGGGCGCTGGA
This sequence comes from Streptopelia decaocto, assembly GCF_964273445.1. Classification (NCBI taxonomy): domain Eukaryota; kingdom Metazoa; phylum Chordata; class Aves; order Columbiformes; family Columbidae; genus Streptopelia; species Streptopelia decaocto. Next base: position 67,593,042 of record NC_138661.1, read on the forward strand.
GCTGTGGGGGAACAGAGCCCCAGGGGGGCACGGGCAGCCCTCACCGGCACTGTGTTGTCCCGGCTTCAACACCGGCACACACCCTGCGCAAGCTTGAGTGGCACCTCCATGGCTTTGGAAATGCAAACGGTCAGGAGTCATCTGCCCTCAAGCAAAACTTGGGGTGCTCTTAAAATTTCAGCCCCGGGGATCCCACCTTTGCATGCAAGAAGAGGTCAAATTGACACCCGGGTGCAGAGGAGCCTGTTCGGGCTGGGAAGTTGAGCTGAGATGCTCCACCTCCATCGATCCCATCTCACGTGGTGAATGGAGGAGCCTGTGTGATCCTTATTCCCCCACAATTCTCCCCAAGAGTAAGTTAAATCCCCTGCTGACAAACTAAACCCCAGTGAGGGGACAAGCTGGTGCTCATGTGGAAGGAACTGAAATGCTTTTAAACCCATCCTTTGGGGTGAAGAAGGAGGAATCTTTGCGATTTTGGGTCCCTAGAGCAGAGAGGGGTCAGTACTCACCGGGACTCCACCATGGTCGGCTCTTCGCCGGGATCCTGAGGCACGAAAGAGCATCCCCGGAGGGTGACACGGCCCAGCCCACCCCACTGCCTGACGCAGAAGGAAAGAGCCATTTGGTCATATTGGGTCAACTGGATGTCCTGCAGGTCCACATCGGTGACACCAGCCAAGGCGCTTTGTGCGCAGCTTTCATCGTTCATCTCAAACACAAAGTGTAAAGTATCCAAATCTGACACCTTTGGTGCTTGGTCGGGATGGGCGATGCCCCTGTGCCTCTTCTGAAGCCACCTCAGCAGATCTTCCCTGGCTCGTGGTGATATTCTGCACCCAGTGATTTTGTCCACATGCTCTATTGATTTTTGGCTTACCAGCCCAAACAGGAATCGCACTGTTAAGTTCAAATCCTTCCTGGACTCACTATAGGTTTCTAATAACATACTTATGTCCTTTGTGAGAGCCCCCAAGTCACTGACCATTTCCTCATTGTTCTCCAGAACATAAAACATCGCCGCAAAAAACTCCTGGAGGTGCAGGTGGGTGAAGCTGTAGACGTTTCCATGGTCTTTCTGTGAGATCTTCTCATTGAGGAAGAGGGGGAGAAGGTCTGGCTGGTCCAAGCCATGGTCCTTGATGTCTGTCTCCTCAAAGATAACCTTGTGCTTCCAGATGCCATCAGCAGCCAAGGAGCAAAGCTTGGGGAGGAACCGCTGGAGGTCCCGTGGGTTGTCCCCACCTCTGAACTTCAGTAACCAGGAGAGGTAAAACACACTCATCTGCGTGATGGGTTTAGAGCACTCAACAAGGTTTTTCTTCTTGGAAAGCTCTTGTTCAAGGATGGTGCAGATGATCCAGCTCATGACAGGGATGATGCACAAGCTGTAGAGGATCTTGTTGCCTCTGGTAAAACTGAAGGCCACGTCGGCTTTATTGGCATTCTCCAAATGCCTGTGGAAATATTCCTCCCTCATGGCTGCTGAAAATCCCAGTATTTCTGCATAATACTCTCTCTCCAGGCACCGCCCCAGGCTTTGGAGAGCTGTTGGCCTTGTGGTGATGAGCAAGGAGGACTCGGGAAGAACAGTTTTCTTCAACAAGCTCATCAGGGTGGTTTCCAGTGGCTTCACTTCCCATGGGTTAGAGCTCAGCTCATCTTTGGGCTGAACCAAAGGAAATCCTAAGGCCTCAAAGCCATCAAAAATGAACAGGATCTTCTTCTGGTCAGCCAGGATCTCCCCAGCCGGTGTTCGCCTGTGAGGGCAGCACGTGGAAATGAGGTCCACCACACTCGCTTCCCTGGTGAGGGCAATGTTCTTACAGTCTATGCAGAAGATGTAGTCAAACTGCATGTAGAGGCTCCCTTCCACCCACCCCACCATCACCTTCCTGACCGTCATCGTCTTCCCCATCCCCGGGGCCCCCACCAGCACCACGACCTGCGGTGTTTGCCCATCTTCACCCGGTTTAAGCAGCGTTTGCGCAGTGACAGTGACAGTGGCTGCTCCATTGCTGGCGTCAGCACACCCATGGCTGGTGTCCACACCTTCGTGTTCACCTCTGTGTTTGCTCCAGGGCTTCCTGGCGATGGTCAGGTCGGTGTAGCGTCTGCTGATGGACAGGTTCTCCCCGAGACAGGCGTTCACCTCTTTGTAGCAGCAGAACTCCTGGACCACGTGCTCTCTGTATTCCTGCTTGTACCCTGCACCAGCCAGAAGCAGAGTCAGCCCCAAGCTGGGGATCCCTGAGAAGCCCCAACCAGCCCAACTGTGCTCCCGACACACCAATGAGATGCTTGTTCCAATGCTCGGGCTTTTCTAAGTCTGGCAGAGACACTGAGGACATTGTCTGTGAGAATGTAGGGCCTCTGGTCAGTTAGGGGGGTCTTTCTCCTCTCCTGGGTGTCCCCGTCATCTTGATCCATCAACCCACCCTGTGATCCTCATTCACCCTGAGAGCAAATGCAATTGCCTGGGGCCACCTGCAGCTTTCGTCCCCCTCTGCTCGTGGCCCTGGGGCTGAAGGGACCATCCTGGGGATGCTTCTGGCTCCAAAGAGTCACCAAATACGTGCTCTGCAGAAATGTCCTTAATCCTCACGCCAGGAGGAAAGGACCTGCCCGGCTGCCTGCCAGGACATCGTTGTGTTTCCAGGCTCCCTGGGAAACCGAAACCTGCTCTTACCAACTTCTACTTGTATCCAGGATCACTCAAGGGGCAAAAAGAGACAAAGAAAAACAAAATATACACTGGTTTCCTACCTTTCACCTGCTCATCCAGGAGTTTCTCTGCGAGGTCTCTCTGGTTCATCTCTTGGAACAACCCGATCGCGATGTCCATCGCGGTGTCTTGGCTGTAGATCCTGCTCATGGAGCTGACGAGCGCGCAGGGGTGGGCGGCCTTGGCCAAGGAATCCTTGGGGATATTCCATCCTCTTTCCATGGGAACCGCCGATAACTTCGTCTTAAACTCCAGGAAGTCTTTAACAGTGAGACCCTGCAGAGCTCGTAAGAGGACGGCTAACGCACCCTCTTCCCCTGCCATCGCGGGATGTCACCTGGAAGTACCAATGGTTGCAACTCAGGATGAGGTTTTGGGGCTGGGCAGCGAGTTTGTCCCATACAGCCCAGTTCTCCCTGCGCTGGAAGGAATGGGGACAATCACCCCAACGTGGCAAGGTCAACAGGGCTGCAGGGTCCAGCACCATGGGGATGGCCCCCCAAAAACACCCAAAAAAGCACCCTGGGGCGTTTGTTACCAGCCTGGGAGCTGCGGAGCCCCCCAGCCCCGGGGACAGCCCCGTCTCTTGGCACCGCATCCCGGCCGTGCCGTGAGGGACTCACCGCGTCACCGGGGCGGCGGGACGGGGGGACCCTGCGGAAGGACCTGGCGCTGCCCCAAATCCCCGTCCCACGTGCCGGCAGGGTTTCGGTTTTGAACGGCAGCATCCGGCACGCCCTTCCTGCTTCCCGCCACGGGGCCTCTCGGCACCGGCCTCCAGAAAACCGCCCCGATGAGGAATTTCATACCCAAAGGGCTCTGGCAGCTCCTGCTCCTCCTGCCAACAGGTTGTGGGGTTGGCTGAAAAAACCCTGAATTTCCAGCCCTTCCAGAGCAAATGCGCTTTGCTCTCTAAGCAGAACCCATCGCATCTCTTTGTGGATGGTGGTTATGTGAGTAGAGAAATAAAATACGGGACGTACAGCTGGAGAACAGGGGGATAGAAAACATGATGAGAGATGAAGAAAATGAGATTTCTCTTCCAAACTCAGAAAGACGGGGAAGAAAATCTATGGAATGCGTGGTAAAGCACGTGGGAAGCCTGAAAATAATACTGTGAAACAGTTTAATAAGCCAGGAGCTGCACCGCCTCAGTTGAAGTGCTGCCGTGTGGAAGCAGGGAAGGTCTGCAGCAGCGTTGCAGGTGACCTGCGGGGGGTGGGCAGCGCCGGCGCTGGAGCCCAGCGACGCGCGGGGCAGAGCTGCGAGTCGGGCCGGTCCCCAGGCCGCAGCTGGCAGATTGCACCCATCTGGAGCTTGATTTTCTTTCAGTCTAAGCAGAGCAACCAGTAATTCCTGCAAGAGGATTTCTTTTCATGATTAAATATCTAACCTGGATCCTGTTGTGGGCTTGCTTAGCATGGTCTAACAACTTAAAGCAATAATAATAACTCGGGATCTAAGAATAAAAATTGTTACAGCTCTCAAGGGAGCGTGGGGAGTTACAGCTGTTGAGATCTGGAGCCCCCCAGGCTGGGGACTTTCTGGTAAAGCATTGCAAAAATGCCCTAAAATGATAATAATGCCCTTGGAGGGTTTATTTGCTCACAGGATCAGCCTTGCAGGACAACAATTTGCAGGGAAGCAGCCAGACCTGGTGACAGGCACCAAATCCTATCTCAGGCAAGCACGTCAGTGTAGGAGGAACTTGCAAGGGGATTAGGGGAGGAAACTGTACAAGAAAGGGAAAAAAGTGTTGGAAACAGACAGAAAATTAAGCCCTAGCAGTACTTGATTAGTTAAAGGCTGAAATAATTATGTGTAAAACATATATAAATATAATAAATAGAATTTTGCTTATACTAAAGGCAAATGTATTGGCTAACTGGAAATTATACGGGGAGAGGAAAATACCCCATCACTGTCTGGTTACAGGGAGGTGCTTGGGAACCTTCACAGGCTGGAGGTTCATGGAAATATTGCTCTGTGCCTCTTAACGCACCCTGCTGTCCAGTTAATTGCATTTACAATTTTGCAAGATTGTATTAATGATGATAATTGCAATATACCATAGGGCTAGGATGCTTATAGGTCAATACTGTTACTGCTCTGTGGGGTGGGATGGGTGCTGAGCAGGTGAGCAGATGGGTGGAGCTGGGTCAGGAGATGGAGCCAGAGCCAGGACCAGAGCTCCATGGCAGTGGGTGGGGAGGTCCCAGGTGGGGCTGCTCAGGGGCTACTAATAGCCCTTCAGGGGCAAGTGAGCTGGTGTTTGCACTGCAGGGTGCTGAGCCAGGCAGCGCTTCAGCTGCTGCTGCAAACCCGCCGTGGCTGTTGCAAACCACCATGAGGAATGTCCTTCATCCCGTGTCTCTGGAGGTGCAGAGGTAAGAAAAATCGCCTGCTGCCCAAATGGCCACAGGTTTTTGCTGCTGTGGAGCCTTTTCCTCCCTCTCCAGCCATGGGTGGGTTAAACTGGGGTTCTGGGAGAGGAGAGATGCTCCCTTGGGGGTTTCAATGCTCCCTTGGGGGTTTCAATGCTCCCTTGGGGGTTTCAATGCTCCCTTGGGGGTTTCTGCTGCCTAGGGATGAAATGAATGCAAAGCCTATTGTGGGACCTGCTCTCCTGCTTTTCATGCTCCAGTTTATGAACAGGGTACATGTGTTTTGGTCAGGAGGGGCTGAACCCAGCGGTGGAGGAGGAAGGGACTGGGGAAACTGGGATTGAGGCATGTAGGGGGTTTCCAGCTGAGGTGTCCTGGAAAAGAAAATGCTTTGGGGGACTTGTTTAGCGAAGCTGGTTTTGAGGGGTGTTGGGAAAGGATGTTTTAAGGCACGTTGGGAGTTTAGGGAGGAAAACAGACTTTTCATGGCAAACATCTCGGCAGCTGATTGCAAATGGTGCAGCTGCTGCGACAAGGTTTGTGGGGTCTCTGCTGAGCGGCTCCTGCTGCAAGGGGTGGGACAGGGCGGCCAGCGGGACGTGACGGGGCAGGTCAGGGGAGAAGGGAAGCAGAGCTGGCGCAAAACTACTCAAAGGTGCAGGATTTTAACTCTGTCCCTCCACCGTGCAGAGCTTCTCCTTGGCAGGACAGATTGCAGCCTCCTAACTCGCTGCTGGGGACAGTCACGCTCAGAAATCCCTTATCCTGGTGCAGGGAGCCCCATGTTCCTCTTTTTCTCTTGTTTACACACAATTATCCCACTTTATCAGGTTGACACCCCTTCCCAGGATGTTCCCCCCTAGCTTTACGGTTATATTCAGTGTAATTGCTGCAAATCCAGGCAGGGTTTGGGGAAGCAAGGGAGAGGGCTCAGCGCTGCAGGGACAGCCCTGAGTCACTGACCCACGGCTCAGCCCCAAATAACAGGGGATGTGCAGATGCAGCTGGCCTTGCTGGTCCCCCCTTGGCATCCTGTGTCCCCCCCCACAAAGTCCCAGCCCTCCGCTCCGGATTGGAGCGCTGTCATCCTCCCCCGCCCCGCTCTCCATCTTCATGCAGTCTGCAGAGGTGCATTGTGGGAAACTCCCAAGTTTTCCCCCTCCCTCCTCTCTGCGCAAGAGCCAGCTCCCAAGGTGTGACCGAGCAGCTGGAGGACACAAGGTAAGAGCTGCTGCTTCCCCCCACCACGCCAGCACCCGGGGGGACGAAGGGACGGAGGTGCCGGGGTATCAGCAGAGCGATGCGCAGTGTCCCCGCTCGGGGTGACGCAGCCAAATTGAGACGTGGATCTACCTGCTCAAGGTGAGTGTCCCCGTCCTCGCAGCTGCCCGGGCTGGAGGCCGGGGGCTGCCGTGCCGTACCCACGCAGCTCACCCTGTTAATAGGCAGTGGTGGTATTTTTTTTAACCCAAAACCACGAGCAGAGTGAGGATGGTCGGCCCTGAGCGTCCCCCTTCCCAGCACAGCTCGTCTCCTCTGCTCGCTGAAGGTCAGGCGGGCAGGGGAGGCGTTTCTGCAGCCGTGCGGGAGCCTGCCCGCTGCCTGCCCGTGCCGGGGTGCGCCTGCCCGTGCCGGGGTGCGCCTGCCCGTGCCGGGGTGCGCCTGCCCGTGCCGGGGTGCGCCTGCCCGTGCCGGGGTGCGCCTGCCCGTGCCGGGGTGCGCCTGGGATGGCCGCTGCCGCGCTTCAGCGAGGAGGAGGAGGCTGGAGGCCGGGGTTCGGTGCTGCAGAAGGATCCTGGAGGCAGAGGGGCTCTGGGAAGGGAGAAGCGGAGCTGCCGTGTGCCAGAAACGGGGCTGCCGGGAGGGAGCGGGGGAAGCAGCAGCATCCCCAGCAAAATCCTTCCATCCTGGGCAGGAAAGCCTCTGCGCCTCACTGAAAGGTTTTGATGGGGTTTCCAGCTCCGCTTCCTCTCCCGTCTGCACAGGCAGTGGTGTTTGTTCACACACGCTCTGCCCGGGTGGGTTTAATGTCTCTGGTTAGTTGCTGTCAATGCCAAGGCAGGAGAACAGGCAGCAGCCTTGGCTGTTAGTCCTCGCCTTTCCCCAGGAAGGAGCTGGGGGTTGTTCTGTTGGGCAGTAGAGCTTTGATATATTTGGATGGTTTTTTATCTGGCTCCTGCTTTGTGCTGGAAAGGAGCTCACAAAGACAAATCTGGCTAAAAAAAGAGACCAAAATGGAGAGAGATGGCAGAGGCAAATATTTTTAAGCTACAGGGAGAAGATTGCAGCAAATGAGTGGGAGGGAGGAGGGCACCAGACTGGGCTCCTCTTCCAAGATGGGTGCTTCCAAGGATGAAATACATGGCACGGGGAATATCTCGGGCTTTTCAGCCTGATGTCCCCGCGTCTATGTGCATCCGTGCCCTGTATGTTTGGAGAGACCTGTTGATTTGGTTCCTGCTTAGTTCTCTGTGACTATCTGGTGGCTTTTTCCTGGGGCTGGAGAGGGGAAAGGAAGAGGATTTTTCTTCTTGAATCACTGTCAGTCCGGCAAAACTTTGGCAGTGGGGTGAGCGGAGGAAACCCTGCCGAGGCAGCCCCGTGTCCTGCGTGGGGCGTGTGCAGGATGCTGCCAGGAGCGGGAGGATGCACCGTGCCGGCCGAGCTCCCGTTCCAGCTCAGGACCAACCTCCACAAGTCTGACCTTCACAGGTTTGACCTTCAGCATCTCCCATCTCTCCTTTCTCAGCCATGGTGCCTGACGCCAGCCTCTAACCCCCTCATATTGTGGTAGGATGTGGGGAAAAAATATCCAGAGTTCCCCTACATGCTTCGTATTAAATATTCAATATAATGCTTCATCTTCAATATAATGCTTCATCTTCAAATATTCATCCCTCTGCATCCGTCCCCTCCGCTGGCAGGTCCGGGGACTGGTGAGCACCCCGGCACGTTCTCCCCATCCTTGTTTGGGTGTTGGGGAGGCAGATGGGGCAGAGGGGAGGGCTGGAGCTCTCTGAACAAGCATTTCTGCACTGGAGGAATTTTGGGGACCCTTCCCCAGCTTTCTGCAGGGAGGACAGTGCTGTGGTTTTGCAGGATGAGGTAAGAGGTGGATTTTACCCCCGCGCGTGCCAGGAGCCTCCCAGGAAGGTCACTGCCTGGTGCTGAATCAGCCCGGTCTGCCTGCAGCGGCTTCTTACATTTCAGGCGCAAAGCAACAGTTTCCAGGCTGCCGCCTGCGGATGGGGCGGCTGGCGGGTTCAGGACCAGGCTCTGCACGTGCAGGATTGCTGCCGTAATCATTTTTCTGGCCACCGCTGAGCCAGAGGAGGGTGATGCCACAGCAGCCTGGTGCAATCCTGCGCTGCTTGGAAGGGATGGGTTTGGGATGCCCAGCAGCTGAAAAAAAAGGGCTGTTCAATTTGCTGCTGCTTACTGCAGTGGTTGGGCTGTTTTAATGTGTCAGATAACCCTCCTTTTTTTTTTTTTTTTTTTTTTTTTGCTTGTGGATATGGCATTTGAGAAATACAAGACCCACTGACTGTTGGGAAGAGGTCTTAAAAGCATCAATCTGGGTACCATCTCCTGGCTTCTTGGGGAGCAGCACCCCAAATTGGGAGCATCTGCCCTCTTGCCAAAGGCAGTTTCCCAGGTGCTGGGTGTAAAAAGCAAAGCTTTGGTGGAAAGGGATGAGTTGTTCACCCTTCTCCAAGAGGCAGAAAGGCGGCATGAAACACTTGCTGATGCTGCCATGACATTATTCCTGAGATGGCATCGCAGAGACCTGAGCTCTGCCCCACGGCCCAGCCCGGGTGGCGGGGTGGAGGTTTTGGGGAATCCCTACCTATTCCCTGGGAAGATCCGAGTGTTTAGGGGGTGGCTGTAACCCAGCTCCATGGGAGGACAGCTGAGCAGAGCCAAGAGCAGCGTGTGACCTCGGGGTGACAGAGGAGGGGGTGTCAGTGATGCTGAGCTCTGGAGCTGTGATTGGCAGGGTGATAATTACCTTTTCAACAGCAATGGGGAGCTGCTGGTTCAGCTTCTGCTGGGTCTTTTGGGCTCTAGTGGCCTCCTACCTCATCTCATCTCTGGGGATGTGCCAGCCTGTCCCCAGGAAGGGATGTGGCGCCTCTCGGTGCTGCAGCGTGTCCCCAGTGCCGCAGAGCTGCTGGGGCTGAATTGCTGGCTCTGCGAGGGCTGGAAAAGCATTCAAAAAGAAAGAAAATGAGTGTGTTTGCAGAATGGTGAGTGTGGCAGAAAGGCAAGACCTGAGGAGCTGCCCGGGGTGGGGCGCAGGGGTGGCGCAGCAGCTGGGGGCGCAGGATGCCCGCGCCTGCCTGGGCGACGGCACGCTTGGGGCTTCAGCCTCTGTGGGCCATGCTCTGCGCATCTTCCACTGCATCTCCTGAATCCTTCCCCTTGAAACTACTCCAGCGCCTCGGCCCCGTGTCCTGCCAAGCAGCTGTGATGGGAAAAAGTCATCCTGGCTGAAAATCCTTCCCTTTGTTCCTCTGAATTTCTGTCTTGGGGTGAGTGATGCTCAGTCCCGCCAGGGAGAGGCTTAAGATCTAACACCTCATGATTCTACTATTAAAAAAATGGAACTATAAAGTGAAAAAATAGCATTTGATTCTGTGTCTAAAAGGGGCTCAGACCCAGCATTAAAGCTAGGGCAGAGCACAGCAAAGTGAGGTGCTCTGAAATTGTTTTAGCTAGGACAGTTCCTCAGTTTTAATTTTGTTTTAGTTACAACAGTCAGTGTTTTGACCCTGAGAAGCCAGACTGTGCAGCAGAAGGGTATTTCCAACCTCACCTCAGCAGCGTCTTTCCAGTTTCTCTCTAATTCTAGAAACGGTTTGTTGTGAACTGTGGCTGAGAGCGCAGTCGGGTCCAGCGGCATTGCGAGGGTTGGTGGCACTTGTGTGGTGACTGGGCGGGTTGGTGGCACTTGTGTGGTGACTGGGCGGGTTGGTGGCACTTGTGTGGTGACTGGGCGGGTTGGTGGCACTTTTGCAGTGACCGGGCGGGTTGTGCAGCCTCGCCAGGTGTGACTTCTGCTGCCGACAGCGGGTCAGCTCCCTACTGGTTGTAAATTGGTGCCATCAGCCGGAGCACGCAATTGGCACCACTGGAGAGCTTGAGGCAAAATCTTCTATTTCCCAAGGCCATTTTGGTAACGATTTCCTGATTCCTGCCTTGTTTCAGGGCAGAAGAAGGGGTTTGTGTTGGTTTTGTGCCCACGCCTGGCAGCACCGGGTCTGGGTGCTGAGTGCCCCTTTGGGACCGTGTGTGGCGAATGCTCTGGTGGAAGGAGTGGGTTTGGTGGGGCTTTTTGGCAGCAGCCTGGCTGTTTTTCACTAGGGTTATTTGCAGCAATGTTTTAGAGCCCGCGTTGCCGCAGAGGAATGGCCGGGTTTGTGCCTGCCAGGTGCCCTGGAAGGGGATTTTGCAGCAGCGAGCGTGTGATGGGAGTTTGCCGGGGTCTGACGAAAGGCAGGTGAAACTGCAGCAAGCCGCCCTTCCCTGGGTGCTGCACGTTTAAGGGCAGAGTCAGTCACATTTACCATTTCTCTTGGTTCTTATTGCTTTAGTTTCACATAGGGTGAGAAAAGATAACAGCAAGAAAAAAAAGCGGAGTATGTTTTTGCGTTGTATGTGGCTGCGTACAGGCGGAGTGCCTGAACGGTGGAGCTTTGAGCCGTGGTTTTGGTTTGAAAAACAAACCAAAGGTCAAGGCCCTGGCAGGGGCACAGTGAGGGTCTCTGCAGCGTCACTTCGGTCACTTCGCGTCCATCCCAGCGAGATCTTTGGGGTCAGGACAAGTGTGGCTTGCAGAGGTGACACTCTGCTCAGGCGTCTGCAGAAATGATGGTGTACAAACAGCTGTTTAGCCTTTGTCTGGGCTCGTGGTGGTGGGGAGTGTGTTGGGCTGTCTGCGGGGTCTGAAATGCTGTGTCACCTGTGCGGGGAGCGTGGCCGGGCTGTGGAGCAGCCTCTGGAGGGGACACTGGCACCTGCGTGACAAGCTGGGACTTTGCCCCATCCCTGTGCAGTCGGTGGCCCGTGGGGGTGCCCAGGGTCTGCACCCCCTTTGCAGATGTCAGAAAAAGCCCATTTTGCTGGGCTACGGACAGCTGTTGCATTTCTACACCTTGTCCTGGCACCAGGTATAACCCACCCTCCGAACAACCGCTGTGTCCCCCAGGTTAGGAGAGAGGTGACACGTCTCGGTGGCACGGGAGCGAGGGGCAGGGTCCTGCGAGGCCGGGGCTGTGCGGGTGACAGTGTGGGTCGTGGCCGCTGCCAGCACCGGCTGGACGAGTGGCGAGGGCGCCGGGTCCCGGTGCAGCCGCAGGACTGACGCAGCCGTGCATTTGCTGGCAAATCTCCCCCATGGCAGCGATTTGAAGCTGCTGCTGTCACCTGGAAAAACACTTCCAGCAGCTGGCACTCTCCACAGCAAGATTCAAAGGGCTTGTTTGACAGGGAAATGTTTAATCCGGGGCTGGGGAAGGCGGGGAGGGATGTGGGGAGTAGCAAAGAACAGATTGGGGAAAGGATTCATAAATATCTCATCACGGTGAAGTGGGTCACCAGCGTTTGCTGTGACGTGGTGCCGCCGTCTCCAGGGCTGGGCTTTGGGAGGGCTGGCGAACATGGCAATTTGTCTGCACAGCGTGGTCCTGGGGCTCTGAGGCTCTTTAAAAGCATCTCTGACAAGCGGCTCCGGGTTGCGTTGTGTTTTATCACATTTGTTGTGCATTGCGTCAGGAGCAGGGGCCAAAATACACAGCAAGGTGGCTGAAATAGTCCTCAGGGAGCTGCCCACGGCAGCGCAACGAACACAAGCTCCTTATGTAAAGCCGGTTTAATATCTCTGGTAATATCGAGAGGTGCTGCATTACCTCATCTGTCTTCACAGCACTTGGAGATGGGGAAAGGGCTTAGTCACACTCTGCCATCACTTATCCGGGGTGCTTGCCTGGCATCGCGCTGCCTTTGTGTGTTTATTCCCCAGCAGCTCAGAAAGGGGGACAAGTGCTATTTGTCCCCTTTGAAAATGGGTAGTTGAAGCACCGGGATATAAAATCTGCTGCTCGGTTGCAGGATGAGGCTGGGATGGGGCAGGGGATTGACCCCAAAAATCCAGCCCTGATGATGAAACAGACACAAAACCCTGGGGACACTTCCCAAAGCGCCTGGTCCTCCAAGCTGCGTTATTTAGGGGTTAAACAAGGTCAAGAGCCCAAGAGTGACCCCCTTGGAGCCATAAGCATCACTCCAGTGGGGCGGAAAAGTAGGCCTGGCCTATCTCTGATGCCACATACAAGCCCTCTGTGGACTTGTTGATCCAGCATGACCAGAGAACAGGGGAAGGATCTTCCCCATGTTGCCAGAGAAGCAGCTCAGCCGCCTGTGGTGGTGCACACTGGTCTGTATTTCTGGACAGCAAGGGTCTGTTTGTGCGTACACGTTAATGAGCAAGGTGGAAAACGAGGTTTCCTCGTTTCCCATGGGCTGATTTGTGGGAGGCTGAGCTTGTGCTACCGAACAGCTTGGGAGAGCAGACCCTGAAATGAAGAGATATGACCGACTGCTGATTTTGCTGGTGTTTCCAGCAGTGGTGAGGTGCCCTGGTGACTGGGCACATGTCCTCGAAGGACACTGGAGATGCTGCATTTGAGCCAGTGATTTGTGGTGTGGGGTTTTTTTGTTTTTTTGTTTTTTTCTGGTTGGTTGGATTTTATTTTAGGTGAACCCCATGAGGGGAAAGTAGGACCAGCCGGGCTGTGAGTCAGCAAGATGATTCCAGTTTCTACCCTAGAATAACTCAGAGGTGTGAGCCCAGCTCTGCCCTCGGCTGGCAGCTGTGTGGGGACAAATCCTGATTCCTTTCTTTGATTTTTTTCCAGTGGGTTTTGATGGTTTCTTACATGATGTTCCATTGATGTAGCCAGGACTTGCAGTCCCTCCTGCAGTCTGCTCACCATCCCTCCTGTCCTTAACTTTCTTCCACGCCCCTTTGGTGCGTGAGGGGATCTTAGGGAGGAGAAAGGGAGGTGAGAATGGTTTTGAACCTTGGGATCTCAGGAGGGACACCCCAAACCTACACCTGGGGCTCCGACCACTTCGGCCACGGCCTCTTTGGTGCTGGTGATATTCCATATTGCACCTCTTCCATCTGCGGGTCTCGTGTCGGTGAGTTCAGCCCCGTGTATCACACTGATTTGCACTGGAGAGAGTTTGTGACATGCAAAGGTGACATAGGAAGCCTGTGGTGGCACTTGATCCCCCAATAACAGCCCCAGTTTCTAACAGACCGGTCCCGGTCACTTCAGCTCATCGCTGCCTTGCCTTTTGCAGTCAGAACACTGCTGCTTTCTTGTCTTTTCAAGGAGTTACGTATTTTCAGGTGCCTCTTTGAAGTGGCCAGATTCTAATTTTCCCCTTTCTGGGTGCAGTTTGCCACAGGAACGAAATCTGCAGATTTCAGTCTCAAATTAGCTGCTCTTCACCCAGCAGCTGGTGCCGGTGCCCGAATCCGCGATGCTGATTCAATCCTGCCAGCCAGTTTTGGCAGCTGCAAATTGCACTCGCCAAAGGGAACCTGGGGGAGGAGAGGGGCATTTTCTGTCCCTCCAGAGCCTGCTTTGGTTTTAAATGACCGAATGCAGGTGTGCCAGCTGGGACTTCCAGAACCTGCTGAAGGGACCTGAAATTAATGGGTGTTCAGGGTAGGTTCTTGCTCCGTGGCACTGAAAACCTTTCCCTGTGCTGGTGTAAGAGCAAATGACTGCGGGTGCGATGAGGACTGTGCTGGCTGTTGATAGTGGAGATGAGGCTGGAAGAAGCACTAATGTTGGCCTAGCAATAGGGACCCGTTTAATTCTTTGCCCAAAAGCCAACACAGGCCATGCTACTTAAAATAATAATGGGGCGTTGGTTTTTAAACCCCTCCTCTTTGCCCCAAAAGGGCAAACCGTCATGGTTTTGGGTTTTATTCCGAGACAGGTGGGAATGACAAAGTGAAGGAGAGAGTAAGTAGGGGTTAGGGGAGAAGATTTGAAGGTATATAAGTGTTTTTTCTGCCATCTCAGGCTCTTTCCGCACAGGTCAGAAAGAGTCAGGAGGTATTTCTGAGGCAGATGTTTGCAGCTGGAGGACACCTGGAGCGTGTGGACGGACCTTTGTTGCCAATATAAACGCAGATAGGTGCCCCGGCTTGTGGCGGATGGATTCTGTCCTGCTGACAGTGTGGCGGTTGAGGGTGTGATGGAAATAATCAGCTTCTCATGGAGGAGGTGAAACCCCCCGTATGAGCCCCGTGCTGGGCGCACCTGTGGGGTGCAGCTCCCACCGCACCCCGCGCTCTGCAGCAGCTTCTCCCGCTTGCAAAATTGCTGGGTTTTCCCTCCTGATTTGGAAGAGCGAGGGGAAGATTGCAGGGCTTGGGGATGGGGCTGGTCTGTGCACGGGGACGAGGTCCTTCTAATGGCGACACGTTACCACCAAGCTGGCAATGACTCATCTGCTCCGTTCGGTGCAGGATTGACGCAGCTTTCAGCTGCGCACGCAGGAGATGGATGAAGAGATGTATTTGCTCATTTGCTGAGCGGTTGAGGCAAAAAGATGCATTTTGGGGACCCAAAGCCCTGTTGGGACCAGCTTGTTGCACTGGGTGAGTCTGCGCTGACCTCGAGAGCTGCAAGAACCAGAATCAATCCCAGAATCATCCCAGGAGGGCTGTCATGGGTTTTGCTGCCTTTTTTTTCCTGCAGCAGCAGGAATTTGAAGGGCTTTTCTTTGCCTTTTTCTCCTTGATCACCGGTGTAATGATCTTTGCTCCTTCTTCCCAGCCTGGTGAAGAGCTGGTTTAGCTGCTGGCAAGTGAAACACCGCCAAGAAAAGGCACAGATTGTTAAACAAAGAAATAGTGTGGAAGGGAAAGAGAGGGAATGAGGAATGAAAGAGAGGGAATGAAGACTCTTTTTCATCAAACCTTATTTTCAAGTGCTGCTGCTTGTGTGGGAGGCAGGAGGGAGCTGGAGGGGGGAGCAGTGGGTAGACAGGCAGAGGCAGCAATGAGGAGAGAAGGCAGGAATAAATAGATGTGAGGAGCTATGAAGAAGAAAGCAAAGGTGGAGAAATAGGCCATTAGAGAAAAGCTTTGTGTGATGGAATGAGGGAGGAGGAGGAGACAAAGGACTGGGAAAAATCCTTCACACCTGTATGTACAGGCTCAGTTTTGGACAATGAGGAAAGCCCCTTTATTTTGAGCCTGTGGGACACAGAGGTGTTGAAAGATGGCTTGTGCCATTGAAAGCCTTTCCATGTGGATGCTTAAGAGCTGCTGCTACAGATTTTGGGCTTAGACTGGTTTCTACTTTTTAAACCTTTACTTTTTTTTAAACCTGCATGAGGGTGTTGACTTGCTTTCAGTGGAAACTCACTTAGAAGTGCAGAGAGCTTTCGGGAGCGTTGGCAGCGGCGCAGGGCAGGGCCGCGGACCAGGCGCCGGGGCACAGCGCGGGCTCTGAGCTAAAGCAGCGACCCCGCTCGCACGGATCGGGAAACCAGATCTGACCAGCGAGGGACGGGGATAAACTGTGCGGAGACCCCAGTTCTCAGCGAGGAGCACAGTCTGCCCACTCCATGATTTACCCCACGGACCTTTCCTGGGGAAGCAGTAGCAGTTCAGTGCTTGGTTCATATGGAATGACCACACAAATAGTAGGGAGCGTGTGAGTAGCCCAGCTGATTGATATCAAAGCGACTGAGCAGGTTATTTAATATTTATGACATGATGAATCCGACTCTCCCTGCTTTAACCTCTAAGCCCGCTTCAGCCTTGGGCTCCACTTACTATTTCTTTGTGTCATCATTGTAGCAGATGTAAAATGAGGATAAATTCCTCCCAAACCAAAGGAGCAGGTGACTGTGCAGTCCCAGCCCTGGATCTACACAGGGTTTCTACTGATCAAAGCAGAATAAAGCTCTCTGGAGGCAGTGGGAAGGAAAAGGGGAGGCAGGTGGTACCTACAGATTAATTACAAAATGAGTGGGGAGAGGAAAATATTCTTGCACTTGGCCAGGACTTTGCATTTTTCTCCTAAGTCCAGAGGCACAGGGAAGGTCTGAAGCTTGGTGAGCATCTGGGATTTTGTTTGTGTGGTACAAGATGCCCAAGTGTATGATACATCTTCAGTGATGGATGAGGGGGAGTGGTGGTGTTTTGGGTGTTAAAATGGTTTAATATCACAAACTCAGAAATGTAAGTATTGTCCAGCTGCAGGCAAACAGTTGGTGAGCTTTGGAGAACGTGGTGGCCGCCAAACAATGGAGAGCAGGAGGAGCTTCTCTCATACTATGAAAGCTTTGCTTTGGTCCCAAACCTGGCATTTCTGTGAGCAGGTTTGTGTTTCTGCCCAGATGGGGATTAAAACATTGCGTTTGTTAGCCTGTTTCCCAGAAAAGTCAGCAGCACAGACCATTGCTGCAACCCTGGGACCTTCACCCCGTCTGTCATTAAGAGTGATCTGCGCTCGAAGATGCTTTGGAAGAAACATCAATCTGTAGAGGTGTTTGAGGAGCCCCTTGATTTCCAAATCCAGACAGCTAACGAGCTCGTGTTTCACACAGCAGGCGGAAAGCTGCCGGCAGCGCTGCAGGGAGCGGGAGGTGGCGAAGCAGGCGATGGGGATCGGCGGCTGCCCCTGTTCGTTCCTTGTTCCTGAGTCCCCGTTGCCGCGCTGCGGCGCCCTCGGTCCCGACCTGCGCGGCTGTGCGGAGCTGCAGCCCCGGGAGCTCCAGCCCAGCTGCATTGCCAGGGTTGCCCTGGTGATGGGTTTTGTTGGGTTTTTATCACCCTCTGAAACCCGCTTTGTCCATTTTGCTGACTTCGCTGGGTGCAGCCGTGCTCTTCACTGCTTTCCTCAGTTCCCCGAGGAAAATGGCTCCAGTTAATTGCCCGTGGTGCATTTGACACCCTGCTCAGCTCTGTAGGCGAGCCCAGGTACCCCCTGCAAGGAGAAGATGTGAAAGAGAGATATAATCCCATTGAGATCCAGCTTTACAGCAGATTCACACAGTTGCACTGGGGTCAAGACACTGATTTGCATCAGCTGACGATCCAGTGTTTGTCTTATTTTGTTGTAGCTCCACCAGAAATGCTGACAGTAAGAACCCTTGCAGCTCTGGTACCTCTAACAGGGGAAGCAATCCTGTTTGGTTTTTGTTATGTTTTGGTTTTTTTTCTGCAGCACCCATCTGGACAGAGAGTATCACAAGATCACATATTAACCACTTCCTAAACTTAGCGTGGGATAATGCTGCAAAAAGAAGGGTAGAGGGTGAGATACAAGCAGGGAGGAGCTATTGATCTGCTTTCCCAGGGAACAAAATGCTCTCTCCTTAGTCAGGAGGAAGGGAGCTGTGGTGAGCAAATGAAAAGTAAGGTTTATTTGGTCGGACACGAGCGTATCTCGTCACTGACAAATGGCGTCACAGACACAGCCAGGGTGGACTTGTCATGGTTGCACACAGAGCCTGGTTGTGGTGGCTACAGATGACAGTCAGTCCAACTTGTTCTTGCGGGTGCAAGCTCTGTACCAGATTTTGAATACAGCTCACAGGTACTAAAGAGCCAAGAGTTTTCCAGGTTTGTCTTCTCCTCTGTTGCCTTTGGGTGGAACAGCACTGGTTGGTTCTGGCCTTTCACTCACCTCTCGTTGCTCCTCTTCCAGGTGCTGTATCATGTCCAGGTAGGACCTCGCCAGAGTGAGAATCACCCAAGACAACCGCTCCAAGGGCTCGACCTGTCCCTCAGGTGGCTCCTTGGCTTTCCCCAGCCAGCGGGCGAAGGAGAAGAGCTGGGATTGTCCAGTCGCCACCCGCAGCTCCCCTAGGGATGGATTCCAAAGGCAACGTCCGAAGCGGAAACAAACCTGACGCCAAGGCCCCCAGCTCTGGGAAGCCAGAAAAGCCCAACCCTGGGCCCGCCGCGAATGCAGACAAGAAGGAGACCCCCAAGGAGCAGCCCGCTCCTGCCACCGCCACCTCTGCCGCCAAGAAGGCCGGCGGTGACGCTGCCGTCGTGAACAACCACAGCAACCTCAAACCCAGCGCGGAGACGCAAGAGGCCACGGGCCAGTCCCCTGACTCTGACCACAAGGGAAACAGCTCCGAGGAGTCACCAGGCAGCATCTTTGACAACATGAAGCCCTTGATCATCGTGGGAGGAGTGGCGGTGGCTGCGCTCGCTGTGATTGTGGGAGTGGCGTTCCTAGCCCGGAAAAAATGAAGATGGAGACGGGGTGGGGATTGGACACCCAACCCAGCTGTACAGCTCCTTTTGAGACAAATGCATGCAGAAAAATTCTATACATATCTATATATATAGAGCGAGTTAGGTAGGTCAACAACAAACACCAACTGCAACTCCAAGAGTCTTGTTCAAGACAACTGTGCCAGTTTGACCCAGTGTGGGTAACTCCATGCACTCAGTGTGTTCTTTCATGTAATATATCTTGGCTTATACCACTGTGTATAGATTACAGCTTCTCCTGATCGGTGTAAATGGCGGTGTCCCCTCCCCTCCCCTGCTGTCCTCCCTGGGAGACACCCCCACCTCTCCTGCAGTCCCCTCTTTTCAAGTCCGGAGCGTTCTGTGTCCCATCCTGAGTCCCCGCTTTGTGTTTTGGTTTCGGTTTGAAGTTGGGTTGTGGTAAAGGAGGTGTAAGGGGAGGCAGAGCCCGTGCTGAGGCCCAGTTTGCCTGTTAGTGTGTGTTGGGTTGGCGTTTGTGGCATATGATTGTTAATTGTTAATTTTTTTTAGCAGTGTGACAACATTAGGGATGTAGCATCTATCTGTTCTGTGCTGACTGGAGTAGATAGGTACAGAAGGAGGAAAAAGAAACACTTGATTCATTTGAGTGCCCTATTTTACTTTCTAAAATGTTTTTTATTTCCTTGACTCAACCTTCGGCCACAGAAGAGGGGGAAGAACAGTTCTCAGCCAACGTGGGCCTTAACCATTTCTGTCTGCCTCCGAACACCCTGCCCTAGTGCAAGGTCAGTGGTCTCACCCAGAAACACACCACAGAGATGGTGACGGGTCCATCACCACGCGCGAACCCTCCCCAGGCAGCAAACACCATATGTTCTGTTCCTGAGGGATTTTTCCACTTACTCTGATCGCTTAACCTTGCTGTCTGCTGTCCAGGTTCACTGCCTGGAACCCACCTCTTGTTTTCCAAAACCTTTATGTGTGTGTATATATACACCACCCTGCCTTGAAGAATGTTCTGCATACGTACATGCAGATACATATGTTTCTATTACTGCGGTCTGGGGTGGGGGTAAACAAATCAACCTGGAGACGGCCCTTCATTTGTTCCCCTGCATTCACACAAAGTGTCCGTGGTGTCTTTCCCGTGCCATTCGCATCACGCCATGCAGCACCCGAATTCCTTTTCGCTCCTGGTTTCTTCTCAGTGCAAAGAATGTCTGGCTAGTGAACTGCTGAATGTATGACGTGCCTGTCGTGCTAGAAGCTCTAAATTACTGTTCCCCTTCCCTGGATACTCGTGTGGGCTACTTGCTTTAAAATAAGGCACTTTTAGACTATACCGAACTATACGGGACTGTGTTGTAGCGCTTTTGGAAGCGTGGGCCCAGTGTTGAGTCAGGTAGATCAAGCGCAGATGCCGTCCAAGCTCCTAAACTCGCAGCTGGGGCGACGCACTTCAGTCCTGACCTGCAAATAACGTCCTCCTAGCAAACACCTCCTGTTCTGCCTTAATGTGCCAGGCTGTGCCGTGGGTTCATTTTGCAAACAAAAAAAGGTCCAGCGAGAACTAGGCTGAGAAGAGCAAATTCATCTCTCTCAGAATGGAAGCGAGATTGAAACCAAATTTGCCGAAGCAGAAGGGTTAAATGACTGAACTCGCTGTGCTAAATAAATAGTTGTTTCTTGTACTGAGCACACGCCGTTATTTGCTTGATGTTATTCTTTGTGTGGTGTTTGTGACATGGAGTCCTTTTAGTGATACCTCTGTGGGGAGAATGAACTAATGCTTAAAACTAATCAGACTCTGTGCTTGGGGTTTGAAGAGATCTAGATTGCTAGTTTACTCTTTTGATAAAGTCTATAAATTACACATTTGAAAACTGACTTCAGACATTGCAGCTTGTCACTAAAACTACAGATTCAGTTACGACACCTCAGCTTAACCTATTTTTAAGGGTCCATAAGATTTAATTTAATATAAAGATGTCATTAAGCTCTCTTGGACAACTTAGGTGGTCTTTGATGCTTCTAGCTTTAAGAAAGATGAAATGAATTACACTTCTGCTGCTTTTTTCCTACTGATTTAGTACGCTATGGATGCGCCCCATTATTGCTAACAGCTCTGCAGTTGGATGCAGAGAAATCTGGAAGGCAAAGGATAAGACAGCAGCGTTTCCGGGAGGGTAAGATGCTTTCTGCGGGTGCTGTTCGCCTCTTGGGCTCACACTCAAAGCATTGAACAGCTGCTCGTTCTGAAGCACTTCTTAGCTCCATTATTTTGAGTGATAAATTAAAAATGGGCTTATGTCTCTGCTGAATCGAAGTTTAAGGGTTGATCCATAGGGTACTGAAAACAAGGGGAATCTTTCCATTGGCTTTACCGTGCTCTGCTCAGGCCTCGGAGATCTTATTGGTACCAGGGATACAACTGCAGGTCATCCTAAAATGTAAAATCATTTCAATTGCCAGTTTTCTTTAAAACTGACAAAACCATTTCTTAGTCCTTCTGCTGAGTGTGAGGAAACTCACTATTAACCACACCAGCCGTGCTCACAACCTCCTGATACCTGCATTAGTGTCTGTGTACAAACAACAACAGTGTAATTGAAAAAAGAAAAACCCAAACCAGAATTGGCGAGAGATGATTACAAATTTCCTTTCCTTCCCTGGAAATGCCACTGGGGTTTAGAAATCGGCATCCTAACTATTCTTAGAGTAGGTTGAAAATAAGTCCTGAAGATTTGAGAGAAAAGACAATCTTCAAGAAACAAACGAAAAAGGAAGGCGAGGAAAGAACGTACTTGGAAGGTGAAATTCTTAGAATTTCCATCAGCTCCACAGGGAGCTTCCAGTCGGTGCTTCTGAGAGGGTACAAGAAACAGTACAGAGAAGTGCAAAGACAAAAAGCAGTATTTCATTATCTTACCAAGTTTGGTAAGGACACATTAACGTGCCGGTTTGTTCTGCCTGTGCTTGATGATGCTCCAGCACCAGAACTCAGCACAGGATGAGCAGAACCTTCAATCGCCTTTGCAACATGAAGACCTGCGTTGTATCCCTGGTTTGCCACAGCAGCTTCAAGCGCTCAAGTTCCTGGGGCAATTGGATACCAACAAGGATACCATACAATTTTGTCATGTTAAAAACAAACCAACAAATTAATAATTCGGCTTCACTAAGTTTTGAGCAGCCCTTCTTAGACCTGGTGCCTTTTCCCGAGTCACTGGATAGCACCGTTTCAGTTCAAATCTTTAAAAGGTGCAGCCTCAACTCCCCGGTGAAAACCAACTCTCCTCTGGTGGTAGGTGCAGGCTGGTTACAAATTTGTGGAGAAACTAAAATTGTAGAAAGGGAGTTTGAAGGTCAGATTACAGGGGATTTTTCTCTCTCGGTTTGCTGGGGTTCTGTTCCTGCGCAGGGGCTGGCGGCAGCTCGGGCGCCGCTGGCAGGGAGGTGCCCGCTGCTGCCTCGGGAGCCACGGGCATCTTTCCGACATCGGCGGCTTTTGAGTCAGGCCCTGGACGTGTTTTCCAAACGATGGTAATTTTCAGAGTGACACCTTGATTTCTTCCCTGTACAACAGACCTGCTTGTCACTTCCACATATTTACCTGGGTTCAACATACAGGTTTGGGTTTTTGGTTTTTTTTTTGCTTTCAGAAACAATATGCTGCTAGACACATTTCCTGGAGGGAAATGGACACCTACCTACACACAAAGCTATACAGCTAATTTATACCTTGTTGAATTTATAATCTTGTCTATGCTTCTATGGACACTTTGTATGGGCTGCAGCTCAAATCCTAAAATAGTCAAGAATTTTTCCTTTCCCATATAGTATTCTATTTACTTTGACTTAAAAAAAAAAAAGCGTATAAATGCAATAATGCAGGTAGACTAGAAATACTAGATTGAAAATTAAAGTAGTTTAGCTTGTCCCATTGTGACTGACAGTGTTGTACGACACCCAACGCTGTACCCTAACATTTTCCAGGCTTTCTACGTAGCTGAATCTAGTATTAGCTTTGAAAACCCATTGTATGAGTGGTGGGTGGATGGGTTGGAAACGTGTGCTCTCTACACACTGTATGTTACTCACATCAGAAGCTGTATGGCCACTCCATATGCTGTGAAACTGTAAATGATTCCCAATACACCTGTAACTCTTACCAGGATTGTGAGAAATAAACTATATACAGAGATCTATATACACACATAGATATATTGTATAATTCCTCATGTGAGCATCTCTGTGTACGTGGGGCTGTGAGTGAAATTGCCGTTCTCCCTCTCTCTGTACTCATGAGCGTGTTTCCTGCAGGCTCAAGATTTACCGTGATTAGTGATCCCAGGGAAAACTGTGTGAAAAGACAGTCCCTGCCCCAAAATAACTCCAGCCTGCCCAAGGAAAGCGGTCCAAGGTAGATTACTGTTATGGCTGTGTAGGAGCTAAGGTGGACAACACGTAAATGACTTATTCAGAGCCATGGAAGAAACCTTCCTGCTCCCAGCGACCCCAGCTCCAGGCTTCGCTGCACAGTTGTTTGCTGCAGCCTCTCTTCTGCCAAATTAGGGTGTTGTCCCATTTGCTTGGCTTTGTTTTTCAGGAGCATCCGCCCTCATGAGGAGTAAAGCATCCCCTGGGTGACGGGCTGATGTCCGGGGGGTCCCTGCACTTGGCGCCAGCCAGGGACTCCCTCCGACCCATCACAGGGCAGGAGGCTTTTGGAAGCACCTGCCGCTGCGAATACTTTGTCAGGTTACACCGGCTCCAGACAGGCTCTCTGAAGAAGTCTGCAGGCCTTTGGAAATGAATCTCTGAAGAACTGGGAAGATAAACATTAGTAATCCCTTTGTGGTGAGGAAAAAGGAGTGGCCTTTAGTTGCAAAAGCATTAATTGTCTGCAAAAACAGGGCTGGGGACTCAAATTTTAGCTTGTCTTAATATTCCTAATAGCAGGAAAGCAAATAAATTCTTCCTGTCTGAGTCTGAGAAGCGGGGATGGGTGGTTGCCCGGCTGTCCCCACTGCCCCCAGTCAGGGTGTGTGAAATATTAACAGCACACAGATTGGGCCGGTGAGGTGCGGGTGAGCTGTGTGGCTGGAGATGGCAGTATCTCCTGTATCAAGGGAGCTGAGGCTCTTCTTCAGCTCCTGGACTGTGGAAATGAACCTTCTTCAGTGAGAGCCCAGCCCCTTGGACGGGGTGCCAACAGGTGATGCTGCAGTTTGGGAAGTTCCCCTGTAATTTGGGTACAGTGGAGGCCACTGCGCAAACTGTCCCACTCGGCCAGAGATGAAACGGTGCTGGAGAGGAGGGGGAACGGGCTGGGAATCCTCCTCCTGTGTCTCCTTCAAACAAAAGAAAGTGTTTCCCTTCTCGCTGCCAAGGAAGCAGCGGCACAGACACACGGGTGCAGTTGTGGGGCCAACCCGGAGAGCGAAGCTGGAGTCGGCTCAGTGCTCTCAAATGCCAGCTGGGTATCTCCCACCCTTCCTTTCTGCCTTTGCTTCTTTCCCTCCGTATATTGAGAGTAACTTTACAAGCATGAAAAGCAGAGGCTGTGTTCACAATTATCTTCACCCACATGTTGCTTTTCCCTGTTCCCTTCTCCCGCCATCATTTAGCCACTGAAAACGACACGGTACCAAATCACCGCTTTAAATGAGAAATGCTGCGGTTATGTTTTACCAGATGGCATTTGAAGAGGAAACACTCAGCTGGCTCAGCAGAACCCTAACGCTCAGGTTCTGTAAAACCAACAGTCTGTGCCAAGCAGCAAATAATTCACATTGTCCTCGTGATCCTGCCACAGCACTAATTATTACTCACACTTGTTAACCCTCCCAATTAAGCAGAGAGGGGCTGCAAAGCGAATCCAGTGCTTGACGGATGAGAATTCTGCAAAGAGCATTTGCAAAATGACACCGTTGGCACCTCCTGAGCAGTGCAAGATCAAGTATTAAGACATCGCTGTGTATTTAATCTCCCAGCAACTGCAGTGCACTCACATGCAATTTCTTTCTAAGTCTTCACCTTAAACTGTTGTCGAGTCCTCTAATGCTTTATCTCTTGGGCAGCCTAGGGAGGGTGGGCAGAGCTGCTGGAGCAGGGTTTGACACAGTGGGTTGCTTTCTGCTCTCGTGTTTAGGAAAAAGAGCACTGGATTTTCAAGCAAGGAATAAGGAACATAAATGCGATGCTGCACACCACAAAGGCTTAGGCTGCTGGGGTGGCACTAAGTCCCCCGCATGACAGCTAAACTGAACAGTGAAATAAATTATTATTATTTTTTAAAATAATTTTCTGGTAGATAAGCTGGAGCAAATAGAGAGGAACATCCAGGCATCTCCGCAGTAAACCAGCCTATGGCTACAGAACACACTTTTGGAGAGAAAAGGAGACTGAGGCATTGAAGAAACAGAGAAGCAGAGAGCCTGATGGCATAAGCTACATTTTCTTCAGCAAACCAGGCTGGAAAATAGGTCTTTTCAAATAAATAAACAAAAATAATAGCTGAATTGTACTGTCTTCATTTTATAGCTACCATTTTCTAATGGCATTGTATCTCTAATACACTAGCAACCATCGAGAGATAAACCTATTAACATGGAGATGAGAAGTGCAATTCCAGAAACCGAACAAGGTTTGCAAAAAATGACTTTTCCTCCAGTGAGCCACAGCGCAATGACACCCGCACCGAACGGACATTTTTATTGAATAAGAATGACTCATTAAAGATTAAGAATGTACGCAAGGAAGGCAATGTGGACCAGACACAAAGGCTGGGAAGGACAGTTTCGTGAAGGTTTGGGTGACTTTATTTAGTTTGCAATTCTGATGCTCATTCCAGCGTCTCCAGGAAATTCCCCAGCTCTTCATCCATGTATTTCACTTGTCATTATTTTTTCTTTTTTTTCAAACTGCTCTGACAGATCTGTGTGCGTCTCATACCCCCCCATTTAACAGATTAGTGGTGGTTTCTTTGGGATGCGAATGAGCAGAACGTACATCTGTCCGTCTGCAACATCCCCGGCGTTATTCAAGCAGACGGTGAAACCTGATAACATAAGTTAAAAACAGCTTAGGCCAGTAATTTAAAAGCAGTTTGGGCTTATCAAAGGAGTTTTGCTACTCCTCGTGTCGTGTCAGAAATGCATCACTAGCGCAATAAACCACGATCTGCAGTGGCTTGTGCTTCGTGGGAAGGTTTCGGGTGTCTGGCTGAGGACGGACTTTGTACAGACACAACCGGGAGGCTGCAAACTCGGCACCGCAGCTCCATGTGGCCTCTCAGCTGGGTGATGAGAATCAGCACAACATTTCGAGGCGAATGCCTGTTTTTCCATTTCCAATCCACAACGTGGTGTCACCGATTTCCCCTGCTCGAGCTGCGGTGCTCCCTGTAAGCCTCCAGCGTTCCCGTGCTACTGGGTGAGGGAAACAAACACATTAAAAAATCAAATCCCGTTACAAAACGCGGCGAGGAAAACATCCGCGCTGCTGGAGCGGCGCTTGAGAGCCGCCAAGGACGCGGCCAGGCCGGTCGGTGGCGGGGGACGCGGGCGGGGCGGGCCGCGCCGGCAGCTGAACCGCAGCTGAACCGCAGCTGAACCGCAGCTGAACCGCAGCTGAACCGCAGCTGAACCGCAGCTGAACCGCATCAGCCCCATCAGCCGCATCACCCGCCGCGGGGTTAAAAGGCCCCGCCCGATCCTTCCGGTCACGAGCGCTCCGAGCACGATCGCGCCGTCGCGCGCTCCGCCCAACGGCCGCCACCGGCGCGCGCCCGTGTCCTCCGCCCTCCCCGCTCTGCGCATGCGCGGCGCGGCCGCATGAGGAGACGGGTCCCGCCGCCGGGTCCGCCCGAGCCCCGCACCATGTCGGACCGGCTGGGCAAGCCCTCCTGCCTCATCGTCGCCAGCGCCGCCGCCGCGGGTGAGACGCCCTCGGGGGAAGAGCCCCATCCCGCCGGGCCCCGTTCCTCCCCGGCCGTGCGGGTTTCTGCGGCTGCCCCGACCCCCCGGTTTCTGAGGCTGGTCCCGGCCTGCGGGGCCTGGGCGCGGTTACCGGGGGCGCTGTGCACGCCTGGCTGTTCCCCAGTGGTTGGCACTGCGGGGTTTACAGACTGCCCGACCCTGCCTCAGTTTACCTGGCTCATTCATCTAGTTCTGCCAACCCCTCCTTATTGATTTATTTAAAATATGAATTCCTGACTCTTTGGTTACCCTTCCCCCTAGATTAATTTTTAAATAGAGTACAGTTTGCCTTCCGGGATTAGTTCACAGAGACTTTGTTGTACATTAAGAATTAGTCTGATGTCTCTCAGTCTCCCCCCCCACCGCCCAGGTCCTCAATTTTGTAAAAAGAGCATTCCTTTGTTAAACATTCCTTACGACTGTGGCCGAGCTGTGTGGTCACGCGTGGGTGTTTTTGCTCAGCTTTGCCCTGCACGGGTGTGTAAACACACTGCTCCTTGTGCACCTGTGCTGTGCACAGATGGGCGCCCTTTCTGTCACCACTCATCTGCGGTGCACACGTGTCTGTGCGTCCCCTGTGCACAGCTGGGCTCTCCAGAGCCTCCTGCTTTCCCCTCTGCACCTTCCTGCTTCTGAGCTGCACTTGCACGCACAGCTGGGAGCCACATTCCCTTCAGTTCTGCCTTCCTTCTGCTTTCCCTGTAACCCTCTGTGCAGACAAACACAAATACCTTCAGCATGTACTTCTCAATACATATAATTAAGCTTGTGCATTTTTTATACCTTACAATACCCCCTGATGTTATTGAGAGCTTTGAAGGTGAGCAAAAAAACCCTAAACTTGTGTACTTTGCTAGATAAAATGAGCTAGTGTGGCTGGGATTAAAATATAACTGTTGTTTCCTTAAATTATTGGATGTGTTTTTCAGGTGTGTCAGCCCAGTCCTTCCTTCACTGCTTTACACTGACTAGTTCGGCTTTTAATCTGCAAGTTGCGACTCCTGGGGTAAGTAAAAAAGGGGCAGTTACTGCAATTTGAATTTGAAACAAATTGATATATCAACTGATGAGAGAGAATTATACTAAACTTTATTTGAGAGGTGTTTAATTGGCTCTGCAGATTAAGGGACCTTTTCATTTTAATTCTGTTTTCTTGATGTTCAACTAAATGCATGCTTTCTATAGTATGGTTTTGAACCTCTGTCTGATATCTGTTACCCACAAAGAATGGAGGGGGAACTATTAGAAGAACAACTTCAGTGGGAAAAATGGAAAATTTCAGGTTTTTGAGAGCTAAAGGCTCTCCAAATCCCACATAGCTGTCCTTCAAGGAATAAGCAGATGTTTGTGTGGGGATACTGACCACAGGCTCTGAACTGTGTTTTCGCCAGGGGAAGCCGATTGATTTTGTGGATGTGAACGAGAGCAACATGCGCTGGATACAGGACTTCCGCATGAAGTCGTACGCCAACCCTGCCAAGCTGGAGTCCATTGATGGTGAGGGCTTTACTCTTGGCCAGTGTGGCATCTCCGTTTATCAGGGAAACAGATGTTTCTTAGCGTTAGGTCTTTAGGGGAGAATGACACAGAAAGGCATAAAACTTGTGTTTTAAGAGGAAGCCATGGCAACTGCAGTTGCCATTTTTTTTATTCAAGAGAAAGCCCTGGTAACTGTGTTTATTTTCTTATTTATCCTGGATTGGTAATTCTCTCTTATTATATGTTTATACACACACACTCTCTCTATATATATGTTCTCTCTCTTATATATATGTATACAATATATATTGCTATTTAAAAAAAGAATAAATATTGTGCTAGAGTAGAAGCCAGTGGTCGTGGCAATTTTAATCTTTGTCAGGGTAAGAACGTCACATTACAAATATATGTTCTTTGTCCTGTAAATGACCCTTTACTCCACTTAGATCCCTTAGTTTCTTTGTTTCTGACTCTGGTATTGTCTTAGTTTTGTCAAATCTCAAATGGGTTTTTCATCAGGCTTTTTTGTATGTTGCTGGTATTACAATCAGTTTATCCTTTCTTCCTCACTAGGTGCCAGATACCACGCGTTGCTGATTCCAGACTGCCCCGGGGCCGTGACTGACCTTGCAAACAGCGGCTACCTGGCCAAGATATTACAGCACTTCAGCGCTGGGAGCAGTAAGTGAACATTATTAGATGTTTTGTGAAATAAAATAGTACTACCATGCTAGTCATGTGAGACTGGTACCTTCCAATGACTTACAAATGTTTACGTAGTTGAAGAGCATTCAGAACTGGAAAGAGCTGCTTTAGAGAAATGAATCTTTTCTTAAAAAACATCCTCTTTATGAAAATATATATATATAAGTATCAGTAGCTTTTCAGTTTGTGTCAGAAGAGACTTATTTGCCTGACAGTGATAACAGAAAAGGCTCTCTCCAGGTCAGCAGGACTCAAGGTTCAGACCCAAATGTGGAATGTACCAGGACTGTCATTAAGGTTGTAGTTAATCAAGACTTGTGTGTGTATCTCACTTACCATTTGACTGTGTGTTTTTGACCGGTGCTGTCTCTGGCCTTGGAGTTTACCGCTAGTAGCTCTTTGCAAGACTGGGGCAATTCTTACTGTAGTGTGCAGGAAAAACTTCACAGCCTAGGAGAGTATAAACAGTGCAGTATGAATTTATTGCAGGAGGGCAAGATGCTGTAACACGAAGAATCTCATGAACACTCATCTGTGTTTTGGCTGTTTGAAGATGTTCACAGCTGCTCCACATTGCTTTGATTTTTTTGTTTTCTTTTTCTTCCTCTAGAGCCCATCTGTGCGATTGGACATGGAGTCGCAGCTTTGTGTTGTGCTACCAATGAAGATAAGTCCTGGGTATTTGAGGGGTACAGCCTTACAGGGGTAGGTTGAGCTCTCACCTCACTTGCTGTTTAGGGGCATATTTAGCTCTGCAGGGGCCTGAGACTTCAGGTGGTGGTGTTTCTGGTTTTATTGGAGAATTTTCTATAAATCATCAGTTTGGTACTTTGGGTTTATGTGCAAATGTGGGGAGATGTCATTGGCAAGGGGGCCCAACACAAAATGCGGGGAGGGATTATTGTCTCACTCCAGCTGTCACATGGAGAGTGTTTTCTGTCCCATTGTTCCGTAATTTTAAGTTGAATCAATGAAATGCTGGAAATGACTGCTGCAGCTCTTTAGATTCATAGCTGAGGGCTTTTAAGAATGACTTTTGTTTGTTTGTTTCATGAGTGCTGGAGGTAAGTTATATTTCTCAAGGTGCTCTTTCATTTTGAAAGGTAGAGGAAGTTTTAGGAAAAAAGGCTTAGTACAAACTGGCTTGTAATTCAAAAAGTGGGCAGATACTGTTGATGTTTTATTTAATGTACAGTCATATCTCTGACCTCACAGACCATTTAAGTGGCAGTTGTACCTGTATGCTGAGATGATGCAAACCTTTGTAATACAGCTTCTGGAGATTTGAATTTACATGCCACATTAAGAAATTTAGTTTATGGGACCCCTAAAGCTGTCACTGGTCTGATGTGCTTGTATTTGACGTTACAATCCATGATAAAATATTTTAAATAAGGCTTGATGTGGCCTAGCTACAGTTGCTATGGAAACTGTAAAATTTGAGTTCCTCCTCTGCATATAAAAACTGAACTAAGTACTCTAAATTTTTATCTCTTCATTTAAGCTGTTTCCCATATTCTTTCCAAGGCAGAATGCTGTTATTTGGACTCTGCAAGTGGCACAGCATTGGTGTCCAAATGTTCGTGTCCAACAGCCAAACGGGTCTGTGCTTTCATAGAGTTAATTGCACACACACTGTCCAGTGTCCAGTTGATGTACAGGAATCTCTTGGTATCTCTGTTTATCTCACGTAAGAATTTTCAGCTATTTCTCTACAGAAAATCTGTAGAAGCTGATTGTGCTCATTTGGTTTTATGCTTCACTTCTATTTCATTTCCTGTGTACAGTTGGGAGAATTGTAGGAAGAACAGAAAAATAAATTGCAGTGTTGGTTTTGCTTGGCTTTTTTTATTAAGAAAAGACAAGACAGACTTTTTCTTTTGATCTCTTTCAGCCCTCTGTGTACGAACTAGTGAGGCAGCCTAATTTTGCCAGTTTGGCCATTATTGTGGAAGATTTCGTGAAAGATTCTGGAGCTACGTTTAGTGGTAAGTTGTTCTGTTGTTGTCCAGGACTTCATGTTTCATGGTTTTGTTTTGGAAATGAATGTTTGTCTACTAATTTTACACATAGTATTTTCTTTTTTCTTTAGTAGTCAAAATATAGAATTTTGACTTTGGAACTGCAAAATCTGAAGTTCTGTCCTGTGTGAGGAACCAAAACCACTAAAGCACAAAGATGTCATTTTTTTCCTAGATTATTTCTGGATGTGGAGGGAAAGTGTCTTTTTCCTTTACATGCTGCTTTCTTGCCATACTGAAGAGCTACAGAGAGAATGAAATCATAAGCTATAAATGGCTCTCTTCAGTTGCAGCTGTCATTCAGTCTGCTATTTTGTTAGGTATTTTTTTAGAATCTGTCCTTACAGAGAACAATGAGATGCCAGTGGAATTGAAGTCATCCTTTATTTAACAGAATAGTGCTGCCCATTGAACTGACACAATTTGAAGTGGCCAGATTAGAGATTATGCCCCTGGCACAGACAGGAAACAGAACCAGGCTCCTAATGCCACACAGCTATTTTTCACTAAGAAGTGCCACTGTCTTATCAAAATGCTCTGTATTCTTTGCTTAATCCTCTTTCGTCTGTGGTGTGCCAGCCTGTTTCTGTGTTTAAATGGCATCTTTATGCTCTTCGAATGAGCTGCTGCTGCCACCTTCTGCAGAACAGGCTCAGTACTGGCAGGTTAAAAGCTGCTGTCTGTGGTACCCGTTATGTCACGAATACGTAGTTGCAGTGGTAATGACACATTAAGTAAGAACAGGAAAAGCACGTTGGGTTTGAAGGCATTTAGTCTCTATTTAGATAGGCAGTAGCTCAGAGAGGGAGAAGAAAATAAGAGTTGTTCATAACTGACAAAATAATGGTTCTATCTGGAATGAGGTCACTTTAAAAAAAATCCTGGTTAGAATACTGAACAATTCCTGGTAGATATTAACATTTTGGGGTATTATCATTGGCCAGAAAATAAGTATCTTGCTGCAGGCTCTTTGTAGCATGGTGATTACAACTTTGTCTTATATAAGAAGAGTTTCTATTGTATTGCAGGGTGAGGACAACTCTAAAATATATATTTAGATGTTTTTATTATGAAAATCTCTTGATAAATGCAGTTTACCCATGTGGTGTCAATTGAATGAATCCTTTCAGAGATGGACTTTCTAGTGGAGTTGTTTCAGGATTAGGGGCTCGAGATTGTCCCTGTCTGGGGTTATAGATCAGCATGTCTGGACAAAATAGTTCTATCTTCTGTGTTACTTCTGTCAGAGACACGATGTTGACACTGAAGCGGTGTCCACTAACACACTGCTGCTTGTTTTTTCTCCATTATTTAGCCAGCCTTCCGGATGCTGTGCATGTCGTGCTGGACAGGCACCTGGTGACGGGACAGAACGAGAATTCCACTCTTCCTGCCATCCAGAACATGCTTATTCTTTGCAATGTCAGGTGAGGCAATAGGGGAGATAGAACTAGGAGCAGACAGTGGTGGGCATCTCTTAGCTTCAGGAATAGTGTCCCCCAAGAGATTTTGTTCTTTTTTTCCCTTGGTTAACTGCTGAAGTGCATGTCATCTTTGTTTGATCTGGTTATTTGGTTGGTTATGTCTTTTGGTAAAAAGGATTTGTGACTATTAAAAAAAGGTAAAATGGGTTGGAAAATATGCAGCTGTCTGTCATGTCTGGTAAAGTAACATGCAGAATAGGCCTTACTAAACATTTTTGTTAAGAGAAACATCTCTTGTATGTCATTCTTTGTGCTTTAGTGAGTTGCCATTAGTCAGCTGTCTTTTAGGATTCTGGGAATGGACTTAATGTCTTTGGTAATGGCTTGGCTGTTTGACTGTCTTTCATCTTGTCAGATAGAACACATATAAATAACCACAAACATCTTCTTTTGTTCAGGTGAATGTGTGTTAGAAGTCCTTTCCTGGCTGTGGACTAACAGGTGGTGTCATGTTTGGATGTGTTTCATTCGGCAGGAAATGAAGGAGCAGGTCTCTTTGCAAATAGGATGGATGAAGAGCCAGCAGGCTAAGGATTTGCTTGTCTCTTAACTGCATAAAACATCCGTCTGTATTTCTGTTCTGGACTGTGAAGTGACTGTGACAGTCAAGTGGCAATGTCAGGTTTTACACATGTAGAATGGATGAAGGTTGTGAATGAGAAAACGTTGAAGGGCATCACACTTCAGAAGCAGCTGTGAAACCACCTTGCATTTTTGTTGCTATATATTGTTTTCCCTGCTTCTCTCTAGACACTTCATTTACAGATGTGGGGAACTGTCTCTTTTTTTTTTAAAAAAACAAAGTTGGTGCTATGGATACAAATAGCTGGAGCTGAAGACCTTGCTCTAGGTTGACATGATACAGGTATTTAGTAACTCTGCCCTGAAGAGCACTTGGAACTCTGTGAACATCTGGTGTCTGTGTTTCAAATATCACAATCCACACCTAGAGCTTCATTGAAGTGATTTCTGATGTGTTTTCACCTGTTTTGGTAGGTGAAGTTACTGTCTGAACTCTGAATGTGTCTGGGACACTTGGATGTACTTGGAATAGGATGGAAAATGCTGATCTGAACTCTGAATAAAGCAGAACCAGTTGTTGGAAGGCAGCCCTGTGGTGACACTTCGCAAAACGTGCCCTTGTTTTCTTCCTTGCCTGTTCACATTATTGGACTTCCTGTTTAAAAAGTTTGCTCAGCAGTTTTTAAACGGTCTTCTAACTGGTTGTCTCTTTTCCTTTGTGGTGTTTGATTTTTGTTCTCTTTGAAATGTTTGAAATATTTCTCCCTGGCCAAATACATTGCGATTGTCTCTTGCTGGAATTTCATGGACAAAGAAATAAAATGTAGGCGGCTAATGCGGATCACATCTTCTGAGGAACTGACTGCTTTTCTCTTGCTTTTGAGCAACAAACGTGGCTCAAAGTTGAGCATGGAAAGGAATAATCAGCCTGAAAATGCTTTTCACTGTTGCAGGCTCAAACATACTACATCTACGGGAAAGCAGACAGAGTAACATTTTTCCTTCACTCTTGGGCAATATTTCTGCAGTGCTCTGTGGAGGAAAGGATCTGTGTGGTTGCATTTATTTTTATATATCATAATACAATATATTGATTAGAACCAGTCGTCAAGCAGGATAATTTTATGATCTAGTGGCAATGTCAGGAATCCTCAAACCACGCCAGCTCTTGACGAGCTGGTTCAGCACATGTTGTGCAGTGTGTGGTTTTCCCCTCTACCTGGCTGGAGGGCAGTGATTGCATGCTGCAGGGAAGAGCAGCTTTTGGCAATGCTTGCAAATACTTGGTGTCCTGCTGTCTTTGTGAGCAGTTGTTTATAGAGGGTTCTGGCCTGTAAGCCACATGACAGGCCCTTTTGTCCCAAAGCCAGAAACTGCTTCTCAAACAAATTGAAAGCTTCAAATTCTGGAGATTTTCAACCCACACAAATCCTGATTGTTTGTGCTGTGCTCTGGAGTGTCTGGTGCTTTGGTCCTAGGGATGTTCTCAGCGTGGCTTATTTCCCTACAAATCTGTCTGCTCCTGGTAACAGCTGGCTGCTTTTTTTTTAATTTGAGCAACCTTATACATGCGGAATGTTATATCTTGTCTGGGTGGAATGCATGGGAGCATATTCTATATTTTCCTCTGTTCCAATGGGCAGACATTGAAGTACCTGTTAGAAGCAACAAAGTGCCTGTGCAATACATGGAGCAGAAACATCTTGGGGATGAATCCAAAGGGATGAGGAGCTTTCTCAGAGGATTTATCCCCATGATAATCTTTACAGCAGTTGGCTCACAGCTGTAAAGAAACATTTTTCTGTTGCAGCCACATGAAAGAATTATTCACCAACAAGACAACACGTATCGTTGTGCGTTGCAGCATCACACTCACCACTAAAGCTGTGTAGGTGGTTCAAGCAGGGAAGAAACAAAAGGTGGAAGACATTTTTAAGGTAATAGGAGCATTATTGGCCGTTTTATACGCAAGCTGTGAAAAGGGATGCTCAAGGCATTTAAACACAAAACATTTGCAAACTGATGCAGCCATTGGAGTGAGCCCCAAGACCCGCTTGTGGATGTGATCTCAATATTGATGCTTTTTACATTTCAATTTGATTTAGGTTTTGGCTGTAACGATAATGAAAAGATCTTTCTAGTTTGGCTAACCTTGTGTTTACAGGGCGAAAGAGGCTAGTGAGTGGTGTGAAAGGTGATGAGGAATGGCCAAATCCCCAACAGCTTGGGCTTTGGTAGCACAGAGGACTCATGGTCACACCTCGAGAGCTTCCTGCTGTACCTGCAGGCAGGGGTGGCTGAGACCCTCTGAATCCAGAGGAGGTGCCACGGCTTGGGCAGACTCAGCTTTTCTGATGAGAGAAAGCATTCTCTCTTCACAACACTTAACAGAGCATTTGCTTGCTTTATCCCTTGCATGATAGTCCTTGTTGCTGTCTGCACTTAGTTGTTGTTATATAAGATTCTTTTCTTGGAGCTTCCACAGTATAATCTTTTTTTTAAAATAAATAAAATGAACTTCCTGCTTTCTTTCCCCACCCCCCAGCTTTGCAGGTTTGCATAGAGCTGGATGATGAAATTCAAGACCTGCCCCCCCCCAAGGGAAGGTTGATAACATTGCATTTGTGCTCATCAGTTGATTGCTGCTCTCTGGATCTTGGGAAGGATGGGGAGCTGTGGGGTGTTGCAGCCTCCCTGGAGGCTGGTGGTGCTGCTCCGGGCAGACCTTCACCTTCCTCCTCAGCCACCAGCAAACTCTGTCCCCAAACACCAGCTGTGAAGACTTTCCTTTCCTCTTGCCAGTTGCTGAGGAAGGGGCTGCTGCTTCTGTGTACAGCTGGAAGGGGGAAAAAGCTGGGAAAGTAGCACAAAATGCGTGTGAACAGAGTTATATGCACTGTTGTGCTGTAAGCAACAAGCTGTTTCTGTGGCTTCCCAGTCATCTGTGACCAGTGCTGCTGTTTTTCTTGGGATGATGAGGGCAGCGTAGTTAGAAATCTTGTCAGGAAAGCCTCGATCCTTTGTCATCTCTGAAAACATCATGCAACAGTGCTACTCTGCCTGCTTTCCTTAGAAATTATTCCTCCTCTGCATCTTTTGTTACTAAACCCTTTTTCTCTCAAGGGCCTCCTCTTGGCAGGTTTTTTGTGTAAAACAAATGGCCAACTCTGATTTGCAGCAGATTCTTTTAATTTCTAATCTTGAACTACTGAGTGAAATTTAAATAGCTGTGCAGCCACTGAAGGGAGTTTGGGAATAAGTCTGAGGATAAGAGACAGGACTTGGACTGCTAAGGTGCTGCAGGGGGGAAGCTGAATCCTCGCTTGGGTGCAACATCCCTTGCCATTAGTGCAATGTAGTGCCAGGCTGAGCATCAGACTGAGTGATGTGGGCTGTGGGAAGAGAAGAGTCCCCCCTGCCTTCTAGAAATGTGACATCTCCTTAGATAAAACTGAGCCCGGAGGGTGCTGCAATTGGGTGGGTTTCACAGGGAAAATGGGAGACCCTTTTGCAAATACTCACTTTACATGGTCCAAATACATCAGAGCTCACACTGTAAGCTGAATCCTGGTGGTAAAGCAAAACCAAAGTCAAACAAAGGTCAGATTGTAAGCTTTTATTATACTGAAATCAAAATTGAACAGCAGGGCCTGCAGTGTCCTCTGACGTGTAGTGGCTGTGGAACACTGAACCTGACAGTGCCTCCTGCGGTTGCTGTTGTCCCAGATGTCACGCATGCTGCGCAGAGATCCTCTGAGAGGCCCCGTGTGCGTGGGGACCCAGGGCATGCAAGTCCCTTCTCCTGCAGAAAGGCAAAAAGGAGGATCGGATGCTGTGGGTCATGGTGTGTTCCTCTCCGAGTTGGACTCCTGCATGGACCACAAAAGCAAACCAGCCCTGCCGTTGGGTTAGAGTCACAAATTGCTCGCCTTCTGTACAGTTTTCATTTTCCCAGCAGAGTTTTTCTTTTTAAATAGAAATGCTGGGTCATGGGATTTCTGTATAATGTTTCCAAGACTTCCAGGCTAAAGCCATGAAGCCCAGAAGCTATAGAGAGCAGCTGGAAAAGACAAAGCCTGACCCGGCCTTCTTCCCAGGCAGCAGCCCTGCTGTCGCCTCAGCCCTACCTGTGTCACCTCAGCCCTGCCTGGGTGAGCCATCAAGTCCCGAGGGTGGGAAACACCATCCAACTTTAACCTGATCATTGCTACTGATGGTGTGCTTGAAAGAGCAAAAAAAGACAGGAGACCGGGCAGCAGCTGCCAGTTGGCTGAAGGGCTGACAGCATGGCTCGTGCACATGTAATAGGTACAGGCTGTTAGGCCCATGGATATCTGGGGAGACTCCTGTTGATTTTGAAGATGTTTGGCGCTGATCCTGCCATTTATGATCGCTGTTTGGTGGTATTATTGCAGTTTAGGGCCTCACATTGTGCAGGTGGTGTGCGCTGCGTGATCAGTCCCTTTGCAGGCTTAGTCCAAGCGTGCTGCTGGAGCTGTGTCACTCACCTTTGTCTTGCATTGGCACATACCACTAAAGAAAACCTCCTCATGGGGTAGGAGGCTGATCTTTTCCCTGTTGGCTGAGAAATGCTGGTCTTCTGGCCCAGAAGAGCAGCCCCCCACTGGCTTTTCCACTGGAAAGCGAAGCACAAAGGGTGTTTTGTAAGGGCTGTTCCCTTCGCTCTGTGATGTTCTCAGCAGCTGCCCGTGGCTGGAGGCAGGATGCTGGATGCTGTGCTAGATGGAGCTGCAGTCTGGGGCTGCTCTTGAGAAGCAGAAGAAGTGTGTCTGTTAGGCTGTATTGAAGCCTGAGCTGTTGTTCATAGTTGATGGTAACAAGGAAATTTCTATTTCAGTTAATTCAATAAGCACATTTCCCAGGATTCTGTAGTTGACCTAGCAGAGGCTGATTTTTTTTTTTTTCTTCCCAAACCATGGTACTACTTTCTTCTGTAAAAGCAGAGGTTTGTGATTTCTGCAAGGGGCTGGGCAGCCCAGGTGAAGCCCATCTCACGGGGAGGGCCTGCTCATTTGGCCCCGGTGTGGAGGGAGAACTTTCTGTCCCAAGGGCTTGGAAAGGTTTAACCTTTGTGGCTGGGAAGTATTTCTGGCTCTGGGTGCATTTGATAAAGTGCAAGGGCATTTTAAAATCAAATTTTAAAGTGTATGTATTGGTTCTATGGAATTTACACCCATTTTATCTGCCCCTCCTTGCTGAGTGCTTGTGGCTGCGATAACTAAAAGCGTTTCTGGGAGACAGCAGACATCTGCTCCCAGTTTCTTAATCTGCGGAGGTGTGGAGATCTGGGAAGCCACTAGGATTTAAAAGGTGGGCTCAGATGGGATCCTGGGAGAGACCTCTGTGGGGTAAAGGACACACAGGTATAGGCTGAAGGGTATGTGGTTATTGGGTTTTTGCTCCGTTTCAGAATGGATGTGGACTTTGTGACTTCGCCGCGTACATCAGACACCTCAAGACATCTAGTGTGCGCTGAAGAGAGGAACCTCCAGTGCTGAACTGGGAAACTGCAGCTGCTACTGGAGCAGGTAAGGGGTCCTGTGGCACTGAACATTTTAAGCATAACTTGTTCACTTCCTGCTCTTGAGGGGACCTCGTGTCTATACGTGAGCCGAGTAAGGTTTGAGTGTTACTGAGGCACCTTCTCCTGCCTCCATTTTCCCTCTCACTGCGGTATTTTATTGTCTCTTGAGCAACTTTTGGAACGCTTCAGCGTTCTGACAGGTGATCCTTCTGAGTTGCACGGAGAATGAGGCTGGTGTGAGGACTGACCAGCCGGGGTCAGTGCTAACTCGAGTTCGTGCAGCTTCTCTGCAGCACAGTTGAGTCTGAACCTCCCACCTGTGAGAATGCAGTAGTGGCCTAAAATACCTTTTAATTCCTTTGCTGAGAAGTTGGGCATTAGGATGTGCTTGCCTTGGTGTGAGACAAGCTGTGGCAGGCCGAGAGTTGTCCAGCTACCTGGGTGGAGTTATTGTCTGTAAAGAGGCTTATCGGGTGTCAGAGCGGAAGAAAGATCCGTTCTTCAGGAGACCAGCAACAACTGTGCTGACCCCTCTGTACAGCAGTTCTGTATTCACCATTTCCACAGCCCCAGGTCTTCCTCTTCAGAATATGGGAAATACTTGGGCGCTTCATCACTGGCATTGTGTTTAGTGTTCACATTCCCCATATTAAGTAGGCTTGTTGCTCTGGGGAAATATTTTTGTCTGGCTGAGGATCCTCATCCTGCCCTGTCATCTGTTCTGGTTATTGTAATAGCAGTTTTTAGGAAACACATTGAAATGTTTGCTCTGCTTGTGAGGTGTGTTGCCTTTCTGAAGTCGTCTCCAATTGCTCTGGCTCGCTGTGGTGCTCACTGGTGCGTCACCTCTGCGGCGGCCAGTCCCGCGCTGGCGCTGTGCAGGTTCGTGACAGCTGGCCAGGGAGGTGTCATTTCTGCCCGACAGTCGGCTTTGGGAGCGTCGGGCCAGCTGTCGCTGTGGCTGAAACAGTTGCCAGGTTATACGGCAATGTCCTGACAATAGTGCTGCTGTGTCACCCTGACGTTACTGATCAGTTGTTCCCTTGGCTTGTTTTCTTGTATTATTCAAGCTGGATATAGCGTGTGTGTCTAAGTACTGGAGCCTCAGTGCTGCCTTTTATTCCTTTTTTTTTTTTTTTTTTTTTTTTTTTTAAGAGGGGCTAAGTTTAAGCAACTTTATCAGGAAACTGTTGTGTCTACATATAAACTGGAAGCTCTTGTCTACTCTTGATGGAGCTGGAGCTATATAAACTAATAAGAGTTATATTTAATTAGTCTTAATGAAATACAGCATGAAATGTAATTACATGCATCCTAACTTAATAGAAAGCCCTGTAATGGGTAAGTGCTGCATTAGGATTAGGTCATTCCTGAGGAAGGCTGCCACACGGCTCTCTCACAAAAGCAGCATCTGAAGAATAATCAGGAAAGAATGCGGTGATAGAACTTAAAAAACCAAACCAAAAACCCCACAACCCCTCATGTTTGTGGGGTAAGGCTGGCAGCAATTCCATGGCTGTTGTGTAAAGAAAAGCAGCCACTCCACAGACAATGTACAAGGCTCTACCAGACGATCTTAAGTTGTAGCCACATGTTCACTCTGTCAGCTCAAATTAACCAATTGTCAAGTTCTTTTTTAACCGCTTGAGAGACTTAGTTACTTAATTTTGAAAGTGTAGCCGTCAATAATATTATGGGTAGTTGTCACTTTTGCTTGTGTTGTGACTGTGGTGGCATTTTCAGCTTCAGTCAATTCTGTCTTCCTTTGCGCTCTAGGCAAGTGCTAAACAAAATGGTAATTGACAAAATTCCTAAAATTGCTTGTGATACAGCTTTCCCACTTTAAAAATGCTGTATGTCAGATTCCTCTGCAGCAGTGAAATGAACACATTACAAGGAAAGTCTGTGTTAATTTGCATGTATTGACAAAAGTGCCACAAAAATTTGAAATTCTATTTGTCCCTTTGCAAATCGATAAAAAACCATAATACAGAAATCTATCCATACACAGCATAAGACTTTTACAGGTAAGACATTTGTACATCCATTATAAGCTCAGGTGATCCACTCGTTCAGCCTTGACCACTCGGGAGAACTCTGGTTTTTCTACTTGCCGTTTTCAGCACTGAACATTCGCTCCTAGAAAGAGAGATATCAACAAACAGCAGCTGAGTGGGAGTCTGGGAACTGGACTGTGCTTTAGCAG
Source organism: Streptopelia decaocto (assembly GCF_964273445.1). Taxonomy (NCBI): domain Eukaryota; kingdom Metazoa; phylum Chordata; class Aves; order Columbiformes; family Columbidae; genus Streptopelia; species Streptopelia decaocto. Next base: position 67,633,383 of record NC_138661.1, read on the forward strand.
TGCAGGCTTAGGGCACTAGTCAGTAGTTGTCAGTCGGCAGGAACAAGTGCCTAAATCTGGAAGAGCTGGTGTGTAATTTTTCCGCTCAAAATACACAGTTCAATTCATCGCATTTGAAGGATTCTCCCTAAGCTGACAGCAGACTTTCCCATGGCCTGGCTATACCCAGCACATCTGCTCCTGGTGCCTCCTACTGCCAAGTACAAGCACGATTTATTTCTAGCTCACTAGCGGAAGGTTATTTACATCTCTCGCAGCACTGCTGACTGCTAACGAGTGCAGAATTAGACTGAAGGGACTTTTCACTTTGACAGTAGTGTTATCTTGATTAGCTGCCGCTCTGAACGCTGCCTTGGGCCCCAAACAGGTGTGGCTGGATATATTTGGCGTCAGTTCTTTCTTGAGATGCAGTGAAGTTTACCAAGTTCATTTAATTTAGGTGGCCAGTTTGCTTCCTGCCTGTATAGAAACCTGATCAGACTTGCTTAGAGGTTCCTAATCTTTAGCTGTACTGCACAGAACCATAGCTGCAGTACTTGGAGGAACACGAGAGGTGACAAGAGTGTGATATAACATCTACCTTTAACATTGTCTCCAGTTTAATTGCATCTGCAGCAAATTTTCTGATCCCATCGGATAATTTCTCCACGGCCATTTGGTCTTCGTTGTGGTGCCAGCGGAATGCCTTCTCATCCAGGTGGATCTTCTCCAGATCACATGCCTGAGCTGGGCAAGGGGAATTGAAAAAGAAACAAACCATGTTACCAGATGATTATTATCAAACACCACAGCCTTCCTCAAACAGTCTCAACATTCTGACCAACTACAGCTGTTTAAAAATTTGAAATACCACTTTCAACATGACTTGCTACAGGATCACACTTTGGGATGCAAGACTGGAAATGCTCCTGATGTTGTTTTAGCAGAGAAAAAAAGTCACCTAGATCATCAGTTTCTCTTAAAATACAATGTTTACATGTATGCCGTTATCTTGTATCTGCTTCTGAATGGTACAGTACTTTCAGGCTTATTATCAAGCATTATGCAACAGTCCTACAGCAGTGAGACATTCTAAGCAAATATGCTGAACAATTAGGTCTTTGAGTATCCGGCAGTACCTAACAAAAGCTCAATTGATAACAGGCCTCCAAGCCAGCTCGGAGGCTGCAAGCAGCAACCCATGGCTGCAGCTGTGCACAAATCTCATTTTCTGAGTTGTAAAATAGCATTTTATAAGGCTACGGAGAAGCAGGAGCAGCGCAGTGGGAACATACTATCGTGGCACAGTATTGCTAGATCAAGTCACTTGGTCTTGCATAGGATTAATTTCTAGAGTTTCTGGAGGGAAAACACACCTTTTGGCATGTCCAGAGCTAACTGCATCACTGCCACAATATTAACAGAAGGTTAAACCAGGCTTGGCATCTTTGCTAATATTCAGGAACATTTCATCCCAGGCGTCTCTCTGCACTCAACTGTGGTACTGAGTAGGGTATTTCCTTTAGAGGTCAAGAATTACCCATAAAGCAGAATGGAAGCAAACGCCAGAGAGCCGAGCAGAACTGCATACTCAACATTGAAGGAGCCTGAGCAAGCCTGTGTCATGCAGAAGCGGACTTTTGTGGACTTACCCTCTTTGACGCTGAGCGTGGGAGTTAACTTGACGTGCTCTTTGCTGAGCTCTGCCAGCAGCTTGGGTGAGATGGTGAGATAGTCACAGCCCGTAAGTGCTTTTATTTCTCCCGTATTTCGAAACGAAGCTCCCATCACGATAGTTTTGTAGCCAAACTTTTTGTAGTAGTTATAGATCTTGGTGACACTCTTCACGCCTAAAAATGATTTAGAATGTGCTCAAAACCGTTTTTTATAAGAGGATTTATACGAGTAAACTGCAGTTGGAGTGAGTAGCTATAGTGTTTTTAAAACAGATGTTAAAAGGAAAGCTGACCTGGATCCTCGGAAGGCTCGTAGGTTTTCTTGTCTCCATTTGCAACATACCAATCCAGAATCCGTCCTACGAATGGGGAAATCAGAGTCACTCCAGCTTCGGCACAGGCAACGGCCTGAGCAAAGGAGAACAGCAGGGTCATGTTGCAGTGAATCCCGTACTCAGCTTCCAGGACCCTGCAGAGAGAGGCTGCCTTGAAACAGCAAATATACATTCTAGTAACAAGCTAGTAGGTGAAACTACTGAATTTCTTGAATTAGATTAGGAATGTGGTACAGTTTATAAGCTTTACAGTTTTAAGCTGACAGCAGATGTTTTGCGCTGCCAGACTCTGCTTTATTTGATGCTGGTCCTTGAACCAAATCCAGACAACAGCATCATATTTCAGGAAACTCCGTTTGTGGCTTGGCCCTTGTATGACCAAATTTTTCCTCCTTCAACAGAAAGCTGTAGCAGAGCACCTTGCTGTAGCCCTAGTAACAGTGCTTGAAATGTGTTTGTGAACAGGCAGAACGTGCTATGAATCAGCAGAGCAGGTACCCACACACTTACTTGCCAGCCTGGATTCCTTCCCAGGTTGAAGAGAGCTTTATGAGAATACGATCTTTACCAATTCCTGCTTCCTTATAAAGGTCAATGAGGCGCCTGGCCCTCTGAATCATTCCTTCCTTATCAAAGGACAACCTTTGAAACAAGAGCAGGACTGCTTAAAACTTGACTTTTCACTATAAATGCTCCCCCTCAAACCCCAGTGAAAAACATTGTCCTGTTTTATCAGGATTTATATGCCAATAGCAGGTTTGTGTTCTGAGATACTCTCTGGATTGAGGCAAACTGTTACAACAGGTATCTTGATAAACTGAGGAGACATTATTATACAGAAGAGAATGAGCAAAACTTTTAAGTATACAGGAAATATTCCAATTAAACAAATATTAACAATATAAACTCTTGCTGGCCTTAGTGAGCTCTCAAGTCAAGAATATCTTTCTCCAATTCACATCGTGTCTCTTTTTGTATGTATGAATATGTAGGGTAACCCAGAGGAAGAAGAGCCAACCTTGCATCTACTTCTGTGGACACGCGGCCAGGTATCCTCTTCAGTATCTCAGCTCCAAACAACACAAAAAGTTTGTCACAGGCATTTTTGATCTGCTCTTCTTCTGACCTGAAAACCACAAAGAGCAAAATCTGTCATATGGGGGAAAAAAAAAGTGCATTCACACCTTGCCATGGATCGGAAGATCCAGTTTCACGGCCCATTTAACATTAAATTCCAGAGTTCAAATAGCCACTTCTGCTCTGCTCCAGGTTTATGTTCTGCCCTCTGTGCTCCAGCAGCAGCATTATCCCTTGGACAGTATTTCCTGCTGTGTTTTCCTGAGCAGACCTAGGCGGCCATGTGAGAGCTGGTAAATGCAGATGCGCTTCTTCAAAGCACATGTGAAACCATGACAAGTTTTCTTTAAGCACTGAGGCTTTTTGGGGCAGGAGATACACCTATGAGTACACAAGGAGAAAACCCCAGTACACTTCTAGTAGTACTAACCGCTGTTTGTACAAATAAGGCAATTTAAATATAGATCTACCAAGATTAAAAAAACCTCTTTACTTACCCGCCAAGTTTTTTCCCATAGGCGACGGCATCATCCACAAGTTCCTGGTAAGCTGGCATCTGAGCAGCAGCCAGGATCAGAGACGGGTTTGTGGTGGCATCCAGGGGCTTGTACTCATCGATTGCTAGGGAAATAAAACCAGGCTGTTTGAAACCATCAGCAGGCCTGGGCAACTGAGAGGATTTTGCTCAAATATGTGAGAATGGAAACACTTTTGGCTGTAGGATTGCAGTGTTTGTGACAGAGCGGATTTGTGCACCACAATGATGTTTGGATAGCGCTGCCAGAACAAGGTTAACAGAGCTGCAGTGATAAATACAGCAAAGTGTATTCACCACTATGGACATGGCCCAAAAGAAATTAACTTGCAGCAATGACAGATGAAGTGGTACTAATTTTCACCTTCTTCCACCTGTCCATGCCACGTTCACCAGCATGGCTGAGTTCCAGGAGTCACAGGGAAAAGATGAGGGGATCTTTCTTCCCTTCCAGCAGTGAAGTGTTTGGGTTTTTGTCTACAACTGCTCGAACCAGAACAGGAGAAAAAACCCTCATCTGTTGGGCTCTGACAACTTCTCTTATTGCTTTTTAATTTCAAATGGTTGCAGACCAGTTCTTAGTATCTGCTCTTGTAATTTCCTTGTACTAGCACGCTTCCTTCCTCGCAGAAAGTATTTGGAGTTCTGGCTTACCTTAAGCCCCGGACTACACCTATTTCAGGCTGTGCCCATGCACCGTCCAGCCCTGATCACAGCAGAGCTGCCTGACTCAGCACCTTTCAGCTTACAGCCTCCCTGGGTAACACAGCTCAGCGTCAAAAATAACAAAATATTGATTACCAGCTCATTTTCCTCAGCATTTTTGCACAGGGATGAAACCCCAAGTGCAAATTAGAAACCACCACCACTTGCTGCAGGTACATCCTTCAGGAGCCACCCAAACCAGCATCCTTTCCTACGCCGCACCGTAGGGCCACGTTTATCTAAACCGAACTGGGAACCGGTGGTACCTTCACCAGCACTGGTGTTGAACTGGAGTCTGATGGTGGCTGTAGCCCTGGCTGGAGTGTAGGAAGGATCCAGAGGTGACAACAGGCAGCCAGAGATCAACTGCAAAACTCCTTCAGGGAGCCTGTTAAAAGTTGGCAGCGGGCAGCACACAGCCTGCACACAAACACCCCCTTGGCCATCAGAGGGATTTTTTTTCCCATCATGCCTTCTGAGACCAGGGCGGACAGCGTGATGTTTAAATTCACTTGATTTCAGCACTGGGCTGTAACCAGGTTTGTTGCTGCTTGAAGGAACACAAGCCCGACAGGGCTGAAGTTACTGAGCCACTTTGTGTTTCCAGCTCTCGATGCAATACTTGATGTTGTTTTAGCAGAGAAAAAAAGTCACCTAGATCATCAGTTCCTCTTAAAATACAATGTTTACATGATGCTGTTATCTTGTATCTGCTCTGAATGGTACAGTACTTTCAGGCTTACGGTACAGTACTTTCAGGTACAGTACTTCAGCCACTTTGTGTTTCCAGCTCTCGATGCAATACTTGATGAAGCTGTCCGTACCTTCCGTGGTACGGTGCTTGTCTGTTTCTCCCTAATATTTCATGTACCCTGGCACTCAAAAGCAATCCAAAGCATTTAACAGGCAGACACTACCTGGAACCAGTGCAGGGATGTAAATACAGGCAGGCAGCGTTGCGAGGGAAGCGTCTGAGCTGTTGCTGCCTCTCCGCGTTCTTAAATTTATTAATGTAAGACATTTGACAGTTGCTATTTAGGACTGGTTTTTCATCACGTATAGGATTAGGTGAGCAGGACAGAGATTACCGCTGTCTCGGTGACGGCAGAGCAGGACTCGAGTGTTGCTCTGTACAACCCAGAGATGTTCAGGGCAGGGATGTGTCGGTCCCGCGGTACCGGGAGCTGCGTGTGCCCGTGCAGGCGCTCGGGCTGTGACAGCGTCGGGACAAGTGGCTTTAGAATCGACGGCCACCTCCCTTCCTGGGAAAGGAGCGTGCTTGCTCACGCACATGAGATAAGGAAAAACAAAAGCACTCTGGCATTATTTTATTTGCTTTGTAACTGCTTTGGAAAAAAAACCAAAACCAAAACAGAAAAACAACAAAACCAACCAAAAAACCTGAACTGGTTATTGGAAAAAATGAACCAACAGCTTTGTGAGCACCGCAGAGCTGAGCTTGTCCAGCTGAATACTGGATTTGTACAGGCCAGTTCGAACTGGGGACATTAAAAACAAAGGGGAGGTTCTGGCCACTATCCTGCCGGGCTCGACCGAACCTCCCCGTTCCCAGCTGCAAGGGCCGGGGTGTAACCGGAGCGGCGGTAACGGGCTGTCCCAGTGCGCAGGTGCCGCGGGGTCGGTCTCACCGGGGACCCGGCGGAGCGAGGCCGATCGGACCGGAGGGGCGGGAAGATAAAGCGCAGCGGCACAGCAGCCGGTAACGCCCGGATCTCCCGGACCCCAGCCCGGAGAATACCGGGTGGCTCGACGGCTGCCGCCGGGACCGGGATCCCCGGGAAGCCACCGGTGCCTGCGCCTTTTCCAGCACGGAGCTCCGGGCTGCCCTTCACGGGAACCCGAGAGCGGCCGCCCCCGCGCCCCGCGTTGGGTAACGGCGTTTTTCCCAACGCCGCCCTTGCGCAAAGCGCCGGTACCGAGCGGCCGCGGCCCCGCCGCCCCCCGAGCGCACGGCGACACCCCCCCCCCCCCCCCCCGCCAGGGTGGTTCGCTTCCCCGCGGGCACTCGCCTCTCCGGCCGGGCGCGCCCATTCTGCGCAGCGGGGGAGAAGTGCGCGGTGACCGGGCGCCCCCCCTGCCTCTCACCGTTGAAATCTCCGGTGTCGGCCACCACGGTGGTGTGGTGCTTGAGCTGGTCCAGCACCGACTCCATCTTCTGCCGCTTCACGGGGGACACCGACATAATCCACGAGGGCGTTCGCGCCGCCTATAACGATCCCTGCGTGCCCGGAGGGGAGCCGGCCTGCGCGCGCACCCGCCGCTCGCTCCCGACACCCTCCGCCTGTACGGGGGGGCGCGCCGCCCGCCAGCCGCCAATCCCATCCCAGCGGGAAGGCGGTGAGCCAATCAGGAGCGAGGAGGCAAGACGGACTTGGCCAGGAGGAGCCGGGGCAGGAAGAAAGCCGCTGATTGGGTGGTTTGGCGGCTCGTGAGGAGCGGTCGCCTTGGTGACGGGGGATGCGCCGCCATTGCCCCGGGCGGGAACGGGGACCGGGACCGGGAGCGTGGCGCTTGGTTCGACCCGGTCCCGGGGGCCCTGTTGTCCCCAGGAGCTCTCGTGGAGCCTCCTCGCGGCCGGGCATGGCTCCCGAGCCGCCCCGCAAACACCTGTCTCTCTTAGGCCCGCAGGCCTCTCCGGGCCAGGGCTCTGCCTGGAACAGAAGATGGCGGCAGAGGGTTGGTGGGGGGCTCGGCCGGGTGGCAGCCCTGAGGAGCGCCTGGCAGCGGTGTCGTGGCTGGGGCAGCCCCTTGCAGGAGATGAGTGGTGTGTTTCCGCCCTTACTGTTGTGGCCGGGGCTCCAGCCTGCACTGCCGTGCTGGAAAGTGCCCCCTAATCCAGCATGGCCTGGGCTCTCCTTGGGCACCTGTGGCCGTGCATTCACCTAAACTTCATTGAAGCTCTGGAGATCCTGTTAAAGTGATTGTGCTTCTGAAATGGGGAATGGGACTTGGATGGAAATGTTGCAGAATCTGCCACTTGGCCATTAAACAGAGGCTCTTTGGATCATTCTGTTCCCCTCATTTTGCCTTGTATTGTTTCAGTTTTGGAGTTTGTGACAGTAATTTCCGTTACCGATATATAAGAATGTGCTTTTGCACAGTCTTCTCATGCTTTGTCCAGCCCAAAGAGAAGGTAATGGAAAGAAGTATTAGGTTTAAGCCTTGTTTGAATTTGGTGACTATGTAGGAAACATGTTCTCATTGTCTCCAGGTTCTTTGCCAAGGAACCAAAGTGTCTCCCTTGTGTATCCCTGCCCTGCTCTTTGTTCTCAGCATTGACCAGGGCTAGGAGTTTTCCATTTGCCAGCTCACCCTGTAGTCAAGGACAGTGCTTGTGTGTGTAAATCCTGGCGTGTTGTCTCAGTTGCATGTTCCAGAGGTAAGAGAGATTTGTTCTTCAATAAAGGGAATGGTTTGGATTCAGCTGGTGGTTTTCCCAGCATTTGATTGCAATAGTGTGTGGGATTTTCACCTGCCCCTGTTGAGACATGAATGATATTGAGGCCGTAGCATCCTTCCTTTTGCAGGGCAGCCCCCCAGGAACAGAAGGAAAAACATGCGTTCAGATACTCTGCTGTGCAGCCTGGCAGACTCACAGTGACAAGTTGTTATGAAAAGCCAGCCCTTAACAACTGTTTTTATGTCCTGTTCCTTTAATTTATATGCAAGTGAAAGAGCCAGAGATAAGAGTTATAAGTATAACTTAACTATTTTAATAAATCTTATACAGTGCATGGTTATATCATTTTATCCTTCGTTCAATTACATTAATGTACAGTACATTATAGCATTATCTGCAGGCAGTACAAATATAACAGATGCACAGCTCAGTCATATGGAAATTTTTAAAAGTGACTTCTGCAATAAGGTCTACCAATATATTTATTTTAAGAAATGCTTCTGTGGTTCCCAGCTTTACAGAACTGTCGCGTACGCTCCTATTATAATCCCAAGTAGCTCTAAGTCTGTGTGATTTTTTTCCTTTATACCCAAAGACACAAATGGTGTCATGTTTCCTAGCTTACTCTTTGTTTTTATTTTTATTTTAGAAATTGTTTAGCTTCCTGTGCTCGTAACACCAACGGTTTGCCAGCGTTCACACCTGCTTCCCAAATCCAGAGCCAGGGCTGCTCAGGAGGATCGTCCTCTTCATCCCTCCCTGACAAGGTGAGTGTCCTTGGCAGGTTCCAGCCCCTGTGGCAGACCAGCAGCTTGTGACTGAAATCATGGGCCTCCTCTGTCACTTCCCTGCCTGCACACTGATTCCGCAGCTGCTAACAATGTCCTCTTTCAAGATTAAGAAAATACATCATCCATTAGAAACATTTTTGGAAGAACAAAGCCAAAATTGAGAGGTGCATCGGTCTTCCCCGATTTAGACGTGTGTTCCCCAGCCACCTCTTTACAGCTTTTTCTGTTAAATGTGCAAGGACAGGCCCAAATTCTGCAAAGACTTGGGCACGTGCTTAACCTTTAAAGGAGGTGGGAACAGTCAGGGGGTAAAGGAAAGCACGTGTGCGAGTCTTTGCGGGGTCTGGGCCTGAGTTCCCGTTCAACCAAAGTTAAGGTGTGTGCATGAGAGAGAAAGACAAAGTCTTGCCACTCTGGGCGGTTTCTGTGGATGTCTTTGCTTTCCTGCATTCCTGTCAGGTTGGTCTGTAAGTAAAATATAAATACAGTGTGTGCCAAACTTGCTGCGGACAGGAAATCCACTGTGTGCTTCCTTGAGCTTTTAAAAGTTTAAGTAAATTATTGATGCAAAATCACTTAATTGTGTCTCTAGGGAAAGGGGTTTTTTCCTTATCCCTACTTAGAGACTGTAAGAGTGGGGGGGGTGCCTCACTAGATAGATATAGATATAGATATATACATATGCACATAACATTATTAAGAAAAACAGGAAGTGAAGAACAACACCCTCTACAAAATTAAATTATTATTTTTTTCTTGTTGCCATTGATTTTGTATTAAAACAGCCTTTCCAAGTGTGCTTGTGTTCCTTAGATATTTAGGAAGCGTTTCAGATTTCTCTTTGCAATGCAAATGCAAAGGTGGGGACAACACCCTGGGAAGGGCTTTGGGTGTGTGAGTGGGTTGGGAGCAAATGGCAGGAGCTTATCTCCGTGTTTGAGGCCTGGCTTTGGCAAAACCGCGACTGCCTGACGCAGGATCAGGCTGCCCTGAGCCCCAGCCTTGGCCTAAGTGAGGATTATCAGGCTGAGCTCACCTATTCGCAGCTTCAAATCGCTGCAGGTTTCACTCAGATCTTGCACATGATCACACAAGGAAAGCCCGTTTCCACGGTTCAAAGCCAGCACTAAGTGGTCTGTTCAAAGCCAGCACTAACTGGTACGTGTGTTTAAGGACACAGCCAGTCTCAGGTGGGCTGTGCTGCAATTCCAGCCTCCCCTGACAGAAGGATGGGGAATTGTCGTGGGGCCTTTGCCAGTGGGCTGTAGGGGGACATCTGCCACAGAGAAGGGAATGAAAAGTGGGGGAAAAGGTTTATTACCTGGTCCCGCCTTGGAATAGTTGGTGCTGGGCTGTGCTGAGCTCCCTGCCGTGCCCTCGGCCCAGCCGCTCTGCCCAGGGGGTGGCAGCAGCTCCAGCCCTTTGAGAAAAGCTTTGCAGGGTCTTTTTTGCTCAAACGCAGCCATTGTCATAAATTCAGACACGTGTGAATTCCGATCCGCTCTGACCACATGCACATAAATTTTCAGTATAAAATATATAGTTATATATAAAAAAAAAGTACTTCATGCAATATTAAAACACCTTTCCCAATGGGACATGGTCTTATTGTCTACCCTTATCAACAGTGTTCAAAAAATTGTCACTTTGATGGCAACTACGCCACTAAGTGTGGAGCCCTCCTGTCTCTCCTCTGGACTGGGGATTATTGCTTCCGTTCCCTTTTTCTGCACTACTATGACTAACAGCTGAAATAAAGCAGATAGATTTTAATTAGCGGAATCAATCCTTTCCTGGCGACGCTTCATGATTTCTTGGAGCTCCGACTCCCCTCTGCTTTTCTAGAATGGAAACAAAAGAGGAAGTTTGAATGTGAAGTTCAGGCTGTAGTTCAATGATAATATTTAACTAATCCTGTAAGAGCAGAGCTAGTTTCAAAGGGATGGGTGATACCAGCGTGACGGCAGATCCGGTAGTGGAGGAGGGGTGATCTGCCTTACAGATTGGGGGCCTTTTCACTTAAAAGGCTTCTCAAGATTTTTAGGTGGTGTGGGAGTTTTTTGTTGTGTGGGTTTTGTTGGTTTGTTTTAATTGTGTTTCTTAAAATGCCTGTTCAGTGGGATGTCTGGCACTGCTGGTACAGGTACCCGCTCCAGGAGAAACTGTCCAGAAAGCCACTTACCTCCAGCTGGTTTTTCTCCACTGTGATTTTGCTGTAGACTCTGTTGCCCTCATCACCACAGACCTTCTTCAGCTCCTCTCTGTTGAGGGAGAAGAGCTGAGCTCCGGTGAGGATGCCGAGGTGTTCCACTGTCCTGGGAAGACACAAAGCAGGAGATAACTGTGCTACCCGGGGCTTCTGCGAGGCGTGTGAATAAGCAAGACCGTTCCTTTATTTGCAGCTATTCACTAGGTCTTTTGCTGCGCCGTAAGACAAGGTTTATTTGATAGTGTATAAGAAAGAAAGGGAGTAAGTTTGGGCTCGGCACGTACTCATATAGCCTGGATTTAATATGATTGAAATCTAATTTGCAACAGAGGCTCTGTAAGTGAATACAAGTGACTTGTAATCCAGTTGAAGTGTTGCAAGCTCCCCAACTCATTTTTAAACAAAGGACGAGCATTTTGTGTGACAGTAAACCCGCTCTTACTCTTTGCTGAATGACTTTGCCTCCAGCCAGGCTTTGACTTCTTCAGTGCTGGATTCGAAGGTGAGGGGCACAAAGACTTCCTGAGGCTTTTCCACTTTGAAATTCCTCTGGGGAGGCTGAATTTTGTTGTTTGTAATCTTCTTTAGCAACTCATCGTTCAGCTCGTCCATTTGATGAATAAGTTCTGGGGAAACGAGACACAAGGTAAAGAGCAGGGAATGAAATCCAGTCTTCCGTCACAAATCCTATTAAATGAATGTGTTTGTGGGGAAATTGTAAGGCAGGTCAGCTGTCTTATTGAACAAGCACACATTCCCCAGTCCATGTTTAGCTGGGGTTGGTGTGGTGTGGAAGAGGAGAGCTTGCGTCTGCACAGGCCTTTGCTTTTAGCTAGAAGGAGCAAAACTACCCATCGGGCTGCCTGCAATATTCTCGTTCAGAAGCACTTATGGGGGGAGAAGGGTGTCATGTTTGGCAAAATAATAGGAGAATATGTTGATAAGAACACACTCATTTCGTGAGACTGGTGTCTGTAACAGGTGCTGCTGAGGATCTAGATTTTCACCTGCTTTATATACAAATTTCGATTGGGACCAATCTTGTTTCTCGTGTTGCTAACCTATCCTGTTCATCACACCTCATTCAAAGGACACAAAACCCCGCAACACGGACTAGGAGCGGTTTGCTCGAGGTTGTAAAACCTGATCTAGCAGTGTCTTTGCTCCCACTGATGCTGTCAAACGGTGACAAGGGACAGGGTCCTTTTTCTCTGGTGTCTGGTGGTGTATTTTTGCTTTAGTTTGTCAGCTTCCTGTTTTCGAGTTACTTAGTTCCCTTCGGGCTGTTGAAATAAGGAAATTGCCCTGCAAACTTAGCAGCAGGGAGGGGAAACAACCCAAACCACATGAGACAGCAGAGGTCAGGCAGGCCTGACTACGTCTGAGAATGAGGTTCCCATTTTTCTGTGCCTCCGTGTTGCCATTTATTTTCTTTCCATTTTTCTTCCAAGCGGAAGGCCAGTTCTGCTAATACCTGTTATTATCACCTAATACAGTTAGTCTTGGGTTTGAGCTGTAGCCCTGCTCCCTCCACTTCCCAGTCCTCACTACTACTTCTAATCAGTAATTTGTTGATCCAGGTCCTGCAGCTTTTGCTGTGCGGCTGGATAGGAGTGGCAGGAAGCGCGAGCTGGGAGCGAGCAGCACGCTGGGACTGCAGTGACACAGCACCCAGTGTCACTTTTTCCCTGAAAGTCCTCAAGACTGTGGAGAATAGCTCAGTGTTATTAATAGATATGTGGCTGTGATGTTTGTATTTTGGGGTTTTCTGTCGTCGCCAAAGGGCTCCTGCTTCCAGGAGTGCCCAGGGGCCGAGCCCTGGCTGTGACTCCTGGGCTTTCTTGTGCTCTGTGACAGATGTGAATCTCATATTGGGCAGATCCACTGGCTGCGCTTTCTCTGAAAGCACCTGAAAGGCCAGGCCAGGCAGGCACTGTGTGTGTGGCAGGAGACAAGAGCGAGGGAAGCCAGAGAAATAATTTGCCCTGAATGTGAGTAGGGGCTGAGACAGACTGAGATGAGTTGGTGGGAAAGGCAACTCCCTCCCTGGGAGGAGGAGGGTGAAGCTGGTCACATTTTGGCCCTGTTTGTGCCATGGCGCGAGTCAGTGAGCGGCTCAGAGCTGCTCTGTTGGCTGTGGGACCACCTGGAGTCTCCTCCATACGTCCCCTCCAAACCCACTGCTGGCCTGGTGCTTATTACTGAAAGGTGCAGTTGTGCAGAGCATCGGGAGAGGGAACCACACTCGGGTAGGTCTGGTTACGTGCACACAGCAACACATTACAGGGAAAGTGAAGAAAGAAAACCCCCAGGACAGAGAGCGAGCAAAAGCTTCAGTTTCAGTCTCAAAGTGCAAAGCCTGGCTCTGAGCTCTCTGGCTGCCTGAGGCTGCTGTGTGTGGTGTAAGAGGTGCCGGGAGCACGCTCTGCGACACGTACGTTCTTTGGCGTCCTGGGGAGAGTTGCGTGATAACATTTCACTGCCCCACTTGTCCCCCGCGTAGCTGGCGGGCAGCTTGTGAGATGGGCTGGATGGTCCGTAGCCCCTGGGGTTCAGTTCTCCTTTGTACCTCTGGTTAGACTAGGTGAGCAACAAGAAAAAAAAAAAAAAAAAGTAAGATTTTATTTTTTTTGCCATTTTGCATTTTCTTCAACTTTTTGCTTCCCACCCACGAGAGCAAGTCGAGGGACAAATTGCCGTGTTCTCCTGGGCTGACGGGACCTCAGGCGGAGCCGTGTGGGAGAAGTTCATTTCTGGGGTCTAATGGGAAGGAACAGACCCCAGACCAAAGGCCAAGACACTGTGAAGACATTTACAGCCCTGGAAAACACGTCACACAGAGACACGTTGTGTTTGGTGCTGCCTTTCTACTGCTGGGGCTGACGGCTCTGACCTGGCCCTTCAGCCTTTTGCTGTGCAGAACTTCCTGCTCAGAGGACTTGTTGGGCATGGAGAGCAGAGGATTCAAAAGAGTTTGTATATGAAGAGAAAGCAACTTGTTCTTTGCCCAAGCTGGGAAATACCAAAGTGGGGAAGCAATTCTCTGCTTCCTTAGGGCATTTGGGGCTCTCCACAGCTCAAGGCTGCTGCATGCATGGAAGGATAAGCCTCATTTGGGGAGGGTGAAGGTAAATGGTGGCAAAATGCAAGAGTTTTATCATAGGAGACTTGGGAATCTCCAGGATCTTGTTTTTAATACCTGTGAGGGTTCATCCTGACTTGTGCACAGCATCCCAAGAAATCCAGGGACGTCTAATTACAGGATTAGTCTGGGAGGCTGATTATACCCTGTAGCCGGCTCCCAGTTAAATATCACCTGCCTACAGACCTGTTCCAGCTCCTCCAGTTTCACCACATCCAGGATGTTATAAGGGACGTAACCAGCCTGCCCGCTCCGGTTCAGCAACTTCCACCACTGCTTGTTGTCTTCTAACACCTGAGAGAGGGCAAAAAATAAATTTGCTAGTGAGAGCATCAGATTTCTGGCATATGTAAACAGCACGTAGTGGAAATAAAGCACACAGTAACCTGAAATTGTCAGAATAGCATCATTGAGGCTGGGAGCTGGCAAACAGGTCTGTTGTGCTCATTTGCAGTTCAGGACTGAAACCTTTCCTGAACAGCATCAGAATTCCTCCTGATGGTGACCAGGAGAGCATCTCTGGGAAACAGACCTGGGGAGTGGGAGAGCTCATACTTCCTACTTAATTTGCCTGTTTCTCCGTATGTTTTCTTCCCAATGACTGAGTTGGTGTTGTCTTTTTGCATTAAAAAAAAAAAATCAAGAGTGGCTCCCGGCAAAGATGCCAGAGTGTTATCACATAACTGGCTTACAGGTTACATCGAACTCGCAATCTCATTGTAAGCACCATGTGGCAATGAGATGGCACCGCCCCCTGCTCCTTTCAGCAGGCTTGTTCTTACCCACAGCTCTGAGGTTTTTGAGTTTTTTCTTGGTTTTTTAAGTAATCTTCCCCGAATGCATGAGCTGTGCTGGCAAGACCCACACGCTTTTCTCACTCTAGCTACATCTTTGAACGGAACTCTTTTTTACACATGATAGATCTGTCAGTGTGTAAACCCAGTCATGTCCCACATTCTCCAGCTGCCAACAGTGTTGTGCTAAGAGAAAGGTTATGAAAATCATTGCAGGGTGGGGGGGAATGGTAATAATGAACATAGGCCCAGCAAGTGGGTGAGCAGTGATTTGTTTTCCTTCCTCCTCATTGCTAATTAAGATGTGACTGATGTGTTTCAGCTGAGCAAATGAGGCGCTGCGTGCAGCCAGCCTGCTCCAGCTCCAGCTCACACGTCAGGCTCTATGTTTGAGCAAAGCCTCGTGTCACTGCTCACAAAACCCCAAACAGCAGTAAGCTGGCGCTTGGCGGTGTCTGCAGATCTCTGTCCCGTGCCTGGCAAGGGGAGAAGGGGACGCGTTTTCCGCAAGCGCGTTCGTGTACCTCCAGGATTTCATCCTTGAGCACTGAGAGTTCATTGGCATTTCGTGCAGTGAAATCGTAGCGGATTTTGGCATATCTCTTCGGCAGAGCCATTCCCTGCGCCTCAAAATTCCTGCCGGAGAAAAGAACCAGAGCTCTAGTGGAGGCCCATGTAATAGCTAGGGAAATAGATGTTCAGTGGCACAAGAGACAGAGGGACAATGGTATGAATATTTGTGTTGGGAGGGGGCAGAGCCTCTTTGCTGCTCCATTTTAAGGAGGATTTTCACCCCTCATTTTAGTGAAATGTGTTTGGGAATAAAAAAGCTGTTGGGTTAGTGGCTTTATTGGAGACTGAGGCTGCTGCTCTCAGGGTGGAAGAAAAGGCACCTTCTCCTGACAATTGCTGCTTTGCAAGGACTGGGGAGATTGAGAAAGCACAAAGAAAATGCTCTGATTGCACCTCCTGTGAAAAATAAGTGTGAAACCCCCTGTCCTGCTAAGTGGAAACAGCTGCCCCACGTGCCTGGGTAGGGGAGAAGCAGGAGGCAGCGTTAAGGGAGAAGGTTTTGGAGATGAGTGGTGGTGGAACCGACTGCAAAGCTGGGGTTTTCACCAGGCAGCGAGGGCTGAGCTCCTGAAGCAGAATTCTGCGGATTCCCGGGAAAAGTGAGTTGGAATGGTTCTATTCTAAGATGCGCTTTGGGGGAAGAGAAATGTGGTTTGGTGTTTTGTTTGGGAGCTTCTGACACAAGGCTATGCAGCTTTCAACATTGAACTTGCTTTTCATTTGGAGAGAGACACACAATAAATATGGTAAATGGTCAAAAATTGAAAATGGTGAAGAAGTGGAATGGAATATTTGCTTTGACCCAAACTGAAATGGTTTGTTTTTTCATAACTTTTTGCTTGGCTTAGGAAAATTTTGCAGACCTCATCTTTTTCTCCTCCAGTTAAGATGGGTGTAGTGTTATTTTTTTAAATTCCAAAAATGTTTGCAGTGTGGAAAAACTGTCTTGCCTCATTGTGTAAGGGCAGGTAGGAACCATTTGAATGCACCTTTCTGCTTATGACTTGCAGCCTGCACAGCTGCCCCGTGCAGCAGACTCTGGGGTGCTGTGTTCACGGTGGATGTGCCAATGGGGGCAGGTTCTCTTCCAGTTTACGTCAGTTCTGTTGATGTCCAGCACTGCTGGCAATGAGGCTTTTTAGCCTGATGTTTTTTCATTGCTGAGTTCTTGGGTTTACTCGGTGATTTTTAAATCTACGATCTGTGGGAGCTCTTTGTGGGCTGCTGAGGCATCTGTAACACCTGACTTTGAAAAGCGAGGTTATTGTGCTGTTTCAGTTCATTTTAATGTCTTCACTAGATAATTCAATGCCCGAAGGCAGGGAGGGGGAGGAATACCTGAGGTAGGTAGAAATTACTTATTTTGTAGCATTCCAGAAGGTAAATGGATTGTGAGGAAAGAGGTGGCGGCTGCAGGAGTTTGAGGCTGATGTGGACTTTGCACACACCGAGGTTTTACACAAGCATCCTTTGATTATGACAATATTGCTTGGGGCTCTCATGACACTTGTCTGCAGCGAGAAGCCTTGGTGTAATAACAATACTGATGCATAGGTATTTTTGCTAATATAGGGCCTCTCAGTTAGAAAACTAGTTCAAACTGCTCTGAAAAAAAGCGTGAGGATAGCAGGAAATATGTCTGTCCCAGAACCATCATCTTGGCAAACTTGGCCAGGACCTGCTCCGGGCTCACAAGGGCATCTCAGCACATTCTCAATTTCAGCATCTGCTTCAGTGCCGTTGACTTTGATGGGGTTTGTTTGTGTGGGGTTTTTTTCTTAAACATTATGTGTGAGGAGAACTTGCTGTTGACAGTCTGAACAATAGGTACAAAGTACAGCAGCTATCCTCAGAGAAGGGAGATGCTCGGCCCTAAAGCACAGCAGCTATCCCCAGAGAAGGGAGATGCTCCTCGGCCCTAAAGCACAGCGGCTATCCCCAGAGAAGGGAGATGCTCGGCCCTAAAGCACAGCAGCTATCCCCAGAGAAGGGAGATGCTCCTCGGCCCTAAAGCACAGCGGCTATCCCCAGAGAAGGGAGATGCTCCTCGGCTCTAAAGGGAGAAGGGAGATACTCCTCGGCTCTCTCCTGAGCCCGCACTGCAGTTAGACTGGGTGGTGTCTCAAGAAACAGTCACCTTGGTAAAAAGGCAGCTGTAATTTGTATTTCAGGACTCCATGCTACTATTTATGGTTTATCTGTGCTGAGACTAACAGAGGAAAATGTTTTGTGTGTGTTGTCTACCAGTCACTAAAGACAAGCTTAAATGTACTCAAGTAAACTAAGCTCTCCTTATTTTTTGTAATCTCACAGAGAAAAATGGGATTGGAGAAAAGAATTCGTTATTGCTCTTTCCCTACTCAACACTGTATCTGTACCATTCTATGGGTCCACCAGGACCTTTGATGGCATGAATGGGAAGAATAAGTTATTATGCTGAAATAATTGGATTTAAGGTATTTTGCTGTGAATTTGAAGGGTTTTTTTTGTTTGCCTTTTTTTTTTTTTTTGTAGTAGAGCTTTTAAATGTTTAGATTAGAACATAAAACCATGAAAGAAACAGTCTGGCGGGAAGGTTGCTCCCCAGTCCCGAGCTGCCTACAGAACAGAGTGTGCTTAAGTGCTCTGCTGCATCTGGGTTTCCCGTCTTTAAAGACGGGAAGTTGATAATGTCATGTCAAAACACTGCAAAGCAGAGTATGGCAGAGAGTTCATTTGCAGTTTGGGAAGAGTTTGTTGAAACGTGGAGATTTTGTGAAAGTTTCAAAGGCATAAGCTCATGTAAACAAGCAAGGAGGTGAAAAGCCTCTAAACTTTGAACCAGAAGTACTTTCCTAAAGATTTTATACCACTGAGTAACTGGTGATGGAAAACACGCAACGGGGCAGAGTGTTTGATTAAATTGTGAAAGAAACATCTTTCCCTTGGAAAAAAGCCTGAGGCAAAGGGGTGGCCTGGTTGGGAACTGAACTTCTCAAGGCTTCTGAAGGAAGTGGAGGTTTTTCCTCAATTTCTACATTTATCTTCTTAATGAGTTGTGTGAAATCAAGACCTTGTAACTTGTGATGAGCAGGGCTGGAAACGCTTTTTTTTTTTATGCAGTCCCTAGTGAGTATCTTTCCCTTTGCTTGTGTCTAAAAGCAAAAGGAGGAGCTGCTGCCTCCAGTGAAGCACACGGGCGCTTCCTCGCTTCAAGCATTTTGTGTGCGGTGCTGCTGGGGTCGGGCTGCGTTCCCCGCAGCACAAAGCTTGCACGTGCTCACGCTTTACTGCTGGATTCCTCCTAGGAGCAGGTTCTTCCCGCACAAGGTGGTGTGGCTGTGGGATGAGTGGAGAGACACGAACCTCTCTGAACGAGCAGAGAGTGAAAGTGCAGCGCGGTCTGTTTGGCACATGATCCTTACTATCGCTTTGAGCTGGTGTTATGAAACAAGATCTACTGATTGACTAGTGAAGTCAGTCAATATTTTTGCCTCTTGGGGTGGAAAATAAATGTAACCCATTTCCTTGTAGAGCTGCTGGTGATTAAAAGCAGACAGTGTTTACATGAATAATCCTTCATCTAATCTTTCTCTTGATCTTGTTAACAAGCCTGAATTATGGCAAAGCGTTATCTACCGGGGTGCCAAAACATCCTGGTGTTGTGCTACGTTGCGGTGGGTGTTTCTGCGGTTAGGAGGGGGAGCCGAGGCGCCGCTGTTACCTATTTACATGCTGAGTTACGTTCTGTTTGAAGGCGTCCACAGCTTGTGTCTGGTCAGCGCTCTGGCCGCGCTTGAGCGAGGAGTTCCGGTAGGGATACCCATTCGCCGACGAGAGCTGGAAAGGGAAAAATGGAGTCAGTGTCACCAGGAAAAGCGTGTCAGAGGAAAGGAGAGTGATAGCGGGAGATGGATTGTGGCCTGGAAGCTTTTGGTGCATGTCAAAGAAGTGTTCTTCAGGCAAACCTGTGTCCCTGGGGCTCAGTTACAGTGCAGTATCCCAGTTCCTCTTGAGCAGGAGGTGAGGCTGATTACTGCTGCCCTTTTCTGGCCTTATTTTCCTTCCATATTTAGCTGGGGTTACCAGATCCAACTGAGTTTTGAGCCGACTACATGTTGCAGACCAATACAAACTCCACAGATCCATCTCTCACTCTGAAAAAGGGGGAGGAAGAGAAGAAGCGAGGATGACGAGGGGCACGAGACTGACCTCTTCTTGAAGGTGGCCGATATCTATTTCCCAGGGCGCTCCGCGGAAGATCTCCATGGGTGCTTCCCAGCCGTTGCGGAATTTGGGGATGTAGGTGGGGATATTTGCTTCTCGGGGCCACTCAGCTCTAGGACATGAAGCAGGGAATACGCGGTGAGATTCAGAGGGAATGTGTCTCTGAGAGGTTGTCAGGGAGAAGCGGGGGCGTCGGGGCATCCTTGACCAGCTGTAAAATCCCGTCTGCCTTTCTCGGGAGCTTGGGGAACCTGCTGAGACCGCAGCTCTGTCCTCACCTGGATCTGGTCCATGTCTCTCCCAGGGATTCCCAGAGGTTTATCTCTTTTGGTGTCAGGTGTCCTCTGAGGAAGTCGGTGGTGTCTTTAGAAAGAAGCGGGCTGACCACAGACCTGGCAAGCTCGGGGCCACCGCAGCTGCTGACAATCTGGGTTAAACACAGATACATACAGATGGGAGAGATTTTGCAGGAAATGTTTGAAATATCAAACAAGCACACACACAAAAAAAGAGCAGAAGTAAAAGAGAGAGAAGTGAGTGGCTCTGATCCTTTGGAGTCTCTGTGCCTGCCCACAGGCACTTGAAAAAACATGGAAAATCGCTTGGTATTTCTGTGTCCCTTCTGGCTTCTTTTTCAAGCTGGGATTTCTGCTTCCAATTTTCAGTGCAAATATTGAGCCGGGTTTGCTTGCAGGTGAGGTCAGGTGGATTCCCAGCGGAACCAGAGCTGCCTTGAACTTCTGTTCACAGTGAGTCTTTGTTAATGAGGTGGAAAGGTTCATATTTGCTAGCGTTTGTGTACTTAGTTCAAGCTGGAAATCAGATCAGAGGCCAGAAACACTGGCATTGTTGCTTCTAGACCTCACTGAGAAAGGTTTAGCCAGTTGTGAGCAGTTTTCTAACCCTTCTGCATACTCTGCTGCCTGTCAGTGCAAAAGCAACGTTAGAAATAAGAAGTGAGTTCACAGTGAAGCCTGTGAGTCAGATTTACCAGTTCCAGCGGCCCAAATAGGAAATGCACCAGCTCGGAAGCGCTGGGGTTCTGGATGTGCTTTCTCAGTTTGGCCTGAAAAGAGAAAGGAAGTGGGGTTTAATCCTAACCTGATTTTGCCTTCTCTTTTCTGTCACACCGAGGGATTGTTGCTGAGATTTGCGACAGTTAACACAGCCTAAAGAGTCAGGAAATTTTCAGCAGTGCCCCTGAAATCAGGGAAGAAGAGTGATCAGGGAGTAGGTATCATTCAGTTTTAGATTATTTTGCGTCGATTTCTGAGGGTGCTGAATTTCAGGAGTGGAGTACATACCATACTGTGTTAAAACCAGTCCCTTTGAAGCTATCTGGAGCAGAAGCAGAAAACCTTGCCTTGTTTTGAAAGTCTTAGTGAGGAAGGGCCAGGCCTGTTGCTTCTGTCTCTTGCAAAGCTGAAAATCCCACTGGTTCCCCCAGAACAAGTATTTTGCGGAGTCCCTTGGCAAATTACTGACAAGGACAAGTCTCTGCCAGGGTCTTTCCTGCAGCTGCGTTCACTGCGCAGGTCTGGTCAGAGCTGACAGAATTCCCGTCTGGCTCGTTACCCTCCTGCTTTCACACGCCTCGCTAAGCGGAGCTGCCAGCGCTGGGAGCTCTTTAGCATCCTGCTTTTCATTCCTGTCTTAAGACGCAGCTCCTCAGGGCAGAAAGAGGAGGAGCCGGGGGTCCCAGGGCAAGGAGAGACCCAGTTATTGCTAGTCAGTCATTGTTAACCAGAGACTTTCCAGGCCCCTGGCTCAGGCAGCTTTGCAGCTGCTCTCTAGAAAGAGTGGGATGAGAGCAATTTAGAGTAGAAAAGACTTTTTCGTGTGCTTTTTTTTTTTTTTTTTAATTTTTGCAGTCCTCTGTTTTATGCCTTGCAAGGATAACAAGGACTACAGCTCTCAGAAAACTACCCAGACTTACTTGCTTCTGCTTGTGGCTGTTGAATGTAGAGCAGGGATGTCTCCGGAAGCCTTTGCACAGCTGTGCTCAAGGTGGGCACAGCAGTTTGGGCTCTACGCTCGCGTCAGGGCTGTATTTGCAAAGAGCTCCAGGCATCATGGGGCCCCTGGCTGCTCTGTCCCCTCCTGGACTTTACGCTCTAGTTTCAGTTTAACAACCTGCCCCAAGAAACTTGCACAAGCCCGACACAATGTTCGTTCTGAACTCTGAAGAATCTGCAATCGTGCCTTTGTCCCTTAATAATGTGTTCAGGTCAAATTTCACTTTAAGTGCTTACTACTGTGATATATGGGGAAAAAACCCTGTCACCAAGGGCACGGAAATACCCTGTCACTTACCAAGAGGTTAAAAGCCAGTTTGGTTTTCTGGAAGCAGTCGATGAACTCGGCCTCACTTGGGGGTCTCGCTCGAAGGGTCAGCATGCCCTCTGTGGGGTGGTGGAGAGAAAGACACCTCAATCAGAGCATCCCTTTCCCTGCCCAGGACACTTTCATTTGCTGGCACACAGAGGGCACAGTGAGAAAGGTGCTGAGACTAGAACCGCTAGAAATCAAGGGTGCAAGAAAACTAAAGGTTTTCCTCTGTGTTGGAGGCTTTGTGTGCGCTACGAGGGGACCGCAGACCAGTGGCACCTTCCCAACTGGTGTAGCTGGCGTTGGGTCCATGGCCGTGCTGCAGCATCAGCCTGGCCTTGCTGGGCTGCGGGCTGAGGGCTCCCCCAACCTTTATCCCGGGCTCCCCATTTGTTGTAGCTGTACCTGCTGGCCCTTTCTTCTTGTTCTTCTTCCCTTTCTTCCTTTGGTTGAGCTGTTTGAATGCCTCTGCAGCCTTCTGGAGCCTGGCGACAAACACTTCAATGTCATCCAGGGTGCAGTTCAGGATTTGCTGTGAGGACAGAAATGCGACAAATCAAGGTGAAAGGAGCCCAAAGCACACGCAGCTGGGAAGCCCCGTATCCAAAGTGTGCTGCTCTGTGCCTGCCTCATTTCCTGGAAGAATGCACAGGAATGGGGAATCCAGGCATGAAATGAAGCTGAATACATCACTTTCCGAACACAAAGCTGTGCCTGGTTGTCTGCTGGACTTATCAGTGTGACAAGTGACCCCTCTGCTAATGGGCGTCTGGAACATAACCCCCAGAGCGGCCGGTGGGCTGGGGAGGAGCAGAGCTACCGCAGGGCAAAGGACATTGTGACTGGCACAGGGATTGTAACCGGCCCACCTTATGATTATGAACAAACACAAAAAGAATCAGTTTAGCAGTGACTGGATTTTGCCTAAAGTGTCTGCTCAGGGAGGAGCCCTTGGTTGCTTCCTCTCCTTCTGCCTATTGACCATGTGCCGTTCTTGTTACCAACCGTTTCTTTTTCAATCTTCTGTGCTAACATGGCTCGGGACTCTTCATGGTCGTGAGAGCTGGAGCCTCGTCGTTCATAGTCTGCAAACGAGGGAGAGAAAAATATTTACTGTGAGAGGTTGAAAATAGGCGCCATTAAATGCAGGGGCCTGTGGGATGGCGACTCCCAGCTTGGTTGTTTATTCTGGGTTATGAGAGCACCTCAGGAGATCACAAAGAGCAGGAGGTGATCAAAGTTGCTGCCGATTAAATCTTCCAAGGTCACAGCACCTGCCCATCAACCCTCTGTGTTGATAATGCTGCCTGTTTTCTAATATAAGCAGTGAATGAATCATGAAGAGCGTCCGGCTGCGGGCAGGGACCTGCCAGCCCCGTCTCCAGATGCCGTGAGTCACCAGCTCCTTTGCCTTTGATGCACCTGAGTTATGCCCACTGAAGAGCCACCGCAGAGCACTCCACGTGTGTGTAAGGTGTGATTAGATTAACTCCCACTCGCTCTTCAAGCCCCAGCTCTCCACAGGAGCCTTCCTTGTCCCACATCTATCACTTTATCTAAATAGTAGTTGAGAAAACCAAAATAAGACCTGGAAGTGAATGCAAATGTCACTTGCTAGAAAGCAGCATGCCAGGAATTCTGCACGACTGAAGTTTAGACAGGCCCGTGCACAAATCAGCGGGTTTGTACAAATTCCTGTGCAGTCTCTCAAGCGTTTTCAGTGGGTGTTAAAAAATAACCATCCTGCAATGGAAAAGCACAGGCACCTCGCAGCTTCCAGGGGACCGACAGGGGCTGGGGGCTCCGTGTGAGCAACTGCTGGGTGGCCTCTTGTGGAAAGAATCAGGAGTTAGCTCAGTGAAATGGGGCTGGAAGGGCCAGGTGTTGCAGAGCAGGATTTGTGCAGTGAACTGGGGAGGCAGCCTTGGCAAAGCACTATGGAAAACATACATTGTCTTTAATGGTTAAGATGAGGCGATTAGTTTTGACAGGTTTTGTAGAAAAAGCAACAAGGCGTGTATCAAAGGAGAGGCTGTTTGATGGAAAGCTGCTGTGCACCAGAATAGAGATGCTTAAACGTGGGCCAGCTCTGAACTATAGATCTGATTTTCATTGTGCAAAGTTGAGCTGAGGCAGGCAGCTGGATCAGCTGCTTGGCTTCACATCCCCGCCCAGGGAAACAAATGTGGGGTTTTTCTTTTCAGCTGGTGTTTGGAGTTTTATATTGTACCCTGATTGCTGATTTTCCTTGAACAGAGAAGTTAATCCCAAGGGAAGGTGGTACAATAGGCAGTGATAAAAAGGCTTAAATTTTGCTCATCATCTTTTTGCGTCATCATTAGTCAACTTGAGCTTTTGTCGGAAAAGAGCTTATTTCTGTTACCAAGAGCTTATTTTTGTTACTTCTTTCTGCAAAGAGAAATACAGTTTTTTTCAAGCCAGCTCAAACAGGCTGGAGTAAGGATGGATTTGGAATAAGAACTGAGATGAGCGCATGAGAGAGGTGAGCTCAGATCTGCATTTCCACATTCAGCTCTGGGAGAATTAATGAGAACCACTTATTTCCAGGGGTGAAGTCTTGGCTC
Source organism: Streptopelia decaocto (assembly GCF_964273445.1). NCBI lineage: Eukaryota > Metazoa > Chordata > Aves > Columbiformes > Columbidae > Streptopelia > Streptopelia decaocto. The sequence goes on from NC_138661.1 coordinate 67,657,739, forward strand.
CTGTGAAGCCAGCAGGGCCAGGAGTTTGCCTTTGTGACCAGGTCTGTGCGTTTTCTGATCACCAGTGCCTGGTCCAAACTTCATGCGGTGGCTCAGTTTTACGAGGGGCTTTCACCTCTTTTGGGAATTTCAATGTCCCCCAATACAGGTGTCGTTACAAGGAGTTTCTAGGAGCTTTGAATTGTTGAGCAAATGTTTACTGCTAACCCAGTGGGTACAAACCTTTCCTTTGGCCCAATTTCTAGGCATTTATAAAGCACAGCCAGAGATAAAAGTTGTGCCTTTGGTGCGTCTGTGTTACAACGTAGTGAAAAGACACTGAGCTCCCCTGTGCCCCAGCAGTGCAGGGCCTGAAACGAGCACAGGCCATTTCAGGGTGTCTGTGTGTCCAGTCTAACGAGTCCCCTGTCCCCAGGCCGGTACCTGCGTTGTGCTGGGACGGGGGCGCCACGCGGTTCCTGTTGACGGCCGAGCCGCGCGCGTCGTGCTGGATGGGGATGGGCGCCGGCCCCTGCGGCGGCGGGAGGATGGATTGCCTCTGCTTGATCTTCTCTTGGTTCGCTCTGTAAGGGAAACAACGCACAGCAACCCGTCAGTGGCTGCCGATCCTGTTTCTGAGAGACTGGTGTGTGAATGCACCATTGTAAAAGGGGCTTTTTAATGTATTTTTTAACTCCGAGCGGTATCCTGTGGTACTTACTTGAGTGTCTGTGGCCGTATCTTCTTCCCGTGCTTGTGGTCTGCCAGGGCGCTTTCTATGTCCTCGTGAACCATCTCCGCCTCAAAGATAAAACAGGGATGTTTTTAAGGGCTTTGCTTTGGGAAGGCTGGAGGGCTCTGAGCACGGAGGGGCTGGCGGAGCCGGAGCACGCTGTGCTGGGTGTTTCGCAGCGGCGCGGGGGGCTCTGCTCACCTCCACCTCGTCGCAGTTGAAGAAGTGGATGTCGGGTTTGTGCTGCTCCGAATCCTGGCACACCAGGAGCAGCACGGAGGAGTAGCGCATCTGGTTCAGCACCGTCTGGCAGTGCTGGACTGTGGGCAGAGGAAAGTCCTCCAGCTCCTCCTAGAAGAGAAGGGCTCAGGCAACGGGGAACCATTGAACCGCTGGGGAATGGTGCTGTGTATGAACTCTTGGGATCCCTGGGGTTTTTTGTTGCTCACCATTGTCTAATCGCTTTGTTTTACCTGCACCAGTACACTTGTCATCCATCCCAGCGGAGCACTGGGAGGAAAGATGCTTTCTGCACGGGGTTTACCCTCCCACTGTCTCCTTGGGTGACCTTGGGCTAATATTCTCTAGCTTCTCATTGCTAAAATCAGGTGGCATCATCTCTGTGCACTCTCTGGCTGCTGTGTGCCTTTTGTGCATGTACACATATCACCTGTCAAAACAGGGTGCTGTTCTCAGGCAGGTGATCCTACGTGTTATTTTAACGCTAGCAATGCGTCCTTCCTGCTCTGCTTGTGCTTCCCGCAGATCTCCGTGGACCCGTGGCTCTGTGTCGCTCCCACAGAAAGCACTTCTGTTGGCCTGGAGCACGGCTCAAGGCGTCTTTCACCTGGAGCATCTGTGCTCTGGAGCCGCGACTAAACCATCACACCCTGACCTGCCCTTTGAATTAGAGTCAGCCAGCCCCGGCGTGCCCGGGAGTGGATTTTGGTAGTGATTTGCCCTTATTTGGATCCCTTAGAAATGCGCACACGCTGCACCCTGCGTGTCATCCGAGAGCTCTGGGTACCTGCGACTCGCAGTCCAGCAAGCGAATGGACTTGTCGTTCACTTGCAGCAGCATCTCCTGCGTCCAGATCTTCTCTTTGGAGCTGAGCAAGATGAGTTTTCGAATGGCGTCGTCCACCGTCACGATGGACTCGCTCTTGTCCATGATGAAGGTGGCCAAGTGCTGAAGTTGGGAGGGAAGGAGGAGAAAACGGGTGAAAAAGCTTTTTGTGTGTACTAGTGCTAAAAGCATCTCTAAGGGCTTGAACTACTGTTTGTGTGCCCTTTAGAGCAGAGGGATGAAAAAGAGTTACTGCAGAAAGTTTCTGTTCTGCTGTTAGTGGCAGCCTGTCCGTAGTGGTGAAAGATGAGGGTTTCGTAACACAGCAAGGCTTTTCATAACGAGTTTCACCACTTGCATATTTATCTCATCAGATGTCAATGCTGGCAGCTCTGGCTCCCGTCCAGCAGCGCGTGTTTGCAAACGCTTCACACACACGAGTTAGTCCCCTGGCTTTTCTGAAACTGGCTTGGAAGTTTAAATACGGTAGTTGAACTTCACTTGCCAAGCTAAAAGCATTTTGCTCATCTCACTTAGCAGATCTCCCTGCATGGAATTTGTCCCAGGGAAGGAGCTCACAGAAGAGCTCACGCTCCAGAAATCAGGTAATCTGTTCAACTCTGACCAGCCACCGGGAGCGAGCGCTGCTCTCGGGGCTGGGGAGCACGTCCGTCTGCCGCCAGATGGGACTGTGGGGCAGGAGAAGCTGGAGCTTTGCCTGCTCGGAGCAGCCAGGCTGGGCCAGTGGCAGCACGGCCAGGCCACGTCCAGGTGATAACAGGGGAAGGGGAAAAAAAACGAGAAGGAAAAGGCAATGGTCCTGTTTCACCTTGGTCCCTCTGCCCTGCTGTGTTCCAGGGAGGAGGTGGGAAGGAGAATGTGCCTGAGTGGGAAAGCAGCTGAAGCTTTTCCCCATCAGAACCAACTTTCTCGAGCAGAGACAGGCCAGAGGTGTTCAGGGGGGCAGGTTGTAGGTCTGAGCAAGGCGTCTGTGCCAGGGTGGTCCCCGCGCTGAGCAGCCCAGGGCCCAGCTCCTTCTCTCTTCCCTGGAATATCGATGGCCCATCCACCAGCGGTAAATACACGGTGCTGCTGAATGGGCTGGGGGTCAGCTGAAGAGCCCCAGAGCAGATTAACCCTAATTAAGCCACAAATTGGGGTGTGAAATTGGGAGAGGCTCTTTGTCGTCTCTAGTGCCAGGGATGAGATTTGCCTGGCTTTTCTCCCTCCCATTCCTTGTCTTCGTGCCTTCTCCCAGGGATCAGACACAACCTCTTTTAGGTCCAGGCAGTTTCTGTCTGGTGCTGGCTCTTTGTTACAAGGGTCAGGGTCTGGCATGGCATGGCACGGCACGAAAAGCCAGGAGACCGGCAGGCAAAGAGCTACAAAACGTGAGAAGAGGAGGAGAAGGGACTGGGGGAAAAATCTGTCTGTCTTCAGTAGCAGTTTCAACTCATGAGATTTAAAGCACTGGTGGCCCTGACAGGCAGAAAGGAATTCAGGTCTGGGAATCAGGGGTGGGCAGGGCTTGTGGTGGCCAGCTTGTTGTGCAGGTGTGGGCTGGATAATTCACAAAGACTGGAAGGAGCAGAGAAGAGCAGAAACACTGCAGAGTGTAAGACCCACTCCTGTGTTCGCAAAGCAAAGGTAGTGGGTGAGGCGCTGTCTAAATAAAACTCCTGGCAGGTATTTGAGCTGAAAGCTGAGATTAACCGTGCCGTCAGATACGAGAAACATGCTTGGGTATACATTACTGTAGTTGTAAAATAGTGCACGAGAAGGTATTCACAAAGTCAATATTATCTGTGCAGAGGTGACAAACCCTCTGCTTTCTGAGCAGTGAAGGGAATTGGTTTATACCTGATGATGGGCATTCTTATCTGTTCTATTATTATAACTGCCAGGTTTACAATCTTCATAAATTCCTGCGTTGTTTACTGTTAGGTGAGTTAATTTTCATGGAGGGGTTTGCGACTTGTCTAACTGGGACTTTTTAGGATATTTTTTACTTTTCCATTTTCTTTAGATACCGGTGGAGTGAGAGAAGCTTGCTACTGGCTTGGATTTATCTTGTTAAAACCCCTTTCCATTCAAGTATAGTAGCTTTTGTAAGAATGGGCAGTGACTCTGTCCGCTGTTAGACTTTGATCAGCTTACAGATTACTTCAGAGGGTGTAAAAATGCCTCTTGTGAGGAGAACTCTTCCTACCTCAGTGCCTGCCCCCAAAATCCCGTTCGCCTTGGTCAAGGTTCAAGGCAGAGACTTGCAAACGGGTGGCATGTGGCATAATTAATGAAGAGTTCATGTACATGTCATGGTTTAAAGTCCCGTCTCTGCTTCCATGGGTGACTTTACTTGGCAGGAGTCGCCTTTTAGTTCAAAGAAACGTGTGTGAGAGGAGAGGAAGGAGAGGAGCCCATCCAGCCCCAAACCGCTGGCTCATAGGATGGAGCGAGGTCAGTCTTGGGAGAGGAGTCATCCCAGGACCTGTGCTGCTCTCATAGGCATTTAGTTTATCCCCTCCAAGTGTCCGTGGTGAAGAAATTCCTGTGCTCTGCCTATGTATGCTCTTCATTTTCCTATACACTGTGTTACCAGCACCTGGCACTGACGTTGGCCTCTCGGCTCCGTAAGGTTTCCTTGCGCGCTCACCTGTACGTGGTACTGGGAAGTCTCGTGCATTATGACATTGGAGTTGGAGTATTTTTTCCTTTGTTCTGAAAAAAACAAAAAAGAAGAAAACAAGCCTTCATGTTAGTGGCTGTTTATGGACGTAGCAGGGTTTGAGAATTAAAGCTCTCGTGGTGGGCAGCTACAGTTGGCAGTCCCTGAGCTTCCCGCTTCAGTCAGAGTGTTGAGAATAATAAGACATAGTAACAATATTAACCTTTGTCACAAAGATTGGCAAATCAGGTGTGTAGCGTATACATTCACCTTGTATCCCTTAATGCTGCTGATAATTTAATTCCTGCAGGTCAGCACCACTTGTGGAGGAATTAAGCGTAGCGTAAAGGGCAGGAGTGATGGGGGACGCGCTGGGTCGCGGACTGGGGAGGCTGGGATGTGCACGTGACAAGAAATAAAGAACCCAGCCACAACCCAGCAGTTTGGAGATAAGAGCCCGGTGGAATGTCCTCCAGAAGCACCCTCTGTGCTACTGTGACGTGGTGAGTTTGCTCGCCCGCGGTTCCTGGCAAGCGCTGGAGCTGCAGATAGGAAGGGCTGTGGGGATCAAGGCCAACCAGTCAGGACCTGCGTTTCTTGTACAGTATTTTTATGAGGCCACAGATCTTCATTACTTCCTGCACTTCTTACTGGAAAGCAGCTGTCAAGAGCAGCGGGGAGAAAATTGCTTGGAATTTCATGAGGATATTGAATATAATCCTGTAAGAATTTACCCTGCCAGCTCTTACTTGCTGTTTAATTGGTACTTGTCCAGGGATTCCTTATATTAATAAATTGCTTGAGTACTGGAGGAGAAACTCTCCAGGCGCAGTGGTGTGGGAGCATGCGAACTGAAAGCATGTTCCTGGCCAGCAGAGGACATCCTCCCACCGTTCTGTACAGCGGCACACTTGTTAAAGCCTGTGCTAAAATAGCGCGTCTTATGCAGCAACAGTCACCACCAAAGGGGTTTCAGAACACAGCCAACGTTAGTGCTCCTGGTGCTTTAAAGAAGTGTATATTAATCTTAGGTTGGTTGTGGTTTGCTTCAGAGCTGTCTTTGATGCCTTCTCGGGGATGCTGACTGCTCTCTCATTTTCCCCGTGTCTTTGAACACAGAAAATGCAGCCTCGTTTAACAAATTTCACATTAAAGAGGCTGGCACCTAGAAAATTAATATCCTCATAGGAACTTGTTTGGTCAGCTTCCAAACTTATCTTAAAGAAAGGAACTTTTGGTGAAGCGGTGCAAGACCAAGGTACAACTTTCCAAACTGTTCCCTTAGTTTATACTTTCAGTAGCACGTCATGTGTAATTGAAAAGCTCTGCTGCCCGACGGGCGTGCGTGGCCGCGGAAGAAGGAAGAGCGATGAGTGTGGGCGATATGAGCAGGGAACAGCTCCTGGTTTGCTCTTGGGTTGTTTGCACGTTTGCTAACAGGCTCTTTACAAGTGTATCTTATAGAGGTGGCTCTGGGAGTGACGGTGGGGACACCTGAGCTGGCGTGTGGGCCAAACCTGCCCACCCCAGGGGTCTCTGTGTGGGAACAGGGTCCAGCTGGGGGGCAGAGGACACACCAGAGCACCCACAGAAGGGAAAGCTGTTGTGCTCAGCACAAGTGGTGACAGCCGCAGTGCTGCTCTGACAGCCTTCTCCTCGTCTGACTATGTCCCGGCAAAAATGGTCTCTGACTTCTTCACCCCAGGAAAGCGCAGTCCCCTGGTTACTCCCTAAGCAGAGTTGTTTTCTGCAAGTTCTACTAAGCCTGACCTTTGCATCTTCTCCAAGGGCATCACTGAGACTCCTGCAAATGGACAACACCTCCAGCAGCTGCTGCTGCTCCTGTTCCACACCGGTGTGGACCATGTGTCGTGTCCGTCCCTTTCCCTGAGCTAGCCTGAGTGAACTTGTCCCACAACCATTTGCACGGGGACAGCGGAGGGGTCAGTGGCTGCAGCGATGGGATGGAGAAATGAGGGTCAGGGTTGGACAGGGTGGCAGCTCCTGAGGCTGGTGATAGTGATGGAGAAGAGGTGACACTGAACTACAGCCCGAGTGTTGGCTGGGGGTGATTTCCCAACTCTGACAAGTGTTCTTCTTTAGGTCTTACATACAGAAGGGTGCTAGCAAGGAGTAAATGCAGCAAACAGAGCATTCTGCTGTGCTAAGAGCAGAAAATAAATCCCAAAGCACCAGTTTGGAGCTTTAGCTTACTCCTGGGGTGTCCTTGTATCCACTTCTCACCTGAATAGCTGTTATTTAAACCTCCTGCCAGTAGATGCTGTGCGAAGGAAGGAGAAGCTGCCCTGAACCTGCTGCTTTCCCAGCGTTAAGTGTGGTACAGGCACCTGCCTCCTCAGCATGATCGCCAGGATTTCTGCGAATGTCCTTCCTCATGTGCAGGCCCTTCCGTGGGACACGCAGCGTCCTGCCTGGGTTTTTCCTGCCTAGAACAGGACAGGGTTTCCAGCCATCCCATCCAGCCCCGGGAATGCTCCTGTTTCAGCTTACTCTGATTTAGCTCACACCCAGTAGGAATTTGGGGTTTCTTTCCCTGTCCTGAAATCAGAGTCAGGGAGGGGGGGTAAAAACTGGGGATGCTGAAACAAGCTCAGACCTCTCGGGTGTATTAGACTCTGAGTCTTTTGCGCTGTTTTCTTGCTGTCAGGTGCTCTCGCCCCCGCGATCTGCCCAGGTTTGGGGCTGCAAAGTGCTGGTCAGGCACAAGGGAGGGTGGAGGACATGTTCAGGTTTGCCCCGTGCTTTTGCTTTGGGTTCCACCTCTTCCCCAGGCTCCCCTTGCATCTCCGTTACGCTTTTTTTTCGACTTGGCTTCTGTGGAAGGAGGATGAGCACATTCCTGAGCTCAGCTCAGGCTCCATGTGCATCACATCACTGCTCGATGTGCAGGTGTCTCTCAGGAGCAAGCACTGGCCCCAAGGGCAGCTTTCCTTGGGATTTAGCTTGGGATTGGCACCTTTCTCTTGGCTGGAGTTGACAGAAGCTGATTTCAAGCTGATATCTAACGCTTTTCAACACTTTTCTAACCCTCTGTAAGCCTGAGGTGTGCCATCAGCTTGGCAGAACACCTGAGTACTTTGCACCTTGTATCTCTGTGCCTGGAAACACAACAGTGCGTTTTGCCTCTGCCGCTAATTCCTGGTAGCCCTGAAGGGACCGGCGTTCGCAAGTAGAAATGATTTATTGGTGGGCACAGTGGCAGAGGGTTAACAGAGAACACAGGTCTCTGAGCCGCTGCCTTGTACAGCGCTAGCGCCAATTCAGAGGTGGAGCGAGGACAGTTTGGGGGGTAAAGACCTCAGACACCCAGCACAGCACCCTGCTCAGTCATTGGCCTCCAGAGTGACCTTGAGTAAATTAATTAATATTTCAGCACAGCCACTTCCCACTTCAGGCTCGCACTGAAGGGTCAATGGCATTTTGTGTTTGCTGGGTGTTTTAATTGCAGTCTGCCCTACTTCAGATGTGGGGCAAGGGCTGGAATAGGGCACACGGCAACACACCCCCCAGGGACACATGTCTGATGCGAGTAACTTTTTTTCCTCTCAGTAACCTCAATTTCCTCTCTGAGCGTTTCTCATGTAAATAGATGACACTAATGGAAATGAGAACACTGCGTCTGTGTGTGACGGAGACAAATTTGGATTTTTAAGACATCCCATCCCCTCCTTTTTCAAAGGGAATGGAAAAGGCCAAAGTGGTTGGTCTGGGAAAAAAGGTGTTTTACATTAGGACAGGCAAATGTCTCCAGCCCTGAAAGGAAGGGCGCAGAGCGGCGCCAGGAGCTGCTGCTCCCCCCGGAGGGGAAGGTGTACGGGGGCACTGGGATCGCAGAGAGAGGGCTGGCGTAGGACTGCCTTTCTGGTAGAACAGCCTAACCAGGCTGCACATGGGCTTTCTGGTAGAACAGCCCACGGAGCTGCAGCGACGGTCAGGGCTGGGGGAGTTTCTGCATTACCTTTCAGAGTCGCAGAACTGGGACAAAGTGCCTCTATTTTGTCTCAGGATGCCATTCAGGTGACGTCCCAGAAGCTGCCCAGGGTGAGGAAAGGGGCGTTTCTGCATATTTGCTTTCCTGTCCTTTTCTTTAAGATGCCTGCTTGTTCTTTCTGAAATAGTTTGTCTTGTTGGCTTCTACCTGGCCCCACACCCATGGAAACTTTTATTTTTGTGTTTCCTGCTGGCATCTGCAAATATAGCCAGGCTTGAAAACAGCCAGGCTTTCTGGGACAGCAGGGTGCCCAGCCATGGAAATCTCCCTCTTTCCTAGTGCTTAGTTTTGATTTCAACACAGAGAGATTTGAAGGTCCGGGCTGCAGATCACAAAATAGTCAGTCTTGGGCCACATCTATCCAAGAAGCATTGGGTGCTTTAAAACAAGAGGTTTGTTTACTTCAAAGTAATGTGGTGAAACATTGCAGACCGTTCTGTGGATGCAGCATGATTGGCTTTAACTTAACTCTGGCTCTGGTTTTGCTGGGCTGATGTGAATACGCCAGGATGGCTCGTGCAGGGAGGTGTGTGGCTGTTTGCCGGTGCGGCTCAGGGATCCTCCACCTGTGACAGGTGAACTGCCTTGGCCAGAACAGCCTTTGGAGGAGCAGTCGCCTGTCCCGGTGGCTCCACGCTGCCCTTACGTACAGCTTGTCCTCTGCCTGCTGAATTTTGTGTGAATGAACGCTGGCGCGCTAGCAGCAGGGCCTCATTTCCTCCCGGTTTATCTGACACCTCTCATACAAGGACGCTTTGCATTTCTACAGCATCTTGCAACAGAGAAGGCCTGAGCACCGTAGGTGTTAACCAACCCATCCCCAGGAGAGCTCCAGTTTGGAAGCATCTTTGCTGCTTCTTGTGAAGCACGAAGCTCCCTGGTTTTTCTGTTAGCACCGTGGTATTTTCTGAAGCTTGTCTGTGACGCTGGGAGTCTTTGCATGGGGCAGCTATCACTCACGACCGGCATGTTACTATGTGATATGGAAGCTCTCAAAGTGAATGAAAAGGCTCCCATTGAGGCTGGGGGCAGCCGGAGGTGTGAATGGTGCGGGCAGGAGGGCGCTGCGTTACTGCTGGGAGGTGCCACAAGGCTGAATTCCTCCTCGGCACGCTTAATATTTGCCACCAGCTCAGAGCCAAGTGCTCACATTCCTCTTTTATTAGCTGAAGACACAACCCACTCTAGAAGAGCAAATAAAAACCTGACCCACCTCCCGGGTTGTGCAAGGACTGAGCACAGCAAGAAACACAGCGTGCTTGTGTGCGGGGATGGACAGGAACGTTCTGTCTGCTGGGCTGGCACCAGGGGCCGCGCAGCCGAAAAGAATCGGGGCATTGAGGAGCTGCAGGGGAGGCTCTGCAGCAGAGGTGTTCCTTTTTACCTTTACAACCAGAGCTGGAAGAAATACGCCAAGTTATTTTTCACCAAATAATCCAAAATGACGTTTTCTGAACTTCCCATAGCTACTAATGACATTTTTTGAGTGTCAGAATACGTTTAGTAAGATTGGAGGAACCTTGATTTAATTAAACAGCCCAGGCAACTCGGTTGCACCCAGAGCAGGGCCTGCTCCTCCCAGCAGCTAAGCCAGGGCAAAGCTGAGCCTAAATGTTCCCTGTCTTACCCTCGTCTGGGTTTTGATCTGCTGCCTTCCTGCTTCCCTTCCAGCCCTGCTTTCAGTTGGGTATTAAATGTCCAAGGCTTTGAATGAAAGGGTCACCCCAAGGCGGCGTGGGAGGAGAGCCGGGGTAATCTGAAGCTGGAATCTCGGATGGGAAAGGGGATGAGAAGAAGGAGGCTGAACAGGCACAGAGGGAGCAGCGGGGGAGGACAAGGGCGTTATTGGGCATGGGGAATTAATGTCTGGGGCACTGCCCTGACTCAGACCTGTGATCAGCGCTGCCCAGGGCTTGCTTGCAGTGGGCTGGGGAAGGAAATAGTGACAGCACATGGGGACACTGTCCTGTCTGTCACCCACCTGCTGCAGGAGCGCTCAGGCTCCCTGTTGTTGTCCCATTGCACGGGGCAAAGGTGCCCGGGGACGCTCCCTCCTCTGAGCATCCTCATCCTGGCAAAGGGCAGGAGTGGGGAAAGGCAGCGCCCAAGGCTGAACTGTGCTGGCCGTGGCTGGGGACAGACACAGCTGGCTGTCCGTCTGCCCTGTCTGCTGCTCTGCAGGCTTTGGGCAAGCAGAGCGGGACCCCGGCAGCCCCTGGCTGGTGGTGCCGCTGCGGGCAGCACCTGTTCCCTCCTCCCCTTGTTTCCCACCCGGGAATCTGCAGGACAGTCTGGGGAAGTGGTTCCTCCTCCCTACCGCAAGGAACCTTGATCTCTGCGAGTTCTCAGCCTTTCTATCCTGAGGGGTGATGGCTTTAAAGGAATTGGCTGTTCAGTCAGTCAGGCATGAAATTGCTTTATCCAGAATTGCAGCCTCGCTGCTTTACTGAGGCAACGCCAGCCGGCTTCAGGGCATGGGCTGCAGCCTCACCCGAGTCAGACGTGCCTAACGCCACACACCTGGCCTTCCTGCCCAGCTATTGAGCCTCAGAAATGGCTCAATGACTGCTCGTGCTTTCCAGTTTTAGCTTTTGCTAAAAGACACAAGGAGACAGATCTGCATCAGCAGGGGGGTTGGACTAGATGACCTTTCGAGGTCCCTTCCAATCCCTAGCATTCTATGGTTCTGTGACATGGCGGTATCCCTCGGTGGCACTGCTCAGATGCTGCCCGATCCCCTTGGCTTCAGGCATTCTGTGGGCCTCTGGACCCCGCTGTGTCGCTGACAAGCTCGGTTTCTTGCCGCTGCTCCTGCCAGGGTTGTATCTTGCAGACAAACCAGCATGTGTTAAATTCCTGCACAAACCCTGTTGGAGAGGGCTGTGGGGAGGGAACGGCACCTCAGCGCTCCCATTGAAAACTGTGTGACTGCCATGTGGCTTCCAGCTGAAATAATTAACAAGTTCATGGGCAGGCAATAACTAATAGTAAATAATGACCCTTTTGTTGGTCATTGTGCCAAGCCGTCAATAGGAAATGCAGGTTCACAATGCAGCTTTAGGGAGAGCAGGAGTGTCTGGAGTCAGTGTTTCTGTCTGTCTGCTCTTGGGGCTGTTCGGTGCTGGCACAGCTCTCATCTGTGGTGGTATCTCACAGTGCAGGGAGAGACAGTGGCGAGGAATGACAGGCTGGGGAGCACGGGGGCTGGCGGGTCTCATCTTGGAGACCTCCCCCCGTGGCTGGGGTCTGTGGAGACCCCCAGGAGTTGTTTTGTGTCTGTTAAACGTCATTTACTCCTTTGCCATTCTGCCAAGCAGCCGCCGGAGGAGCCTCCTCTCCCAGGCAGATGATCCCTGTCCCAGGCCCCGCCGAGCAGGGGGAACGGCTCTTCTCTTTGTGTTAGTGCCCGTGTCCTGTTACAGCGCTGAAGCCTTTCTTGGGTTACGGGGGACGTGCAGTGTCAAGTGATCGCGCCTCGCAGGCTGCTGCTGCTCAGCACCACGCTCCTCCAGCCTCATTCATGCTATAGGCAGCTTCTCTTGCTCCAAAATCCCTTTTCCAGCCCTGTACCCCAACAAGTTCTGGTCTTTACTGGCAATGAGTGTATCAAGGGTGGTGTGGGCAGGTTGGAGCCAACTGGCCGCTCTCACAAGTTCGGATACGAGGTGAGCTCTGCCCTCCTGCCAGGCTGGCATCTCTCATCACTGTGGTGTCCCTCCATCCCTCCGCATCCCGTCCCTCTGCTCCGTGGCCCTGCCGGGGCTCCAGCCTGGTTTGGGATCTGCCGGGTACTTCTGTGCCACGGCGCTTGAAGTGAGAGGCAAAGACACCCAAGCAGTTGGCCTTGCAACTGGAATCCTCTTGGCAGGGCAGCCAAAACAGAAACGGGCTGCTCTGAACGCTGCTCCAGAGGCATTGCCCTGAGGAATCCACTATAATCATTAAACTCTATGCAGCTTCCTGTGGTTATGGGAGGCAGCGCTGTCTGATCGCCCCCGAGAGCAGCTCAGCTGAACACCTGCAGAATCCACCTGGCTGTCACCGCAGACAGGGCTGGCAGAAGCTGCCCGTGGGATGCATGACGCCAAAACGCTTCCTTCCAGCCCTTCCCCTGGCTTCTGCCGGAGCCACGCTGGTTTCTCCCCCATAGCCTTTCATCTAGGTTCAGCACTGATGCCGGTAAGCGGAGAAGCAGCTTAATTTATTTATGGTATGCATTAACATTTATTCAGCTGGCCACTGTGCGTTGAGGAAGGTGGCAACCTGATCGGTGCCAGCCATTCCACTGCACCGGAGCCGGGGTTCGCTCTGTGCAGGCAGCCACAGATGCTTCCAGAATGTGGAGCCGAGCAAACCTGGTGCTGTTTTGCTAAGCAGGGAGGAAAGGATGAGTATCCTGCTCCCATGGCAGCAGGAAACTCCATCAGGGACAGCTGAGTACGTAGATAGTGTATTGAGCTCTGATAGGGACAGAGCTGGGGGAAGATATTTCAGGGCTTTAAGCCAGTTTCTCTGCAGAATTCTTGGGTGCCTTGTGGTATGGCTCCGTACCCCTCTGTGCTCACCGCAGTACACTAGAGACGGTGCCGTGCCCTGTACTTATGACAGAATCATCGAGGCCAATGAGAGCAGGCCAAGGGTGACGCCAGGGCAGCCACCATCGCCAGCCGCGAGGCCGTGTCCTCTGCGGACCTGTGAGGTTCACACTGCGTCCTGGAACCCCCAGAGCAACCTCACAGTGATGCTTTTAAATATCCCACTCCAGGGTCTTGCCTGAGGTGGATTTAGTGCTGCCAGTAAGTCCCTATTCATGCTGGGGACACGGTGGCCCGCAGCAGTTGTGTCCCTGCAGTTGGCACCGGGTCAGCATTCAGAGCCCAGGTACATGGCCCCTTCCTCCCAGACTGCTGAGTGGTGGGAGGCGCTCGGCTGTAGGAAAATTCATCCTGGAAGAAAGCTAAAACCAAGGCTGCTTTCACCTAGGAATAATATTTAGATGCCTCTGTGCATTGGAGCCGCCGCTGCTGGAAGGACATTACCCCGTGAGCTTTAATGCAGCAGGTGTCTGTGTGCTCGGAGTGTGGGAGTCGCTGTGCTCATTCCCGTGGGGCCTGGCAGCGTGCGCGGGCTGAGGGGCCAGCCTGATTCCACGGGCAAAAAATGGAAATGTGAAAAGTCTTGTAAGCTCTGAGTGTCCCTTAGCAGCATTATAATCAAGGCCATCTCAGCTTGGTGTGATTTGTTTCATTATGAAACATAATTCTCCCTGGAATTTTAGTTCTTTCTTGCCCTCCACTCCCCAATGTGCCAGCTCACAGCAGAAATTAATGTTGGGGGAGGGAGGATCCAAGTGTGACGGGCCCCAGATGTTGAAGTATTGGTTGAACACATGCGGAGCGTCCTTTGAGAAAGGCATGCTGAATTAGCGGGTGGGTTTCAAGGTCTGCCAAGCAAAAGCCCTGTGTATTTATGCAGTAAGTTACTGCAGACCTCGGGCTGCGCTTCAGAGGCGACAGGGAAGGAAGCGGCAGCTGATTTACTCCTCCTGAGGACTTGGCCCCTGGACCCCGTGGTCCTCATTTAAGGTTTGCTGGAATTTGATCAGAGAGGTCCCATCCCTGGTGAAATTTGCTTTTGGGGTGTGTTAATGTAAAAAAATTTGAAAGATGTAACTGTGTTGAAATGACTTATTTGAGAAACCGTGTTTGTTCTAGAGGCAGTTTGTCAGCCGTTCCCTTCGCGAGTGTTTGTGATGCCGAGGCACCAGTCAGCCCAGTGCTCCCACTTACATCCCACCCCGAAGCCCTGGCAGTGCAGAGCCTTCGCCCGTGGGTGCCAACCTGCACGTGCCGTGTGTCAACCACAGCTTTCAGCGCTCGGTTTCATTTTTACATGTCTCTATATGATTCCCTATTTACCTTGCAACTAGAATCCTTCTGCCCTCCATCAAATCTGCAGGAGCTTTCAGTGCACAGCAAAAGGAATGATGCCGTTGTCCTGCGTGCGCGGTGGAGCAGCACCCAACCATTCCCACGCCTCGTCCTCTTGCTTCTTTCCAGGCTTATCCTGTGTCCTGTCATCTCCAGACACCGCTCAGCCTCTGCTTGGCACCTGCCCACCGCGCAGCATCCGGGCCACAAACGCCCCCAGCCACTAACACCCTATTGCTGATCTACCTTTATTCCCGTGTTTCACTTGTTTGCAGCTAATCGAAGTTAACAGTGATTTTGTTTAACGCTTCATCCGCTAAGACCCACCAGTGACCGTTCATCTCCAGGCAGGAGAGGTGGCCGGTGGCCAGTGCTCCAGGCCACTCCACACCCATAAACCTCCAGGCAAAACCCTTCAGCAAAGTCACTTCCTAGGGACAAAGAAACCACCCTCACCTCGTAGCTGCAGAGGGAGAATTCTGATCAAATACAGGCTCTCCAACAGGGGCACACACAGTTTGTACCCAGTGAAAGCACCAGCCAGGCAGATTGACAGCTCTCGGGTGGGAGAGTTTGCAGGCTCAGACTCCCTGAAAGCTGCTCGTGTTCCCCCGTCTACTTATCCAGGGGGTGACTGAGGGAGGTGGGTTCTCACACGACTTTGTTTTTTCTGCCTGCCCCCCAGGCCAAGGCTTCCCCTGGGATACGTTAAGAGAGCTGCTAAGATCAGGAAGAACTGTTATTGATACCTAAGCGCTCCCTCCAGCTCTTTGCCCAGTGGCTCCTCTGGAGCTGAGCTGGTTTATAAAGCAGCTGCAGATCAGGCTCTGCACGAGCACCATCCCGAATTCCCTCTGCTTCCACAGAGCACTGGAGTTTTCACGGTTCACTGCACAGCTGAAAGAGGATAATCATTAACGTGCTGAGGACAGTCTTTCTTTTGTTGGGCCCTTTATCAGGTTATCTTGCTAACAGAACTGGAGAGGATTTGGATGAGGGGAAGCAATGTTCTGTGGCACTTGTCCTCACAAACTCTCGCTGTCCGCAGCACAGGAGGCAGTGACACACAGGTAAGGGGCATTTTTTCTGCCCTGTCAGGCCAGCCTGTTGCCTATGGAGGACTCACATGGCTCTGATTGAGTCCCAGCCTAAAACTCCCCAACAGCCGTGTCCAGATCTCCAGAGGTGCTTTTGCCGTAGGAAACCCAAGGCGTGTTTATGGGCACGACTCACCGTACAGGTCCTTTGCGCTCAGCTTGGCGGCTCCGTCCGCTCTGCCCATGCTGCCACTGGAAGAGAAGGAAGGTACAGAGAAACTGTCAGCTCCTGCATCTTTCCAACATGTGTTTTCACGCTGTGGCTCACGCTGTGGTCAGCCCTGCAGCTCACCCCGGGGGGACCAGCCCTGCCCTGCTCAGCCCGCCCGTCAGACCTGGAGCGACTCCGAATTACCAGGCAAAGCATTTGTGTGTCAGACCGTGCTGGCGGCTCCATCTGCAACCCAAGCTGTTATCCACACCGCAGGCACATGTCACTAAACCCAGCAGCTGGAAACAGGAGACAGAGGAGCCCTTCTAGGCCTGTCCCCACTAGAATTACCTTCACACGCGGTGTCCCCTGGAAGGACATTGCTGCTGGAGGGGCTGTTTGAAGGACAGTTAAGGGGGGTTGTTACAGGGAGCAGCACAGGAGGCCCTTCCGCATTATAACTGAGCCCACCTAGACCTGTGACTGTGTAAGCACCAAGATTAAGGTCTCTAATGAATGGAACCTTTTGAGATATTCTCCAAAGGCAGGGGCAGAATGTGTCCCATGTAAAAATGTGCCAGGATGTTAATTGTGCATAAACGCTTGAATTTTGGCGTGTCAGGTCTCTAAGCAGGACTGCTAGGAGCACCCCTGGGTGCTAGGAAGGGGTGGTGGTGCCAGCGTGAGGTGGAGGAAGCCACGGAGATCCTTACTTTGATGAGCTGGGGTTGCTGCTGAGGGATCCCTTGAGACTCATGTCGCTTCACAGGACAGGCAACTGCAGGAGAAGCAGAAGAGACAAGGTTAGTGATGAGGAAACACGCTGTCAGAGAGTTTATCCACGTGCGTGCTCTGACGTGGGGTCTCCAGGCGGCAGGTGGGCAGGCGAGAGCAGCCGGGTGAGCACAAAGGGGTTTTCTTGCTGCTCTCTGCTCAGCCACCTCTCTCAGCCCCGACCTGGGCTGAAGGTGACACATCCCGATACCTTTCCAAAACCCATTTCCGCCTCTGGCCCTTCCTTTCCAGGCACACCCTGGCTTTGTGGTACTTTGGCACATCTTTTTTTAGCAAAGCTGCCTACAGTTTAGCAGAGACTGGTGTGGCCTTTGTGGTCTGGCAGGGGCCATTAACAAACGTGCGGATCCCCGTGGCCACGTGCTCGTGTCTCTGAGTGTCCTGAGTCAATTTTCATTATCTTTCATTAGGAGGCAATTCTAAGCTCTGTACCAGCCCTTAAAGTGTCCTTACCAGGGCATTGCTTGCGTAGAGAAGAGTGAGATAGTTGTGAACGCTGCTCCACTGGCAGCATAAGGAGGGGGAACAGTTTCCTGCAGTGGCTGAGCGCTTGCTGAGAGGCAGACGGGCTCAGCTCACAGATGGTTTTCCCCCGTCTTTCAGATGAGAATTATAAGTAATGTGAGAGAGATTCTGACACTTCTCTGAGAGCAGAACCGCTAGGAAAAAAAGAAAAGCAAACAAGGTGTAATAAAACCTGAGGGGACGCTTTGTATTGGCATCCAAGGTATTATTTGCTTCTGTGCAGTGTGTGAGCTGAAGGAAACCAAGACAAAAGTCTTCAAGTGTTTTTCTTCACTTTGGAAAAGCTGAGGGGGCACCTGCCTGTGGGGCGCTCGGCGCCTCTTTTTTGCTTCGGCTGGGTCGGACCCCGCTCACCTTCTTTTAAGGTTGTCAGAATTCAAAGGGATGGCTTTAAAATACGTGTCATTGGCCTGAAGGAGGAAATTCATCGGTGTCTTGGGTGGCATTTCCTGCAAGGGGACCTTTGGATGTGCTTGGTGTCCGTGACAGCCATCCCTGGCAGGCAGCAGAGCCGCCTTGCTAAGCTTTGTCTTAACTGAGCTCAGCCTAAAGCGGGTGTGATCCCTGGGGAACACTTTGGAGTCATCCTGGCACCTGGGATTTCCCCTGCCGGGCCTGCCTGCCGGCTGCAGGGCTTGTCCTATCCCAGCTGCTTTTATTTCTGCCTTGTGTCCCGGTAATACTCCTCGGTGCTGGGATGCTGTTAGAAATGACTTTGAAGTGCATTTTGTAGCTGGGATGTGAAATTCTCCCTTTTTTGTCTCTCTTGTGGTTGATACTAAAGTCCGTGCGCACACGTATATGCAGATATAAATTCATATACATGTTAGAATAGAAACTTGGTGTTCTGCCAGCCCCTCCGAGCGTAATAAAACCCATCCCTGTGCCCAAGCTTAGGTAGCTGTGAATTTTCCCTCTGTTAATAGCTGTCTGCTGGTTTCCTTTTACAGTCCTCAAACTGCTCCTATCTCCCAGATCTCCGTGTGCATTAGCATAAGATACCTAGAAGAGGGAACGGGCTCTAATAAATAAGCCCAGCTCTGCTCTGTTCACTTTACACCATCTGGTTGCTTCAGTCCCGTGGCTGATGATCATGGTGGGGAATATTTCTGTGTATTATTGTAATATTTCAGGCTCCCTTTCACTTGCTGCAAGGCAGGCTGAGCTATCGCGCACCTCAGCCGGCAGAAATGTCACCGGACCCTGCAAATGTCAAGAGATCTTGTCACCGCGCTGGGGGGAACACCCGGGAAACAGCAGAAAGGTTTTGTGCTGCTCACAGTCCCCTTTACACCCTGACGCTCCAAAAATCTTCCACACAGCCAAGCAGAAGCTGTAAAGCATTAGCACCGCTGCCATTTCAGCCAGGGGCTGATTAGAAATTGCTCCTTCTGATCCCCGCTCTGTCTCTGCATTTGTAACGCAATAAACCCCCACGTCCCCTCCCACGTGCCCAGCGCCGTGGGAAGGTTGTTCCTGTATCTGCAAGGGCCTGGAGCTGGAAGCACCGCGAGCGCCTGCCAAGTCAGCGGGTCCTTATCCTGCTGGGCTCCCTTCTTTTTATTTATTCATGCTATTTTCATTATTTAACCTTTGCCTAGTTCTTGCCGCTGTTGTGAGGGCCGTGTCTGTGTTCAAGCTTGTGCTGATCGAAATGAGGCTGTGGTGTGATGCTGGCCAAGTTAAACCAGGACAGAGCCTTGCGCCAGAGCTTTTAATTCAGTTTAAATTGCCTGATATTAATTGAATCCCAGCTGGCAGACTCAGGGGGGCACACGTTTCTGAGGCAATGGAGACTTTATAATGATTTTGCTAAATCGCAGGTCAGTAGGACTTGAACAGATGAAGAAAGGGCTGAGAGTATTTCACTTTTCAATGCAGACAGAGCCCAAGATAAGACATGAGGTACCGCGTCCCGGGCCAGGAGATGCCATGAGCTGAAGGACGGGGCCGCAGGGAGCTCGGGAGGCAGTGCTGAAGGACACTGAGGTTGGGCCACGTCGTGCTGTGCTTTAAAGCGAAGGAAATCTCACTCCCTGACTTTCCGGACCATCCTGTCCTTGGAGGTGGAATGTCCTCCCAGAGACACACGGAGCCGGGATGGGAGCCTGGCATTGTTGTCTGTGCTACTTTTTGGTACTTTTATAGCAAATGGAAGCGGGCCATACATTGTTTTGACTTTCTTTGAGTCCCTTTGAAGAGGGAGCTGCAGTGTTGCAAGGGTGGAGAAGCTCTTTGGGAGGGGAAAGATAATAGCTCTGCTCCGAGGGCCGATCACTGCTATTGTCATACAAGATTTTTATTAGAAATACTTTTCCCTTGTCTGCCGTGGTCATAGATTTTTGTTCTTACAGCAAACAGAGATTGTGAAAACCTCTGGACTTTGGGTGAAGAAACTTGAAAATGTGAAATACTAGTGTCATTTTTTAGGGCTATTATTATTCTGATGACTGTTGATACTGATAGCAGCGTCTAGTGCTTGTGAGTGTCTGAGAGTACCCAGGCAGAGTGTGCTGGAGGTTTCCTGGTATCAGTCTGTTAGAACATAAGATTGTAGCAGCAGGAAAATGCTGGGCAAAATGCAACATCTTTTGCTGGAACAACAGGAGAAAAACACAGCAAAAAGCCTCAAAAACTTAAGCAGCAATGAGCTACCCAGCAGCAGCAGTGAGAGCAGTGACGAGGATGCTCCTGTCTGTGCATGGGGGCTGTGCCAGCTGGACGGTCTGGCAGAAACGCTTGATTAGCAAAAGCCTCAGCAAGTAACTTAAAGCATCGGTTGGAAACGTTAGCCGGCGACCACATGATGTTATCATTTAAACTTCCCAGGACAACAAAGCACTGTCTGTTCAGGTTGCTGGGTGTTTTCACAAGGGAATGTGACGCTGTTTGAGGGACTGTCCCACTGGGATCGTACTGAAGGGCCTGGCAGATCGGCAAAGCTGCAATCCCACGTCAGCCCACCAACAGAACAGCTTTGGGTGTGAGGGAGGGACTGGGCTCTGTGTGCTCAGTGCTGCTCACGAGCCACCAGTGTTTACAAATTCCTGATGCCAGATTCTCCAACTACGTAGAGAGCACAAGGGAAGTTACCCACCGCCCCCCCGGACACACACACAAACTCGTGTGTCCGTGGCTCTTTCCAGTCCATATGCAGACAGACCGTAATTCAGGTGTGTGTCAGGAGCGCAGGCAGCGCTGGCGGCTCTCGCTGCCCCCGCGGTCCCAGCTCTGCAGCCTGGCTGAACCGAACCAGGAGCTTTTATATTCCTGCCAGAAGGTAAAACCTTCCTTCAAGAAACACAACCAAAAGCAAGTCCAGACAGCGCCTTGCTCTATAAATACCCAGGGAAAATGCGCAACTAGACGCAACCTCCATGATCTTGGGAACAAACTGGAAGCTGATGCCACTCCCCCTCCAAAAGGTGTGTTTGCAGAGTCCCCGTGCTGAGTCACAGCTCCTCAGCTGACACTTTTCGTCTTGCTGGAGGAACCCCGCAGGAGCCGAGTGGAGGGGGAACAGGGGCAGGTTGGGATGTGCTGTGTCCGCTGAGCCCGGCTCTTGTCAGGGGTACCAAGCTGAGCTTTAGCTACGCTTGGGCTGCAGTTTAGCCAAGCTTGAGAACCAGACCCAGCAATAGCATGCCAAATATTTATAGATGCTTTTGGACAGACAGAAGGAGACAGATGAGTGCACCTTGCATAAAAATTCTTTAAATGGTTTAAACTAAAAGACCCCAGTTCAAAACTTTCTGAAGAGGAGAAAGCGTGAGTCACTTGCATTCCCCAGGAAGGAAAAACGTGACGTGTTCCCCAGGCTTCCCGGGAAGAGTGGTGTGGGGAATTCTGTACTGGTTTATTTGTGCCCGTAGTACAACTGATACCCAGAAAGTTTGCTGAAGAGCTACACTGGTAGTTGTCAGGCTGAAGGTTTTTCTGCTCCCCATCTTTATTCTACATCCCCCCCAAATGACCCCTTTCCTGGTCCTGGTGCTGGACTCTGGGAGCTGGATGACCCCAGCTGTGATTTTTAGTGGGGGAAGGATTTGACACTGCGACTCTGTTAATGAAAGGGATCCTTTGTATTTTCTTGGTGTAGAAATCAGGACTCGGACCTCAGGCCAGTAAAATGAGGGAGTGACTGTGTGTGTGTGTTACGTTCCAGATGGATAACGGCACAAGGCGCTGCTTTGCTCCAGCCCAGCCTGACCGGGGGACATTGAATTGTCTCCCTTCTCAGGGAAAACCCCCAAACCCTGTGTGGAACTCGCAGAGCGCTCGTGTGTTCCAGCTGCAGGAGCCGACTCCCAGCGCTGTTCCTCGCGTGCACCTCGCTGTGTGGCGAGAATATCTCTCGTTTCTCTTACGGCTTTTCCAGGCTCGAAGGCATTTGTGAAATAGCTGGGGGACTGGGCACAAGGCTGACGCTGGTGGCCAGGGATGGAGAAGGCCTGAGGCTCCTGCTGAGTTCACAGCGCGATGTTGCAGCTCCGGTGGGGGGCACAGCAAGGTGTTCTTTGTGGTGGGACTTCAAGGGCAAAAAGCTGATTTGCTCAAGGCTGTCCCATCCATGCTCGAAAGGTGGTGGGTGCTTCGGCAAAGCACCCGCAGCAAAACTGCTCCTTCCAGAAGCTTGGAAGCTTCTCTGGTCCAGCCATCCACTGCCAGCACAGTGATAATACCTGGGTGCTCCTTGTTCATCCCCGATGGGTATCAGTCCTTTATTGGCAGCTGTGGCTGTACAGCTGGGCGGGAGATTGGCCTTTGCTGTCGCGATGGCTTTGAGCTCATCACTCGGGTTCCTTAATTGTTCATTAAACGATTGCTTTAATGTGTAGGTACAATGTGACCCCGCCTCATTTAACACTGTGCAATCCTCACAAGCTGGCTGTAGCAGTCCCAGTTTGTTGCTGCTTTTACAAGAGACCCGTAAAAATAGATAATAATAATTTTTAAAGAAATGGGCAGGCCGATTGATTTTTCATGTTACTTCCCAGCAAATGCCTTTATCCCCAGCAGGACGGCGATACTGCAGCCTGCACATCGCGTGCCCAGCCAGCGCCAGCCCGAGGGAGGGGGACGGGTGACACGGCTGGTCCCTCAGGATGTGCAGCAGGGGTTTTGTTTGTGAATTCACTCCTCCACGCTGACCGGTTCATGAGCAAGACAGAGGAGCTGAGGCGGCCGGGATGTTTCCACCGCCTCCTCCTAAAGGAAGGGCATTTTTGGTCACTCCCCGAAACGCTGATTCAGTCTCCTGGCAGAAGCTCAGGCGCGCAGAGGATGGTCAGCGTGCCAAGAACTTCGCTTCGTCTGAGAAAAACTTCTGATTAGGCTGAGAGCCACTTTGGGGGCCACACTTAGCTTCTGTTTGTCTCTGGCATGGTCATGTTGAAGTCTTTGGGGTAATCTGAACCACAAAATACTCCTCTCCCTGCGTAGGAAGGTCACGCCATGGTATCTTTCCCCAAAAGCGGCTCGTCTTCCCCCTGCCTGCACCAGGCAGTGGCTATTTCACTCTGCTCCCTGCTTGCCAAACGGCTGCCCACAGCAGCCGGGGCTTGGGGAAGCTAATGTATCAATCATTTTAATTTCCTGCCATAAAACTGGCCCTGGGGTTTTTGCTGCGAGGGTGTGACAGGAGATTTAAGGGAGGAGATTCATCTCTTGAAAATCACATTTGATGTTTAAGGCTTTTCCAGCCTTCTCTGGGCTAATCACGCCGACATTCGTTGCCATCTCTCCCCACCCCAGTTTGTGCTTCCTACTCATATCCTGTCTGGGTATTTTTGGCCACTCGCTAACAATCCATTTGAGCTCCAGCTTGGCACCCGGGAGCTGGGCTGGGGTGTCACTGCAGGAAAAGGAGCCGAGGCAGCTCAGGGCCGGGGGGCAGGGACGGGCAGGGCTGGGAGCAGCTTTGGGGCGGACGCTGAGATGTGCTCTCGGGGCATCGGCAGCGGGCGCTGCTGGGATCGCCGAGGGTCCCCCATCCCCTGTGCTGCGCAGGGGGGAAATGAGCGAAAAATGGCCACGCAGCAGCACTTGGGCATTTTTTTTAGTAGCTAATAGTAGTAGTCTAATATTTTTTGTTCCTGTCATCGGTATTTCCATATATTTGTCACAGTAGATAAGATTATACGTGAAAAGTTGTGATTTGTCACTTTCCGATCATCGTTGAAAGGCAGAAAGGGGGAGTTAATCCAAATGTGCTTTTGCTGCCAGTCATTCCTTTGTTTTACCTGCAAAATGCTGAGATTTTCCAGTTCCCACGGGATCCCCACAGGAACCGCGTCCATTGCCGATGCAAAACGTGTTCTGCTGCAAAATCTTTAACCAAACTTCCGTGCCCAGCTAAGGATAGCAGGTAAATCCTGGGCTCTTACAGAGTGCTCAGCCATCATCTGCATTGATTTCTGATTTCAGGGCTTTCAGTAAAGCTACAAAGCTCTGTGGATAAGGCCGACAAGAGGGGTTTTTGCAGCACGAACAGCCAGTTACACAGTGACCAGAACAGTCCCATGAGAGAGCATTCCAAAACAAAACAAAAAAAAATGTTCCTTTGCCCTTTGTTTTACTGAGAATAGAAGGATGTGTGAGGTTGGCTTTATCAAAAGATTTTAAATGGCAGTTTCTAATCTTACTGTGCAGAAGTGTTTTAACAATCTTGCCGAAAAAAGTTAATCTCCTGCAAGGGCAAGGAAGAAAAAGCACAAGTGGTGCCGGCAGGAGAGGCCTGGGGTGGGTCTGGGCAACCTGCTCTGGGCTGGGCTGGAGACCTCCTGAGGTCCCTCCTGCCCCCGCCATCCTTGGCCTCTCGTCAGGAGCTGAGCGAGGCCTCCCGTCAGGAGCTGACCAAGTCTTCATCTAGCTCGAGGTGGTGGGAGACAAGAGGACGTGAGTGCCCATTGCCCATGTGGTGCTGGAGCAGTGTGTGGCCTCCGTGAGCAGCATTGTGGCAGCTCCGTGCACTTGTCTTGGCAAGAACTGATCACGTTGGAGTCAGCATCACACGCTGCGCCCCAGGGAACAAACCAGGGGCTGCTGAGGGTGGTGATGGCCCCGATCTCGGTTTTCTCCGCTGCTTTAGGTTGTTCTTCTCACCTTTGACCGTTTGCTCAGCAGATCTTGGCAGGCAGGGGGCAGAGAGCAGGAGTCTCTGGGCGGGTGCCAGCTGTGCAGCAGATGTTCTGGGGACCTGTCTGGTCTAGTTGGTGACTGTGGCAGGCAGGCTTTGACCGCTCAGCTTGTTTCTTCCAACCACTCTTAGTCCTCGCCATGATTGAACTTACGCGACGTTTCCTTCCACCGAGCAGTCGTCGGGGCTGGAGCCCTCTCCTCCTGTTTGGCTCCGAGGAGCTGGGACAGGGACTGGTCCAGCAGCTCTCCCGTCACCCCTGCTCAGTGTGGCAGTGGGTTGAGAGCACACGCGGATACCCAGAGGAGAGGCCCAGAACAGGACACACGCAGGGAGCCTCTCTGCAAAGTTTCCCAGCCTGCAGCAGTGGGATTTAAGAGCTCTCAGTTATCCTTTTTCTTCCCTGAACTTGCCCAGCTGCATTTATCCAACTACATGTAAACTTTTGACATCCTGAATGGCCTGTGGCGAGATGCTGCGCAGCCAGGCTCCGCGCAGCGCGCTCAGCCCTCTCCTTTTGTTTGTGCCGCACTTGCCAGCTGTTGGTTTCACGAGATGCCCCCCAGCCCTGTCACCAGTTCACAGCTGGTCCCTTGTTCACCGTCTCCGTGCCACGGGCCGTACGGCAGATCTGCAGGAGAGCAGCACCTCAGCTCTCTCCCTTCCAAGCTGAAGTGTATTGGAAGTTTCGGAACTTAAGTCACATATACGGGGGCGCTTCCTTCTTGATGTTGCAGGCGGAGCGGTGAGCAGGGGCTGCTCGCTGTGCGGAGCGTTGTGCTGGCAGCGCTGGCGCGGCTGCACCTCGGCTGTTACCTGCTGGCACTGGCACGGAGCAGCGAGCTACGCTCACAATTTATCCAGCTGAACCCGCTCCTGGCTAGTTCAGTGCTGACGTACATCGTTGGGGCATCAGCCCTTTGACTTCAGTGGGGCAAATTCCTGTTTCCATAGCTCAGAAGTACTACTCTGCTCCCGCAGTTTGTGGGGGTTTGTGTTCTCAGGTGTGGGCAAGCAGAGGTGAATCAGCAGAGCAGCTGCTGCGTGGTCAGGTGCTGTCTGGAGATGTTCTGGAGATGCTGGCGAGCAGGTGCCTGGTGGTACGAGACTCCTCCTGCCACCCCAAGGGACCTGACCTTCTTCTCATGTGTCTCTGAGCGTGGATCAAACCTGTTGAATTCCATCAAATTCTGATCAGAGGGCACAGGCTCCATCTCAGGAGTTCTGACTGTGTCAGATATTAAGGGCTGGACTCTCAGCAAGGGACAATTTGCAGAACTGTTGTGGTCAGCGTGCTCTGAGTGAGCACCATCCTCTACCACCCAACCTGACACCAGGCAAGCGGCGTCCACGCCTGCACAAGCTACCTGGATACATGTTATTCCTCTTCCTTCTGCAGGGAGCTTTGAAAGTCACATATCCCAGCCTAGAAGCAACGCCAAGAGCATCAGGGACTGAAAACAAGAGGAACTGCCTTGCTGTGTGAAAGTCAGTGTTACAGATTAACCCGCAGGAATGGCCAGAGACAGGTCCATTCACTTCTTCCCCAGGGGAAAGCAGGAATATCTTTCTAGGGAACAGAGAGGTTTTAATTAGTGTTCCCTTCTGCATAAAGCCTGGCTCTCCTGCTCTGTCTCCTCAGATGAACACAGCTATAATTAAGAGGCAGCAGTGTCAGGAATGAGAGCAGGCTCCAGCCTGTGATTTATTAAGGGATGTTGTGGGTGCAATTACTTTTCTCTTTTCTCCTCTCCCCAGTGTTTTTATAAAGCGAATTTACTGATGAAAGGAACGTCTCAGGCTCAGGCAAATGGACGCCTCTGTGTTTATGTGCAGTACCGAGCAAAGGCAGCTGGGCCAGGGCAGCCACCAGCACCCTCCTTCTTGCCAACCAGCAGCGGCAGGATGAGCAGGGACCCCAAAGGGTCCTGTTGGTGGCAATGAGGAGGGAGCAGCAGACGAGGACAAGCCACTTGTGTTGTCCACAACGAGGTGGGTCAGGTTTGGGTTTTGCTTTGTATTTGCCGGTGCAGAAATCTGGGGGAGCTCCCAGCTTTGGGTGGCAGCTCTGGTTCTCCTGGCAGCCAACACCTCCAGTGCATGAAGAGGTTAGAACTGTCTCAGCTCCCAGATGACTTCTGGTCATCTTCAGCAGGAGGAAAGTTACATGTAAACAGTCTGGGGGATGGTCATGTTGATTTGGATTGTGCCTGTTCACTCGATCTTTATCATCCTGCCAGCAGGATGATTTCACTTTCTGAATTACTCAGTGCTGGTGAGCATTTCTGCTGGGTGGCTGAACTTTGGTTTACTGCTGTTCAGATGGTCTGCACTTTACCTTTGTAGGATATAAATCTGGACAGGTTGAGACTGATAAGATGGATGGTGGAAAAAAAAGAAAAAGGAAGCAGGAAGAACAAAATTCAAAGAAGTTCCAATTATGAAAAGCTTTTGGAGGCTCAACTGGAAACCAGAAAAAGGAAAGCGTTCGGTGGTGTTTGTCGAGGTGGTGTTGAAAGACCCCAGCCCACCAAATATGGAGTGTCAGTACCCTGCTGGGCACGGCAAGAGCTGCCGTCCCCTCGGGCAGGGTTGGTTTGTGCCCCTCCTCTGCAGGCAGCGATGGATGGAAGGGCCTGGAGCCTCCTGAGCAGGTCCCAGCTGTGGCTCGTCCCCGGCTCCCACACGGAGCGGTGCAGCCGCCGCCATCAGCCTCGTGCTTCGTGCAGGTGTCAGGGTCCCTCTGGTTCAACCGTGCCGGGAGGAACAGTCACCTCCCGGCTTCACGTGGTGCTTCCAACCAAACCAGGGCCAAAGCAGCTCGTCTGGTCGCCCCGGTGGCTGGTCCGGGGTGGCTGAGCAGGCAGAGCCTGTGGCTCCCCACCTTTGGCTTCCTCTTCCCGTGGGCTGAGAAGATTTGGTGTGTTCCCTCCGCCGGGGCTCAGCCAGCAGGTTGCAGTAATGCCCTTGGGAGCTTTTGGGGAATGGGAATGAGGGTTGGGCTCTGCTGGGGAATTGCAGTGCAGGTGAATGGGGAAGATCTCCAAACCGGTCCAGCGCTCGGCTCCACACCCTTCCCTCCCTTCTTAATTGCAATTCCTTCTGATTTATCTGGATTACCAGGAAACAAAAATACCAGGGCTTTTTTGGTTAATGCTCCCGGCATCGCGCATCTCAAATTTGCAGGCGGCGCCTTGGGAAGGGACGAGCTCTCGCCTTGTGCGCAGACTTGACCTTGTTCATGTGGGAGCAGCACAGGGATCCCACCAACACGGGATCCCCTTCAGCTCCCTCTTGGCAGTGATTTGATGCAGGGGAACTAACTATTTTAGGGATGGGTGACAGACTTTTTCCCTGAGCTTGCCATTTCAAACCCGCTGCGAGCAGACAGAGTTGCTGTTTGCTACATGAAATCCTTAATGTTCTGCTCTGGTGTAACCCTGACAGGTGAAAAGCTGCGTGGTCTTGCGGGCAGGTGGAGATCCAAGAGCCAAATTGTGATCTTGGGCCTCCTGGGATTTGGTCTCCTGCGTCACTCGGGTGTTGTACAGCGCCTGGCACCACGATGATGATGCTGATGCTGATGAGCAGGGAGGGTTTCTGGAGGTACCACCCTCCCCTCCCTCTGAGTGGGAGGCTCGGGTGGGGATTTTTCTGGGCAGCTGCTGAACCGTGGCCAAAGCGGGTGGCTCAGGAGGCCGTGCACGCCTGCTGCTCCAGGCAGACCCTGCTCCTCATAGAGCTTTGCCAACCTGCAGGAAACCGTCTCAGTCACTCCGGGAAGTCTGGGCCCTTTCCCTGGCACTTCTGCTTGTGGGACACTAGGGAAGACTCATAAGGCTTGAGTATTTTTAGAGGGTAATTAATTTTATTGCCAATCAGATCAAACTTGTAGGCTAAAGGTTGTGCACTGCCACCTGCCCTGGAGTTGAGAGCCATTCTGCTGCCTGCTGGCAGGTAAAGAACATGTGAGGCCACACTGAGCCGCGCACGAGGAGACCCCGAGGAGTCTCAGCAAACCCGCAAACCTGGCCTGGCCTCAGCGCTGCGAGAGAGACCGCGGCATGGAAGAGGGAAAGCAAACAGTGTGACGCAGACAGCGCTCCAAACAGCACCCCGGGATCCGGCCCTCTGAGAATAACACTCCAAGGCTCCCCCACGCACTCAGGCTTTGCATCCAGACTTATTTTATATGGATGTTTCTCGAGCCCACGCAAGCCAACGCATGTATTCTCCCCGTTTCACTCCTTTCTTTGTAACCTCCTGAGTCCTTTAGCGCATCAGGGTCTCTTCTGAATCTCTTCCACTTCCAGCCTGACTCTGTTTTCCAGCACATTCAAAGCCGTCTTGTCAAGACGAGATGCTGACAAACATCTGGCAGATTTGGCCGTCGCCAGCAGGGTGTCCTGTCCTGGCCGTGCAGCGTGGTGACTGTGCAGGCTGTGCCGTGCAGACCAGGCGCCCGCATCCATCGACAGCCAGGCAGCCGGAGCCCACAAGCAGCCGCCTGCAGGAGCTGCGTCACCAGGCGCAGGGCCAGGCTTTGTCACTCCAGCTGACGGCGAGTTGTTTGCAGTCAACAAAGGTGGGCACCGAAAAGGAGTCTGTCCCTGACACAGAGCCCGGCACCCAGAAGAAGTTTCGTGTTGTGTGCCGGCCAGGCTCTCACCTCTGTCTTGGTGCCTTTGCCCACCCTCTCGTTGGGGGCAGAGGGGCAGGGAACCAAGGACTGAGATATTGTCTTGGCAAACTGCTTTATCGGACCAAGCAAGCCATGTGCGTGCATGCCAGCTGCACTTCACCGCCTTGCACAGCTTTTCCCTTCCCCAGGACTTCACCAACATCCACTTCAATGATGCCGACGCTCAACTTTTTCTCAGTGCCCGAAAACACCCCTGGTCCCTCTAAGCTCCAACATTTTATGATGAACCTGCCCTGCAGAGTGCAGTGGAGCAGATGCAGCTCCGGACTGCCTGCTGGAGGGCTGGGACCCATCCAAAAGAGCACCAGGTCCTTGGTCAGTCCGGCTTCCTAACACCACAGCAGCAGAAACCAGCAGCAGGTGTGACCCCGGCCCCGCCGCAGCGGATGGAGCTGTTGGTGTCATCCCAAACACCCGTTTGAGCCGCGGTTTTACACAGGGCGAGGCAGCAACCTTTGCCACTCGCAGGCACCTTCCCGCAGTGGATCCCGAGCCTCGTGACAGGCTTGTTTTAAAGGGCTCCCTGATTCAGTACCTGCCCTTTCTGTGTCTGAAGGAACAGTTTTTCTCCCTGATCAACTAAAAACTCAATCGCTCAACGAAATGGAGGCAGCACTGTGCCGCTGCAGGGGTCCGTGCTCCAGCCAGCCGGCATCGGCTGGGTGCTGAGCCTCTTGCTGTCATTTCTTTAACTCAGAAAAAAGTCCTTTTTAGGGGCAGATCCCACCAGAGCAGCTCGGCGCTGGAGCTCTTGGACAAACAACCACCGATGGATCCGATCTCTGTTACAGCCTTCGCTTCGTGCAGCGTTTCACAGCAGCCCAGCAGCGCAAGCGTTACTCCCCGTTGCCCTAATTACAGCAGGGCAATTACCGTATTTTACTACTGTGTTGTCTCACAATTATTTCCAGTATTTAAAAATAACGTCAGTCAAATAGTTTGTCCCTGAGCCTTGTCCTCGGTGGAGTTTGCACTGGCATTTTCCAGGCACATAAGTGAAAGGGGACAGGGGAGCCGTGCTCCGGCTCATCGGGGCAAGCGAAAGCTCCCGGAGCCCGAGCTGTCACACAGGGATGGGGGCAGCTCCCCGTGAGCCCTCCCCTGCCTGGGGAACGGGGGTGGATGCTGCCAGGGCCCCGGGCAGGGGGGTCTCACCCCGCACAGGAGCAGCTCCACCAGGTGCCCCGCGGGGAACGGCAAACTCATCTCTGTACGTGTCCCTAAAGGAGGAAACCCTGAAACTTACAAACAAACAGCTGCTTACAACTACATCTCCAGACTTCATTAGGAACAGGAAAAAAAAAAGCCCTGTTCTTGTGCCAGACGGACATTTTGCTGCCAAGAAAGTGCCACCTACTGATCAGGCCCGGCGGGGAAATGCGAGAACGGGAAGCAAACCCCGAAAACATAATGCTGGAAAAAATACCTTTTTCACCCTTAAAAGCCAAGCCAATTGTAGGCGCTGCTCGGCCAGCCCAGCCCCCTCTCCTGTCCCGCTCCCTCCGCAGCACAACCGACCAGACTTCTGACGCAGATAAATGCTGGGGGGACGGAATGTGAAGTTTTAGGCTTTGCGAAGGGGACTCACCGGTGCTGAGAAGCCGCTCTCGTCTCCCGCCGTCCCGTCGGCTCCCGTGCCTCCTCTCCCAGTTTGCCGTGCCCTCCTAGTTAAATCCTGCTGCCATTCTCCGGCAAACCAGCTCCTTCTCCCTCCCTGCACGGCGCTTTGCCTGCCCGGCCCAGAGGATGGAGAGGAGAGGGAGGCAAAGCCCACCCGGCACCCAGCCCGGGGGTCCCCGCGCTGCTGCCCTTTCGTCCTGGTGCCGCTCGCCCTGGTTGTCTGAGAGCAGGTGACAGAGGTTTCTTGGCAGAGGAGAGAGAAGGGGAGGGATGTGGAGCAGCGAGAGGTGGAGCTGGACCCGGAGCAACAGGTTACTGTATAACCAGGAGCCGGTGGCCCTGGCAAACTGGCTGCGTCCCCACAAGGTGCTGGGGGTGGCTGGGCCTTTGGTGCGAGGGCACCCAGAGCCGAGGTGCTGGCTGGGAGGGATGTGGGAAACTTCAGGTTTCTTTCACCCGTGAGCA
This sequence comes from Streptopelia decaocto, assembly GCF_964273445.1. Lineage (NCBI taxonomy): Eukaryota > Metazoa > Chordata > Aves > Columbiformes > Columbidae > Streptopelia > Streptopelia decaocto. The sequence goes on from NC_138661.1 coordinate 67,688,617, forward strand.
TTTGGTACCCGAGGGGTGGCGAGGGAGCGCTTGGAGCTGGGGTTTCCATCGCCGGTGAGGGAGGGGACGCGCTGCCCAACCGCCTCGTTGTGGGGGAACAAGGCAGCTTTTGTGCAGCCCGGTGCTCTCCTTGCAGCTCCGCGCTGGCTCGCAGGCTGTTTTCCTCCAGCTGTGCTCCAACCCTGACATCTGCAGCGGGGAAAGGTGAGATGGGCAGAGGGCAAAGCAGCCTCTCTCCCCAGGTCCCCGAAGCAGCGGGGTGAGGAGCGGAGCCCCCCAGGAACCCCACACCATGCACTGTGCTCCTCGGGGTTACCCGGCCACAGAGCCCCTCGCTGTGCCCCAGCTCTACCGTGAGTAGGAGGCAGCAGGGCCCGGCTGTGCCCCACATCTCGGCACCGCGCTTGAGCTTGTGCTGAACATTGTTCCCGTGCTCTATGGGAAGGGTTTCTTTAGAAACCCCAGTCTCATCTCATAGTCTCCAGGGGGAAATTTTAAAAGATGGCAAGGCCGCTCCTGAGTTTGTGTTGCGAGACTGTGAGGAGGATGTTTGGGTTGTGCTTGGGGTCTGCAGACCCTGTGTTTGGGGCCTGGAGGGACCCTGAGCTCTGGGAAAGGGTCTCTCGTGGGGGCAGACATACTGCTTTCAAGGAACAACTGGTTTCATTTGCCTCAAGACTTAACATTTTTTAAAACAATGGGATGAGCTGATTGTTAAGCTGTAAAACATTAGCTGGATATATGGGTCTTACAGACGTGGTTGTGGCAGTGTGGGATCCAGCTGGTTAGCCAGTCCTCTCCAAAAAATGGGGCTTTTGAGAGCATTTTATTGAAGTGCATGTGCATCGCAGGCCTGCCCACCACGAGTTGACCCCATGGCACATGCACGCTAGAGAGACCCCCCGTCACCAGGAGCAGCTGCAACCCCGACAGACACCGGAGGAAGAAACAGGAAAACGTTTCCACCACAGGACACAGGTCTGGAGGACGCCTGGCATCCTTCACTTGGCGCTTGGCGAGCTCCCTGCCACCGTGGTTTTCTCCGGTGCGTGCTGTGGTACGGGGGCCGGCGCTCCTCTCGCTGCCTGGCCCGTGTTCAGAGCCGCGGCGCAGGGAGCCGCCCCGGTGAGTGACTGCGGGAGGAATGTCGCCGGGCGGGCAGGGGAGAGCCCGCTCCCTGCATCACGGTTACGGTTTTGGCAGCTTGGCTTTGACAGAACGACCTCTTCCGCCATGGGAGAACGTGAACTGATCCTCGGTGTGATGCACCCGCCCAGCGCCCCGTCATCCTCCTCGCTGCGATGTCAGTGAGGTCCTGGGGAAGACGCGGTGCAGGACAAGAGGGTGACCCTGTGACATGGTGGCAGTCCCTGTACGGCCACTCTGCTGACGTGGCTCCCAGTTGTGGAACCAAGTGATGGAGTATCCTCAGCCTTGCTCCTTTGGTGATGGCTCGAAGCCCTTCAGTGCTGTGACAGGGACACTGGTCGCTGGGGGCTGCACGGCTTTGGACGGGTTTGGGTCTGTACGCTGTTTCTGCCCCCGCAGGAGCACACAAAGGCCATGGACCCATAAAGCCCTATCTTTCAGAGTATCTCCAAGTTTAAAATCCCAGGAGGGTAACTTGCCTCTCGGGATCAGCCTTTTAAATCAGGCTGGCGGCAGACACCCTGTGATGGCTTGAGAACAAAGACTTCTCCCTCGCAGAGTAAACAACACCCAAACCCAGCTCCTCAAAATATGTGTTCCTCTAAATTTTTAATGCCATTTTCATCGAACTTGCTCATCCTGTTTCAGAAGGGCTGGGCCTCATAATTAAAAGCTCCAGCAATCTTATGTCTGGCAAATGTCATCAATGGCTTCACTGTGCCGTGCTCTGCTTCTCTGAATGGGAGCGGTTTGCAGAGGAGCGCCTGGCCAGGGCAGCTCTGAGGCCAGGGCCTGGTCCGCTCTGGGTCTTTGTGCCAGCTCAGCGTGGAGAGAAGCTGTCAGGAAATCAGGGGCACCAGCAGAAATGACAATTCCCATTCAACGCCTGGAAACACCCAAGACAAAGGAGTTATCTGAAGCTTCCAGACTCTTCTTCCTTCTACATTCATCAGAGCGAAGGGCTCTCAGCAGCAGAAGGACCCCAGTGCCTGCTCATCTAATCCAAAAAAAGTTCATGGGCAATTCTGTTGTAAACTGGAAAACCGAAGCAGAGCTGTCCTGCCCTCTTGAGGGTGCCTACCCAGGCTGGTGCCAGTGAGGACTGACAGCCATCCTGGTGTCTGTGGCCAGGCTGCCAGCCACCAGGCTGTCCTCTGAAATGAGCTTAAAATGTATGTTCATTTTCGCATGTGTACGTTTACCCCGTTGCTGACTGGCAGCAAGCGTTGTCCCGCTCTTGTTTTTCATCTGGGTGATGGTCAGGGAGCAAAGGGCTCACCACGTTTTATAACGCGTATATAAGACACACGGTTTTGTAAAACCCAAGGAGGAGGCTGCTTTACTCTGCAGGCTGTCCCAGACTCATGCTGTGCTGGGGGACAGCAGAAGCGTGGCAGTCATCACCTCGTTAACACCTTCATCGAAGAACCATTTTTGAGGGCTCTTTTCGGGATCAGCCCAGGGATCTGGTTTGATGGCACAGCGTCACAACTGCTTGTAGGGCCGTAGCCGAGGGGTGGTGATCTGGATCCATGGTGGGTCCAGCACCCGGGGCAGGGACACCTTCCCTTTGTGTGGCTTTGCGTGGCTCCCGAATCCGCACCCTGGTCATGCTGATAGTTTGTATTTTGTTTGCAGAGCGCACCACAGAAGGAAGGTCAAGCACAGATGCTGTGACCTGAAGTTAACGTGTGAGACCCCATCTGCCGTTCACCTGCATTCAGGTAAAACCAAATTCCACTTTGAAGTATTTCCTTTAGAAACTGTCGGATTTGTACTTTGTGTAAGGCAGGTGTAAGTACCAGGAAAAAATGTGGGTTTATTTGTATGCATACAGAGAAGAGTTGTGCTTGGTATGTTTGTCATCAATGGGGCAGATACAGCTTGGTATGTGACAAGTATGCGGTGGGTACATTCCATTATGCCACGCAAATCTGGAAGGACAAACGGGCGGGTGTTCGATTCACGCGGATTAAGCACAGAAACTTTTGGCCCCTCCGTTTCCTGACTGCTCCTTAGTGCGCGATTCTGTCACTGTCCCCTTGTCTTCATGGGTGCAGCTGATCCCCAAATCACTGAGTCCAACTGTGTCCCTGCACCGGACACCCCAAAATTCACAGCGTGTCTGCGGGCGTTGTCCAAACGCTCCGTGAATGCTGCCAGGCGGAGCTGGAGCCCAGGATCTGAACAAGGTGCTCTGCACTTCAAACGCTTCTTAGATCGCAAACATTATTTATTTGAATAAATAAATACAAAAATAGGAAATTCTGAATATAAAAACCTGCTTGTACAAAAAGCCCACAAACTTCTCAAGCTTTACACTAATACATATTTTTGATACAGTAAAAAAATAGGAAATTGCACACAGTTCTTCATTTAAAAAACAAGGCTTGAATGCAGTAATTTTTGCAGAATCGTGGAAATCAACACATTGAACACTGAATAGAAATACACCCGACAACGTTCTGTTGGACTTTTAAATAGGGCAGAAGGGTGAGGGATTAGTGAATGTTTCTGCTCATCTTAAGGCCCCCTATAGAACCCTGGAACCCTCACGCTCCCGCCTTGGGCCTCCGCCTCCTGAAGAGCCAGCCACGCAAAACTCAGCAGGTGCTGCCCTACTAAAGGCAGGGAAATTACCACTGGGCTCTGAGAACACAAATGAAATTAAAAGCAAAACTGTGCCCTCAAACACACGAGTGTCTGTGGGAGGGCAGAAATGAGCCTGGACTGCGCTGGCCTCATTCATTTCTGTGTCACTTTGGTTGCTGTTGTGCTGTGAAGACTCACGTAACCTCAGTGGCATGTAGCCAGACAATGCAGTGGCCGCTGTTCTGTGTTGGGAATGAAAGTTCAGTCTCGATCCCTGATGAATACGAGAGCATTAAGCGCTTTTGCTGAATCGCCGCTTGCCTTTGCCCAGCGATAAGCTGAGGAGATGGTGTAACACGGCTGCTGGACAGGATGTTTTACCCACCGCTCAGGGAGACCTCTGCCCCTCAAATTGTGTGCTTTCAACGGGAGAAACCTTTACAGCATTTTTATATGCAGAAGAATTATTTTTTTTAAATAGAACCCCACTCTTTTATAGAAGAAATGTCGAAAACGTGTTGAAAACTGCTGGGGTTTAGCTGACAAAAGCAGCAATGGCTGAGACCTTTAGTACCGACTCGAACCCGTAAGCACAGAGGAGAACAGAGTTTAGAATGACGTCTGCTTTCAGCACGTACGTTTGCCACACCAAGAAATAGACGGACAAAACCACGCTCCCCAGCGAGCCTGCGAGGCTGAGCCCCAGCGGAGCCTCCTCTTCTGTCAGGTTACCCTTGGAGCCTGGGTGGAAACAAAAAGCTGACGTGAGTCTTTGATTTCTCCTGGCAATATCACAAGCCACGTTGAGAATATTCCTGTTCAAAAAAGGCTCTAGTTGTCACAGCTCAGAGCACACTGAAATACCAACCCCAATTGAGGCTCTGTCCGTAAACATAAGAACAAACACCAACAGACAGTCCACTTCTTGCTGACCAGAGTTAATCTAAATAAAAAGCACCCAGTTGATACTCAAAGTCACACCACAGATCATTGGCTCTGAAGCTGCAACCCGTTTGATCGCTCAGCTTCTCGATCAACCACCAAACTTTCCCCCGGGTCCCCCAGCGCCACACTCAATGTGACAACTGCGATGCACATCTAAGGACATCCAATCCTGATTTTACAATCTTACGCAATATGGAATCTTCTCTGTTCCCTGCTCATCTATTCCTATTTCAAGTTACTGTCATAGTGGAGAAGCTGCACTTTTTTCTTCCTTGCATCTTGTTTCCAAGCCGGTCTCAGCAGATTTTGCTGTTTGACGACGTTAGATTTGAAACTCACTGCTTTGTTCAGCCAGCGGGCTCCAGGCAAACAGACGCAGGAGCTTCAGGGCAGCAGGGGAACCCACCCCGCAGCGACTCAGCTGACTCAGCAGAGACCCACCTTCCATCAATGGCTTAGGAATTTTAATTGTAACTTGTTTTTTTTTAAAAAAAAGGATTTTATGAAGTTTTATCAAGCTCTGGAGAGGGGTCAGGAGGCACTTTACACTGTTCTGCCTCAGTGAAATGAAGATGTTGGAACTGATGTGTGTCTTCCAGAGGAGGGGAAGGGAAGGGTGTAGGTGCTGTCCCAGTTCGATTGCTTGCTGACAACCCAGCTCTTGCTTTCAGTGGTGTTAGAGATTATATTTCATATGAGAGCAAATTCTGTTTGACCCTCTGGCCAAATATATTGATCAGTCAGTTAAATTTTAATGACAGAAATGAACAATAATCTCCAACTGTCTGCTGCTCTGCTAACCTGGCAGGTTTTGACACACACTCAATTTCAGAATGATTAATGTTTAGAGAGGATATTCCACTGAAAAGGCCCAGTGATAATGTGACATACCCAAGTATAACCGGAGCGCTTCAAGAATGGCCATAATGAAAAGCAGGGCTAGATCACGAGCCAAGAAGTCATCTGGATAACTGAAAACTTGACCTGTCAAATAACACAGAGTAAATAAAGCAGGAGTATAGAGCAGGCATGCTGACAGACCACAGCTGGGCCATAAGCACACGGCCAGTGTCTGTGTTAGAACATGTGCAACTTACTTTTATAAACAATCATTGCAAGAGTCACCAAGAAGTAAAAGATGTAATAGATGCCATTTACATAAAATAGAATCTGTAAAGGAAGAGATGAGAGCTGATATCTGTTGTTAAGGATTTCTCAGAGCAATGAGGTGGGATCCATTTCATCAAATCACCATTTCCCAGTAACCTCAAAATCTGCTGCTGGGCCTTTTTCTACTAAATGCTTCAACTGTGGCCTCCTGGGTCGGGTTCAAAAAGTCACTTGGGATTGCCAATAAATCTACGTGGATCCACTGCCAAGGCATTCAGAGCTCCACAATCCTTCATACACCCTCCAAACGCCCCCCGTTCCTATATGGCAGGTAGATCCGCACTGAAGGAATCGTTTTCTCTTAGGCACGGCAGCATGTGATAATAAAATACAGGAGATGTGTAGGACGTCCTGGGGTTTACCAGCACAGGGAGAAGCTGGAATGTGGCTCCAGAATCCAGAAAGTTTGCCCGTTCATATGTGTCTTTGATAACCAAATGATACCAAATGCCTTTCTTAGCTTTAAATAATACAACGTAATTGATATAAGGAAGATCTCAGTGCAGATTTCATTATTTCCACACCTGGCTTTCCATACTCAAGATGTTCTTTATCCTCCCCTCTCTTCCCTTTTCCAGTCCTGAATCTCTCCGAGCAGGGACTTCATCACGGGAGATGTAGGGGAACTGCCCAGCCGGTCTCTGGAGGCAGCGGCACCCACACGCTGGCTCTGTTCCCCTGCCCAGAGCAGCTCATTTCATTAACACAGAACCAGGTTTGGGGGTTTTTCCAGTTGGAGGAAGGTGGAGCAAAAAATTACTAGATAGGTTCTAAGCATGGAAATCTCTGAGGCCAAGGGTGTCTCCTCTTTGGAGGCTTCTTAGATCTTGGCAGGAGTGAAGGCAGAGGGAATAAACATGAGAGAAGAGGAACTACTACTAACAGCCACTTTTACTACCTCCTGTGCGCTGCGGGTGAGGTGAGCTGAGGTGAGGTGTGCTGCGCTGCGCGGGGCCCAGCGGCCCACACATCCCATTTTTAGCCTCGCTTCCTAAGGAAATGAGAGTGATGTGACCATAAATGTAGGACCGCAGGGCGGGTTCAGGGGCTCTCTCCAAAATCTCAGCTAATGCTGCAAAAAAATCTTCCCCTGGAAGAAATGTTTTACCGGTTTTGCTTCATACGGATGGTGCTGATGATGGAAAACTCTACAGAATTAACACAAAAATAGCATTGTGCAAATTTATTAGACAGGAAGATGTGAATGCATTTCAGCCAGACCTCCTGAAGATTCCCACATGCAGGGGTGGAAGGTACAAAAAGGATACAACTGATGAAGTTCTTCCTTTCCCTGGAGAAGGAAAAAAATCAAAGAGAAGAAAATGAGTCTAAATATTCCCAAAAGTGCTGCAGAAACATTCAAACAACTGATGTTACTAGAGACGTCAAGCATGCTTGAGAAATTGGTTTTTCTCAGTTCACGGCAAGATTTACTGTTTTCTCACATTATGCAGTTCAGGTTCCAAAAATAACTTGTTCAACTACATCAATTCTAAAGTGATTTGGGGGAAACCCCTGTTGTGAAAAGTCACCAAGGAACCCATCTCTTTGAAAACATGAAGAGCAGCAGAGGCACCACCCAGAACTCGTTCATCCCGTCCCTTCGCAGGTGACATCCCTCCCTCCAACTACGCGGGAGCACGGGAATCGCACAAGGGAACCAGAATGTGCCGCTTGTTTTGAAATGGTGAGAACGCATTCCCTGGTTCCTCTAAATAACGCCCTTCCCAACCGGTTCCCTTCAAAAGCACAGTCATTCTATGCAAAACCTTAAGGTTTTCCAAACCAAACGATTCTATGATTCTCTGTTCCAATCACCCACAGAAATCATACAGAATATTTTCTCTAAGCCAACCACTGCATTTTACTGTTTTCTTTCTGCAAAATACACACACGGATAAAATTCCCTTGCAACATGATGGCACTGACCTACTAAAGTAGGTCTTAAGTAACTCATTAATATTCTCAGCCTCTTTCAGCCACATGAGGAACTGAAAAGTTACGGTCACTGTTCCACAGAGAGCAGAACTGCCTGTGAAAGGCCATTTCACCTGGCTGCTCAGAAGCATCCTTATTGTCAAATCACCTCCCCATCCTCACCCCTGGGCTTCTGGAGGGCACTGTCCTCGTCACCTCATAGTTTTATGCAGTTGGGCCCAAATTAATCCCCTCTAACTTTAGGCACCTGATTAAAGTACCCAATTTGGGAACACAGTGGAAATAGGCAGGAATTTTCAGTGATTTGTGCTGTATCTCTGAAGGGACTGGAGCTCCCAACAGACTCATCCCTTCACATTTTGATGCTTCTTGTTGCAGAATGGGAGTTAAAGCTTTAATTACGTATCTTATTCTGCAGCGACTAATGGTAAAAGATGTGTTTGTATTTATACCCCGGTATAAACTCTCATGTGAAAGTAACGCCTTGTGTCAAGGTGACGCGTCTTGCGCAACAAGGAGATGTCTCTGTTTTAGGGTGATTTTCGAATGTGAAGTAGGATGTTAATTTGAAGTACCACAATGCATGTGCAGATGTTAATATTCCAAAGAAGTGTCTGGACTGGAAACTTTTTCTGTATAACCAAACACTGATCTGTACTGGTGTAGCCTTATTAACACTGGGCAGCTACGCTGCCGTGATGCCAGTGGTATAGTTAGAGTAATACGATTTTACTGTGCAGGTAAATCCCTAATGGCAGCTCTCCAGCTTTAAACTTTTTATTTTTAAAAATGATTTTCCACAAGAGGGCACTGACGACCTTCCTGCACATGTCCCGCTGAGCGGGTTGAGAGCTGCTGTTATTTGAAACGTGCTGCCTCCCTGAGTGACAGGGGACGTGTCACACGGGTGAAACATTTAGACCCCACACCAGGCTCTGACAGGGAACCTGCAGCTCTGTAGTCCGTACTATGCCAGCTGAATATATAAATTCAGGTATAAGAGCAGGCTGCTCTTCCCAACATCCCCAGATCATCTCACCACGAGGATTAATGAACTTGCAGCTGGGGGGTTTTAATTGGAAAGCGAGCGTTCTGTACAGGAAAAAGAAAAATATGACAGAAGTCTGAGCGGTTCTCCAGGCTGCTGCTGGGTTCAGACGCCTGCGAGTGACGCTGTGCACCCCGCAGCTACAACACAGCCCCTTTGCTAAAAAACGGGCTTGGTTTTGAGCGCCACAGCTCTATCAAAAGCACAGAGCAGCTGGACGTGATGTGACCCTGCACCTCACTGCGCCAACGTGGTTTCAGGGTTCGGGCAAACGCTGATTGTTCAAGCCAAAGCTTTCAAAAGCAGCTTTGTCCACCTAGGGTTGAATTTATATTTTTTAGGGAAACCTCTGACCTCTTTGCAAGTGGAAATTAACCAGTTTGACGCCGCTAATGAGTGGGAAGGGCTTTTTTTTTTTTTTTCTCTGCGTCCCGGTGGTTCATAATTTGAAGCAAAAACTTGACTTTTCAAGGGGTGTCACTCGGGCTCAGGAAAGCTGTCTGCCTGCGAGTTACGGTGCTCAGCAGCCGCACAAACGGCTCCTCCCGCCGACACAAGGCCCGCAGATCCCCCGGGATCCTGCCGGGATCCACCTCAGCGTGCCGCGGCTGTCGCGATGCGGCTGTCGCGATGCGGCTGTCGCGATGCGGCTGTCGCGATGCGGCTGGCGGGCCGGGCCCACCTCTGTCCCTGCGTCGCGTCCCCCCGCCTGGGGCGGCGAGAGGTGTCCTCTGCCACGGCGGGGAGCAGCGCCCCGGTGACCCTCCCCAGCCGCGACACGGGGAAGGAGCTGCCGGTATCGATGGCAACGCGCCGCTCACCTCGCCTCCCGAACGCCATCTTGGCGCCCCGCCCCCGCCGGTCCTCCCGCGTCCCGGCAGCCCGTGCGCCGCGACCGTTCGTCTCCCCGCCCCCTCTCTGCCTTCGGCTGCGATCGGAGCGCTCGGCCCGGTTCGGCCGCTTTCGGGCGGATTCGGGCACTGCCCGTTCGGGCTTCTCCGTTCGGGCCGGCGAAGGGGAATTCGGACGCGATCGGAGAGGACTCGGCACCGCTCGGCTTTTCTCGCGTCCGCCTCACCCGCCTTCGGGCGCGATCGGAAAGGACTCGGGCGAGCTCGGGATTCTTCGACCCTCTGGGCCGGACCGCTCGGGGACTCGGCCCTGTTCGGGCGGGCTCGGGTTCCCCACCCGATCTGTCAGGTACCGCTTCGGGCCGCGCTTCTACGGACTCGGCCGGGCTCGGCTGCGTCCTGCCCTGGGATTGGCCAGCCGGCAGGAAACGCGGGCCCCGCTCGTCGGGAACCATCGACCGCCTTCGGCGCAGGCCGGGGAAGACTCGGGACACTTCGGGCACCATCGGAAGCGGTTCGGAAGCGCTCGATTCAGCCCGGGGAACACGTTCGGAAGCGCTCGGGCGAGCTCGGCGCCGCTCGGCAGCCGCCGAAAAGCGCCCGAGTGACCCGGAGGACCGCCCCCCCCCAAGCGGGACTCGGCGGCGTTCGAGGGGGAGCGGCGGGCGTTGGACCCGCTCGGACGGGCTCGGCCACCCCCGCACGCCGCGGATGGAGGACGCCGACTCGGCGGCGAAGCAGCTGGGCTTAGCGGAGGCGGCGGCGGTGGCGGCCGCAGTGGCGGCTGCGGCAGCACCCGAGCAGCAGCCGCCTCAAACGGCGGCCTCGGAGTCGGAGCCGGACCCCGACCCCGAGGAGGAAGAGGAGGAGGAGGAGGCGGCGGCGGCGCAGGTGACGGCGGTGACGGTGATGGCGGCAGATGCCGAGCACATGGAGATGGGAGCCGAACCCCTGCCGAGCGCCGACGAAGCCGCCGCCGCCTTCGCAGGTCAGGGCGGGCGGAGCGCGCATGCGCGGCTGCCTCTGCTCCGCCGGCTGCCCCCGAGCCCCGGCCCGCCCGGGCCCGGCCCCGCCGCGCCGCAGGAGGGGGCAGGGCCAGCTGGGCCCTCGCAGAATCACACCGCTGTTACACGACATGTCGGTTTCTTCCCTGTAAAATGAGCAAGAGCCGGCTTTGTGCGTTTACAATTCCTTTGACCCTTTGTCCCGTTAACAAAGTGCCCTGAAACATGCAGAACTGTGAAGGCGAGTCCTGATACGCAGGGAGTTTGAGAGCCCTTCATGCCTAGATGGGTATCTCCATGGGAGCTCCAGGGCTGGTGTTCCCCTCTTGCCCCCCACGAGGCACTGAAAACCCTCTGATTTCAGCCAGACAGCCAAATATCTGTATATCACAGAAAGACTGGGCTGTAAGTTCAGACAGTTTTTAACCAGACCAAGCGTACAGGGAGTGGCACCTTAGAAGTTAATACATAGCAGAGGGGGAGGCAGTCATTCTCTTTATCTTGGTGTTTGCCAGTCACCCCGCTTTTAATAAAAAGCATCACAATTTGGGGGTTTTTAGCACAGATGCAATATTCATTGTTCCTGTAGTTCATCACAGGCTCATAACTACTGTTGTGGTCTCAAGGAGGTTAAAGCATGTTCAGCCCAAAGCTTAGTAAAAATCAGAATGGTTGTGCTTGTAATAAGTGTGTCATGAAAAATAAAGCTAATTTTGAATAGGAAGGAAGAAGGAAATACAAGTCAGTAGTTAGCTGTTTATCAGGCTCCCTGGGTGCAGCAAAAAATTAATGTAATGTCTGGTTTGTGTTTCAGAAGTCACCACAGTGACAGTGGCCAACGTTGGTGCCTCCGCAGACAATGTTTTCACTACATCTGTGGCAAACGCAGCTTCAATTTCAGGACATGTGCTGGTGAGTCCGTCCTTTCATTGCAGGGCCTTAGCAAAGAGTAAATGAGGATTTGCAATCAAGCTGTAGTATCACAGTATCACAGTATGTTTGGGATTGGAAGGGACCTCAGAAGCTCATCCAGTCCAATCCCTCTGCCAGAGCAGGAACACCCAGGTGAGGTGACACAGGAACATGTCCAGGCGGGTTTTGAATGTCTCCAGGGAAGGAGACTCCACACCCTCCCTGGGCAGCCTGTTCCAGTGCTCTGTCACCCTCACTGAGAAGAAGTTTCTTCTCAAATTTAAGTGGAACCTCTTGTGTTCCAGCTTGATCCCATTACCCCTTGTCCTATCACTGTTTGCCACCGAGAAGAGCCTGGCTCCATCCTCATGGCACTCACCTTTTATATACTTATAGACATTAGTAGGGTGCCCCCTTAGCCTCCTCTTCTCCAAACTAAAGAGGCGCAGCTCCCTCAGCCTTTCTTCATAAGGGAGATGCTCCACTCCCTTAATCATCTTTGTTGCCCTGCACTGGACCCTCTCCAGCAGTTCCCTGTCCTGCTGGAACTGAGGGGCCCAGAACTGGACACAATACTCCAGATGTGGTCTCCCCAGGGCAGAGTAGAGGGGCAGGAGAACCTCTCTGACCTACTGACCACCCCCCTTCTAATACACCCCAGGATGCCATTGGCCTTCCTGGCCACAAGGGCACAGTGCTGGCTCATGGTCATCCTGCTGTCCCCAGGACCCCCAGGTCCCTTTCCCCAGCACTGCTTTCTAATATGTCATTCCCCAGCCTATACTGGAACCTGGGGTTGTTCCTGCCCAGATGCAGGACTCTACACTTTCCCTTGTTAAATTTCATCAGCTTATTCCCCACCCAACTCTCCATCCTGTCCAGGTCTCTGATGACAGCACAGCCTCTGGCGTGTCAGCCGCTCCTCCCAGCTTGGTGTCATCAGCAAACTTGCTGATAGTACACTCTCTTCTCTCGTCTAAATCGTTAATGAATATATTGAATAATATTGGCCCCAGTACTGCCCCCTGAGGCACTGCGCTAGATACTGGCCTCCAACTAGACTCCGCACCATTGACTACCACTCTCTGGCTTCTCTCCTTAAGCCAGTTTGCAATCCACCTCACTACTCTATTGTCCAGATACATTTTCATTGCAGTATACAGGTTTTAAGTCACAAAACCATCATCTCGGGGACATACATTCTTTTCTGTATCACTTTTTTTATCTTTCCACCCCCATATACTCATTCTGTAATGGAACTGGTGACCTGGAACATGTAACCTTTGAATTTGGTTGACTGAAACCTCAAAAACTGACCTAATAACTGCCAGACTGATTGGTGGTTTAGGGTACGTTTGGGAGGGTTTGGAGGAATACTGAAATACATTGGTATTTTAACCCTGTCAGTTTAAACTCTTCATTTCTTCTGCAGTCTGGGAGGACGGCCCTACAAATCGGGGACAGCTTGAACACTGAGAAAGCCACGCTCATCGTGGTTCACACGGACGGCAGCATCGTAGAAACCACCGGGCTGAAGGGGCCGTCGGCGCCTCTCACCCCAGGTATGAGGCAGCCCGGTTTGGAGTGTCATCCTCCCGGAGGGGTCGCTTTTTCTCCACTTTGTGTTTCTAGGATTAAAAATCTTTATGTGCATAATAATATGCAGTTGCCTTATGAGGATCATTTGTCTCTTCTTCACACAGTACTTGTATTTCTTGGGAATAGAGGAATACTTAGATGGCTTTTTTTTTTTTTCTCCTGTCAGAAATATATTTAATTTTCTTATTCTTTGCCCTAACCCTTGCAAATAAGCTTCTTGAAGAATCTTGCCCTGCTGCAGGGCTGTTGGATGCCTTTCTGCACCCATCCCACCCCCAAAGGCAGGTGGATCACGTTAATATGGACAATAAAAATACAAGTCTCCTAGTTCTGCACGTGGGTTCTTTTGAACTTATCCTTGAATCTAGTTTTATCTCCATTCGGGCTGCTTGCGGATATTTGAGTGTGGCAGCAGCTGATGTCGTTACTGCGGTTTTTGCTCACGGCTGCTCGGCAGTTCCCTTCGTGCCCACAGGGTGTCATGGCAAACCTTGAGTGCCCCAAACCCCTCACAGGGTCGGCTGCTTAGAGCATCTTTCCTAAGATGCCTTTTGCTTTGAGTTGTTTTCAGTAGGTTCAAGCTGAATTTTTTGTGGTGTGCCCTGTAACCGTGTAGAGGTTACCGAGAGCGTTGCGGAGCAGCCAGCATGCTTTTTGGTCACTGCCACCTTTCTTTTCTGTTTTTTCAAAGGACCGCAATCTCCTCCTACCCCTTTAACATCCGTCCAAGAGAAAACTGGAACAAAGTACAACTGGGACCCGTCTGTGTATGAGAACGAGCTCCCGGTGAGGTGTCGGAACATCAGCGGCATTCTGTATAAAAACAGACTCGGCTCAGGTAATAACAGCCTCGGGTGAGGAGGCATGACGGCTACTCGTGTGCTTTTGACCAGGCTACTTTAAGGGCCAATTGTGAAGGAAAAAAGACAGTTTCCTAGCCAGCCTAGTCCCTTTGGATATTATCATTCTCTTCCATTTTGCTCTTTCTTCAGAGGCTTTTAAACTTTTTTCTTAAATCTGTGAAGATACGGGCTGCTGTGCAGTGAGTCTCCCCAGTAATAGGTTGACTCCTCTGACGTTCTTTTTCTCAGGAGGAGAGTGGTGTTTCTGCAGAGCTCCAGAGGATCCCTGCTGGAACGGAAAATAGAGAGCTTGTCTCTTAATGGGACTCCGGAGCGGCCTTGGCCCCTCCTCGTCTCTTCTGTCCCCGCGGGAAGCTGAGGAGGCAGCAGCAGCAGTCGTGTCAGCAGGGCTGACTGCGCAGCGCTCGCCTCCTGGGCACAGTTTGCTTCGTGACCAGAAGGATTAGAAATTTAAGTGCAAATTAAGGAAGGGCTTTAAATTCAGGGTGTTTATCCAAGAAAGACTCATCTTTATTGTGGCTGAGTAATCTTTTCTAGCCTTTTGATGCACTGGCGAGGCCCAAAGTTGGCACTCGCTAAACAAGCACTGTCATTGTCTCAGGTGAGATAATAAATGGGCACAGTTGTCCTGGAGTGATGAGAAGTAGCAGAAGGGCCTGTGGGGTGATTGCTGCAGATTAACGGCTATTGTGTCCAGCAATTTCAGTATTTGCTTCTTTAGTAAAGTGACAAAACAATTCTTAACCTTTACTAACGGTTTATTTCTTCTGTTTCATTTCAGGAGGCCGCGGGAGGTGCATTAAGCAAGGGGACAACTGGTACAGCCCCACAGAGTTTGAAGCGATGGCGGGACGGGCCAGCAGCAAGGACTGGAAGAGGAGCATCCGCTACGCCGGGCGGCCCCTGCAGTGCCTTATTCACGTAAGGTTAAGTTTACTTCCTCCGTTCTGCTGGCAGGGGCAGAAACAACGTTTTGATTTGGTTAAGAATCAGTGGTGTGGGAGGAATTTTTTCTAGATGGTTTTCAAATAGCGCAATACAAATCTTGCTCGTGCTTGAGAAGGGGTTACGGTTTCTGCAGGATGAAGTGCAGCCTTGGGCTGGGTCGCACAAGTTGAGGAGTGAGCTCTGACCCATGAGACTGTAACTCAGTACCCTGATCTGCTCCATTCTTTTTGTCTGGCCAATATATTCTTCATTTGCACCATACACTGAGTGTTTTTTGAGGTCGTTTATTTCCCGCAGTGTCCAGGAGTCTCCTGGAGAACTGGGCATTGCCATTAGGTTGACAGTTGGTTTCTGTCTGGGCAGAAACTTGATAAAGTCTCAAATTCTCATGTCCTTGCCTTTTGATTTGAAAGTTGTTCTTCCTTCACTCCTGTCTGCTCACCGCATCCCCACGGTGGAGCGGAGCTGCTCTCTGTGATTGCGCAGGGTCCGTAGGAGGGAGTTGGTCAGTCTTTCTGGGAGCTGTCTGAACCTCTCGGCAGAAAAAAAAGACTAAAAAAGCACTAAATCCTTTAGTGTTTGGGTGACTCTAATGCTGAACTAGTAATCTTCTAATTTCAGGATGGGATTTTAAATCCTCACGCTGCCTCTTGTACTTGTGCTGCTTGCTGCGATGACATGACTCTGGTGAGTTGTAGGTTTTGCATCCGTTGGTTTAAAAACAATTGATCACTGGAGCTGCCTCAGCCATTGCTGGGCAGGCTGAGAGTGTCCTGGACGTGCTGAGCAGGGCTGTGCTTGCAGCTTTTTCTGTGCTTCATAAAGAAAGGAGGTGAGGAGCTGCTTGCGCCATGGCGTAGTAGCCTCAGTAAAACTGGGTGATGGTTATTGCTTTCTCGTCTTTTTTTCCTTTCTAAAGAATGTATTTACATAAACTGCCTTCTGGGGGTGTCAAAGCTATATGTGATTTTTGATTCAATTTTTTTGAGCTGTCAGAAATGACTTATAAGGCAGTAATGTAATACGCTATGTTGGATCATATTTTCATATTAAACTGCTTGGGTTTCTTGGTTGGTTTGGAGTTTGGTTTCTTGTTTGTTTCAAACCCGAGGTTAAAGTCCTGAAAGCAGAAGTCTTGAGCTTGACTTGACCAGGTGTTCTGCCTTTCTTTTCTGCTGTGAACTGGGTGATTTGCTTGTTTCTTACACCTGAAACTAATGAATTGCTTCCTGCCTTCCCCTCACTCTTGTTCTGGGAAGATGAGAGTAAACTCAGAGACTCCAAAGAGCTGCCTCAGCTACTGCCTTTGCTGTTTTCTTTTCTCCCTAGAGTGGCCCTGTACGACTCTTCGTGCCATATAAAAGGCGGAAAAAAGAAAATGAAATGCCTGCGACTCCAGTGAAGAAGGACTGCCCCAAAAACATCACTCTGCTTCCTGCCACAGCCGCCACCACATGTAGGTTCCTTTCTCCTGGGGAAAGTCGCTGCTCTTTTTTGATGAAGAACTGCCCCAGTAGATAAGTTATATCCATCAGTGGCCCCTCAGAACTAACCAGCTGAGAAAACTGGCTGGTTTTTGCCACTTCTTTTTCATTGGACGCTTTTATCAACTCGGTGTCTTTAGGTAATTGCATTTCCTATTTTGTAGAAACTAACACAGTGTTGCCACATCTGGGCTGCAAGTCAGGTAGGAAAAAAATGCAACTCTAGACCTCAGGAGGTTCCTTTTTAAGCATCTTAAGACCGTTTTGCAGTGAGCAGTAGGTTTCCTGTTTTGAGCTCTGGGTTATTTTCCCCTTTTGGCTGCTCGCTCAACTGGGCAGCGGGGGGGCCGGGGGGTCCTGCCCTTGAGCACGAGTGGGGTCACGGGGGTTTGTCACAAATGTCAATTGAGACATTTCCTCCTGTTGAAATGAGGTTGAGGGCGATGCTGGCCCTTCTCTGCTCTGCCCGAAATCCCCATGCCATCCCCTGCACTTAACTTTTGTCCTTTAGAAGCTGGCGGGGGCTGTGGAATAAGCTTTGTGCTATTTATCGAAATACAAATATACAAAGTAGGTTCTGTGCAGCTGCAATGAAATCCAGAGCCTGCAAGTTGTTTATGGAAGAGGCAGAATGTGACACTTTCATCTGCAAATTCCTCTCTAACATTCAGGACACGCTTTGTTACGTACTGGTTTTGATTGTCAAACCATCTGTGTGAGAACAGAAATTAATTTGCAAGCTCATCCAGCTCACAGGTTCGCAGTCACATCCCTGTGTCCCTCCTGCTCCCCTCACGCTGGCCTCATCTGGATGGTAACATTGCAAAGTGATCTGGGGAAGAAGCAACAGAAATCCAAAAAAGAACGGCCAGAAGTGAGATGAGATGAGATGAGATGAGATGAGATTAGATGCGACAGCAGGGAAAGAAATACCCAAGGATTCTGTGGAGTTGTTTGGGTTCCCCCCGAGAGCTGCACCTGTGTGTGTTGGTTAGCGTGAGGGGGGGAGGCTGCCCGCGTGCTCGCTGGCGTTGGCCGAGGCCTCTGCGTGTCCCGCTGGCAGCTGCATGTTTCACCAGGCAAAAATCTGTTTCCTCAATGGATTGAAATTGTATTATGGTTTGCGAAAAGATCCTTCTGGCTGAGCGGTGTGGTGCAGAATCTGCCTGTTACCAAATAGTGGTGCCAGTTTAATTAATCCTGTTTAAAAAGGATTTTCAACATTTTGGAGCCACTCAGGTATATTTATCCAAAAGGATTTTGTGATTTGTTCCTTGCATTGACCAGGCCTGTTAAATCACTGTGTAGACAGCTAAAACTGTCCAGCTCACCAAACTCTCACAGAATTAGTTGTAACCCACAGGTTTTAATGTTGATTTAAGTAGCAAGAACCACTCTTGCTAAAGTTGTAATAAATTAGGATCAGCCAGAAACTGATGGGTTTTGTGGCCCTGCTGGATCTTTCCAGTAGGTGTTAAGTTTTGGATCATAATGAAAAAGTTGCTGTGAGTGAACGGCCTGGCCTCCCACCCCCAGAGGCTGAGCAGAGCAGCGCCTGCAGAAGCCAAACGGGGCTTCCAGTTGTACTGGTCACAGGTGTGACCCAAACTGGGGTAGCGCTGATCTGTGAGTTCCCCGAGGGGGTGACTCAACAGGGAAATGAAGAGCTGAACAGCCGAGGCCTCTGCACTGAGTGTTAATTACCAAAGTCCTTCTAATATTTCCAGTCACGGTGAGTCCCTCTGGGCAGATCACTACCTCCGGCGCCCTGACCTTCGACCGCACGTCCACAGTGGAAGCCACAGCGATTATCTCGGAAAGTCCATCCCAGGGAGACGTTTTCACTGGAGCTGCTGGTAAGAGTTCAGGTGTTTGTCTGCCAGATATCCCTGAGAAGGAGAAAAAAGGGTTTGGGTGCCCCTTGCTAGGGGAAGCAGCATTCTGAATGCTGCACAAAGGATTTATTTCTCAAGAGTCAACAGAGGGACTCTGCGTAACCCACTGTCCTTCCCTTGAAATGGTTTCAGCAGCGTGAAATCTCAGCAGTTGCACAAAGGAAGTTACAAGTTTTGTGCAGATGTTCCAGCTGCTGATATACACCTCTGCTGAGTTCTAGGGGTTTTGTCCTAAAATACTACCAAAAACCAAAAAAAATAGCTGAGTGTTGAAACTGAGTGAAAAATGCTGAATAAATGCTGAAAAATGTCAGAATAAATCAACCAAGATCTAAATGCCTGACATACATTTCAGTTCGTTCTGTTAGCCGTGTACATGGGTTGTAGGAAATGCGTGCCAGCTGTTGCAGGCTGGTTGTGATGCCGTTGTTGTTGTGCAGTTCAGGACGCCAACGTGCAGCAGCCGTGCCGGGTCAGTCACCCCGAGCCCCACTACCCCGGTTACCAGGACAACTGCCAGATCTCCCCGTTTCCTGAGGCTGCGCTGCCAACGGCTCACCCCAAAATCGGTACGTTCTATCTCCACGGTGTGAGGGACAGCAGGGCTTCCATTTACTCTCATCTTTCTCAGCAAAGGTAAAGACTGAGGCAGAAAAAAAACCTGGCTGTTTGACTTATGAGTTTTGTGGTTATTAAGATTTGGCCAAGCAGATTTTCCACTCTGTGGAGAGTTTCCCACTCTGGTTTTGAGAACTTGGATTTGTTAGTTTCTACCAGAGGAGCTGTTGTGATCCTGCAGCCTAAATCAGCCTGCAGTCCCCCTGCCTGTCCGCAGGCTTTCGCTTCAAGGCTTTTCGCACCGCTTGGGCACTGTGGTGAAATATTCATTTAGCATTTGATCCAAGGAGACCTTTAAATTTATCTCACAGAAGCTTTTCTAAACATTCCCCATCTCTTCATGAATCCCCGGATACCTTAATGACCTTCCATTTGTTGAGCTGACAGACACATTAAGTGAACTACGGTGCTGTTTGAGCGTTGCCTGGACCGATAGAAACTGGGAGTGTTGAAGAAGCTGGAGTTGCAAACTGGGAGTGTTGGTTTTCATGTGTTTCTATCGAGCCTGTGACTCTGTGAAGTGACTCTGGTACTGAGCTCGCTGACACAACGAGCAGGTTTCCATCCCTGTTTCCATTCTCAGACATCAGGAAAAGATCCTGTGAACATCTTCTATTCCTTTGTGCAGTCTGAAGGCTTTTTGAAAGCCTGTGCTCTCCCCTCTGTGTGACCCGTTATTTACCGATTCAGAGCAGCACCGTTCAATTCCTGCCCTGTCCAGAATGAAACCTGGCTGGTGGTTTTAGCTCTTTGTCAGATCTCGATGTTGCTAATTAAACATTCATTTTTTTTTTTTTCCACCGGTGAATACTGATATACCAATGTCAAAATGAGGAATCGGAAGTAGTTCCTCTCAGATAAGTTATCAAATGCTGTGCTGGGGTAAATACTGTGCTGGAAACATCGCGGTGGGAAAGGCTCTTCTGCAAACAGCTCCTGATAAGAGACCATTTATCTCTTCCTCATATCTGAGTGCAAATAGTTCTACCCCAGTCATGTGCAAATGGATTGAAATTACTATTTTAATTAAGGGCCACTGAGGGTAAAATGTCCGGTTACCTGCGGGGAGAACTTGCAATGCTGTCTGTCAGCAAAGGGACCTGCAACGCTGCGGGTTTGGGACTCACCCTGTCTCCACATCTGCGCTGGGTTCCTCCAGCGTCTGCTGCTTGCCTGCAAAACTGCCACGTGTGACTCAAAAAGGGGTCAGTGGTTGATCCGCTTCAATGAGCTGCTGTCTGGGAAGACGCTCAGTGCTCAGTGCGGTGCTGGAAGAAGCCTCGTGTGTGAAGTGGGCGCTTCGCTGAGGAGCGGGTTTGCTCCAGCCTTGGGCCGGGGGTGTGGTTAAGATCAGAATTTGGGAAGTGCAGGGGAGCGTGGGGTGGATCGCTGCCTATTTTTTGTAGCGTTGCAACCTGAGAATTGATGTCTGTGTAGTGACATTAGAATATTGCAGAAAACTTGATGTTATGGGTCACTGAATAACTTACTTAAATCTCACTTAGGGATGGTTAAAGGAAACATTAGGTGGACGTTGTGATGATAATGGCAGAGGAGTCCCTGGGAATGCTGCTCTCCCTGCTTAGTTGTGCTTCTCCCCACGCTGGGAGGTGTGCATTCCTTCCCAGATAAACCATAAGATTCCAAGTACATGTTCGCAGGAGGTAGGTTTGTTTAGTGAAAACGTAGCCGGATTGGAAACTTTTGCAGACTGTATTTTTTAAAAAAGGCAACCAAGTAATACAACAACAAAACTCCCCACTTCATGGAAATGAATGCCCTCATTCTCTCTATTTTCCTTTTCTTCCTTCCCGTTCAGTGCTGACCTCGCTCCCTGCCCTGGCGGTGCCCCCCAGCACCCCCACCAAAGCCATCTCGCCCTCGGTGGTGAACGGGCTGGAGGTGACGGAGCAGCGCAGCTGGCTCTACCTGGAGGAGATGGTCAACTCCTTGCTCAGCACCGCCCAGCAGCTGAAGACGCTCATCGAGCAGGCCAAGCAGGCCAGCTCCTCCTTCCGCGAGGCGGCCGTCACACAAGCCAAAATCCAAGCTGATGTGGAGAGGAAAGAGGTAATTACGCCAGAGGAGGGGAGGTGACTCAGCCACAGGCATCGCTTTGGCTGAGGGATGAACAGTGGTACCTCGCTGGTTCTCGCTGGTTCTCACTGGCTTAGAAATGGTTTCTTGATGTCTTGAGGGCAGTATTACCAAGAGAAATCTGAGTTATTTGTATCATGGGGAAAGGAGCAGAGTGCTCTGGGATTGCAGGAGCAGCGGGCGGCAGGCCGGGGATCCGAACGCTGGGTGTCCCGAGTCCTGAGCTCTCCCGTCAGCCATCCCTCGATTTCGGGGACGTGGCCGCTGAGTCCTGGGCTGGGGAGGCCGCTGGGCGTCCTGCCGTGCGGCGGCTGCTCTCGGCACGTGGTGTGAGTGGGGCTGGTGGGGGCTTTCGGTGGCCCCAAGAGACAGAGGGACATAAAGAACAGCAAGATGTTTGATCAACACGCTTGCTTGTGGTATTGTTTTAACAGCCAAATAGCAATTCTGAAGCTCGTGGCTGCGTGCTGGCTGCTGGAAACGTCCGGACGAGATTGCACGTAGCTATTTCTGAATGCCAGTGAATTCCGTATTTGACAAAACCTCCAGGTTTCTGGAGGGCTGGTGCTGGAAATAATTACAATAAATGTCAAATAATGGGCTGTCTGCTCTCGTGTTGGCCAAAGGCACTGTCCAGGTGTGATGGATGTTCCCCTGATTGGTAACGCAGGTCTCTTTCCCACCCTGAGTGCGTGTGGTGAAACCGCTGCTTCTGACAGTGAAGTGACTTGGGAGGGAGGACGAGGTTCGTCCCCCATTGGCTGCCGTTGGTTTTTGCTGGACCGGTTTAATACAAAGGAAACAGGGGCTTTATGTCTGTTTTGTGAATTTCTGTGCAGCAGGATGTTCCCAGGTATTTAGACCTGAAGGATTGTGACATTGTATCAGAGCTACAGAGCAAAGGCACAACAGATTAACTCGTAATGGAGCTGTAGACTCAGCTCTTCCCAGAAGGTGACTTAGGACAGAGCAGGATTAAAGCAATCTGCTGGGAACGGGCTGCTGCAGCTTCCCATGGGCAAACACCAAAGAGAAGTTACATTCATGTTACTTAGGAGTCTTGGGGAGCAACATGCTGAAGGAAAACCAAACCATAAACCCCCCAGCTCAGTGTTTATATTGACATCTAAAATGCGTTATGCTTATTACAAAAATAAAAATATAAAAATATTTGTAAGCTTTTTCTGACATGCAGCATTTTGCCTGGGATAAAATACAACTGCTCTGTCAGGACTTCAGGAGAAAGTTCTCCACCCTCATTATCAGTTACCTTGTGACGCAGTGTATCCGGCCTTCGGTACATCCCAGTGTTGGTTTTGTTGCAGTTTTTGATTTAGGGAAAGACATTTAGGAAGAGAGTGAGTGGGGCAGCAAAGGCTCCGGCTCTCCTGCAAGAGATATTTGATAGTTTGCAGGACTGGCCCAAAGGAGTGGATTAATGTAATTTTGTTGAGTGTGCATTAAGCCATGGTTTATATCAGATAAACTTTTGGAGGGGGAGAATACATGAACTGCCCAAATTCTGTGCCAGGAGACGTTGCTGGAAGACAACGAAGATATTCAGGCAACGTGTTCAGCAGTTTTTCTGTATAAATTAAGAAGGATCAGTGTTGAAATCTGAGCAGTGTTTTAATGGAAATAGCTCTGTTCTTGTAATGCAGCGATGCCTTTGGAGCCCGGCCCATTGGAAACAAGGTGGAAGATTAAATCAGCTAACAGCTGGGCCAACCGAATTCCTTTTTAGAAAGATTAAACAAATTCAGAGCTAGAGAGTATGAAATTAACCTAAAAAGGGCCGGGTGTTTAAGAAATGTAGCTCTAGTCAGCAAATAATGGCTCGTGTCCCTCAAAGCAGCAGGGAGAACAGTTGGGAATTGGAGGTTATTGGTTTTCTGGAGCCGGTTTTGTGAGCGATCTGGCCGTGTCTGGCCTGATCCCTCTGTCCTCACGTCCCGCCGGCCCCGGCTGCGGCACCGGGCGCCCAGGCCCAGCTCCCGCGGCCGCTTCCCACTCACGTTAACGCATCGTTTTCTTCCCGAGATGCAGCAGGTTTGATTCTTAGGCCAGAGGCCGCACCTCGAGCTGGCCGGTGCATTCCCTGCCTTATGGCTTGGACACGATTTTGGTTTTCCAAATGGTACTTCTGGCGTTTCCCTTGCGTGGCGCGTGCTTTGCCCGCGTGGTGCCGGGAGCGCTGGGGATGCCGGGCAGGGGTCCTGTTCTGCTGATCAGCCTGGTCTTGCCTGTTTGTCAAATAACGGCAGAACTCAATCACAGCAAGAGGTTTCCTGGCCGCCTCCTCTGTCTCCCTATTCATTTGAATTTGTGTCATGGTAATATGAAGGTTTTGAAGGTTGTGATTTCACAGGAGAATAAATACTGCGATGTCAGGTCATAGAGACACTTGTAAATTAAGCCTTTAATCTCCTTATATGTTGGGTCATAGTCACTCCTGGATAAACCTGCTTTGCCTGAAGGTGGGGACTTGGGGCTTTTCTTAGTTTTTAACTGGTCCAAATACATTTACATCAGGGTTAGTGTGTAATCAAACTGGGATCAGTTCTGAAGTCCTTTGGTTTAGTAGTCTTGTCCCCCAGCAGCACCTGCTTGGACCTGAACTGGTTCAGAGTAAACGTGCGACACACCCAAAGTGGCCTTTGAAAGTCCCCCAGAGGACATTCAGAACCTCTTCGAGAACCCTTTTGTGCTTTTATTAAAAAGAGGAATAATGGGGATGGTTGATGCTGTTTCTAAGGTCTTGAGTGTGTTAATTTTGTCTGTTTGTCTGTTGTTGGTTTAGTTTTGTATTTTGTGTGGGCTGGTGTTTCGTTTTTTTGGACTGTGGCTCTGAAATGATAAGTCTGGTGTTTTTTTTCCTTGCAGCAATATCAGAACCAGTTATTTCAACAAACAGAAGATGTGGATGGGAAAACAGAAATCATCATCAAGGTAAGCTGGGGATGCCCCGTATTTCACCAAGAGTCTTTTGTTCTTTGTTTTACTCCATTTAAAGATGTGGAGTTTTTTATTGATGCTGCAGAAGTCAGTGTTGTGCATCCGGCCTTGCCTTCCGCAGCTCTTAACACGCTGTTTGAGCAGAGTGCGGCCCCTTCCCCAGGTCCTCCCGATCCTTTTTCATCGTCTGCCCATGTTAATCCATCCGCATCCCCTGGGGGCTGCAGCCGTCACCAGCTCTCACAGGATGAAACGTCTTCCTTTTTGTCCTGGTTTTTAAAACTGCAGGATCCCCTCTGGCTTTGGGAACGGGAGTAAGAGCTGAGTTAGTTCAGGACGCAGGATTTAAGGCCTGCAGCTGTCTGTGGTATTCAACAGTCTTCCTGGGAGCTCCAGTTACAACTGCACGCACTGTGTGTTTTCAACATTTTCCAAGACTGTTCGGGTTATGAAAAGCCTCAATCAGGTGTCCCCTTGGGACAGGCTTTGCAAGGAACTTTTAGGCCCCTTTTTGGTGGCTCTACATCAGGAATACAAATATAGTTCAGTCACACCAAGCATTAATTGTAGGGACACTGGTGAGACGTGAGCAGAGGGTGTTAATCAGGGCGCTCTTAGATTGGTTGTGCTCAAAGAGAGAAGGAGCTGGTGGAACTGAAGACGCCGGTGACACTTTCACAGCCGAGAAACGCGTCCTGTCAGGGCCTCGCGCGGCTGCTCCGACGTGCTAATCATTTGTCAGTAATTTAATGAGCTGGAAACAGAGTGCTCTGTGAAGTGCTGATTTTTGTGATAGTTCAATTATATTTCCACCTAAATATACAGGTTATGTTAATTGATGTCACTGATACAAGATTAAAGCGATAGACACAAAAACATCCTTTAAAAGCAAGGTGTGATTTTCTATCCATGTATCCTCTCTCGCCTTACTCCAAGGTTCAAGTCCTTGCTCCTGTTGTACCCTTCTTAGTTGTACTCCTGTCCTCTCTTTCCCTGTTGGACACGGCGTGGTGCTGACTGCAGAGGGACCCGCCTGCTCAGCCTGTAGGAGCTGATCCCTCTTTCCTCTCAAAAAGCAACCAAATGTGCCTTTAAAACTTTAAATTGGAGATAAACTCCGAGCTTGGGTCTCACTGGCCTGTGCGCAGCCTGCACGGTGCAGTTTGAACACACCAGCCCTGCAGTAACCTGGTGTCTCTGGGGTGCTGTGGGCAGGTTTTCATGACCACTCAGTGTCTCAGCCATGGTTTTTAGGGTTTTGTTGCCCACCAGAGAGGGAAACTAAGGTATATTTCGTTTTCTGTGGTGTTGTTATCTCTGATGTGGTCGCTTTGCTGTCCATTTTCACAGCAGTCTTGTGTCAACTGCGGCCGTGAGGCAACGAATGAGTGCACAGGATGCCATAAAGTCAACTACTGCTCCACGTTCTGCCAGCGCAAGGTATGAGCTTGTTTGTGGGTTGCAGATTCAGTTGTGGGGAGAGGGCTGGGGCTGTGTGACCTGTGAAGAGCCAGACAGCTCTGCCTGCTGGGCCTCAGCACAGCCAGAGGAACGGGCAGCAGAACTTGCTGTGTGGTGCAGGCAGCCGGAGCACGTTTGCTTGTGCAGCTTTCCAAGGGCGCTTTCCCCTCACGGCCTTCGCGTCCGCTCTTCCCTCGCAGGACTGGAAGGACCACCAGCACATCTGCGGCCAGTCGGCCGCGGTGACGGTGCAAGCCGACGAGGTGCACGTTGCGGACAGCGTCATGGAGAAAGTCACCGTCTGAGCACAGCTACCTCTTCAGCCGTTCACCAACAGCGCGGGGCGGCCGGCTGGATCGGCAACCCGGCGTGAACGGTCTGTCCGTTACAAACCACACTCTTCGCACTAGCAAACTCATTTTTGAAAGAGTTTTTTTTGATACTGTGACAGCATTTGCCTACTCCCGATCCTCTTCCAAAACTCTGAATAGCACAGAGATTGTGAAAACCTCATCTGGAAGAAACGAGCCCCTCCTAAGTGCGGCCTGGCAGCTGGGAGCCACCCTCGGCTTCGCCGTTTCCAGACTGGAACCTCCACCATGTGGATTACAGCGCCCTCATCATCTCTCTTGAGATGGATCTAAAGCAGGTGATGCAAAGAGATTTGCCAGTATTTCCTTTTTCCCGTGCCTCCCTACCTCTTGTTTGAAAAAAGAAATTAACCTTCCTTTGGTTTATTTAATTGCCTTGGTGAAGTCAATGCAAGTTCTTAGTTTGCCATCAGAAGAACTTCTTGTTTTTTTTTCCCTGTGTTCCCTCTGTGTTGGGCAAATCTGGAAGACACTGGGGCTTCTGCACTTGAATAGAAGTGAAAAATAACATCATGTTAAATAAAATGCGGTGAAAGCACGAGCGTGCCCAGCGGTGCTCTTTGATTCCCACAGCAGCGCTTTAACGTGCTAATGAATGCAGGAAGCGGCTGCCAGGAGTGGGTGCAGCTACAGCGCAGCTGCACTTACACGCGCACGGTGTTCCAGGCGTGGTTACACGCACGTGTCGCTATAGCTGCGGTTACACGCGCGTGTCGCTATAGCTGCGGTTACACGCGCGGTGTTTCAGGCGTGGTTACACGCGCGCGGTGTTCCAGGCGTGGTTACACGCGCGTGTCGCTATAGCTGTGGTCACACGCACGCGTCTTTCCAGGCGTGGTTACACGCGCGTGTTGCTATAGCTGCGGTTACACGCGCGTGTCGCTATAGCTGCGGTTACATATGAGTGTTGTTCCAGTTGTGGTTACACACACTTGTTGATCAAACCCAAAGTAAGAGAACATTAGCAGAGCTGTCCTGTCATTGCCATTTAGTAGCTACTAATTAAAGAGGTGGTAAGCATTAGGAAGTTACTTGCTTCATTCACTGCAAGAAAATTATTTAATTATTAATGTTCTTCTTTAATAATTTAGGCTAATCGACGTCTTTACTGGTGTCTGAAGATTAGTGCCTCAGTAGGTCAATGTCTCCACTGGGGTTTTTCGCCTTGGCTGTGACAGCAGTGAGGGGTGACTTGTCCTGTCTGGTTATTGACTCCAGTTTCACGTTGGTGGGTGAGGAGGATTATCGTTCAGGTTACACTCCAAGAGGAGTCACGTCTGAATCACAGTGACCCAACCCAAAATCATAAATGCTGTCAAAAGGAGAAAATGCTATTCAGAATTGCAGGAAAGTAATAATAGAGAAAAACACGATGAGTATACTGAAGTCTTATACTGGGGGTTTCTGACAAGTCCGTTCCCTTCTCTGTGAATCTGAAAGGTCTCGTTACATGATGCTCCTTGAGTTAGGAGGAGGTGGAAGCTGGTTCATCATCTCTTGTGGCCGCGTGCTGAGATCTCTTGAGAAGTGCCCGTTGTTGGGGCTGCAGCAGCAGCTGCTGAGGAGCAGCAGTTGGGACCTTTCCAGAACAGTCTCCAGAACAGTCTCCAGCACCAGTCGGTGGCGGGTGATGGGTGTTGCTCTCTGACTCTTCAGTGGAAAAGTAAAAGCTGCATGAGGAGCTGAGCTGAGCTGAGCTGAGCTGAGCCACCAGGGGCTCGAGCTTTGCCAGGTCTCTGCCTCTGGGGTGACTGGGCAGCAAGTTACACACAGAGTCCTCCCCTGTCATTAAACAGTTTGTGTATAGTATAGCTGAGCCTTGGTTACTGTCTGAATTTTGGCTTTAATGCACCTTTTAAGGGAAAAAAAAAAATCAGAAGAGGGGCAGCTATCCTAAATTACAAAAAGGTACTTGTGACTCCCCTGTAATTAAAGGCCTCAGCGAGCTTCCCGTGAGAGCCCCGGTGTCTGTGGCAGCTGCGCCCAGCACAGCGGCAACCTATAGAACTGAAAAATGGACAATATAGTGGCAATCTGGTATGTTTATTTGTTGGCGATAAATTGTTTGAGCAATTGTTATTCTTAGACAAGGAAAAGCTTAAGACCTCCCTGCAGTACTTGTCTGTTTGTTTGTTTCTAAGCAAACAACTCACTCCTTAGAAAGCAACAACCCCATACAAAGATCGTTACTCAGACAGTTGCTGTTTTGTGCAATAATCATTTTCTTCCCTACAGCATTTGCTGCTCCCTCAGCTGCCCTTGGTGTCATTGCACTCAGGTTTACAAGATGATATCAAGGATTTTTTTGTGCAGGCTGGAAGTGGTTCCTGGCAGGAATCACATGGCTTGGTAAGGAATTCTGGAGAACGAGCAATCGCATTGTTGTGCCTTTCAACAGGTAAACCTGCAATTACTCCTAGACAGCCGTGTGCACCCTTACAAGGACATTGAGCCTCTCGTCCCCGGCAGCCGAGTGTGTTCTGTGCCTCTGCAGCCTGAGTGCGACCTGTCCCTGTTCCCGGGCAGGGAGAACACAATCAGCCAGGCAGGAGCGCTGGTTTGTGAGCTGGTAACGAGCGAGGCGCCTGCCAGCTCTCGCCAGCCAGAGTCGCCGCGTGCGGAAGGGACGAGCGATACCGACCTTTCCAAAGGGCTGGGAGCCAGCATCCTGCAGCCGCCATCGCCGCTCCTGCCGTCCTCCCAACAAAGACAGGAGACCTTAGGCAGAAATAGATCTTTAATGAACTATACAAAAAAGAGCCTGTCGTTCCTTCTCCCCAGCCGTGCTGGTGGGCTCAGCAGAAGAGGTGCAAGACTTTGCGGAAGAAGTTCCTGAACTCGGTGTTGAAAACGGTATAAATGATGGGGTTGAGAGCACTGTTGACGTAACCCAGCCAAGTGACAGTGCTGGTGACTTGAGAGGGAATGGTGCAGGACTTGCAGAGGGCCCTGGTAATGTGCACCACAAAGAAAGGTGTCCAGCAGAAGAGGAAAGCACCTGCCAGAGGGACAGGAAAGAGAAAGTGACGTGAATGTTAAAAAGGCTTAAACTTAACAAGTGCAGCCTGGGCCAAACATGAACAGAGACAGCTCAGAGTGCCTGGGGAAAGGCAGCAGATGCGCTGACAGGTAGAGCTGGGCTTACGCCCAGACAAAATATTCAGGACATCATTCTCATCCTAAATGTTGATGAAGAAAAGTCTAATTTATGTATTTGCTTTAGATTTACATTTAAGATATGAGGAACCACAGGTTCACCTTGAAGAAAAGGTTGGATTATAAACACTGTCCATCTGTGGCTGTTGGCACGGCTCTGGCTCATCTCATCTGGGACTGAGATGTTCTCTGGATAAACATCCTCTCTCAAGGAGAGATGGTATGGCTGGTCTTAGGCCACAACCAGGCTGTTCCACAGGAACAAGGTGACCGTGCATGTTAAAGCATGAGCCCATGCAAGACGGGGAGGACGGAGGACCAAAGACATGGCACTGAGGAGGTGGGACATGAAGGAGGTGGCTTTTATCTCGCCTTGATCTCCTCCAGCAAGGAGAAGTGTGGTTCGGACACACCCTGCCAGCCTGAAGCCCACTGCAGGACAGCGCAGCGTCTCCCACCCTTCCCCGGCCATCAGCGCCCCTACTCACCGACGACGACAGGCAGCACCCGCATGGCCTTCCGCTCCCGGCCATTGATCTTGGCCCGTTTCCGACCGTGGCCTGGGGGTGGGTACTTGAGGTGGGGATAGGAGACAGTCGGGATGCCATTGTTCATCACATAGTCCCCAGGGTGGCTGGAGCGGGCGTAAGGGCCGCACTCCTCCGGCTCCAGTCCCGTTTGCTCTCTCTCAATAAAGGTTGAGGGGTGATAGAGCTTCCTGTTGGCCCCGTAGATGCTCCCCCTTAGCTTGGCCTTCCTGGCTTCTTCCCAGCGCTTGAGTCCTTGGAACATGGCGCAGTAGAGCACCAGCATGACGGGGCAAGGGATGAAGAAGGAGCAGATGGAGGAGTACACGATGTAGTTGTCATCCTCCAGCTGACACAAGCTGGGGTCCCGGTTTGGGACATTGTTGAGGCCAAATATGACAGGGGATGCTACAGCAAAGGCGAATATCCAGGTGGTAGATATAAGGATCAGCTGCCGTAGGTCGATTTGCCGCCGGTTGTAGTTCAGTGGGATTGAAACAGCGATAAACCTGTCAATACAGGGCACAGGTGAGCCAGGCCCAGTGTACTGTTGTCACCACTCGTAAGGTAAGCGAGCGGTCCCAAATCTGCTTGCCACTCTCCTTCCCCCCGTTAATTCACTTACATAGCCCAGGCCTGGGCTCAACCAGTCCCCCTCAGAGGAGCACCCAGAGGGGCAGCTCTGCCTCGTCACACAACTCTGCTCTCAGCTGGGCCACCACAAGGGTGCTGGTGGGACACAAAGCTGGCGATGGGGACCAGAGGTGTGTATGGAAGCAGCTCGATGCCAGGACACAGCACTCGCTCCTCTGGTGTGAGGAGGAGGAAGGCGCTTACCGATCCACGCTGATCGCACAGAGGTTGAAGATGGAGGCCGTGCACAGCATCACGTCCATGGTCATCAGGGCATCGCACAGCACCGTGCTGAGGGACCACACGCCTCCCTGGAACTGAAAAGATCCCCAGGGTCAGCAGACGACCAGCAGACCCCCCACAAAAACTCCACACTCATCAAATTTGCCACCCCGACATCTGCCCAGCAATGCGGGGTTAAGTGCTCGCTGCACAGGGAGCAGGGAGAGGATCTTCAACAAGTCACAGAGCATAAAGGTCTTCTTCCATTTTTCATGTCCAAACTGCTCCAGCGTCCTGTTTGCAGGTAATGTGAATAGTTCCTGTGCCTTACACAACTGTTTCATTCTGTCACGCTGAACACAAGGCCACCCACTCAAGCCTGCGCTCAAGCTAGTTGGATATAATCTCTTGTCTTCTCTGCAACTGCAGCACCCAGGGCAGAGCAAAGTGCTGCCAGCGAGAGGACGTGACCAGACATGAGTTATTAGTCCATATTACTTGCAAGTGTTGGCTCTGCTGTACAAAAGATACCAGTTAAAAAAATCTACACTGCTGCATCCCAAAGAATCCTCAGAAAAAAACAAAACCAAATAACAAACAAACAAAAGCTCCGCTCAAGCTGAGCCCCTCCAGCCAGGCTTAGCAGTTGGGAGGCAGAAGGGCTCCCTCATCCTGTATCAAACTCACAAAAGCTCTGTCTTCCCACACCCCCGCGTGTGGCCGGCAGCACTGATTACGAATTAAGTTCTTCTAAAACCCACTCAGCTCCAGGCACAACAAACGGAGCTGCTTGGTCTGTGGTGACGATGTCTGGGGCCTGAGTGCTGTCTGTGTAGGGAGCAGGGCACCAAGTGGTCGCGCAGCAGGAACACGAGGGCTTCTCTGGCAAGAAATAAGAACAGCAGAGCAAGAAACGGTGAGCTCTCCCAGGGGACGGGGCTGAGCAATCTGAAGATCCTTTTTTGAAAAGTGTTTCTTTTTTTCCCCAGAACGGAGCGTGTATTTCGCTTGCCAGGCAGAGCCTCCTCCCTGGAGGTTCAGGCAAACCCTGGGTTAGAGCTGCTGTTCTCCTGAGCATCACTCCATTTCATCCCCACTATGGCTGAAGGTATACATATAAATAGGTATATAGAATTATATGTAGTATACATATATTATACTAATTGGATATATATTTTATATTGCTGTAGTAAAAGATATATAATATAGTAAACATTTATAGATATCGTTCATATACAGGGGCTTTAAAATGTTTTTCTATAATATATATCAACGCAATATATAACATACATAATATATAATTTATCCATATAAATTATATGTTATATATGCAAAATATGTATGTATAAATTAGATTTAAAGTCATTATATTTATTATTGAATCTAGATAATAGAAATATAAAATGCCCCTTGGACTTTGCAGCTCTGCAAGGATTCATATTGGGCAGTAACGATGTCACGCACAGGATTATGATTAGTGGAGCCATTCAAGCCAAAGCAGACTCTGAAGAAACTGTCTGGCCATTTTTATATCGGTATCTCGTTGCGAGGGAGCGCAGACCCCCGGGGAGGGCTGCATTCAGCCCTGAGCACTTCAGCCAGCCCCTTCTCCAGCACAAACCAAACTGAGGAGCTGAATCAGAAAAAAACCCCTCACATTTTTGCCAAGCTCACTGGGATCCTGACAAGTTCAGTTCAGATGATGAGTGAGGCAATTTGATTGTGGGCTACAGTCTTCAAAAGCTGTTTGTGATTTGGGGGAACTAATTAATTCTAAAAAGGACAAGAGCTCTCGGGCTGCGGCACCTTCAGAGGACACAGCCTGTGCCGTGAGGTTCAGGTCGGGCACCTAGAAAAAGCTACAAACTCTTCCCTTTCCCCACCAACTCCCAATGCTCAGGCTGCGGGGAAAGTGCTGGGAGAGGACTTGCCGTGAGACCACATTTCTCACCTGCCCACCTTAGCAAAATGTGCCAGGAGCCTCCCTGACGGGTGAGTGACTTTGGCTTAGAGGCATAGCTGGCTTTGCTAGGTCATGTGGTAAGCGGTACCTAATTACAGGAGGTCACAGATTAGCCCGTCAAGGTACAGGGTGTGAAGCTTTGGGGATCATTAACGGCTCAGGCCGCCTTTAAGAAGTGCTCCAGCACAACTCCACTTCCTTTGGCTATTTTGTGTTCACTGCTCTTTCCGGAGGCCCCTGTTTTTCTCCAGCGATGCAGGATCCGCAGCGCTGGCGCTGAGCAGACGCATCGTGTTGCACAGCAAAGCAGACACTACAGGCGAGCCGTCTCCATTAACAAAGGAAACAAAGCTGCAGATGATAGAACCCCGCTAGCCAGCCTACCTGCTACAGCTTTTCTAGTGCTGTGGCTGCGCTCTGCACAGCTCTGCCAAGAATATAGTCTAAGCCTTAAATAAGTGAGTTGGACATATTAACCACCACACTTGAAACCTCCAGGCATCGCCTCCTGGAAGATGGAAAACTCTATGTGTGTGTTGGGGGTCACACTCTGCCCTGAGCTCAGCGCGTCGTGGGAGACAAGGAGTGTTTATAGGATGGTGATAATGATCGCCGCTCGGGACGCAAGCCAGACCCCTTTCAAAGCGATATTCTAGGTGCAGACTGGCTGCTTGTTCAGCCACCAGAGCTGGTAACACCAGGAAATTCACATGCAGCCACTGTGGTCTCTTACAAGATACCAATATGTCACTACAAATGGCACTAAGGTTCTGGAGCAACCCTTATGTGCAGGGGAGGAATAACTCCGGCTGCTGCTTACAAAGAACAGAAAGAGGTTATGGAAAAGTGATCCTTCAGTCTTTGGTGGTGATGGCACCTGAAAAAAGATACCCAGACAACAGCAGCCTGCAAGTGAACTGGGAAATGTCCAGCTGAACATCCCAACAAGCACCCACCTGCCCTCGGCAAGGCCGCGGCTCAAGCACTGATCCTGAGAGCCCAGGCCAGTCAGAAGAGTGATAATCCTTGCAAGTGGGCAAAGTCCAGCATCAGAGTCGAAGAATTGTCCAAACGCCCACAACAAGCTGACTCTGGGCCCTTTCTCATGGCCCGTGACGACTGCTGCATTCTCTAGAAGATACAATGCAAGGGGAAAGAGAGGGCGTGGGACACAAGACAAAGGTGGCCTCATGTCCGCCCTAATGTCCTTTCTTGACTTAAATCATTGAAGTCAAGGCTTTTCAGAAATGAGGAGCAAGTCTGACCATCCACCTAAAACATTGTAAGGGCACAAGACGCAAAGACGCCTCCCTCCCATTACTGGTGACTGCAAAGAAAATCCTTCGCGCTGGTTTATAATTGCTGGCCTGTGTCACCTCCCCAGTACTTTGTGCAGAGACTGTGTGGCTCAGGTACCAGCCAGGCCTAGAACAACATCTATTTCCACTAAAGCTATATGATTCCAGGAAAGACTAATCTTGAACGCTGCTGCTGAAAGGATGACATGCATTCACAGAGAGCCACGGAAAATTCGGAGAGGTCTGGCCTCTCATCAGAAGAGCTGCATCACAGGCACACAGACACGAGATGCTGCAAAAAAAAAGTGGTCTTTGCTACCAGTGGTACACAGACATCCTGGAAGTTTTATGCAGAACTGCATCACCCTCACCAAGAAAACAGGTTGTGTCCTTAGCACAGGCTGCTCGATCGCTCTGAGAGCGCACGAGGCAGAGCGCTTGCCTGGAAAAACTCATCTTCCCTGACCTGTAGAAGGAGCTGGGTGAACGTGCGGATCTCCTCAACCATTTCCTCTTCTTCGGAATCAATTACAGAGATCTCAGTGGCAAAGATGTTTACATAACTGCCTCAGCTCCTGCCAGCAGCCGCCGGATCAGACCTGTTCACAGCTCAGGCCCCCGCTGTGGATTACGGAGCGAGCTGACAAGGGCAGTTTGCAGAGCGGGG
Organism: Streptopelia decaocto; assembly: GCF_964273445.1. NCBI lineage: Eukaryota > Metazoa > Chordata > Aves > Columbiformes > Columbidae > Streptopelia > Streptopelia decaocto. Next base: position 67,722,983 of record NC_138661.1, read on the forward strand.
CAGGTGGGAGGTACGTTCTACAGCCCAGTCCCGAGAGGGGAAGCTGCTCAGCCTGGCGACTGCCCTAATGCTGGGAATGCTTCCAGTTAATGAGGACTATAGAAAACTGCTGCTGCGGCTCCTGTCATCAGAGTCTTTGGGTAAAGGAAGCCCTTACACACAAAAATAAGCCTTTGTAGCCATGCAACTCCCTCACTGCAATTTCTAGTGGGCAAAGCCACTGTGAGGCTAAAGATGTCTACAGTATCTCCACAGCACCACGTAGCTCTGCCTTCTCGTGTCCTCACCGCCTCAGGGGAGCGATAACCCCCGTTTTCAGTGCTATTGGTGCTCCAGGCAGACTCTGGTATCTTTTCCTGGCCTCTCCTCACACAAGAGCAGAGCTTTGCCCCTGGGGAATTATGGTGGAGCCCTGGGAGCTTCCCATCATCCCTGCCTTACTGGCACTGGACTGATTGCCAGGAGAGCACATCACTCTCATCAGAAAGACAGGACCGCTGCAGAAGAGCAGCCTGCCTTCCTCGTGGATTTTTACCTCTCCCTGTCGTGCTGCTGAGACTTCAGATTCCCGAGCAAGTTGGAAGATAACAGTTCTTTGTTCCCTGTTTGAACAAGTTTGGTGGAAAGTGCTGGACACATCTGCACCAGCACACTATGATTTGGGCCAGGACTGCATGTGTACATACCAACACCTTTGTGTAGCGGCTAACAACTCAAATGGCAAACAGCACTGATCCACCTCCGTCCAAACCAGCACTCCAAACAGAATGAGGAATGAGCAGGGAACAGAAGTTCGCCTGCTTTTCTTTGAAGGTGGCGCATTTCTGCAAAGGAGGAACTGGCTGTAAACACGGCCCTGTCAGGGGTTCACTTCATGTCCATACTGGGGAGCTGTTCCATTTGGAAATGGATGCTTAACCAGTGAAAAGCTGATGTTTCTTCCCTTCCCATCTTGGTTACATCAGGTTGTGGAGGATCAGGACTGAGAAATGAAAGCAACATTTGGAGTTGTGAAAGGCCAGCTTCATTACATCAGTTTTAACACTCTCATTAAGTCCCCAAGCGTTAACTTGAGCTGCTGAGGTAGATAAATTTGACAGGACAAACTAATGTGGAAAGAGATACAGCCTGAAGAACTCCCAACAATGCAGTCAAGACTGCAGTGATTGTGAAATGGTGCAGAAAAGAAACGGTTGTGACCACACACACCCGTGTCCCCCTTGTCTAGCACCTGCTTCCAGCAACCCTGCAACAGTTCACCTGGGACAAAAAGTTACGCTGGCTCTGTCAGAAGGACAAAAGGAGACTGTGTGTCAGCAAATGCTGCCAACACATCGGAATAAGCTTTCTTAACCACTAGAAACAACGGTCAAGATCAAGGCCTCTCCCGCTGTGCTCAGGCTTCTGTGACCAGCAGCAAGGCGTAATCCACACCTCACAGGGAGGAATCCCAGCCGCACTGAAGCGTGTGGGAGATCTGTTGTTCTGCGGTGATGTCAGATATCACCTCCAAAGTTTAAATCCCTCCAGCTGTCTTCTAAAGCCATGGCTGGGAGGGATGTTTCCAGAAACCTAACGCAAGAAGCCATCTCACAGGAAAAAAAGCACAAAGACGACTGAGCTTCTCCTGCTGAATGAAGTGGTCACAGTTTGTTGTTCTGCTCCTGCTAAACAAGAAGCAAAAAAAATGACTCAGCTGGTTTTTAAGTTTTCCAGTAAGCCCGCAAAGTCCATCTTTACTCTGTCAGGAGCTCTACTGAAGTTGAAAAATACCCAACTAAACAAAAAAACCGCACACCAAGAATAAAGGTTGAACTGATCGTTCAGGACTGTGCATGCCATATTTTCAATGGCTGAATTCAGTGGTACAGAATGCAAGTTGAAATCAAGCAAAACAGCAGCAATCGCTATACACTGCACTCCCCCAGCTGAGCGTCTGATTCCAATCTACAGTTGTCACTTTTGCCTCCAAGAAAATGAAATTTAAAAAAATCCATCCCCTGGCACTGACTCAATGGCTACTCTGACTTTTCCTTAGCATATTCAGAACAAAATGAGCTGCAAATTCTGCATCAAATACAGGAGATTATTAAAAAAGAACATGGGCCCTGTGGGCTCTGAGCCCACAGAGAAACTCGCAGGCATGAGCGGGTTTGGCTGCGGCACAGGCAGCAGCTGCTGCCCCGCAGCCTCCTGCCCCCTCTCCCTACCTGCGCAGCACCTTCCGCGCCGTCTGCGCACAGCACCTTCCGCGCCGTCTGCACGCAGCACCTTCCGCGCCGTCTGCGCGCAGCACCTTCCGCGCCGTCTGCGCGCAGCACCTTCCGCGCCGTCTGCGCGCAGCACCTTCCGCGCCGTCTGCGCGCAGCACCTTCCGCGCCGTCTGCGCGCAGCACCTTCCGCGCCGTCTGCGCGCAGCTGCGGAGCAGGACAGCACAGGTCCCACTGCACGCTCGTTTAGGGGGTCTCCTACACCTCGGAGCGCCTGCCTTGTCGCAGGAGCTGCTCAAGTTGGAAGGAAAGGCAATTCTGTTGTAAGACACCTTCACTCCCTGTTGTTTAATACCCTGGGTGCAGAGATATGGAAGAATTACACCACGTAACGGATGTTTATGAACAACTATGAAGTGAACACACGAAATATCATCATAGCAAAGGCACAGGCTGGACAGCACAGGTTCCTAAAGCTCATACAAAGCTGAACACCCATTCATTGCCTGAGCATCCAGATCTTGTGGGATGTCTGTGAAACCCAAGGAAACCCCCACACCTTCATGCCCAGTTGAAGGGAGATTCAGAGGTACCCCAGAGTGTGGTACTAGCATTTTACATATGCCAGCAAACCTCAGGCCTGCGGACTAGAGGAGAACACACTCGTGTGTGTGTGTCTGCCCACAGAATCAGGAACTGGAGACACGGAGAGACAACGGAAAAGCAAGGGAAAGAACGGAATTCCAATTAGGAAGAAGTAGCTGAGAAGATTCATGGAGAGGCTTTCTAACTACCAAAAGTGAGTTAATGAGGGAAAAGCAAAACCACTAAAAACAAAGAGCATGGGGGGGATCCTGTCAGTGTGGTGGAAAGGGAGAGGGGAATCTAGTGCTCCTGTTTTTCACGGGTCCCCAGCTGAACGTGTCCCTCCAGAGAGGTCACAATGTCCTGCAAAATCCTGGGACGAGGTAGAGAGGCTAAAAGCATCCTAAGCTCTAATCCGCAGCCTGCCTTGCTTAAGAAAGCACAGACCCACCCCAGGCAGGTGCTGAGCGGCAGCCCTGGCATGGCAGGGCAGGGGAGATGGGAAGGCCGGAGCACTGCTGGGGTGCTCGTGTGTGAGCCTTCGGGGACGGGAACGCCGGTTGGAGTCAGCCCCCTTTGTTCTCTGAGGAAGCACTTAAGCCACCACCTTGCAAATCATGTGGCTGTCACAAAGCACAAGGTTCATCTGACACCCCCAGTCCCCAAACTACAGCTTGCTGGGGCTGCTCAGTGCACACAAGGCTGCAGCCCAGCCCTCCCACATCTGGAAAGAAGAGGACTCTTCTTCCAGCTGCTGCAAGGGCGGGTGCAGAACAGCTGCTGGTTTGGCCCAGGGAAGGAGCCACTGGCTGGTTCTAATGGTCAGGCTCCAGCAAGGCTCCTCCCCCCGGGCCAACAAATCCCTCCACAACCACCTTACCAGTCCCCGTTGATCTCCCTGTTACAGAGAGCCAGAGGGAGATGCAAAGCCACTCAAGTGCAGGAGCTCCTATTTTTCTTTCCCTCAGCTGTCACGGTCTTGCAGGTGAACAGGTTTTGGAGGTGAACAAAAAGCCTGAGCCAGTCTCCCAAGGTGTCTCTCTCTCCACGGGCACCCCACACACAGGGCCAGGCCTGTGCAAACCACAGGACCTGCCATGGGGAGCCCTGCAGCGAGCCAGCTAAAGCCACCTGGATGTAGGGTGACCAAATCCCATCCAGCTCCCTAGAGAGACAGCTTCCCCTGCTCGATATGGGAGCCCGTGTCCTGGCTAAGATCTCCCTTATCACCAAAACCTGCTCACCTGAAGCCAGCACAGTGTCTGTCCCTTCCGAACCATTTGCTCTTGGCAGCCTGGGATGTCTGCAACGCGAGGGCTCCCCGGAGATGCTGCCCCGGCCCGGGGCAGCCGTCCCGCCGCATCCCCGCTACGTGCGTTCGCTGCGTTTCCGCTCGGTGCGCTTGCAGGTCGGGAATCTGCCGGCAGAACCGGGGACCCCAGGGCCGTGCCCGAGCCGGCCGCCGCCGCTGGGCGCACGGGCGGCAGCGCTGCCCTGCCAAACTCGCTCTCTTGCCGGTCCCACCCCGCAGCCCTGTCACTTTAAGGATCCCCGGGCAGAAAAGCCACAACCCGCAGTCTCCGAGCAGCCTCACCTCGGAGTAGACATAGAGGGGCAGGACCAGGAGAGCGAGCAGCAGGTCGGCGACGGCGAGGCTGACGATGAAGTAGTTGGTGGTGGTTTTCAGCGCCCGCTCCGTGCAGACACTGAGGCAAACCAGCCCGTTGCCGCCCACGATGAGCAGGATGAGGACGATGCCCAGCACCAGGGCGGCGATGTTGTGGCCGCCCGGCGGTGGCGGTGGCAGCGCGGTGCCGTTGGCGGGCGCGGCCCCGGCGCTGCCGTTCCCCAAGGCGCCGCCGTCCCCCATGGCGCCGCGGCGCTGCCCCGGCAGCCCGGGGCATGGGAGCTCCCCGGGCGCGGGCTCCGGCTCGGCTCCCGCCGCCAGCCGTGCTCGGCCCCGCGGCGACGCTCCGGCCGCCGGCCGGCCCCAAACTTTCGGCGGAGCGGGGAGGAGCCTCCGCCGCCCGCCCGCCCGGAGGCAGCTCCACCCGGCTCCGGCCCCCGCCGCTCCAACTGGGTCACCAAGCGGCTTAGGGGGCGGTGGCGGGGGGGTGACACAGGCTCCCAGTGTCCCGGCCCCGCCGAGCCCCGGGGAACGGCCGCCGGGGGGACCCCGAGCCGAGGTGAGAGCGAGTGGTGGCGGCACGGGCAGCCCTGGAGAGCCCCCCTCGGGGTGCTCTGTGGGACCGACCCCTGGCTGCGACCGAGCTCCTCCCGTGGCCGCGGTGAGGGCTGTCGGTGCGGGGCTTTACCGAAAAAGAATCGGGGATTAACGCCTTGCCTTTCACTGCCCAATTTAACCCGGCCCCACCTCCAGTGGACGAGTCTCCTTCTCCCGGGACTGGGCTTCGTGCTGCCTCTGGAGCAGGAGAACAGCTGTGCACTGACACAGCTAAAATTCCCCCTTTGATTAGCCACCTTCTTCCAGGTACACCAACAATAGGTTGGGATTCTGGATCACACGTTTTCCACCCCAAAGCAGCTATCTGTGGCTCTGTCACCTGGGAGCACTTGTATATGTGGGGAGAAATAGTAAATATCACGTATCTTAAGTTTAGGTCTAGCTGCAGCCTCACATGGTGTTCTCTTAAGCAATGCAAGAGGAAAGACTGGGTGAAATTATTACAGGTTATGTGAATAACTGGAGAATTGTATTCCAAGTCCTATGCAGAATCTGGTAATATTTAGTGTGAATTGCCCTGAGTGAGGGTCCAGAGAGTCACTAATTAAATTTGAGGATACTGTCAAGACAGGAGAGGCTGTGAACATTTTGGAGTACAGAGTAAGAATTCAAAATGGTTGTGAGAAGTTGGAGACATTGTCTGGGAATCACAGGATGCATTTCAAAGGGGATTTTGCATCTGTGCTGTGTTTGGGCAGGAATAATCAAGTGCAGCAATGCAGGATGGAGGAAGCAAGCGGATAGGCAGCAGGTGTAGGAGTAAAGGTGGTGGAGCAGGTCACAAGCTGAACATGGGTACTAGGATGTTTTACTGTGGAAAATCAGAGGAAAGGAAAGAAGGAAACGCTCTGCTGGGATGATGCGGTTTGTGAGGTACCTGTGCACCTGCAGCCTCAGCCTGGTGTTTATGGAAGGCAGCAGGAAGAGAAGGCATAGCAGGAAAGCATCATTTACACTACATGGGGGGGAACTACCCTACTGGCAGCTTTTTATAAGACAAGTGGCTTCTCAGAGCTGTTTATAGGCTCCAGCTATCAGAGTTTCATCTAATCTATTAAGAGACTTGGAGAATAAATCCTCTCTCTAACCCCCACCCTTGTTCCCCCAGTTCCTTACTCTTTTTTGAAGAAGGACGTGATCAGCCCTCAGCGTGCACAGCACAGAAAGCCAGAGGCCTGTTCTCAGCCAGGGACACAGCCAGGTCCAGGTACCGTCCTTCCCTGGCGCGGATTAACAGCACTTGATCCACACAGTCTGTTTCACCCAGCTGCCTCGGGCTCCACCATTTCATATGTGAGTAGGAGAAAATTACCTTGCTCTAAGCACTTCACTGGCAATCTGGATTGCCAAATATTCTGTCCAGAGCTGTGGCTGCCAAGTTGTTTCTAAACCTAGCAAGATTGCATCCTTTTAATAGCTACTGAGTTGTATGACCCCCCCTCTCCCATCCCAAAGGTAGGTTTCTCATCCTCATGTTCATTCCAATGCCCATGGATTTGTCTGGTCATCTCCTATTTCCAGCTGACCCAGCTTTGACATGCACTTAAATCACAGTGCAAAGACAAAGCTCAGTCCTACACAGCACAGGAAGGACAATTCCATCTGCTCTGAATGGGACCAGACCTTCCTCCAAAGCTGGCTCTCGCAGCCAGCAGCGCTGCAGTGGGAACTCGGGTGCCTTCAGCTCTGCCCATGCTCCCACATTCCTCAGGACCAGGTTGGTTGGACCCAGGTGGGCTCACGCGTGCTACAGAGCCAGCAGGTCAAGAAGGGCTCATTTGGCAACACCTCGTCCACTGTGAAGTTCAGACAAGGAACATACATGTTATCCAGTGCGGCAAACCAGGACTAAACCCCACCAGTGGTTTTTAAGCCTTTATGTCTTGACAGTATGAGTTTGCTCAGTGGTTTCACAGCTTTTCTGGTCTGGTGGTTGGTCCCTAAAACCAAGCTGCTGGCTCACTTGCTGCTGGCACAGCCTTCACCCAGCGAGGAGCTGGGACAGGGGAACTGCTCTTACTAGAGCCCTTTTAATCCAAGAAGTCAACTCAAATTAGCCAAAGGAGGCCCTGAAGTGCATTATTGAAACTGCACTGAAACCCTGTGTGGACAGAATAGCCTGAATTTATTTATGTTTAAATACCTGAGCAGCAAAGAGAGCAGGATGGGACTGTGACTGTAGGCCTTCTGCCTTCCCACAGGGATTAATGCCGTTTATCTAATCCACTTTAACAGTTAATTTATATTCATTATCTTGATTTTCCCAGTGGGTTAGTGCAGAATGACTCTTAACTCTCAGTGTGGAAACCCTTATTCCAGACCAACAACGCCTTAATCCTAAACTAGTTTAATCCTGGAGTGGATTAAACTAATGTGAAATAAAGTTTTTGACTTCCAAAAAGGAGCAGCCAAGCAAGGCACTAATCAGGACAGCTCTTGCAAACCCACAGGCTGCAGTAATCCCTGCTCGCTGGCACTGCCACCCGCAGCTGCTCTTTTTGTCAGAAAACAAAGTTATATTCTGTCCTAAATAGGTGCTGTGAAGGACACAAGGTATGAACAGCCGCAGTTTTGCCAGCATGGACACCCCAGCCTCACGTAAGACTGATCCCCCGGCCGCTCCATCAAGGACATTCCTGTCCATACACCAGGGACAGTCTCTGTATACACCTATGTTAGTGCTTGTCAGATGGGACTCTGGTACCCAGTACATCTTCTGACCTCTGCCTTTCCTTCTGTGCCACACATCTGTGGCCACAGCCCGCGGCACACAAAGACTTTGCTGGGGAGCGCAATGTCACTGTCACTGCCCTCCAGCCACCTCCTCGCTCCGCTGCTGAGACCAGCTCAGGGCAGCACCCACGCCTTATGCAAACCAACAAAACAGTGGGAGATTTGCCTTTTTGGTGTGTTTTGGAGTGCGTTTTGAGAAGAAACTCAGGCAAGTGAGCAGCGCGGTTGGCTTTCAGCAGGGCTTTGCTTGGTGGAGGGGGCAGCGGTGGAGCTGGGCCCCAGCAGCCAGGCAAGGAGCCGGGGGAGCCCCCAGAGACTCCCAGGGTGAGTTAATGGAGGGTTTGGTTGCAAACCAGTCCAAAGGATCAGGAAAGTCGCAAAGTGAAACATCTGCCAGAGTCTCCCAAAAGACGTGGAACTTTTATCAGTGTGGTTTTTCACACTCGAGGCACTGATTTTTTTAAAAAGGAGAACAGAATTACCTGGCAAAGTTTCAGCACAGATGTGCCTAAACTCAGCCGCTGAATAGTACCCTGATAGCTGGGCAACAGATCACCTGGGCTATCTTCAGGTTCAGAACAAAGGGAGGAAAATAAAGAGCTTTTAAGGCCAATCCTGTTCCTTTTATTTGACATATTTAGCTGAGCAATTCTCTGTGAAAGTATCATCTGCAGCAAAGCTGTCCTGCTTTACAATCTGCTCGTAATACATTTCCCAGAAAAGAGTCAGGGCAGCCTCCTGCCTTGCAGGTTAACCTTTGCAGGAGAGGGACGGGCATGGCACAGCTCTCTTGGCTTGCCAGGCTCTCTGAGTCTCCCTCTAATAAGGTGCAGGGATTTCTGTATGCACTGAATAGATCTTTTGACATTTAACATTCTGGCAAGTTAGGATAAATCCATGTAAGATGTGAAAACGCATGCATTTTTAAAGGTGATTAGCTGTGGGGATGAAACTACAGATGAAATGGCTGGATTTTCTGCCTCTGTTAGCTTAGAATCAAAGCTAGATGTTTTTGTGGATGCCTGGTTTCAGACTAAGCCACATAATTGATCTCACACAGGGGTAACCTGTGAGATACCAGGGTTTGTGTCATAGGGCAGATCAAATTAATATACTTCAAGAGCCCCTGCTGATTTTAAAACATCTGTGAGCTTATTAGAGTCACTTGTTATGAAAAACCTCCTGGGGAGAAGTGCAAGGGCGCACATGCAGGGAGAGGCATGTCCGCGAGCAGCCGGCACCTGAGTGCACCTCCTTCCGCCCTCACCTTCCCAGAGCCCGTTCTCGTGCACCCGGGAGGGGCGTCCTGCCAGGTCCCTGACAAAGGCCACAGAGGGATGCAGCTGAAACGAAGCCCAAGCAGCTGCGTGCCTGTCAGGAGCTGCTGTGCTCAGTGCTGGCACTGCACATCTGGAACAGCTGGGCCAAGCCTGCCTGCCAGCCAGGACAGAGCATGTCGCCCTTATAATTAAAATTAATTCCCTGAAGTGCTTTCTCCTCTTCCCCAGACACAGCAAACAGCTGGAGGCTGAGATTACGGACGCTGATGCCAATTAGAGCCGTGATAAGGCCAGACGCGTGGGGAGCATTAGTGCACAGCTCTGCGCTGGAGAGACGGCGCTCGGAGCTCCTCGGGCCAAGGTACGAGGTACTTCCAGCAGGGCACAGAGCGGTGCTGGGCCAGGGGGGCAGGGCTGGCCAGAGCAGCCCTGGGAGGAAGCCATCCAGTCCTGTCCCGTCATGTCCCTGCAGCGGTAGGTGTTGTCCCATCCGTACATCCCACACTGTGGAGACTAGCTTGGGACGGGCAGAGTGCTCTCACTTCGGCAGTTCTCAAAGGGAATTTGGAAGAAGGCCCATGGGGTGTAAAAAACCAGCAAGTGATTGGTGGGGGTGAGCCTTATAGAGTGATAGAGCCCATTTGCACACGCACAGGCACTGGGAAGCCGGCAAAACAGAGAATAAATGTGGCTTTTCCCTGTTTTGTGCATTGCTTTAAGCACAAACCTCCAAAAGGGACCAAGAAAGGCTGATGTGTTTCTGTGACACTGGGTTTATTCCAAGACAAGGATTGCTCCCTACCCTGTTCAGGGTATGGAATAATAACTCAGTCCACCTCGGGGTTTGGGAGTGGGGTAGGTGTGTTTCTGCAGTCCCACAGCCACATGGGACTGTGACTTTCCTTCTCCCTCCCCCTCCCATGCCCACCGACAGCTGCCCCTGCTCACCCCTCCTCACATCCCACTCTTCCCTTTTTCAGCCAAAATTACAAGATCAGGTGGTGAAGATTAAAACCACTCCTGAAACCATCCTGTCCAAGAAAGGAGTATTTAGAAGGCTAAATCCTCCAATCCCCTTATTCCAATTAGGGTCCTTTCTCTTACAGACCTGGGAGAGGTGCAAGCAAGTTACTCCAGCCTGCTCTCAGTAGATAGCAGCGTCATGGTCGGCTCCTTGGCATGGGAAGGCTCACCTGCAAACGTACAAGAGAAAATCCCCACTATACACGTGGACTCACACGCATGTATGTTAAGAAAGGAAAAAAGAATGGGAGAGGTAGAAGTTCCTGAATGCCCCATAAGCTGATTAGAGGGTATTTTACTTTTACGCAGGAAGGATTTAACCATGTAGTTCCTAGTACCATCTGACCTCAATAACCTCCCGTACCGTCACTGCATGGGGTCACAGGCTCCTCGAAGGTCAGCTGCACCTAGACAGCTCCTGCAGGGCTGCGACACCATTGCTGGGCATGTGTGCTGGATGAGATGCTCCTTCCCCAGCCTTCTCAGCCTCTCTTGACCCTTCTGCACTTTGCTGTCTCAAAGCCACGGGCCTCAAAGAGAGCGGTGCAGAGACTGTAGGAGCTTTTTTTTTTTTTAGGATGTGCATTTTGGCCACGTGTCTCCATGGAGAAGAGCAGCCTCAGCAGATCCAGAATTGCTGCTGTAACACAGCTGGGGTCTGGACTATGGCCAAGCTGGCAAGGAATGTTACCTTGTTGCCCTGGATAAACAGCAACCTCAAAGGCTGGATGGGCTTTTCTCGTCCCAGGTAGGAGCACCAATGTCCACATGACACTGTAGCAGCATTTATCCAGCCTGCTCTTGAAGGTCTCTAGAGATGGAGTCTGAATGCACCCACGCTGCAGCTCCAGGCAGAATGCCTTTTCTGATCTTCTGTATCAGTTTCTTTGAAGTATGAATGGCAATATCCTCCCTTCGAAACTCAGAATGACCCCTAGGGCTCGCTTCGAAACTCAGAATGACCCCTAGGGCTCGCTGTGCTGATTTTGAGTCTGCCTGCACCCGTCTGGTGGTGTGGGGTCAGGATATCTGGCTTTATGATGAAACCCTCTCTTTCAAAATACAGTTTCTTCTGTCTTTTTCTCCAACATAGAAAAAGGCCAGGCTCATGTGCTCTCCTTAAATATTGCCGAATTTGGGACTAATAAATTTAGCATAGTTATAAGATGCTGCATTTCACACCGCTGGTTTGGTGACCCCTCCCTCCCAGTGTAAAGAGGAGCAAAAAGACCTTCCTCTGTGCCACTCAGCTTTAATGCCTTTGGGATGGCTCAGCTTGTGTGCAGTAGCCGTCAGGTACCCTTTCATTCAGAGCCTTGGTGTTGAGCAGGGATGGCCCCTCTGTTTCATAACCTCTGCTCACCCCACGCACGAGGGTGTCTCAGCCGGCAGCGTGGCTGCTCTGAATAGCCATCGCCCCCGTGGCAGTGGATTTACTTAAGGCAGCTCACCACGGGTTTCTCCACGCAGCACAGCAGTTGCTGTCAGGCCTGAGCACACGTGACTGCACAAAGATCCTGGTGGCTTTACACCTGGCGGTGTCCCCAGGCCCTGCATGTCCTGCCTGGCGCCCAGGCTCACAGCGCCCTCCTCCTCCTGCCCTTCCCAAGGAGTGCTGATGCATGGCCGCAGCGCTCCTTGGCGTTACCCGTTTGCAGCATTTTGCTCTGTGTCCTGTAAACATGGTGGAATGTCCCATCAATGAACAGGTAGGTCACTGGCAGCTGGCAGCAAGGATCAGTTCAGCCCTGAGTTCTTGCAGCTGTGCAAGGAGCAGGGATCGGACCAGGGCAGTCATTCCCTTTGTCATTCTTAGAGTCAATGACCGGAGCTTTTCTCTGCAGTGGTGCTGCACAGAGATGATGGGTTAGATTACAGTGATTAATGGATGATTTAATCACGCTTTGTGCTTGCTGGCTGCAGGCAAGGGGAATCTCCGCTCCCGCTTTGAACGCTCACACAAATGGAGAATGGGAAAAGCAAGGTGGAAATTCACAAAGCTCCATTTAGCTGATATTGCTAAGCAGTATTTTTTATCACTCCTGTTTCCAGAATGTCTCCTGATGAGAATTTAATGTTAATTCTGGTTAAAGGAGAATCAGTTGTTGTTTCAGGACTGGGGATTTGATTTGGGCTCAAGTTTATTCAGGCATACATTTCAGCTTGCAAAAGCTTTTGCATTTCCTGGCATGATCCTGAATTTCCTCATCAGGAGCCCCAGGAGCTGTGTTTAAGCTCAAGCCTGTGGTTGTCACCTACATTATGTTGCACCAGTGTTGGGCACGGCCACGCGCTTTTCTACCCCATCCCCTTTTCAGTCTCTGCCACGTTTTTTTTCTAAGTCATTAAATCATGTTGTTTCATGTTCTTCCAGTCCCCAGGGGCTTTTGCTGCCCTGTCACTCACTCTCTGCTGCCATCATGGGGCCTCTCCCTCATTGCGACCTGTCCTGTGTGCCCTCTAGAGCCCCTGGGATTCCCCCAGCAAACTGAGTTTCCCGAGGAGCCTGGGGGCGTTTCAGACCCAACGAGCGTTTGCAAAGGTGGTGCTGAGGCTTCCTGCTCACCAGGTGGTGGGTTATTCCTCAAAGGGAAAGAGGACAGGGAAAATCAGGTCCTTCCCAGCCCGCTAGGGATGGTGACACCCTCTGCTTCTCCAAAGAAAAAGAGATGGGTAGACAAGAAGACATGTAATATAGCCCCTATTTCTCCAGTTGGAAGTGAGGATTTATTTCTAATGATTAATCCTTCCAAGTTACTTCATACAACATAAAGAAGGGGAGAAAGGGCATCATCCTATTTTCTCCCTCCGTTTCGATGTCACCTTTAGTAGTGGTATTTGAGAGCAACCAGCTCCAAACCCCAGCAAAGGCAGGGAATGCAGTCAGGATGTTTTCTGCCCATATATAAGTATACTTCTCTTTGAAGCTGTGATACAGCCTGTTCTCAGCAGACCTTTCCCAGACATGGCTGTGAAACCAAAGCTTGCAAGGTGATGTCCCCTCATGCAAAAGTCGGCCCGTGTCCTGCTGATCAGACGAGGTTTGCCCTCAAATGTGGCATGTTGTTCAGCCAAACCGCAGGTACACACTCACCGACTCTTCCTGGCAAACAAAGTCTAAGCCAGAATTAAAAAGGAAGAACAGAAGATTAAGATCCTATAAAGAGGTAATTAAAGCCAGGCGGAGAGATAATGACAATCATAATGAATCACTTGGTATAGGGATGTTTGCCCAACAAATTACTGTCGTTAGAGACAGAAGCAGGAATTATTACCCATAAGGTCCCTCCGACTGCTGTGAATGACATGGTCTGCTTTAGAGAGTAATTAAAAGGACATTCCAGCCTGGATGCATTATTTGCTGTTAATCATGATTACCCATATTCATATCTTTACCCAAATAATTGCCTCTGATAAGGGCGCAGATTTATAGGGGCGCATGGAGAGGAGCAGGCCAGCGGTGCATCGCAGCCGAGAGACAGCACAGAGCCTGGCCTGAGCGCGCCTTGGTGAGTACGGCTGTGCCGGCACCGCCGGGCTGGAGGGGCTGCCTTCTCCCCCTTTCGAATTTTGGGTGGTGGATTTCAGGTCTCCGTGATGCTTTGCTGAGCCTTTGCCATGAGGCCATCCACCTCCTGAACAGCATTGCTGCCAATACCCGGGGCTTTCCTCCTCTGGAGCAGCCAGAGGAAAAAATGGAGCTTAAACAGCTGGACCAGAAAGCTTCCAGAAATACCTGGTCTTTAGCTTTAGGTAGAGCACAACGGATGGGCAGGAGCAGGAAGGTGCACCTCCCTGCTTCTGCCGCTTCTCATCTTGCAGCATCTCTAGAGCAGCAAACAGTCCCAGAAGGGCGGCTAGAAAGTGTTCAGGAGACTCTGACAGTCCTTTAGAGCTCTTTGTACTGTCTAGTTTCAGACTAAGATAAAACCAAAGTGGGAGGACTTTGATTTTGGGTTAGTAAGTGCTATCTGAGAGTTTCCGGGACAGCAACTAAGGAAGCAAGGTTTGCTTCTTTGCAGGAGGAAGGCAGGTATATTATAAATTACAGATATGGCTGCTGCGTAATCCTTGCGAAACGTGAGCACCCGAATAAAGGCTCATACACATCTCTGCAGGCCCAGGGCTGCAAAAAGAGCCTGGAAACAAAAGGAAAAACACACAATGGCCTGTGATAAACAGAATGTGCTTTTCTGTTTCAGTAAGAAAACAAAATACAAGGTTCTGCTGCTACTGCAAATGTGTGTTATTTCTTTTTTCCTTCTTGAAAGATTAGAGGATAGGCAGATATTGGCACACACAAGAGCCCTTCTCTTCCCCTGTGTGCAGATGAACTTTTATTTGGTACATGCTATTTTTTTTGTCTCAAAAAAACCCAAAGAGATTTCTCCTGGGCATGCTCTCGCTAACCTAATCAGTGTCTGTGGGGGATGTTTCCAGGAGTGCTTTAAATCCTCTCCCTGAAGGCTCAGCTCGCAGGCACTTACAGTAGAATGGGGTTTTACCGCTGATGGGTTAACTCCATGATACCTCCCTGTGTATTCAAGGCATATTGTACTGTCTCACAGCAAAACCGCGGCACAAACATCCCCTGGCACAGCCAAGCTCAGCCCCGTGCTCCGGGACTGCGTCACGGTGGTGGCGTAACAGCTACGGACAACTTCCAGCTAACTGGCAAAGCGAAGAATTTGAAATGTTCATCTTTTGTATTTAAAAAAAATACTATTTTTGCTAGCAGGAATTCCTGCCTAGGTTAGTTATAGTGGCGATATTTATATAGCCCCGTCTTCTGTGTGGCACGTGAACTGTACCAGACAAGGACCAAAGCAATTTTTTCTGCTGCTCATAAAACCTTGTGCTTTAATTCAGGAGAGAACATGGTTTCCCTGATGACTCGTCTGTGGCAACTAATTATTCCCATGATTGTCCTGTCGCATTTCTCTGCGTCTCTTCCGTCCCAGGAGAGGTAAGCGTTGCTTGTGCCTCTGCTCCCTTTTTCTCCATGGCTTTTTGTTCAAAGAGCCGGTGAGCTATGAAGTCAGCCTTTTATCTGCCTTCCAGAACTTGCATCTGCTTGACTGTTGGGTTTTTTTTCTTCCCTAAATTGATTTAGTTACATGAGTGCAAACGTCGTCAACATTTTTCTTGCTTAAGAAGGGAAACATTGATTTGACTTAATTCAGGAGAAGAATCAGGACCTTGAACAGATCAAACTACAGTAAAGGAGACACTCCCGAGTCTGTTTTGCCACTCAGTACTTATACAGGCTGTCAGAGGTGGAAGTTTCTGTTTGAAATAGCCTAGTCCCACGAAAACAACCCAAATTAGTCAATCTTGTAAGTTCACCAGTTCACAATCTTGTACATAATCTGGCAGAGGGTTGTCTCTCCTCCCACTTGTGCAGGTGCAATTAAAGCACTGGGAGACTACAGGACCTGGGCTGGAAGAGGACAGGTGATTCTTTAGTAAGAAGCAAGTGCAGGTAGTTTATCTGTGTGATGGTTAACGAAGATATTTCTTTTAAACTCCTACAAGATTCGCCCTTTTTTTTTTTGGTGAAACTTTGTGAAATTGGCACAAATTCTTGCCAATTTTTGTTTGGGACCCTCTTTCTATGAGGGAACAGTTTTAAATGTCTGTTATTCTCTGGTTTTAAACCCACACCTTTTCATCTCTTTTTTTCTCTTCCAACCTCCCAGGACCGAGACACACACTGATGGGCTTTTCCACAGTGAGCTCAGCAAAATGAATGGCAATGCCTACGTGCAGCAGCTCGTCAAACAGCTGGTGGGCCTCAAGGAGAGGTAAGGACCAGCCGAACCCATCCTCCCGGGGCACAGAAGTCTCCAGCAGGAGATGGGGTCCCAGCAATGGGGGGGTGCCCGTGGGGCTGAGCTGCCTGCGGCTCCAGAGCCGGCCTGAGCACCGGCCTCGCCCAGAAGATGCCCAAAGTGAAAGGAGAGAGGAGGAGAGGGACACAGGGCTCCTTGGTGGAAGGAGCAGCCGCGGTGTTGTATTTTCCCCACCACAGGTCCCAGAGGCACTCAGATGGACTGTTTACCAGTGAGTACAGCAAGATGAGAGGAAACGCTCAGGTTCAGAAGTTCATTCAAAATCTCATGGGCCGCAAGCGCAGGTAAGAGCTCTGCTTCCCGGGGACCGGGAAGGAGCCGGGGCCACGCGGGCTGCGGGGAGCCAGGTCGCAGCTCCAAGGAAAGGATGATTACCTACAAACGTTTGTAGATAAATGGGCTCTGTAGCAGAATGAGGCAGACCCTCTGGTTTTTGTAGTCCCCACCCGTGGCTCTGGCTGCCAACTGGGCAGGCTTCAGACATCATTATATGTGTGGCCAATATGGGGTCTTTCTTCCAGCCAAAACACAGGGCCACTGGCTCCCACTGAAGCCACGTACATGTGCTTATCATCAGTTTAATATGTGGTGCACGGTGACACAGCTCACAACGGCTGCTGCCCTTGCTGCTGGTACGTTATGAAGGGGTAACCTTGCCTGAAGATGTTTCCTTCAAGCTTGGTCCTTTCTTCAAGGCAGAGACATAGCACATTGATTCCTTCCCGTCTGTTCAGGGTGCTTTGCTAGTTTCTGGGCATGCACTACTAACAAAATCATGGCGGATGAAGCAGATTTTAAATTTCCAAATGCTGGAGAAAGGTATATATGACATGCCAGTACTGGGTAATAAGGGGAAGTGCAAGTGCTGTCTCTTTGCCAGCCAAAAAAGCATCTGAGCCTGATTTGAGGAGGATACTTCTTGCTGTTTCTGCATGGTGCCAGCTGGCAGGTTAACAGGGCACAGACCATGGGGAAGGTTGGTGGAGGGGTGAACCTGCCCTCCAGACAGCAGCGCTGCTCTACAGCTGTGATGGTTGCACTATTTGGGGTTTTAAAATTATTATTAATTTTCTTGATCTAAACCAGCCCTCCAGGCCCAGTCAACACAGATGTGCAGGGGAGAGAGGGAGGAAACAGCCACGAGGAACTTTGCTTTATGTGGTTGTACCGGAGCTTTCTAAACACCAGGTAGGCGGGACAGATTGTTACCTCTATGGCCCTGATCATCACTGTATTGAAGCCAAACCAGGACTTCTAGTAACTTGTAAATGCTTAGTTTTTGCCCCAAGCGCAGAACTCTGATGCAGTGCAGCAGATCAGAAGGGCTCAGCTGATACTCTCAAAAATATCCTCAAAAAGGGTAAAGGTAGAAGATTTGTTAAATTGTCCATATTTTAAACTCACTTCTGCGTCGTTCCTCCTCAGCTGTGAGGCACTGTCTCGGGAGCGCGGGTGCTGAATTGCAGCCCTCCACCACACAGCTTTGTACCTCCTCCACCACACAGCTTTGTACCTCCTCCACCACACAGTTTGTACCTCCTCCACCACACAGCTTTGTACCTCCTCCACCACACAGCTTTGTACCTCCTGTCGCTCTGCCGGCAGCCGCGCTGCCAGGGGTGGTTTGCAGAGCTAGGAAATCAAATGCTTTAGTCTAAATGCGAGGTGGCACGCGCCCCTGTGCAATCTCGATCGATGTCCGTGCATGTGTTTGTGGTAATCTCTATCTCTATGAGCCAAGCCTACCTGGCACTCAGTTTTGCCTTACCTAAAGCAAAGCTGGCATTGAGATTTACAGCTAAGAGCTACCATATAAAAGCCAGTTATTAAAAACAATAAAACCCAGGGAAATTAAATCTTTTTCTAATCATAGGTTGTTTTCCTGGACTGAAACAGTTGTTCACCCTATTCAGAAAACTAATCTAATAGTTAAAATAGAAAGTCTTTGCTACACTGTCTTGATGCAGTTGTTGATTCAAACACACACCTCAGGACGGGCTGTCCCACCATCTGGACATTGTCTCTTCCTAGTGACCAACTGCTTTCAATTGGACATCTCACTTTTAAATCACTAACATTAGGTGGAATAAATTGGCCCTTAGTACCTCTCGTCTCCATTGCCTGAAATAAACAGGGATGATAAAACCAATGGCCTTGCCTGTGCATTTGTGGGGTGCCTGGCTGCAGGTGGCCAGGATCTGTGTCCCTGTATCATACATCTGCTCCTTGGAGTCATCTTTGAGTTTTACAAGGCGGCCTTGTCACGCTTCCTGCAGCCCACGCCCCCAGGAATAACAAACCATCCCTCGTTGTCTCCCTTCCAGCAGCCATTCGGACAGTGATGCCAGGGAAGCTGCTTCCATTACCAGCCAGTACGTCTGTCCCATCACTAAGCAGCTGGTTGCAGACGTGAAAGAAGATACAGACAGTTTCAACTGAAGGTGAAGGGAAAGAAGCGGCCAAAGAGACAACTTCGCATGTGTATAGCCTTGAAAATAAACAGGGAAGCTATTGAATTTGCTTAGGAAAAACCCTTGAGATCAGCAAATCAAAAAAAATCTGGAAAGCAGCCAAACCTCAATAAAACCTCTTAGATCATCACGAGTGAAATATCTGTCAGTGTGAACTGCTGTCAGTAGATGGAGCCTGAATGAAGCACATCACTTCCACTGTGTGGTGGCGTGTGGCTGCCTGCTTCTGGAGTCAAATAAAGATCTGGTAGTTACGCCTGTGCCTTGGCTGCTCTCGGGAAACAGTAACCAGGGTGGTGCCATTTCAAGGAGTTGGAGCGTTAGGAATGCGGCGTCGGGAGGAAACTGTTTTCCAGGGTTCCCCCGCAGGAGGGGATGTTGGGACCAGCATCTTGCGTGGCTGGGACTCAGCACTGCTCGCAATCCAACCGGACAAAGACACCAGTATCAGGGCCTCCAGTCAGCAGAAGCTTAGCCAGGTGCTAGATTTTATTGCAAAGAAATGTACCAAGAGCTACTCAACGTAGATACACACTGTAAATATTGTTTGCCCTCCATTCTGCCCCCGTATTTACTGGCCCAGCTTTCTTATGGCCACTAAAGACAAAGCTCCACTAGCAGGAATGTGCTGAGGTTTATGTGTTAGCCCTTCCCCATGCTGCCTGGTAGATTCCCTCATCTGACAGAACAGCAACTCCACCTTTGTTGGAAAACCAAGAGATTTTGAAGAGCAGCTCTAAAATCAGTCTCTTCAGCTGCAGCCATGTGTGCCTACCACAGAACTGCTCAGTCCATCCCGCACCATCGGTTTTCACCGTTTATGATGTACCTGACGTCTGCAAAGAAGCTACTTGCTCTCCAGTGTTCATGGGAGCGCCCGTTCCCTTACTGTGATGCTGAAATGCTGTTCTGACAGACCTTGGAATTTGTTTATTTTGGTGCATAAGAAATCTCTGCTAGGAAAAAGAGCTCTTGGAGGAGTTTTGGAAGGAGTGTTGACAGCCGGTATTTTGTCAGGCCACTAATGGCCACCTGGCCAACATGCAGCACCTGAGAGCTTTCTGAAATCAGTTGGCCTTTTAAAAGGAGCAGGGAGAGCAGCTCTTCCTTTTCCCCTCCTACACGACAGGCAAGTTGAAGACAATGGTGTTTCTTTGCACGAGTGGCTGAGCACATTGCTACGCGATATTTGGCTTGGAAAAATTTCCTCAGAAAAAGCCAGGACAAGACACAAGGCAGCAGAACAGCATGTCACTGGGGCTTTGGGGAGCTGCTGAGATGGAAATAATTGGAGGCTGGATGGAGATTCTGGGGAGCATCCCTACAAAGGGCTGGCAGCTGGTAGAAGGGGATGTGCATTGTCCCCACGAAGCTGCTGTGTGAGGGTCCGCGCAGGGAGCCACAGGGTGCCTGGGAATAACAAGATTTTCTCAGAAATGTAACTGATGATCTCGGCTCAAGGACTCCTGCAGGGGCTGGTTCCTTCCTTTACCACCCTAACGAAAGAGCAGCCACAGTGGCTTTGTCTTCACTGCAGCCTTTGCCTTTTCCAGAAATGACGGTAAGACATTTGAGAGCTGGCTTTTTGGTTTTTTTACTGTGTTTCCCAGGAGTAAACGGACAGATTGCAGCTAGAAGAGAGGAGCTAAGTCATGGGCTGGAGAGCAAACCCTGTTCTAAAAGGGAATGTGGGCCATGCAGAAAAAGCCTGACCAAACCAAACAAAGGATAAGGGGCACAGTGGCATCATTAAGACTTTTTCCAGGAAACAGCCTGACCAAAACAGACCCTATCTCTGGTACATCGGAAACACAAATTTGCCCACTTCCTCCCCACGGGAGAGGCTTCCCAAGAGCCAGCCCTTGTCCTCCTCCATGCTCATCTCAGGGGACTTAGCTCGGAATGCTGAAATGTTTCAAGTATATCCTTGTTGCTGCAGAGAGTTTAGGATAGGAAAAGACACAGGGACGAAGTAGAAAGAGGAATTTATGCGTTATCGTGTTCCATGACTGGTAAATACCTTTCAATAAGTCATCCAATGAGACGAAGGGGCAAAGGTTGAACTGCAGCAGTCCCCTCCAGCCAGCCAGTGGTTCTTGCCTTCGTGAAGCAGTGAACACAGAAGACGGCAGGGGACGAACAGAGAGAAGAGGATCAGCTTAATCAGAAACGGGGATTTTTTTCAAACACCATGGCTGTTTCTCGCTGGCTCGTCAGTTTTGTGCTCTTTCTGCTGCCCTTCGTAACGCGGGTCTCAGCACAGCAGCAAGGTGAGCTCCTGCGGGAGGGCTGCGGCCACAGAGGAATAACCTCCATGGCAGCACGTTGCACCATCACAGATGGGAGATGTTTGCACTCTTATTCTGAGGCGGCTTTGTTCAACAACCGTCTCTGCAGTGGTAACCAGAGAAGTCTTAGGTCGCGCGTTTTACCCAACGCTGTCACAATGTGAATCCCTGGGCAATATTCTCATTTGTGTGTTTTCCAGGATGTTCTGTTGCCAATGACAGACCATCTGTTGATGAAAATAACCCTCCTGGCTACGTGGTGACCACTATCCATGTGGAACCAGGCTTCACTGTGATGATTGATCCTACTTCTCCCGACGCCAGTTTTTTCACTCTACAGGGGTCTGAGCTGCAGCTGAGCCAAAGCGTGGACTATGAGGTGAGCCGGGAGCGTCTAACAGACACGGCGTAGAGAAAGAGTCCCTGCCGCCTTTCCTGTGCGGCGAGAGGAAAAGCTTGCTGGAGATTTAAGTGTCCCCTGCCATACTTGTCTATAAGTATGTGTTAGGAGGCATTAATTGTATCCATGCATTTATAACATAAAAATAACACTTGCAAAATCCAAATAGGTAATGGTAGGTGTATAAATGCAGATTAGTGGGCAAGGAGCCTCAGTAATCTACACAGGCGTTAGCATATGGATAGAGCTGTGATTCTGTTTTCATTAGGGAGTTTATTGGCATAACTACATTAACAAAAACTTACCCAGGGATTGTTTTTTCTGTAAGGATGAGAAGAGTAGTGCTGGGATGCAATGAGTTTCAACCTGGTGTCCTCGACTTCCAGGGATTCATAATCTGCTTCTAAAGGGTTTCAGAAATAACTTTGAAAATGAAACCTATTCCAGTTGGGTTGGAGTTTGCTGCTGGAGTCCAGCCCTTTCAAAGCAGAGCTTAGGGAGGAGGGGGCTGCGTGGTGCGCCTGCTGCCACCTGCCTTCAGTGCTTCTGTACGAATTAAAGCAAGTGAAGGTTTTAAAACTGAAAATGTGACAACTGTAGTGATCAGAGCTCTCCAGGACTCATGTAAAATGATCCCTGTTTGCTTGTAGAAAGCACAGCTCTGAGCGGTACGGTGATGTGTGAAGCACGAAGGCATTATAAAAGGCCAGTGTGTTCAGTGAGGTTGCTGCTAAATTATTTTACTTTCTTGCAGCACTCTGCACACAGCCACAAGCATCCTTAAGCTGCCTTTCCCTAATGTAAAAACCCACATTTATTTGAGCAAAGAACAACAGAGTTAACACCCTGAAGGTAACACTGTACTTGCTGCATGGTACATTTCTGTTTCATTCCATTTGAAAAGAAATGTCTTTGAAATCACCTAAAGTCCAAGAAAATGGCCAGTTAGCTCTGCCAATGTTACAGGAATCACAGGGAGAGAAGCTGAAAGATCAGTGTGCTTTGACTCCATCAGAAACAAGATTCCAGCGCTCATGGATGGCTGTAAACGAAAGAAAGCTTAGATATTCCTCAAAACAAGATAAGGCCTAGCAGTGTTTCTGATTCAGCAATGCATGTATTTGTTTCATATATTTTAGAAAGAGTTAGTACATTGTGTCTTGCTTCTACAATGGCTGGTTTTTTGTTTTCACATACAGGAAGACACCTTGCTGCTGGTGTTCCTGACGTGTCAGAGCGCTGCTGGGCAGGTGAGCGCTCCTGCAGACACAGCCCTGGCCCAGGGGACCGGAGGGCAGCGCGTACTTCCCTCTGCTTTCCTAGTGCCCAGACCGGGAGATGAAGGGCTGTCCTTTTCTTTGCGGACATACACGCTCCCCTCACCGTCAGAGTGCCCGAGGCTCTGGGAACGGGAGCGTGTGGGAACAAACCCAACCCACCCACCCTGTGGGCTGGCTGCAAACCACAGCCACATCCACCGTCCCCTCTGCTCCCTCTGCAGATCAGGATCACCCCCTAATGGTCTGGTTTTTATCTTTGATTCTCTCACTTCACCCTTTCTGCAGAGCGATTCTTTGGAAATTATTGTGACCATTGTCAATGTGAATGATAACAGCCCGGTGTTTAAGCGAACGAATCTCACCGAAGTTGTTCCTGAAGTAAGTATTTATGGAAGTGAAGAGGGCGCGGGGTCACCCGGTGCTGTGGGACGAGGGAAGGGTTGGCAAGGAGAAGTCTTCAGCCCATTTCACAGAGAGAATAACCATAGTAACTTTGTTTCAGGATACAAAAGTGAATGCAACCATTGTACCCCTTGAAGATTTAAGTGCTAGCGATGGTGACCTGGACACCATCTTTTATGAGCTCACAACAATAGTGCCGGTGAGTGTCTTTATTTGGGGGAAAAATGGTAGCTCTGGAGAAGTCTTTGTGTTTAATTTACCAACTTCCAGGCTAAGGTCACTGCATTGCCTTTGGTTCTCTGACGGGTTCTAGAAGAGGCACATCTTTTGCAAAACACAAATGTTGGTTTGGTTAGCAGAACAGAGCAATCGACATTGCAGGCATTGAATTCTTTTACTGTTCACGCTTTTATTACGCTATACAGGTTAAACTTTCATCTAGGATATTCTAAGCCATATGATCCAGGTACGTCTTGTTGGGATGGTCTGTAAATGTATCAGGAGAGACCTTTGTCCCACACAGGGTTCGAATTGCGCTGAGTCAAATAGGGCAAGGAGTTCTTGTCATGTTTGCCAACAGTGCCCATGGAGAGTGGAGATAACGTGAGCTGCCGAAGATCACAGAGAAGGTCTTTGGCAAAGCCAAAGGCAGATTCCGCTTTCCTCAAGTCCCACTTTAGTGCCTTAGTTTACTTGCTCTTCGGGGATTTGCTTGAACGTAGCAATGAGCAGTATTTCGAACATGTCTGTGATTGAGTCTGCTAACGGGCTTTTTCCTTTTCCCCTTCCAGGGCACAGATGGTTATTTTGCCATAAAAGGAGTTAATAACCCAGAAATTTATTTACAAAAAGCATTGGACTATGAGAAATTTAACTTTACAACGTTGGTCTTGTATGCAAGGGTAAGTTCTTTAGAAGGAACCAGATATCTTGTTTGCTCCAGTCTCTCTTACCTGAAGGGTAATTCTGAATAGGAGACTTCTGGGATGGCAGGAGGGAGGGTGGATACTGAGGGTGGTGAATTCGGAGCAGTCTCTCACCCTCCATAAATACACCGTGACAGATCTGTGTTCAGTCCACCTTTGCCAGCAGAAACAGAGAGGTCACTGCTTTAGCTAATCTCACATAAACTGCTAAGCCTTAGACAGAACGGAGTTACAACAGCTAAAAGACCTTGGGCCACTGGCTTTTGCACATGGGTTCTTCTTTTGGCAATAGAACTTGCATCTCATGAGTATGCTTTGCCGTTGGGTACAGGACAGGCCTGTGGGCAGCAGTGACACCACCAACACAGCTACCGCAACAATAAATATATTTATTGAACAAACTGACACCAAACCACCCTGGTTCCTACCCTGTACCTTCATTGACACGGACAAACGCATTTGCATCAGCAGCCCCTATACCGGGAGAGTCAATATCTCCGAGCTGTCGGTAAGCAAGCATGACCAAACAGTACCCTTGATGCTATTCGCAGACTATACCCAGATGCTGTAAGTGGTAATTTGGTCCTGTAGTGTGGTATGTAATGATTTGCTTTGTTCTTGCAGACGGAACCACTCAAACTAGAGCCAGGGCCTATCTACGCTATTGATCCTGACTACACTTTAAATGAAAAGATTGTGTACAGGATTGTTGGTGGTGAGTAGAAGTTGTCACCTTCCACAAACGGCATTGCTCATGTCCTCTGCATCACCTGCCCAGAGGAGATATATCCTCAACAGCGCTTGAGAGTTGAGGGCCGGCGGATTTGCCCTTCTGTTTCTGCCACAGCAACATAACTAGGGCCACAGAACCTGGAGGATTAAGTGGAAGAAACAGACTGTACAGAAAGAAAAAGAAAAAAAAATTAACCAACCTCCATGAAAACTGTTTCCCAAGGACTTTGGCTTTTCTGAGAGATGAGATATGTTTTATCTTTAAGCTTTTAGACTTGATTTTGCCCAGTCTGGCCACAGCACTTTCATGCAGTCTTTGAGCTGAACCTAAAATTCCCACATCATCAGCATAATTTTCATACATTGCCAAGAATGATGTTTTTATTCGCCAGCACATCGCCACTGTGTAATCCGCCCTGGTTTAGTCTGAATTTCGAAAAGTTTACTTGAATACAGTCAACTGATTGCCCAACCCTTGACTGGGCCATTTATTTCACTTGAAGGTTTTCTTAAATTCCACCAGTATTTTGGATGTAGTGTGGCCTCCCTACCCCACAGTCCATAAGGAACCGCAGACTGAGGAGTCCTTGTCTAAATACAGCCCACAGCGTCTCAGAGCAAGGAAGAGAATACACATTTTTGCTTTATTTTAACGTATGTCCAACATAGATGTTTTTATGATTGAAACAGATTAGAGATGTAGGAAGCTGATTTCTACCCTTGCATCAATACAAGAAGGTTTCTGTGTCCAGGATCCTTTTGTAGTCAGTAGAGAGAAATAAGCATTTCAGAGTCGAACGCAGCTCACGTTGAGGCCGATGTTCACAGCAAGTTGCATAAATCACGCACTGAGATGCCAATTTCTCCTCACGATATAGGTAACGAGCTCAGGTAGAAATGTCTTCCCTTTAGATGCCTAGAGCTATTTGAGGCACATTCCCACCCAGCTTTTGTTTGTAGATTGGTTTCTTGCCTTTAAAATAGGAATAATCCTTCCCTTGTCTCTCCTGAAGTGCAGTTGGAGCTCAGTTAGGTTTTGGGTTCAGGTTAGGGAAGTGGACACCTTCAGTCCTCAAACTGCACCAGAGTCCCCAGGCATTTAGCAGAATTCAGGCTGGTTATATCTGGGCCTAGGTACTGGAAATGCAAAGCTTTCTGTCCTACCTCACGTAGCTGGGTTCACACACATCTTCTGGATGCTTTTCTTCTCTTGAGTCCCTCTGAGTCCCTGGCCAGCACTCCCAGCCCTTGCAGCAAGCATACAGGCAAGAACAAGCAGCATTGGAAGCATTATGCCCTGGATATTGTCACCAGTATGTGAAAAAGTGAGTCAATGAGCTCTGGGTGACTTTATGAAGGTATCTGATGACTGAATAGTCTTTCCATTTTCTTTAGGGGATACAGACAACGTATTCTCAGTGAATGCAGACACAGGGAACCTAACGATGAACAAAGCAGCAACTGCCCCAGATTCGTACCTGTTGCAAGTCATGGTAAGTCTGATGGCATTGCAGACACCAATCCAGCACAGCTGGCTTCCTAGGAAGCAGCAGTCTTGAAATGATGTTTGATTAATTATATTAATAATTAAAGCTAACTCTGTTACACCCTTTCTTTTGGAAGGGCCTATGCTTTTATGTGTCTCTCTCTCTTTTTCTCGCTAGGCCACACAGGTCAACAACATACAGAAATACTCCATAGCCACTGTGGAGATTAAGGTCATCAATAAAAGTGAGTATCCACCATACTTCGAGAGCAGGATCTACTATGGAACAGTGTCTGTTGGTCTGGCCCCGAGAAGCTTTGTCTTCCAAGCTGGTGATCCTTCACGCCCCCTGATGATAACAGCAATGGATGAAGATTTCCCAGATGTAAGAAACTGAAAATGCACTGTGTTCTTTCTCACCGCTTCAGGCGTAAAGCAGGATCAGAAAATATGAGGAAGGGGAGGTGGGGAGAAGCAAACACATTTTCCTCCGTTGTCCTGTATTATATTTCTATGGAAATTCCGCATAGATCAGAACCGCTTATGGTATGATGTGATGTGGAGAAGCTGCTGAACCCTTCTCTCCCAACAGCCAGTCTCACTCAGTTCTGTGTAGGCGGCTGATCCACTGCATGCTGGGTGAAGCCCAGGGTTAGTAAATACTGTGAACAGGTCCAGATCTGAATTAGGGACAGGTGACGTGTCTCCTTGAGGAGTTTGGGGTGGCAGGATCCCAGGCGGAGGTCTCTTCTCTCTGCCAGGTCAAGGAAAGGTGTTTGGGGGCTGGCCTGGGGCGAGGAGCCAGTCCAAAGCAACGGATCGTTTTGGGAGAGCCGTTCTTGAACAGCGTACTGGGAGATGGAAAGGGGAAGAGGTTGACTGACCAGCCATTCCCATCCCACCCTATTAAGTAAAGAAAAAAGTGCTAGTTTTATTGGTGCCAAGGCTTCCATAACAAGACTGGGGACCTTGCAGGGGAATGAGAGCTTACACACAAAGGAAAAAATGGCGCAGACTTCAGCACAAGTATTATTCTCCATGTACATTGCCCTTTGGCACTATGTTAGAGGCAGAACTGATCAAATTTACAAGGTCCTTTGTGTAAGTGTGTTTTGCTTGGGCAAATACTAAAGATACCAATACAAGCTTGGTAAGACTTGGGGTTTTTCTGGAGGCAACACCTTTAGGATACATTCTTGAACTCTGAGCAACAGGGTGAACCCACTTGAGTTCAGCCCTTCTCACCTCCCCAGTCCAGATTTGTTTATTTATTGCACTATTCACCTGCTCATGCTTCAGGTGCATTTGACAAGTTCTGCCAATGGGTTGTCACAAAGATGCATGCAAAACACAGTGTGGTTTAATCATTCAATCTTCTGGCTTTGCAGAAAATCAACCCAAACATAGAGTACTACATAAAAAACAGCACAGATTTCATCGCAACCAAAGATGGGTTCATCCTGACAAATGTGATGCTACCGTCACCAGGAACTGTAACCATCGAGGTAGGGCGGCTTTCTTCATTATTGTGCCAGGGCTGTGGAAGGAATGGGTAGGTTCTAGGAGAGAGGCACCAAAGGTGGAATCCCATTAGGTAATGGATATAATGACAGTCCTTGCCCCAACCATTTGTATCATAAATGTATGGGGATGGAGGGAGATGAAGTGAGAGCAAATTTCCTCTGTATGATACAGGCTAGCTGTAAAATTCTTCCTCCATTTCTGTGAAAAATATCATTAGAGACAAGCAAAAAGTCAACTCGGCAGAGTTTAGGAGCCCCCCTCCCACACTCTGATTCTGATTAACAAAATAAGCAGGGTGAGCAAGTGGGTAGGAGGTTGTGTGGGTAGGGCAGGGTATGGCTGCTGGCCTGCACCCAGCTCGGAAGGCTACAGCCCCACACTTGGAAATCCTTTGATAAATCCAGTACCTTTTTTGCTCAGGTCAAAAGAAGCAGTTAGTAACGTTAGACTTTCTAAGAAGCTGGATGTTCTCCTTGTCCATCTGCCTGCCCCACACTATCTAGTTATCTGTGTACAGCAGTGCTGGAAAGCTGCACGCAAATGATGTACCTGGTTCTGGTGCAGGACAGGGACTATTCAGAGCTCTTCCTCCTCTATGACCAGAGATGTTGTGAGGATATGGACAAGGTACTTTGTCCACAAAGTGTCCACCACATACCTTGAGAGAGATGGAGATCTAGGAAGTCCCTAAGCTCTTTTTTTGAGTTTTTTTTTTCCCCATGTTCACATAGGCTGTTGGAAAAGATACGGTGAGCCTGCAGGAGGGAAGCACTGTGATAGTGGTGGAGGTCATCCTTGCCACAGGTAGGCTGCATGTTTCTTTATTTTCTGGTTTGTGGAGACGACTGGGGAGCCCTCTCCACTTCTGTGGGCAAGCTGGCAAAGCCAGGTCACCCACTGAGGTCTGTGGCCCTGGGCTGAGGCCAACCCCATACCTACGGTGGCCATAACATCCTTATGATGTGGTCACCACATGGCTCAAAGAGACTCCTGAGACTTTAAGTTGTGCTGTGTATTGTGGTGTCTTTTCTTGTTATTCCAAAGCTAACCCTGGGGTTGTTTCATGCTGTTTGGTGGGTCAGAAATAACTCAGGATGTCTTAGCATGGCAAAGGAGGGTTGCCCTGACACCTTGGTACATCATTGCTCATTTTTAGCCAAAACCAGAGAAAACTACAACATTATTTCATTTGTTAATCAGAGCAGACAGGAGTTGGCACACCCCCACAAAACCAGGCTTCCTCATAAGCCAAGGCATTTTCTACTCAGGTCAGGTCAAGTTCTTATACTCCCAGATTTTAAGGTCTTTCCAGGAGAAATGACCCATGATAAATAAGATAGACATGAGGCTACGTACATAACCGTCCAGCTGTCATTTGGCTTTATGTAAAAATAGCTTACACTTCCATGTGCACGGTTGGAGAGCGCTTTACTGAATGTTCCGATATCTAGGGAGAAATCAGAGTAGTTTTTATTGTACTCTCCTTCTGGGAAGTGGTAACTGTACATTGGCCTCTGGTTCCTGTCACTGCTGTCACAGCTCGCCCGGTCCCAGCAGGCCGAGCCAGCTCTCGCAGGCACTGTGCTGCACACGAGTTAAGGGTGGGGAGTTTCACGTCAGCTCTGTGGGCTGTGGCTCCCTAGGAGACATGATTAAGAAGCAAAAATCCACTGACACGAACGTATTAATGATAAACCGAGGGCGCAATCAAATGCAGAGGGAATACTCGAAGTCCATTGTCATAAAGAGGTCAGCAGGAGAACAAAACTGTTTCATTAATCATTAAACTATAAAGAAACTGATTTACACTACAAAATAAAGAGTCCCACTGATGACAACAACAAGCAAAGTTGATCAACCCTGAGAAGTTAGTCTTTCCACTATAATGGTGATTCTCTGTACAAATGTGATTCTGCTGAGCGGTGGCTGAAAGCATAAGCTGCTCCTGAGAAGGCTGGTGCAGAGCAACAAAAGGGCAGGAAAGTGGGGACCTTTGAATGCTTTGTTTCCTATTATGCTTTTTTATTTCCTATTTTAACGTGCTCATCGGTATCAGAGGTGGCGTTTCAGATTAAAGGAAGACTTGCGTTTTCACACTCATATGTACAAACATACCTCATTTCTGCATGCTGGTGTAAATGAGTGAGGTGGGAAAGAACAAGATCTGCCCAGCTTTACTGCATGTAACATCTGCTGGCCTGACACGGTCACATGTACGTGAGCTTAGTGAACTCATGGGGTAAGAGTCATTGTCCTGTAAATGGATGATATTTCCACTTCATGTAACTTATTGGAAGTTATCATAGTCTGTGAGTGGTCACCTTAAAAGCAAACAAGCAAACAAACCGACCCCAAACCTCTGCTTTCAGAACGGCAAACAAATGGCCTTCTGTGACATTAAATATGTCACTGTTACATTCTGCAGCACTAGATGCTTCTTTGCTCTTCAAAAACTGGTTGGATCTTCTCCCACAATGAAGCATTGCATTAAAGACATAGCTGCCATTTTTAGGCTTTGTAACACTGGTTTGTTTTTCTTGTAGCTGTAACCCTCTCTGACAAGAGGTACACTGCTGGGAATATGGCCATCTTAGGTGGTATATTAGCAGCACTGCTATTAATTGCCTTTGTCTTCATTGGATTAATGATATTTAAATGGTATGGAAAACCAGTCAAATACCTGATAAGTAAAAAGGTAAGTGCCTTGTTTGTACCTGACTCACTTAAAAAAAATTTCCTAGAGTTTGAAAGTGGGATCTGAGGAGGTTTTAAAGTATGGATGGGCTGTCCAAATACTACAAGCGTTTGTGTAAAGGTGATGAATCGCTCCTGAGACAGTGTTTGCGAAAGCAGCATTGCTTTGGTGTTGCTTCCTGTTGTTCTTTTCTGCTCCCTGAGGCTGGAGATGTGTGGCAGACAAGGAGCAGACGTGGTAAGGAGAGGACCACAGCTCCATGGATGAATGTGATACATACCAGAGGTGGTCTCTGTAAAACCGGTGTCTGTGGTATAAACTGCTGTTCATCCTCTCTTTACAGTTAATAGAGAGAAAGGTCCTTTCATATTCTGTCCTAAAGCCTGGGCTTAAATAGTTGTCTGCACTGAACCCCGGCAGCCTGGTTACTTTGACGTTTAGGGGGTAATTCTTCTGAGCGGGTGTTGGTCTGCGCCTTAGGCTGGGACTGTGAGCAGCCTCGACTCCGCTGACTGCCACACGAGTCCAGAGCACATAGCTCGGGTGAACAACAAGAGTCCTTCATCCCGAGGGAAGGAATCCCACTCCAGAGTAACACCTTGAAGGGATGGGTACAAATCGGTATGCATTGCTGGTGCCCAGCACTCCTGGAAAACATGCCGATGCTTATCTGAAAAAATCCAGAAAAAATGCCAGTTAAAAAAAATCCCTGTTCTAGGGAGCCATAGCTTTCCCAGGCTTCAAATATGTCTCACTGCAAAACAAGCGGAAGCTTTTCTGAGTGGGAGTCAATCACTTCAGCCACCCCTTTCCTCCCTCCCTGTTTCTTTTCCATGCACTACAATCACAAAGGTGTCTATTCTCCTGTAGTTCTCCAAGGAAATCTCTGAGGACTACCAGAACCAATCTTACCAGCAAGAAGAACCCCCATATGTGAACATCAAACAGCATGCGATGTCAGAAGACAGCAGTGTCCAGTCGACGGTACACGTGCTAGAGCAACCAGTGCTTTCTTTGCCCTCTTCGCACATAGAAGAAGTCGATAGCCTGCCAAAGGCTTCTACAGCTTCCACCATCGTCTTTGACCAGGAAGAGAAAGGGGAAGAAGTGGAAGAAGAAACTGAACATGAGAAAGAAGTGAAGTCTATCCTCAGGACAGACAGGCGTGTGGCAGATGATGGCTACAAAGCTGTGTGGTTTAAGACTGATGTGGATCCAGATGCTGGAGAGAGGGTTGAAGTGATTGAGGAAAATGCAGCAGCTGGTGGTGATGACAGTGACCAAGACCTGGAGAAGAATGAGAAAGAGGAAGATGATGATTATGACAATGACAGTCACCACAGAGGGCTGGGAGTGTCCTTTGCGCCAGAGAGCTCATCCCTCCCAGTTGCAGAAGGGGTAGTCAACAGGTCTCACACAGATGCAATGGCAGAAGATGACAATAACTTGTGATGGAATCAGGTCTGTACTCCCTGCCCCAAAAATGGGATGATCTCAGCTGCTTTGCTGACATGAAACCCATCTTTCTGCCCAGCAAGGAAACTGGAATACAGGAGGATGAGGTTGCCTGTTCTGCTTGTCTGAACACAGCAATTAAAGCTGGAAGAGGTTACAGCTAATTCAACCTTTTAGCAAGACCCTGAAATATTACTTAAGATTTTGGGTAGGGAGAACACATGTCCCATGTCACCACCTTCCTGCCTGTTCTCCTGGGGCCCTTTACATCACATTTCGCAAACTGGCTGCAAGGTACAGCAGAGATGTAGCTGAACTGACTTTGAGGGAGTTAGCCCAGCTCGTGGTAGCAATTTAGTTACACAGCCCAGTGTTCATCTCTGGTTGGTGGATAAATAAGCCGGCACTGCCTTGTTGGCTGTTCCCTTTAGGGCGTTACGGTTTGATGGCAGCTGCAGGGTGTAAGCCAGCACGAGTCACCCTGCCCCTGCAGTTGCTCGTAGGGCTGTATGCAGGAGCTCACTCCAGGGCTCTGCTCTCTGCTGTGCTGGACTCTGCTCCCAGCACAAGCAGCTGCCATGTGCCACCACGGTCCTCGTCCTGCCAGCAGCCAGGAGTTTACATGCTCAGGAACTGCTGCTTCCTGTATCACTGGTAAGCAGTGACTCATCACGTGTTCTTTACTGAAGGACCTTGTCATCAGTTTTTCTGTGTCATAAACCCACTAATTTTGCACTGCAGGATTGCAACAAAAGAAGTCTCACAGTAGAGAAGCAAAACCAATAAATAATCCTGTCTTTTCCCTGCAAACCAATCTCCACATTGCTGACATTACTCCACATAAACCCTTGAGAGAGAGAAACTAAAGTATGGCTGCTTGGATCTGCATGTACAGCAAAGCATAAAGGATTTCCAAGGAGGCTTTTATCCTCTTGGTCCATGTTTTATTTCTGTACATCTCTCTGTCCCAGTGTTGCTAGTGCTCGGTTCTGCTCTCCGTTCTCTGAGGAGTGCTGCCCTTGCCCTTTGGACTTCAGGAACTGCACTTTTGCTGAAGGTGGAGCAGCTTTCCTCCTCACTGCAGTAAAGTTATTTGCCTGGAAATTGCAAGTGCACTTAGCAGGATTAAGGAGGGTGGGGAGTGTGCCGTGTGTTTGCCATGTAAGCACAGTTCCTCCAATAGCTTAGGGTTATCTCCAGCAGACATTTCCCATGCGACTGAGAGAACTCTCCAGCAATTGCTAATCCAGCACCTTTAGTCACCAGCAAGGGTAGAGCCCAGCCTGCCCTCCACACTCAGAAGAGGGTTGGTGATGGGTGGGCGAAGCTGGAATGTTTCTAGTCTGATCCCTTCCAGCCATTTGCTTTTTTCACTTCTGGCTAAAGATCCAAAAATGTGCCACCAGCTTGCTGCTCCATTTCCCTCATTGTTGTGCCGTATGGGATCTCTGCCTGTCTGCTGGCACACTGTTGTCCGTCTGTCTTCCCTCTGCTGCTGGGTTGTTTGGGCTTTAGGGCACATGTGTTGGCACACTGATTTATGGACTTCCTCAATTTGCAATCTGTACTCATCTGTTGGTGCTTCATCTTCTTATTGGTGTGTTTCTCACTCTTTTAGCCTTTTGTGTTGGCATGCTATTAATATTGGAGCCCAGGCACCCTCCATCTGCAATTCGTGAGCTGCTGGTGCTCTGGCTTCCCCGGGCTGGCGTGCGGTTGAAATCCCGTCCCTGT
Source organism: Streptopelia decaocto (assembly GCF_964273445.1). Classification (NCBI taxonomy): domain Eukaryota; kingdom Metazoa; phylum Chordata; class Aves; order Columbiformes; family Columbidae; genus Streptopelia; species Streptopelia decaocto. The sequence continues at coordinate 67,756,305 of NC_138661.1, forward strand.
GCTGCTCTCCTGTTGGCCGTTCCTTCCTCTGCAGCACCAGCTGCTTGGGCTGCTCCCCCACAAGCTTTCACGTTTTCCTTCTTTTATCCTGCAATATTTGTACTGGAAATATCCAGAAGTTTGTGCTTGTTAAGACAAAAGTTAAACCGCAGCACTCAGAAGGGAAGAAGTGTGTTCAAATAGTGCCATCCCACGGACAGCAAAGGTATCTTTTATTCTACACAGCTTGCATGAGAAAGCAGAAAGTGAAGGCTGTAAAGCTGAATTGAAACCAGCAGACACAAGCAGGCAAATTTGAAAGGCAAGTAAAATACAGACGTTTTACCTTCGGGAAGTAACAGAAACAAAAAAATTTCCAAGTGTCTGAAAATCCATTTCTGCTCGCCCAAGTCCTGACCCCATCTAGGACTCCAGAACCTCCAGATTTCATTAGGTCTTCATTGGCATAGCTGACAGCAAGTGCATCCTTTTGTCTTTTGTGTCTCCATGAGAAAAATGACTTTGGTATATGGCTAATTAGTGTGCAAAGGACACTTCTGGGTTTCGTTTTGAAGGGATGAAGGATAAAGTGGAGACCTATTCTCTTTGTGTGTAGGACAGCAGAACTACCTAGCATTTACCTGAACCAGCAGTGAACCTCATCTCATCAGTCACATGATCCAGAGAAAATTATTCAAAGAACAACTTCCAAATGACAGTCAACTGTAGACGACTTGTTTTAACCTGATTTGCCTTGGACATACAGTGTCTTTAGCACCAAAAGGGATACTTTCTTCATTGAAAAAAATAGTCAGTTCAAATTTTACATGTTAAAATCAGTCACACACACACACACTGATCTGCATTCAAGATTTCACAGGATTTCCTTCACTACCATCTGACTAGATAAAAACATTGTGTTATAAGACTTGTGTGTATATACGATTGAAAAAGAAAACTTTGATTCAACTCAAACTCAGAGAACTGTCCAAGACAGAAGCTGTTGTAGAATGTCAGGATTTTAATAAAACTTAAGCCTTTGTTACTAGGTTTAGCTTTGGGTTATTGCTCTCATCTCTGTTAGCTGGACATGTTGCAGCACACATGTTGCTCTGTATCTGAGCCAGAATTCACAAACAGAATCAAAACCAGCCCCAATTATCAAAGAGGGTACATTTTCTCAGAAAACTTATTCAGGGCAATATTCAACAAGTGATTCAGCACACAGTTCCATAGTTTTATAAAACACATGCTGACGACGACATCCTGATACGAAAGTTCTATTTATAACAATGGCAATACTCATTATATGAAATCCTGCAGAAAAATGTAGGTGAAAGGACCGAAATTCCAAAGTAAGTAATAATCTTAGAACAGCAGGGATTTAGCATTCACTCTAAGCATGTTGTATCTTAACTTGTTGTACATTGTCCTCAAGAGCTGCTCAGGATCTCTGCTTTCATTCCTTATCTTTTCCTCTTCGAAAGGCTTAGGTAAGTGTCTGTTCTCAAGCTTGGAAGCTGGTTATTATACCATGGGTTAGTCCTCTCTGAAACTGCAGGAGATGCAGGTCTGGGAGTGCTCCTGGAACACATCAAACAAAAGATGTGTTAGAGGAAAAGTAGTTGCACCCTTACAAAGATCCCAGCACACAGAATCTAATGTATTTGAAATAAGGCACAGAGAGATTGCTGTGATGAATTCTAGAGACCACATTTCTGTTTTTCACCCTGTTTTTCTTGAAGTTGAGATAAACACTTGTATGGTAAGTCTTAATAGAATAGCTGAAAAATTTAAGAGATCATATTATACTTGATGTTATGCTTGGATTTGTATATCTTTATGCATATATCATGCATTTTATTGTAAAATAAGTATGATAACTGTTGTTTTGTTTAAAACAAGACCAGTTTTCTGTGAGTTTTCCCTTCAGCCAAGTTCTTCTAAGGAACTGCACTTTTCTGAATTTGGCTGCGTGTTTTTTCAGACGCCGTTCGCTCCGGAGCTGCTAACGGTAGCAACGGTACACAGAAGAGCCCTAGGTTTAGCCTTATTATTATGGAATAGCGTGATTATCACATACCAAATTTGCTTTATGAGAAATATTTTTTTTAATTGATCACCTTTCCAATAATAGCAGGCAGCTAATCTAGATTACTCACAGGAAATTTCTGTCCACGTCTAAGGGAATTATTTTTGCAGCTGCCTCATATTTCAGTTTTTGTAGATACACAGTGCAGAAGGAAGACATCTGTACATTTAAGACCCTGAAAACATTGTTTTTTATTTAGATCTCAACTGTCACTTAAAGAAAAGTTAACAACTAGTCAGGGACACCTGAAAAGTGAGCTTTTCTGTGATAACAAAGGCTAGTTGCATGCCGAAAGGAGTGTGTTCCCCTCAGAAAAAGTGAGATAAATATTTATGTGTTTCAGACAGAGAAATAACCCGGAGAAACGAGCAGATTCGGGTCACCAGCAGAGCCACTGGTGGGTCAGAGGAGCATCAGAGCTGAGCGAGAGAAATGATGGGGGCACACGCGAGCAGGAACAGGACGCGGGAGTGTTCCTTGTGGCGACAGCTGCCTTTTAGACGGGATCAACCAGAACGTCATTAACTAGAAAATTTATTATGTAGCTCCGCTTGCTGCACGCGGGCGGCGCGGGCAGCCTGAGGTGAGCCCCTCTTTCCCCTGATGCACCGGGGCGGCAGGGCCGGTTGGGGCGGAGCCAATCAGGCGTGGCGTGGCGAAGGGGGCGGCCAATGGGGAGGAGGCTGGCGGCCGATGAAGTTTGAATTTTTGTACGGGCTGAGGCAGCGCTGCCGTTAACGGCGCTCGCGAGGGACCTGAGGCGGCTGCGCTGGGGTGCGTGTGGCTGCGGTTTTGGCGGGCGGCGCGGGCTGAGGGGAAGCTCGCTCTTCCCGCTGGCTGCTGACGGGAAAGTGCGGGGAAACTTATCCCGGTGTGAGGGGAGAGCGGCCGGAGGTGCGTCCCGGGGACCAACCGCCATTCTGGGACCGCGTAGGAAACGGCTTCTCCTCTGGCCCTGCGCGAGCGGGGAGCCGTGAGGGACAGTCCCGCCAGCCCGCTGCAGCTCGTAGCTGAAGAGCCAGAGGGGCCTGGCTCGGTATGCGGTGCTGCCGAGGGGCCCTCGGCCGGAGTTGGCCGCTCGCCACCTGAGGGGGCTGCGGATTGGGAGGAGTGTGGGACCACGCAGGTGGGGAGGGAAACACCGAGATTTTACTAGCCTTTGTTCCCTCAGATTCTTCATTGTAAATAATTGTGGGGGTTTTGTTGTTGTTGCTGTTTTTTTGTTTGGTGGTTTTTTTTAAAAATATGTATATATAATTCCCATGGAGAGGAAATGAATGCATAATTCCCTCTAAAAGTTGGGGAACTGAACGGTAGGCTTGTGGCCACACAGAAGGTGTGTGGTGGGTCGGCTAATGAAAGCCAGTTCTGTCAGGTTTCAGGTCAATTTCCTGTTGTTTTTGTTGTTAATGTAGAATTGAAAGGAGAGGCTGTCATGTCACAGGACTGCAATGACGAGTGGGAGCTGAGCAAAGAGAACGTGCAGCCCCTTCGGCAGGGCCGTGTCATGTCCACCTTGCAGGAAGCGCTGGCTCAGCAGGACACCTCCATCCACACTGCTGTTCAGCTCAAAAAACAGTGAGCAATGTTTGGACACCTCCTTTCCCCTTGTCTTCCTGCCTCCTCGTCAATTTTTTTTTGTCATAGGCATTAAAAAAAGCAGAACATAACAGAAGTTTAGTAACTGATGTCTATGCTACTATCACAGCCCAGTTATTTAGGACTACTTGGTGTGGGTGCTGTACAGCATACACTACAATTTTCAGGTTGGCAATGGAGCCTTTAAACAGCGAACACCAGGGAGATTTGCTTGTGCTTTTAAATGTACTCACATAATTTATAAAGAGGAGAGGTTTGGGGTTTTTTTTTGTCTTTCCTACAATAGTCTATTGAAGCAAGGTATTTCTCAGGAGATAAATACTTCCTGCTATCATAATGTAGGCACAGGTATCTCTGTGTGTCTTGTCATGCCAAACCACCTAGGTGGTTTCATGTGAAGTCGGCAGGACCTATAAACAGCTGCCCAGTACTTACTGACCCAGTGCCTATCAGCTGTATCTGGATTTTTTTTTTTTTTAATGGAGTGCCATGGAATTGTTATTGTACTGGGCTCTGCAAGATGGTTTGTCCAACTTGACTCGTTATGTTTGTGAGGTGTAATGGTTGAGCAGAGCCTCCCAAGAACAAAGGGCTCCCTGGGGAGCACTACAGGATGAAGTTGGAGCCACTGTCAAACCCAGGCTAATGTTCTTGTCTAACTCAAGCTGCAAGGTTGTTTTCTTTCTTGAAGTGCTGCCTGAGGGTGAAGTCTTCATGTTGTAGGGATGGAATGATGCACAGTAGTTGAAGAATGAGACAAGGTGATGGCAACTGTCAGTGTGGCCACTTAGATGTGTCTTCACTGTGCCTTCTGGTACAGTTCTGTAGTTGTCTGATCATCAGCCTTTTCCATCATCCTGTGTGTGTATTCCAACCTCTTTCTATACTTAAATAAGGGACGTTTCATACAAAAATTTAATTTCGCGATATATCTGTCTGCTAATAATTTTTCATAACGCAGCAAGTGTTCTTTCAAAGGAGTCCATATTAGCTTTGGGCTAGTGGAAATTCTTGGAAATATCCTTTGGAAAGATGCATATCTGTTCTTGCAAAATAATGATACATTTCCTAGCACTTCCATTTTTGAAGAAGAGTGCAAAAGCTTTTGATTGTTTTGGTCTCAGTAAAAGCTCAAGTCTAAATATATATTAACCCGTTTGTTTGTTTGTTTGTTTTTCCTTAAATAAACCTACAAAATCATATGAGTGAGAGCAATTGCCTTAGTTTACATTGTAGAAAACATGTTGTGTACTTGTATTTATTGGATGGAGGCTGAGGGGAGACCTTGTTGCTAGTTGTAGACAACTACCTGAAGGGAGGTGGTGGCATGGAGGCTGTTAGTCTCTTCCCCAAAGTAGCAAGTGACAGAACAAGGGAAAATGGCCTCAAGTTGTGCCAGGGAAGGTTTAGATTGGATATTAGGAAAAAATTCTTCCTGGAAGGGGTTGTCAGGCATTGGAACAGGCTGCCCTGGGCAGTGGTGGAGTCACCATCCCTGGAGGGGTTTAAAAGGCGTTTAGATGAGGTTCTTAGGGACTAGAGTTAGGTTATGATTGGGCTTGATGATCTTGAGGGTCTCTTCCAACCAAAATGATTCATTCTATGAGATTCTTTTTTTTTTTTTAGGGAGTTTGAATCAGAAATCCGATTTTACTCTGGAGATGATCCACTGGACGTCTGGGATCGGTAAGTGTCCTTTTATTTCAAAGGAAAGAATAGAAAGGTCAGATATCCTTCTAAAAGCTACTATAATTTAATAATTAAAAGAGAACATATTATTCAAAAAACTGTTATAGAGTTGATATTTCAATACTATGCCTGATTCTTTTTTTTTGTCTCCTTACATTGTACAGAAATAGAATCCTTGTATTTTATTCAGAACTGATTTCCTATGAATATATTCTATTTCTAGGTACATCAAGTGGACAGAGCAAACCTTCCCTCAAGGTGGAAAGGAGAGTAATCTCTCAGCAATATTGGAAAGGGCAGTGAAAGCACTCAATGAACAGCGTCGATACTACCAAGATCCCCGCTATCTTAACCTCTGGCTCAAGTTTGTGAGTGTTCTGTGAATGTGTCTTCTGTGCTGCTTTTCTTGGTACTCATCATGGCATTTGCACAGTTGTTTGTTTGTAACAACAGAGTCACAGAATATGTTGTACAACTGGTGCAATATTAGAAGTATCTCTCTGCAAACATGTTACCTACTCCACGTTTTCAAAAGGATTTCAGACCTTTTTTAGGATTATTCAGTTTGGACAGCTACAAACTCCATAAGTTTTGTTTTGGAAAAGCTAGTGCGAATGAGTTTAAGGAGATAATCAAGTGATTTAAAGGAAGATTTAATTGAGGAGGCTCCATAGCACAGTGGGTAGAGCTGTGATCTAGAAGACATGTGGTCATGAGTTCATAGTCCCACTGGAGCCTGGGGGACTCTGTAGCAGCTACAAAGATCTTCAACTTGATCTTGACCTTCTGGGTTGGAAGGCTGGTCTCCCTTCATGGAAGGGAACCTGAGAGGGGCAGGAGCCTGCAGGAGCAGCCATAAGGTGAACCCACGGGAACAGAGCTGGAGCTTAGGAATAAAAAGAGAATTTGGAAGGAGGGGGCAGGCTCTTCAAGAAGAATACAAGAATTCTGTGAGGTGACGCAGGGAGAAAACTAAAGGGCCAAAACCCAACTTCAGCTGAGCCTTGCTGCTAAAAGGCAACAAGAAATGCTTGAAATGAAAAAAAAAAGTTCTGAATTCACAGGTGCATGCTATTAAATGTGAAGCAATCAGAAAGTAATAGTAATTAATCTGGGCCCAAGTTTTTGTTGTTCTCATCTTCTTAAAAGCAGCTTCTCTCCAGGTTTAGCTTCTTGAGCTGATGTACTAGTTCCAAAACTGATAAGAAATATGTTATCCTTTATCTAAAGCTAAAATGACTATTCTCAGGAATACTAATATGACATAGTTCAATCATTGAATTATCTCTGATTAAAAAAAAAAAAATCTAAGAAATTACGGACTTGGAATAGATAGGCTAAAATTAAGGGATTAGTAGCAATATTGACAAATGTATACATGCAGTCAGAGGTTTTTCTCATTATTATTCTTTTCCTATTGAATTCATTTCCTTTACCTTGTGCATTGTGAGACACAATACAATTGCATGTCCTGGCTTTACAGCTTCTCCTGTAAGACTTGTATTGAAATTAATGGGATGCCTCTTGCAGGAGGCATCAAAAAGCAGACAGGGACTTGGAATCCTTTTTAGTCCAATGTGAGTACTGAAATTCTTTGATTGTTTCAGGGAGATTGTTGTAATGAGCCCTTGGATCTGTACAGTTACCTGCATAGCCAGGAAATTGGCACAACTCTGGCACTACTCTACATCGCATGGGCAGAAGTACTTGAGGCTAGAGGAAATTTTAAGAAAGCGGATCAGATATTCCAGGAAGGTCTTCAGCGCAAGGCTGAGCCTTTGGACAAACTCCAGTCCCATCACAGGTAAGTTTCCAGCTAAAGGGATGAACTGAGAGTAGTCCTGTGTGATTCAGTGAATACCTGGTATGGTGAATTTTATGCTGACTTCTTCAATGTTTTTTTTCAGGCAGTTTCAGACCCGTGTTTCTCGACAGACACTGCTTGGACTTGAGGAAAGTTCTGATGAAACAGATATGGGTCTTCTGGGAGCTGCAGAACCTCAGAGAAGCTCACTGGCAGATCTAAAAGGCAGGGGGAAGAAAAAAGTGAGAGCCCCAATTAGTCGTGTAGGAGATGCACTGAAAGGTACATTCAGTTGCATAAACCACATATTATTACTGGAAGAGTTACGTATTTTTGTTGTGGAATTTGCACTTGAGTGTGATAACGTAAAGGTTAGTTTGCATAAATCTTTTTGCTTGCAGCCACAAACGAAAACAGAAGCTTCCAGGCTCGTACTTCTCAGCAGCTTTCAAACAACCCGAGTTTTGCTGTATTTGATGAAAATTCAGCTTCAGCTTCTGGACCGGAGATTCCCGTACTTACCCCACAGCCGTGGGCAGCACCGCCAGTTCCGAGAGCCAAGGAGAACGAACTAAGTGCAGGACCTTGGAACTCTGGCAGGGTAAGGAATCTCAAAGTAGACTGGCAAAAGAGGAAAGTGTGTGTGAGGTGACTTCTAATCTTTGGGACGAAGGTTGTACTTTTTCCCTTGCCTGGGGTTTGTGTCTATTTGTAACTACAGATCTTCCTAAAGAGTCTCTGGCTATGTGCAACCTATTCAGGTTTAGCAAGCTGATCTTGCTAGAATGAGTTTTAAAACTCTCTAGAGTTCTTAAATCAAGAAATTAGAATTCTTGTTAACCAGAAAAATTGGTAGAGGTGACCTGCCGAACTGTTTGCAGAGCAGAAAAAGAATATAAGAGGGAAAACACTAGTCAAAGAAAGGGAGAGAAGCCGCATATTAGTTAGTTCTGTAAGAAAAACAAGAGTTAAATTGATATGATACAATAGAACCAGAAGGAAGAACTTGTTGCTTATTTTATGAAAATAGGGCATGTACAGCATTCTGCAAGCCTGTTTTGAAGTACTTGTGAGGAAAACAGAACAGTGGAGATCAAAAGAATTGAACTACTGTATCAATGGAGTATTTATCGTGACAATAGGATGACAGAAAGTAGGTTCCACTGGTTTAAACCAGTGCTGGAGACATGAAAAGAGTCAGCTGTACTACACGTGCTTAAGCTGTTCTAGAGAAATTATACAAGATATCTGGAGAAAATTAATCCTATGAAATCAAGTTTGTTTCATAGGTCCTTAGCTACCCCTCATTGTCCCCCTGCTCTTTGTAGATTAGAGAGGAAAAACAGAAAGTAATCAGGTGATAAAAATATTTTAGACTTAACTTATAACAACTTCTATATTGAGAAGCTTAGAAACAAAAATTAGGATGAGAGGAGGAAAGAAAATGGGCTGAAATTCATGGAAACTCCAGGAATAATTACTACCAGATACAAAGCAATTTGATTAAGTGAATGGAAAAGTTCAGAAAATCACAGGTTTAATTTAGCTGCGAAGAATGAGGAGGAGGAATTATTAATGTAGAACTTCTGTTTATCAGTTGCCTCGCTTTGGTCTGCTTAACACATTCGTTCTGGTCCCCAAGTACTTTTGTATTCTTTTATGTTTTTCCTTAGTGTTCTTTCTGTTCCCCTTTAATGAAATTCATTAGATTTAATTAAAAAAAAAATCTGCAACTAGCAGAAGAGTTAAGGATGTTTAATTCCCCTCCAGTGAAGTGTGGTGCTTATTCTGGCTTGTATTACAGTGAGAGAATAACCTCTTGTGTGCGCTTTGAGATAGTAAAAGCTGCACAGAGGAAAGAGGTTTTTCTTTTAGTGCCAGTGTGAAGATAGATAAGTAAACAGTTTGAAAAATGGTGGAAAAGAGAAGCCAGTTTGTGAAATAACCCCACCATGTAACTTCTTCTGCTTAAGATTCTAGGGGAATTTCAAATAGGCAGATGAGGGTAACATGTTGTCAGACTAAATTCCATTTGTCTTCTCTTAAATAATGGACCTCAGGAGCAGTTAAGGGATTTTTGTTGTCTCTGAATGACCTCTGAGAGGAAAATTGAGAAGTCTGGAACATCTTGGTGGGCAGCAGAAAGAATAATATCATAGAACTGGGACAGTCTTGGTTGAAAAATTAGGACTATAGCATTTTTGGAAAACAAACAAGAGGAGTGACTAGAATACCCAGCTTGACCAGCATTTCCTCAGAATAACAAAAACTAGGTACTGATGAGGACACAGGAAGAGCGTGTCTTGCTTTTTTTAGGTACCGGTTCTCAGCTGATGGTCTGTAGCAGTTTATGGATCAGAACAGAATTCATTCTATAAATTAATCTTGAAAAAGTTTCAGGTTTAACTTTTTAAATAGCAAACTATAAATGAGCCAAACACTGGGAAAAGGTATATTCAGAGTATAGAGGAATATGGAGTCTAAAAATGAATCTTTAAGCTGTTAACATTGACTTTTCCTTCCTCAGCGTCCTCGCAGCAGTGCAAATTCTGGTGTAGAAGTGCCTTGCCCACTGCCCAATTTCACCCCGTATGTGGAAGAGTCGGCTCAGCAGCAAGACATGTGAGTCTTTGCTTCAGTTTAAAATGGGGTCTGCGTTTGAGATTATCAAAGCTGCTTTGTAAGATTCTGACTCATTTTGCCAAGTAGCCAAGCCTCTATAGCTACAAAAAAATTAGAAATCTGTCAACCTGGAAGCTCTTAGTTCTCTAGCTTGATAGCAGAGGCTTTAGTGGAGAATGTGTAAGGATGTGGGAAGTATTTGACTATTGCTGCTCATTATTTGGGAGCCTACATCATACTTATATATGCTAATTAGTTGAATCGCTTAACTCGACGTGTTTACACGAAACCACAATTACCTCTCTTAGGATGCTGTTTACTCTGAAAGCAGCTCTGAATTGAGACAGATTTACTGCTGTTTTCCTCTATATTGGGAAGTCTGTGCTCCATCTATCTGGAGTTTTATTCTGAAACAAGCGATCAAAGTTTCCATGACAACAGTGTTCCTTAGCTCATGGAGGAGTGTGCTGTTTTGCCTGAAATTACCTTCCCGCTTGTACAGTGCTCACTGAAATGCTGATAAATCCCAGGAGATTTATCCTGCTGTTTTGTTGGAGCAGAGGAAAATGTGTTATTTTGCAAAGCTGCTGACCTTTCTTTTTCTATGGCTAATGATGGCCACAGAATGCGTAGGCTCTTCCTAAGAGAGAAGTGGAAAAGAACGTTTGATATTACTAACAGCTTCCATGGCTCTGAATTGCACATAATCAAGAAGCACTGAAAGGTGGCAAACAGCGTGGATTTTTCTTGTGGGTTTTGTGTGTTGCATGTGGACTGCAGAATCACTCTGACCAAGGACACACCGTGCTTTAGTTTAAGACTATGTAAAAATTAAGTTTCTCTTTAAGCAATAAGACTATTTCTTGCTCCTGGAAGTCAGTGGTGCCATAGAATTAAAGCTCTTGACATGCTGGTCTCTCAGACAAAGACTCATTACTTACAGAAGGCAGCATCTTTTTATACCAGGGAAAAGGATGAAGTGAGTGGGAATTGAACATCATGCTAAATTAGCTGTAAGCAACTTGAGCGTAGAGTTTGTAGGCAGTTTTATTCTATGTAGTTGAAAGTTTAAAAGCAGATTTTTTTTTTTCTGCCTTTGACTTCGTTTTCTCCTGATGCCAGGGTTGTAAACCAAATCAAGTCTGAAAGTGTTACATTTAAACTCAGCAAACATAATGCAAATCATGCCATCCATTGTCATCCAGAGAAGGACCCTGTAGTGATCTTGGTAACAAGCCTCCAGCCCCACAAAAAAAGCTTTAAAGATCCCAGCCATGAGGAGCACCTCTTTGCCTCATTTCCCAAATTCACCTGCAAAACAAAACAGATGACTTAGAACTGTGCACTGTGTTTGCTTTTGAACTGTTTACCCAGAGCACAGTTAACACCTTTTTTTAAGGTCATTTGTTCAGATCATCTTTTATTGAGGTACAGAAAATTGCTGGAGTCATCTGGATTACTGGCATCTGTAAAACTGTACAAATTCTGGTTTGTCTCTCCTGAAATGAGCAATGTAGTACATTCAAAAAGCACTTCCAAGCTAAGAAATAGACTGTTACTGACTCCTTTCGCTGTACAGGGATGGAAGTGTGTGTTTGTTTTGTAATGAGGCACTTCATTCTTGTCACTCAGCATGTCACCCTTGTCACACACAGACTGATAGAGCTCAAGCAAACATAGATCCTGTTGCAGAATGCACAGCAATTCAGAGTATCATAAGAATTGTATTTGTTGTTGAATGGGCCTTATTAACACTTGGTTTTGTTTTTATTACACAATTCGGAGTTGGTATGCTAGCCTCGTACGTGCTATCATTCCATTTTTCTTGTTTCTTTTTTGCGTCAAAAGGACAGAATGTCTTTACAATATTCCACAACTTGATTCTGAAATGAGCTATTTTTGCTCCCATGCTTGCTTTTCTGTGTTACAGTGAAGTACATATAATAAAAGTAATAATTGCATGTTTTTTCAGGACTCCCTGCAAAATTGAGCCCAGTATAAACCGTGTTTTAAGTGCTCGCAAACCTGAGAAAGAGGAGGACCCACTACAGCGAGTGCAAAATCATCAGCAAGATACTCAAGAAAAGAAAGAGTTGGTGATGTACTGTAAAGATAAAGTTTATGCTGGAGTCGAAGAATTTTCTTTGGAAGAGATCCGAGCTGAAGTCTACAGAAAGAAAACAAAAAAGAAAACCGAAGGTATGCTTCAAAATGGGATGACATAAGACTTGAAGATAAAATCATAAAATTGTGCTTCTTATCAGTATACAGCTGTCTGTTATTGCAGCTAGTTTTCTTTTTCTACTGGAATAGTTATTTAACTTCTCTGAGGTACAGAGAAAGTAACATACCTGACAGCTTTACAAGTAAACCATGAAATGGGGAAAGAAGACCAGAGGTTTTAGCCCCCTTAAAAATAATTCAGGCTTCAGCCACAGATTGCACATGAAATATGCATCATGCCTTAAAAGCTTCTCTCCCTTAGAGGAGATGCAGGCCCTAGCACAGAAGAAGGAAGAAATACAAAGGAAAATTGAGGAGCTGGAGAAGAAATTAGAGAAAGAAGAGGACAAGCAGCAACAACCACTTGAACAGGTACTGTCCTCATTTAACTGTGCTTGTACAAATAGCTACTATTTTAAGTAAAATACCAAAGGAGGAACTATATCTGTTTTTCTTTAGCTAATATTTCTTAAACGTTTTGAAAGGATGATTTAGTCTATTTTATGCATACATCAACCAGTAGATGAATGCTCAGAGAAATATTTATTTTCTTCTCCCCGACCTGCTCCCAGTTCATATCCTCTCACTGTAGGAATGTAAATCAAAGACTTCAAGGTATTAGATTTTTCCTTTTCTGAGCAGAGTATCCTTCACACAAGCACACTCTGGTCTGTCATTGCTTACCTAGCAATGTTTAAACCCCAGTTTTCTTATAGGTTGCAAATAACAAGTAGAAGTTAATTATTTTAAAGCTTTTCCTTTTTCCAGCTTCATCAGTTGGGCTAATAAAGTCTGTTCTGTCTTCCCCCTCCATCCCCATTTCCAAAACAAGGCCTTAGAGTAAATATTTTAAATAAGGAAATACAAGGTGGGATGAATTTGATGTGAGCTATGTAAGCTCTTATGTATGTCTTCAGTAGCTGGAGTACAACTAAAATCTGTGAAAGTTATATATGGTTGCAAAGATTAAAATTATGCATTTTAACTACACTAAACGATAAGAATGGACTTTATTTTCATGCGAGTAAATTAAGTACAAATAAAAATGGCTGAAGATGGCTATTAATCCATGAGGGCTTTAATGACCTATGCAGCATTATCGTAATGTTCTTTGAACCTTGTTGCATGGCTTGTGAGTCCATTACTGTAGAACCAAAATATGGTTTTGTTTCTACAGCCAACAGATATAACAGAAGCTTCACCACCTATGGGACTGCAAGGATTTACTTCTTCCAGTGCGACAGAAGTTGGGGAGAAGCAGCATCAGTTGCAAAGGTAATACAGGTTTTTCTTTGTCAGCAATGAGAGAACTTGTGGGGATAATTAATTATGAGTGACATGGCTCACTAACAGATAGGCAGAGTGGAATATACCCCTAGGCATCAGCCTGGAAACAGGATCTGTAATCTATCTCTGTATATTTTTGATTATTTTTCTGAGGGATCTTAGTGTCTTACAAGTAGCAAGTGTCAGCTTGGCTTGCCTTTTTGACCAAGCTTATTTATGTTTTGTGAACACGTGTAAATTATAAGAAACAAGTTTGTATCTTTTTCACAGTGAATTCCAGGCCTCTGAAGATGCTCAGCTACATAAACCATTTTGTTCTGAGGGTAAGTGTTTAATTTTTTTACCACTAAGGAGAAGGCAGTGTTAAAGGGAAGTGTTCTTTTATATGAATAGCAAGACTGCAACAAGCTAAACTCAAAAGTCTAGGTGGATTAGAAGAATGAAAATGAGAACATGCTAGAAGTGCCTTTAACTGTATTCAGTAAAAGAATGAGCATCTGAGGTCTGAGAACTGTCACTATTTGAAAGCACTTTTGAGAAGAAGAGCTTTTTCTTCTTTTACTGACTGAAGAGCTTGTTTCACACTTTCATATATGTAGTCTTACTAAAGTGAGTAGAAGAGTTTTAACACTAAGATTGATACTGTCTTAAGTACTTTTTCCTCAGAGGATTTGGTAGAGGAATACAATCAGAAATTATATATTCACTGTTGTTGTTGGGAAGGGCGCATGCTGAAGAAATTTACTGTTGACCTGAGCTGACTACTGTTACTGTTGACAGGGGTGATCCGGTCTCTTGATGTATGCCCAGATACACAAAGGGGAAATGTGCTTTTAGACTCTGAGTCTGAACAGGGGGAACGGAGAGATGAGGCCAGTCTTGGAAAAAAAGGTACGAATTCTGAAGCTGGCTAACATAAAAGTTATAAAAGTGTGGTTTGTTAACATGACAAAACCAAGCCTTTTAAAACAGGTTTATCTAAATGTCAGTTCTGTAACTTCTTGCTAGGAGTGGTATCTCTAAGACTGTATATTAAATGTTTTAAATAGCATTGGATACACTGTTGTGGAGAAACTTGATATTGTAAAGCATCTTGGGTTTTCTTTACAGATGTCCGTCTCCTTCCTCCACCAGATCCTGCTACGTCTTTCTCTGTATTTGATGAATCCTCTACTTTGGCAAATCAGAATATAAGGTAGAATTATTCAAGACCTAGATTTCAGAGGGAGTGAACAGTGAAGTATCAAACCACTTTCTGTAGCAGCTGAAATACAGTACTGTTTCTTGGATGGATGTGGGGTGGGTTTTTTTGTTTATATTTGTATTTTTTGTTTGTTTGTTTTATTCCCTTACTCTACTTGGAAAGTCCATGATGAAGAAGTACTCTCCTGTTGTTCCTCCTCAATCTAGAACTATTTAAGCTGCTACATAAACTTTGTTAATTTTGGAGAGCTGTCTATATTGTGGTTTACTGGTAGTTATGTAGTAGAAAGTGGTAGATTGAAACTGTCAAGCTTAAACTCTTAAGGGGAATCTCAGTTGAGGATTGGAAGCTACTCTAATAAATATTTAATGGAATATAACTTTATCTTAGTTGTTCTGCAGATCATACACAGAAAAGTGCCCGTCGCCCTCTTGCTGTTCGTAAACCTTCAGATTCTCTAACTGCAAAGGAGAACATCCCACCAGAACCCTGTGTAAGGAAATTATTTACCCCATTTACTGCCTGTCAAGGAGAAACCAACATAGAATGTCTTGCTGTTTAACTGAGTGAGACTGGTTGGACTGATGTGATGTGTGATAAGCAAGGATTCTAAACTTGTTTCTGGCATGGCAATACTTGAGTTGGGTGATGTTTAAATTACACTGGGGATTTAATATTTTTATTAGGCTTTAAGGTGGCCAATATGGAGGTGGGAGTAGGGAGTCTTCCAGATTTTGAGCAACTGATCAGTGGCCAGGATTCCTCACACTGAAGCTTTAAAAAAAGTTTGTATGATGGAGAGCTGCACTCTTAAACGCTGCCTCCTGTTCCACACCAGTTTCTTGCCACACATCCAAACAAGAATCTCAGCTCCTGTGTTCCTCCCCTCAGGTGCCTTACACTTGACTCCCTTAAACCTTTATCTTGCTTGCTAAGCTATATGTCTTTGTGGCAGTTTTGCAGATGTTTGCAAAACTTTCAATAGAGGTGATAGTTGCTGTCTCACCAAAGGACTTAGTTATTGTTTATTGTGATAGACCTTTAGACTGACTTTATTCTGAGCTGAGAAGGATTTTATGTACACCTACAGCATGAAATACTTGGCAGGGCCAAGAATGGTAAGCATCATGCTGATTTTGGTTCTAGAGTCAGACTGGATAACTGCATAGTGCTACTTTCCATGTTCTGTGGGCCTTAAGCGCCCAACATTTTAGTAAGCACTTTAATAAGATGCTTTGAGCTGAACTGAAACGCACTTCCGAGATGGTAGATACTAGGTAGCCTTCAACAGCCTTAACGTGGCAACTCTGCAGTGCTCTAGAGGGTAACAAAGCTACTCTCTCTCCTTTGGAAAAAATGTGTGTAACTGTGACACAGAATGCTTGGGGTTGAAAGGGACCTCTGGAGGTCACCTGGTCCAGCCCGCCTGCTAAAACAGGTTAACTATATTACAGTTAGGTTTCAATTACTCAAGTTGAATGAGCAATGTAAGTAGACTACATGAGGAATGACTGTTAGAATCATGTTGGAAGGTGTGAGGTGGAAGAAAGGGGAGAGATAAATGTTCAACTTTTAATTAAGTTTTTTAAACATTGCCATAAAAATCTACAGGTTTTTCACTGTCTCTTATTTTTTTTTTCAGGATGAGCTGAATGGAATTGAACCTTTGAGTGAAGATGCAATTGTGACCGGCTCCTACAAGAACAAAACCCTTTGTGCCAACCCAGAAGACACATGTGACTTTGTTAGGGCTGCCCACCTGGCCTCAACGCCCTTTCACGGGGTGCTGGCTCCAAGAGTCCCAGCTCCTGCTTTTTCACAGGCTCTCCTGAAGGAAGATTGTCCAGAACCTAAGGCTGCACCTCTGAATCAGGAAACACCAGTTTGTGAGGGAGCCTACAGTGAAGCTCTTTGTGTAAATAAACTGAGGTAATTAACAACAAAGCTTCTTAAGCCCCTTTTCCTCTGTGTCTTTGCTTGTGGTTTTACTGTTCTGTTGCCCAAGAAGCAATTTTCTGCAGAGATCAGAATATACTGAAGACAGCCATTTCTCTGGCTTGGGTCCATTTTGCCTTGAGCAGATTTAAGAGGTAACAGCAAGCCCACTTGGCTTTTCAGCATTACTGCTGCGGGACTTTAACTCCATGCTTTTTCTACCAAATAACCTGCAAAGAAATTCATAAACACATTCTGTCTTTGGAACCAGAAATTAAAAGCAGCATCATCAGTTCCTTTTATACTCAGATGGTTCTGTAGTTATTTTAGTATGTAAAATGCATCTGGTGATTGTGGCTTAGATTTCTTCTACAGCGGAGAAAGGCTGGAGAGAAGAAAAAACTGGCAAACAAGCTTCTCTTTTTTATAATGGTAAACAAAAAACTATCTCTTGTATTGGGTTTTCTCAATTTAGAACTGAGTTTGATATGTAAACATGAATACCACGCTGAAGGTGTTTACTTGGCAAGTTCCCTGGGAAAGCATGCTGATTATAATTAGGAAGAGCAAGAGTTATTTCCCACCCAGCCCTCCACTGTTTTAAAAGCACCGTAGGTCTGAATTTTGGTAGGTACTAGAGTAATAAGCATTCATTGTGTCTTCTCTTCCATCAAACATGACTGCTACAAGAGAAGATAAAATTAATCCATAGACTAAAATTTTGAGTAGAACCGATCATTGAAGCTAAAAGGAAGCTCTGACATAGCTATTGGTTTTCTGCTGAGGATGGTAAAGGAGCTGGTGTTATCTAGACACTGTATCTTCTGGAAGTCTGAATAGTTGATGACTTTACTTGCAGCCCGATCATGGAAGCAAGCCTGGAAGATACTCGCTCGTCAGGTTCTTCTGTCTCCTCAGGATCTTCGCTTTCCTCTGTTACACAAATATCTACTATTAAATACCTGCATATCCCTGAGAAACTGGAACTTGCTCAGAGCTTGCCCACTGAAACGGTTCCTGATTCTGGAGGTATCAGTGAAAATGCTACTGGTAAGTACTAAACTGAGTTTTGCTCACAATGAATAACTCGCAGCTGACGTTAAACTGGTGCTTTTTCTGTATTTCCTAAATTCTGCTCTGATTTCTGCGTATTTCTCATTACTTTGGCTGTGACTAAACTTTTGTCTCCCTTGTCAGAAGTCATAGTGAGATATACAGTATATTATGACGTCAGCATCCAAAAGATGTACATATTAAGGTGACGTTAAGTTATTTAAGGTATTAAAGCAGAGAATGTAGGAGTAATGAGGTTTAATGATGATTTCTTAAACTTTCGATCATTCCCATTGCTTTTTTTTCTTGTTCTCTGCACACGTCCTTTGAACTGCAGTTCTCAACCTGGATGTAGTAATTCTACTGAGTACTCCTTAAGGCTGCATGGAGCAGAAAATTGCTTTGGGTGTCTGTCAGCTTATTCCTGTAGAATATGCCAATAAATTTCATAGGTTTGTGATGGTGAAATATTGGAACACCTATTTAGCCTTCAAACTACGATGTTTTCTGGATCTACTTCCATGGAACTACTTCCTGCTCAATACCTTACTGCAATGCTTTTCAAATAAATATAACAGTAGGTAATGATACTCTGGTTCTTACCTCTGTACTGGGAAAGCTTAAAATGTTGTCACCCATTACCAGCTGTGGTCCTGGAGAGAGGAATTCGGTAGAAGCCATCTGGTTCTGCTGTGCTTTGCCAATCGTTTGAGATCAGTTCTCTTCAGGCTACCGTGGTTTTGTGCAGATGAACTCATGTATTGAATTATGTTTCTCTGTGTCCTATTATGCAGGAAAATAAGCCCAGACTTAGATGTAGTTATTTGACGTGTCTTCCAGGAGGTAAAAGCCATTAAATTCTTAATATTGCAGTGAGCAGCAGAGTTGGACTCCAACTTTGTTTTCCTTTTCCTACATAAAACGCCTGCTGCATTCAAAGGAGAGAATTTCAATAAAACTCTATTTAAAAATCACAAACTGATCACTTGCTCTGGGCATAGATTTAAAAAGAGTGTTAATTTGCAAAATGAGTTTGAGTTCTGCTGTGGCTGTGCAGGCCTACCTAATATAATTCAGAGATTTGTCTCTTGTGGAAGATGCATGATACTACAGTAGAATCATTGAGACCTCATGATGAGATGGTCTGGAAGGTAGTTTCAAAGATAGGTGCTGTGTTCACTTCAAAGAACAAGAAATTATTGGATAGAGATTAATTGGCTGAAAGGCAATGCAATAAATCAGTGTACAGACAGAAAACTTCCAATATCCAGACTACTTCTTGTAATCAAGTCACAGAGACTTAACACCTAGTTTCAGCTCATGTTTCTACTACTTGTCTTCCTAGGTGACGACGTAACTCAGCTCTTGTGGACCACTGAACAGCGTAAGAAGCTTTTCGATCCTATGCCAGAATCACTGACTGCTTCTCCGGATTTTCACCTGGAGGCTGGTGCTCTGCCTGCCATGGAGCCTGAGAAGGAGGTTGAACTAGGTGGGTCTGCCAGACACCCTGCAGCGCAAGGGATCCGTTTGTGTTCTTACTACTCTGAAATATGCTTCATATTCACCCTCAACAGTTTTATGTGGTGTAGGTGAGGAGTAATGAACAGCTTGGGGCTGTGTGTTGGCTGTGACAGCTCATGAATGTAAACTTTTGTGACAGGAAATGAGACTTACTGTATCAAATGGGAATACTGGACCAATGAAGAATACAAGATGTTTTTTGCCATTCCAGCTAACTTTCCCCAGTTGGATGCAAAGGGATTTGCAATAAAGGTAATGTGTGGTGGTATGAAATGTTAAAATGTCAGCCAATATGAAGTAAAATGTAGTAAGTTTGGTCTTAATCTCTGAATTCCATGCTTGAAGATTGCTACTTCAAGTCCTCTTTCTAATTGTTGATATAGATTAAAAGTTTGAGTGTGAAAAATTACTTCCTTGGTGAAGTAGGGAGGGGAAAAAAAAGAGGATGAGAATAATATGAAGATGAGCGATTTTTGCTTTATTCCAAAAATAAATGTTCTCCTAATGTACCTTCTTGTAGGTGTATTCTCAGCCTGTGCCTTGGGATTTTTATATCACGCTTCAGTTACAGGAGCGTTTGAATACTGACTTTGACCAAAGCTTCAGCGAGAACGGCAGCTGTTACTTGTATGAAGATGGCTGTGCTGTCTTGCACAGGGATATAAATCGTCTCACACTTGGGGTCAGTACAGATAAACAAAGTATGATTGTAAAAGACATGAACTCTTGCATAGGTACCATTGGTGAGTTTTCTTTGTTGTTATGTTCGTTGCTGAAAACAGTTTCACACGTTTAATCCTGTAATCTAGCTCCTCTGTTTTTTTTTATCTCATCTATATATAAATTAGGACCGCTATAGCCTTAGAGCCTGTTTCTCATTTGCAGATCATGTGCTTCTCAGAGGCAAACCAATTTTTCACTCTTTTTTTTTTGTTCTTGAGTGATAAATGACCAGAGCCAAGAACCACATGTTCTTCCACAACAAGGTTTGCATCTAAAACTCTTGTTTAACTTGGCATCTTTCAATGAGTTCCAGTCTGCTATAGCAAGGTCATTTTAAATAAAATCTCGTAAGTGCATTTTGAATTGTTGCATATCAATAGGATACAAATTGAACTGAAGACTGAAATCACTATTTAATTTCCTCCTCCTGATTTTGTGCTTACTTCTGAATAGCAGTGTCTCTTAAGAGCTCATGGCTCTCTTAATTCTGGCTGGGCTGATCAAGGGCAAAATCTGATTATACTGAACTTAGGGTAGGACTGTTACCTCTATACAGATGAGCAGAGAAAAAAGGGTGAGCTATAAATATTTCATTTATATGAGGTAGAATGACATATAGATAGATGTTTATTCCCTCTTTTCAGGATGTTATTCATGGCTGTAAGTCCATCCCAGAGGATGTTATCCTGCTGGTTGTTCACAATCTTCTGAGCGTGGTAGAGAAGCTCCACAGAGCAGAGATTGTCCATGGAGATCTGAGTCCAGAGGTGTTCTTTCTGGGAGACAGGTTAGTCTCTTTGTATGAATATGGGAGGATATATAATGCATGATTTCAGCTACAGCTCTTGTGCTTTTATTATTTCTCGTTTTTATTTGGGGTACTGATATTGCAGTCCATTATTTTTAGGCTACATTGGATTCTGAAAATAGTGAAAACAGTTTGTTTAGGAATAAATCTTTATTTTGTTTATTTCTATAGAAATAGTATGCAGTGATGTTGTAACACATATTATGCTAAACAAAATATTTTTGCTGTTGTGCCTATATTCTACTTTACCAATGCACTGGACAGTAAGTAACTGACCTTTTGGTTTTACATATCTGAAAAACATGAAATTAGAAGTCAAAGGGCAAGTGGGACTGGAATACCCAGACACTCTCTTAAACAGTTTTCTTTAAGCTCTTTCCCATCTTATATTAACAAAGTCATATATCGTCACATATTCCTTGGAATGTGATCCGTGAACTAAGTGTGGGAAGATGTTAACTTTGGAATGACTAATGGTTCAGCTATAATTCCATTAAAATAAATTCACTGAGGCTGTTCTTAGTCTTCACTGATATGTTAAAAATAGCTATTAACTTTAAATTTATTTTGAACTTACAGTTATCTAACAGGCACATATTTTATTAATAATTTATTTATACATTACATACATGTACTACTGAAGTTCTAGTATTTCCTTCACACACCCCAGTGGATTGTCTTGCACATTCCTCAGGGTGCACACATCCTAGTTTGGAAATCCCTGATCTAACAGTGGCTTGATGGACTTGGATATTGTCTGCTGGATTTCTCTGTATGAATACAAACCGAATGCCAAAAAGTTAGGATAATGTTGGTGGGTTGTTTAGCTTTTTTTTAGACAGCAAAAGCTATCCTAGGACAAGTGCCCAGTATAAATTACAAAATATGCTGATAGCACACAAGCGTGTAAGGATAGTAGTGAGCAGTGCGATGTGTTGATATTGTTGGCTTGACAGTACGTTGTCGCTTGTACAGATATCCCAACAACCCTTTCTGTTTGTCCTCCCGAGTGTCTGGACTAAGAAAGGCTTATTAAAGTATTACAGAACTTAATTATTTCTTGTGTGAAATATTCTGAGATCTTGAAGGAGAGGGAGAAGTGCCAAACGTTGAACTATTTTCTGCTTCCACCAACTGTGTCTCAGATAACTGTGACACATATCAAACCAGTGTCATCCTTAACCCTTCGGTGTTCCCCACTGCTTGCTCTGGAGAGACCAGTATCCTCTGGCAGCTCCAGCTGGTTCCCGCAGGGTGTCCCTTCAGCAGCAGTTCTGGAGCTCACCATCAGAGGGGAGCCTTGGCATAGCGCACACTCACCTGCACTGCACTGGCAAGTTGCATTAAAACAAACAAACAAGTTGGATTGTCTTATGCTTCATTTGCTTTCTCTGCTCAGGATCTGTGATCCCTTTGCTAAGGATGAGACGACAAGAGCTCTGAAGATAGTGGATTTCTCTCACAGTCTAGATTTGAGAGTACAGTCTCGAGTAGGTTTGTCCCACAGCTTTCCCATATCTCAGACCCCTCATGGACAACAGCTTCTGGTGAAAAGCTCTCTTCCTTATCAGGTGAGTCTCTATTTAGCAGGGCATCTTAGTTTCCATGTTTCCTTTGCAAAAATCTACATTTTCTTAAGTTTTATATTTTGCAAACTCTGTGGAAAGCTCTGATCAATAAATACTAAATAAAGACAACTTTTCATCTTTGGCGTTAAGTGGAGGAACGAGCAGCGCTGTTGGAGCTGCTCAGTGCCTGTGGCTATTATATTTGTGTAGGAATCTATAATAAGACCGGAATTTCACTTTTTGAAGTTTTGTGCTTAGCAGGTCTCCGGAAGGTTCTGATGCAAAGACCATTTGGACTTAAATGTCTGAAAGCACCAACAGTAGCAATCTGTAGTGGATTTGCAGAAGTTGACAGAATTTGAACTTTCTGATGTTTGTTGCCCTCGCAGGTAGACTTGGTTGGCATTGCGGATATAGTCCATTTGATGCTGTTTGGGGATCACATCCAGGTCTGTCGAGAGAATTCTATCTGGAAAATCAGTCAAAATGTATCAAAGTAAGTCCTTTTGCAGAGGAGGCTGCTGGGAAAGAACACACTTGTAACTTCACTTTCTTTCAATGGTACCATCCTCAAAGCTTAGAATACAGAACTTAGTACTGTTGCCAATTTGTTGTTCATAAATTCTGAAGCTACTAGACTTGTTTGTTGTATAGTAGCCTTAATGCTGTGTAGGAAACAATTTGAAGCTGACTGTGAGCTTACCAGTCCAGTTAAGATGATTTTGCTTTTTCTTTCGTTTCAGAGAAGACTGTTCTAGTGTCTCACTTGATAAACCGAGCTTGGGGGAGTTTCTAAGTGGGTGGGTGGTGAGGAAAAAAGTTACATGAGCGTGTTGCTTTAGAAATGGAGATTATTTTGTTTTTCTGCTTTTTTCATTCTAGGCTGTACTGAAAGGCTTCTAAGATACTAATCCAGGGTTCTGTCTGTGACAGTTGCAGCAACAGTATACATGCACAAGAAGGAAAATAATTTAAAATTGTAATTTAAGATCATGTGCAAGCAGCTTCTTTTGGAAGCTGCTGTTTGTGCTTGGGTATTAATTTCTCCTGCTCTCTTTTAGCCACATATTATGGGTATAAGACTAATCTGCCTTTATCTGCCCTTTTGTTTGTTCTTAGACTAAATGTCCATTTTGTTAGTCACATCCTGCAGAATTTTCTGGCTTAGTGTCTCATTAAGATTTTCCAGAACGCTCTGCTCATGACAGAAGTTACTGGAGAAGTCTGCATTAAGGATCGTGGTGTATTGGCTCCACTCGCTGTGTGAATGCCCTTGTATCACCATTGCTCTAAGAAAACCTGCTACCAGCCTGGGAGTTGCCCAGTTCCCTAGCAACCTGCATTACTTATACTTCCTAGTTCCTTGCCTTCAACCTTTGAAAAAAACAAAAAACAAAACAAACCCCTCACCTTAAACTGTGTAAAGAGGAAGAGGAAAAATGCTTTTTTCTTTATTGGGCATATATATGTTTTTCTACTACTGACACCAGTGGTTACAAGGCTATAGCTCACTATATATATACTGTACTGCAGTTACAGGACTAGGCTGTGAAGAACAAAATCACCAAGGGTGATTGTCCTCCGAAGAGGTGAATATCTGTGATGTATAGGTTGGTGGTAAATATATAAGTTATACTGCCTTTCTTTTAGAAATACTAAAAAGATAAAAAGGAAAAAAAAAGAGGCAACTAAATCATTGAAGGAGACTGGCTTTTGCTCTCTGCTGACAGATATTCTAACATTGCCGATCTCTGAGCTATGACAATCTGAACTGTCACTCAGAACTCTTTAGACTCTGCTGTGCCTCTTGTCTATGGCCATCAAGAAAATGGCCTCAAGTCTTGTACTTTTTTTTGGTTAGGTTGTGTATGACTTCATTATTTCAGAAAATGTAAGTTACAAATGTAGAAGTACAGGCCAGATTCCTTTGGAGGCTGTGGCTGCAGCTGTTTTGTGAGTCACCTACATAAAGCAGAGTCAGAATATTAGTTCAAAAGCCAAGGTAACTCCTCACTTGAGGGGGGAAAAGTGCTTCAGTAGTCAGAAGCCGTGCAGTCTATGGACTTCAGTGCGAGACTGAAGAACAAAGGGTTAGCTCTGATAGCGGTTACCTGAGACTCAGGAGTCATTTCACCTTTTTATTCATGGTGTGCGGGTCTATCTGTGAGAGAGGGGATTTATTACAATTAATTGTCTCTGAAATGTTGTCTATATGAGAACTCTGGCAGATGGAAGGTAAGGGAATAAAAAGCAAAACTGGTTGTAAACCGCATTTTAAAAAATTTATTTCTCTTGCAGCTTTCCTTTAATGTTGTCCTGTGAACTTAAGTTGAAAATGGAGAACTAAGATTTGCCTGTACCCTTTATTCATGGGAGGGATCTGCCAGTTTCATTGGTTCAAAGCATGCTCTGGGTAACTCCTTTAATGAGAAGTGCCGTGGCTCAGTGCGAGTGCTGGCGGCTGGCAGGTAGCTAGACGAGCTAACTGTAAAAACAGTGGGGTTGGTAGACCTGTGGAACAACCTGTCCAGTTACCATCCAGAAGCATACTGGTGAAAGAGGAACGGGCCCACGTGTATAAACTTAATACATTCCTTCCTTTCCTTTACGTTTACTCATGTGAGTGGAAGAATTATTTCAGGCTCAGTTTTCACAGGGCATTTAGTGCTGAATATAGATGGAAATAGTGACAGATGTGTCGCATGTGCTTACCATTTCACTGAAACTGCTCTGTTTGTTTTAGGACTGGTGACAGTGATTTCTGGAGTAAACTTTTTGGGAGAATTTTGAATGCAGATGGTAAGTCCACAGTGCCTCTGCTGAGGGAGTTAAGAGAGGAAATAAGTGACATGTTTGACAGCTGTTTCCAAGAACGTCTTTGTGAATCCTTGGCTGCACTGGGAGAAACTTTACTCTTGGGAAACTTCCTGTGATTTCATAGAGGACAAATACATTTTGTATTATAGAGAGGAATATGTTGTTAACTTTCTTTTTTGAAATGTAAGCATCAACAGTGATTGTAGTTGTTCCTGCAATACTTCACATGGGACTCGCTGAAGAATGTTGATATTGTATCAGTGCATAGATAACCTCCTAAGCCTGCTACATGAACTAGCCTGTGTCTGAGCAGTTTGCCAGAGAAAAGTGATTGTCATAACTGCCCTTGCCTCTTTTTGTATGGCTCCTTAAAAACGTGCTTAATACCTAGTTCATGCTGCAGTCACTGAAGTGTCTTTGTCTTATGTTTGGTTGGTCTTTTAACCAGTGTTTCATCAATAAAGTTGTATTTTGGTAGCAACTCTGTCATAATTAAACATTGCTGTCAGATGGTTTCAAGTGGCTTGATTTAGTATCCACGCTGGAGTGCTTCTGCCTGCCTGGGAACCGTTGGTGGCTGCTGGATACAAAAGCACCTCGTTTGGTGGCAACTTTCATAACCACACAGGACTTCTGGACACGTGCACACAACCTGAATGATCCTACTTGAACGTGCTCTCCTGGAGGATTGTCATATCAAAAAGTAGATGAAGTAATGAGTGAAAAGATGCATACTTATGTTTTTGCTTCTCAAGGCAAGTGCGTTAGTTACTTTTGCAAGCTCTAGAGTTACTGACTGGGTTGAGCATCTTTCAGAAATCTCATTGAAGTCTAAATTTGCTTCATGTCCTGAAGCACTTGCAGGTTTTTATAGGAGGTTTTGTGGATAGATAGTTGTGTTAACCTTTTATGCACTGTATTATTGAAACCAGTACAAAGGCTTGTATTAATTTTATTCAGGAGAACAGACTTTATAGGATCCAAACCTGAGATGCTATGTACCTTAAGCATAGAGGAACTTCTCAGACTTGGGGTTTACTTCTCCTACATATGAAAGTGAGAGTAGCAGGTGGTATCACTAGTAATTTTTTCTCCCTATAAAACCAAACTGGCTTTAAGTGTCTTCTCATTTGTTCAAATTCTCTTGCCATGGTTCTATTTGATTTTTCTCCGGTTTGTGTGTGTTATCTCTGAATTCTGGTCTGGAAGTTCTTTCTGTATCTTTATTCCTGGTCTTTCTGCGTATGTCCTTTGCTGCTCCTCCTGCTTTGAACTGTGTTCTTTTTGCCTTTCCACATACCTAATGCCTTCTTTATAGTCCCTTTGTAAAGGTTATATCATCTTGTAATTCAGGAATAGGGCTAAACGTGCTGATAGACGAGCTTTAATATCTAATGTGAAGTGCTGATGATTTTTTTTTTTTAGTCTGTTAATGCCTCAAATACTGCTTCCTGTAATACAAGTCATTAGTTAGCAATCTGTTGAGCAAGCAGATGACAACAATTTATCTCTAGCCAGAATTTGGAGCAAAGATCACTGGTAGCGAAACTAGGAGCTGTGCATTGGACTAACTTCACTTAGCTCTAGAAACACTTGCATGTTTGTTGGTACTTTCCTTGAGCTGAAATTTGTTTTCTTTTGCTGATCTAACTTCCTTTAGACAAAGTCTGGCGAATCTCACTTCCTGTCCTCTCACTTTCAGCCTTTGCAGTTTATGCCCTGCAGCACTGATAGGAAAACCAGGTAGCTTAGGAAGAGAATGCTCACAAGAAAGTATCGGTTATCCCAAGGAGTTCTCAGGCAAGATCTGTTTCCAGCTGACACAGAACTTCACTGTCACTTGAGCTATTTCATAAACCTTGTTCAGACAGGAAGCTTTTGAGAACAGTCTGAACACACAGGTAAGAGGTAAATAGGTTTGATCAGTAATGCCATTGGCATCTGGAGAGGAAGGTGCCAAGGTGACTAATGTTTCCTGTGGGAAATGCCACACACTTGAAATCTTACACATCCATTCTACCTGCAAAAACAAACTCTTCTTAAAATGAAATGAAGGTTAAATTGCTTAAGTAAACTGCTCTAAAAGCTTTCAGCAGAATGACATTTCTTTAATCACAGAGTTGGTTGATATAATGCAAGTTGTGTGATGTTTGTCAATATGAACGTTCATCAAACAAAGTGCCTTCTGAATTTGGCAAATCTGTGGTTAAATTTCAGAGCTGGAGGAACTCTGTTGTAGAAGATGACAGACAGAATTGCAGAAGAAGATAAACTGTTTCAGTGTCCTCAAACATGAATTATTATTCCTAAAGGGAAAAAACAAAAGACCTTCTACTGTGTCAGGTATTTTTGAAGAAAAAAAATCTGAGATGTTGCCGTTCTTTCATAGGCTGTTTTCCATTTGAACACAAATTTGGTTTTGCATGTGTATTAACTGGAGGTGCAGTAACAATACCCTGCTCTTTGGCTACTGTGTCAGTAGTAAACTTCCTTCACTGAAATTACTAGTTAGTGCAATTCCAGTACAGTTGAAATGCTATGTATGATGCTACGCTTGGAATAATATGATTGTCCAGATGATGCTTCTTCTCCTACCTGGGTAACCTGCAGTAGGAAAGAGATGGGTGTGGGTTTTCCTGCATAGCTTATTTCCCTACTTCTGAAATGTTTCAGTGGTATCATAGGTGTTTAACAAGAAAGTTCAGAAGAATGGAAATCGTTTGTAATGTTGGACGCTGCTGGAAAGCACATTTGGATCCTCCTAAAGCCTGTGAATCTGGATCTTCACCATTTTTCTTATGATCTATGTGCCAGCAGCAGCACCCTGAGGTTTAAATCTATCCTTAGACTTCAGACTGGCCGGAGAAACAGAAGAGGAGACAAAGCCTGCCCCTATTTCTTTCTCATTCCTTGCTAGGATAGTGCTACAGTGAAAAGCTCTTCAAAGGCTTCAGAAAAGGGGACAGAAGAGCTGAGCTTTTAACTTTTTTGGAAATTAAGAGCAACTTACCTGGTGTTCTGCATGCCTTGAACGTGCACTACACAGATTAGCCCTGCAAGCAGCAACCCACCCAGGCCCCAGCCACTTTCATCCCAGACTGGGGAATACTTGGCTTGCTGCTTTGCTGATCACAGTCTGGAATTCTTTGAAATAATTTGGTGGCATTCACAGGCCCCCCTTTCCTCTGCATTCATATAAACTGTCTGCTTTGAGTCAAAAACAGTACAAGAATTAAGTCAATAATGCTGTCCACTCTGTTACATTAAGTGGGAGGGGGTTTAGAAACAATGGCAGAAAGTTGAGCCCCAACCAGTGCTACAGATAAAGAGTCTGTGAGGTGCATGAGACAGACATGCTGCAAGGGGGGCAAAACCCACAGGGCTGAGCCATTTTCTGTTCATTAAGAATCAGCATTCTAAACCACTAAGACAGAAATTACTTTTAAGAGTATGTCTCAGATATTTACATGGGCAGAGTCTGCTTCCAGGAGGTGGGAAGACTCTCTACTCTCACAGAAGCAAAAAATCCTAATTATTTTTTATGAAGAACACTCACTTCACATTTTGTGTCTTTCTGACTGACGTACCACATTGTGGTTTCCATACGTTCATTAATTCTGCTTTGGTTCTACCAAACCCACTATAAATCAGGTCCAACTGTTTTTTAGTTCATGAAATGTATGAATACTTTTAAAAGTAGACAAATTATACCTATTGCATGTGCATCAGCAAATAGTTCTAAATCTTTCCTCTGTGCTGCTGCTGATTTCCCAAATAATAAATATTCCAAAATGGCTTTGGGCTAAACTGTAACTTCTGAGGTGTTGTGCTCCACGCTGTGCACTAGTGATTTCCCCAGCGATGCTCCGGTGTACGAAAGCTTAGTGTTCTTATTCTAAGTGAGTTATTTGACTGTGGTCTTGAGAATTGCTGGTTAGAGTCTCTTATTTAGCCTTGGGCTATGGGCACTGCAGTTACATTAATGTGCATGTGCTTAAAAAGATTGCCCTTAAAGATTGCTGAAGAAAGACTGAAGCTCTTTCAACAGTTTCATTCTCTTGGTTCTATTTTACAGTCGTCGCCCCTCTGCTTCGTTAATCTAGCAGAATGCCGTGTTTAGAAACTTAGAAATAGGGATGTTTTATTTCCGTTCATTCTTTATCTGATAGAATAATTTAAATTATTAAACAAGCATGTGAATATTGAGGTCACTCAGTAAGACCAGGGAAGAGTGCTGTTCCTTTGTTGGCTCTAGAAATATTTGTTCCTTACTCTCCTTTTGTAATAAGTACCATCCAAAGCTATTTAATTATTGGTCCTATGGCTCCAGCTGGCATGGAAGTGTGAGTTCCAAAGCAGAGTCAGCTGCTAAGTGATATAATGCTGAGGAAAGACAAATGTCAGTCTTTTGTTCATTTTCTGTGCCTGAGCTTATGTTTGTTTTTCCAGCGCCTTGGATTTTTCTGATGCACATTCAGTCTCTGTTGAATTGTACAGTTCCTTTCCTGAACCTAAACTAGTAATGTATTTTGATGTAGTTTAATTCTTTAAATAATCATTTGCTCAGGAATCATTTTATGGGGAAAAAAGAGGTGTTTGAGCATTGCAAAATTTAGTGGTGGCTGGATATGGCGTGTTGGTGCATTCCCTCGATATCCAGTCAAAATGGATTCAGGAAAGGCACCCTGGCCCCTGTGCTGCACCAGGGGATCATTTACTCCTGAAGAGCCGGCCTGCATTAGTACTGTGCCTGTACTGGGAACTAAACTGGCTGCAACTTGTCCTTTCATTAGTCTGTTCCCATGGCTTCACAGTCCAGATCTGCTGATAGCCCGTTGGAAAAGATAAGCATGGCAGGGATTAAATCTGACCCAGGTAGGCACCAGTTGTTTCAGTGGCACATTGTCTGCTCCTGCTGTGTTTGCAGGGGGACCATGGAAGGCTTTTCTTTATACAGCTTTAGTGGAGTGTGCCATATTCTTACACCTTGGAAACTGGCTTAGATCCTGTGCAACTAAAAGCAGCAGTTTTATATCAAGATGTAAAACACAAGTGTCAGCTGAAAGTAGTCTCGTCTAGCCTGAAACAGAAAACATTACTGGCAACTGATGTGGGCAGCTGTAAAGATAGTCTCTGATTTGCTTAGCGTATGGGGAATATGTAACAGGAATAGTCTATTTTATGAAATTTAAAAAGTTATTATTTCTCCTCATCTCCTGAGCTAGACAACAATGGCAGACTCACTGATCCTGTTCCCAGTTCTTTCAATAGGTAATTCCCACACCACTGAACACTGGCGCCCTCTTCATTGCTCCTTGTTTACAAGCATTCATTGCTGCTACACATGTGCTCTGTGCACCAAGATCTAAATGGATCTTTGCTTCCTATCAGCTAAACTGAGGAGATTTTTATCAAAGTGAGCACTATATCTATATAGACTGCCTGCAAATTGCTTCCTAACTTTTTCCATTATAAGCTTAAGTTTCTTTGGTCTTTCACTATATGGCATATTCTTCATTTTCTTTACCTTTGTGGTTTCCGGAGTGGTCTTTGGTTATGTATCTATGTCCTTTCCAGCAATGGTGTGGAGCAACATGGGTGGAGGGGGGAAGGAAGAAAAACTGCCAGGGGATTGGGAACACACTGTTGCAATGAATGAGGCTCATGGAAAAGAGTTACAAGTTTCCCTTCTTCCCTGGGAAATTCACACCGGTCCTCTTAAAATGAGAGATGGCAAATTTGGAAATGATGTTTGAGTAGCTGGACTTGTTGTAAAGGAGAGGTAAGAAAATGCTTCTCCTGAACCTTCTTGCTGATTCATGATGGTGAAAGCCAAGCTGTTTCATTATGGTAAAAGCCGAGCTGTTGGGTATTGTGCTGCAGAAGCTGTGAATGTTTTGGCAAAGCCCTGTTAATGTTTCTGGCATTTGTGGTTTTGTTAAACTTCTCTTACTGAGACAAACAGGGTTCCGGAATGAAGACCCTCCACTGTCACCACTGCTTCTGGCTTTGCATGTGATACTGGACAAATCATTTAAGTCCTGGGGTTTTGTGGTTTATAAAACTGGTATTATACGTTATGTATATTTTCTTATCTAAATATAAATATTTATAAATATTTCATTTCTGCTGAGGAGAAATGGTTCATAAAAGCAAGGTAACACTTTGATAGCTTTAGCTGCAGGTTTCCTAACGTGTCTTTGGATTAGTAATTTCTGTTGCGCCCTGTCACTGCAGTGCTTGTGGCCAGCTGAAATGTACACTGCAACAGGAACGTTTCACCAAAATAGGGTTTGATATTTGTATCCAGAGAGGAAAACAGGGGAACCGTTGCCCCAGACAATGCTGTTGTTTAAATTGGAGCGCAGTTGTTCTACCAGCTGTTAAGATCCAAGCTGTTTTCTTTGAAAACTAAGCTATTTTTTTTAACTCAAAACTGAATCTTGAACCTTGACCTGGATATTGGTGAACTAATTCTTCTTAACATGCAGCTTTTAGGAATGTTACTTTCCCATTGGATTTTGGTGTGATAGATGGGTGCATGTTTGGTTTAGGTGTCATACACATAAATAATACTCTTGACATCTGTGATAGCTTCCCTGTCATGTTCTTAAACCTCCCTTTATTCCTCCTGAGTTATTCCAAATGCATTCTAAAATTATTTTTGTTGTTGTTCATGTCTGGGTTTATCATCCTCCCTTTTCTATCTCTTCTGTGGTTTGCAATTTTTATATGCGCTAAATGTTTCATTGTATGAGGGTTGTGTTGATGTGCAACAGCACCCCACATAGTCAAAGCAAACCCAACTGTCACAGTTATTATTGACAGTGATTATAAGCAGTGCGGAGCCTTTCCATAAAACGGGGGATCTGTCCCCTCTCGTTTTGTGACCTGGTGTTGTCTTTGCTCTCAGAAGCGGCTGGGTTTCAGTGATGCTGCATAGATTCTTCAGGGTAGAAGTTACAGTACAAACACGAGTTTTTGACCTCAAAATAGCTGTGAGCTGGAAAGCTAAATCCAGCTCTAATGAATGAAGTCGGAAAGCTGACGGCATTCAGCAATTTCACGGGCTCAGGATATTTTCTAACAAGAAAATTCATTTCTGAGACTTGTTGACAGAAACATCAAGAATGGAACTGCTGCCTTTGCTTCCACCCACCCCAGCCAAGAGTGGAGGGAGGAAAGCAGCTCTGTATAAATAGCTCTGTTCCTGTCGTATTTGTAAATTCAGTGCTTTTTGTGTCAATGACATCACCCTCTTCTCCATGGCAACTCTCTACGATGTTAAAACTGTAGGGCACCATCAGAAAAACTTAAACCAGCAAATGAACAGGTTGATTCAAGATGATTTAATTGAGAAACAGTGGAGGGGGCGACAGGAGGGGGTGGGAAACACGAGCAAACAGGCTCCTGTGAGCTCTGCTGCTCTGGGAAGCTTGCATCTGTAATGACTGTCTCCTGAATCTCTGCCCCAGCTCTTCTTTGTGTCAGTCCTGTGAGGAGGAGGAGGAGGTGGGTGGAAGGCGGGCAGGCATCTTATTCTCCATCTCCGGTGTGTCTGGAGAGCAGCTCTACAGGTGACTGAGCAGGAGGAGCATGACTGACTCACTGCTGAGTTATTTTCTCACTCTGCTCCTCTCCCCCTCCCATCTTTGCTGTTTGTGTTTTCCCTTGGCCCAACAGCTTGTATTTTTCCCCAGGCGCTGATGAGAAAAAAATAAGTTAGCAGCAGGCTTTCTTGTTACCTAATGTTCACAAAAATGCGCCTGTGGTTATCTAGGTGAGGAAATAAAAGCCAACTCTGTAAGAAAGAAGAATTAATTGTCTCTTGGATACAACATCTTTATCTTAAAAAAAAAAAAAAAAAAAAAGTGCTTCTCCTTTCTGAATGTTGTCCAGAAAATACTAAAGGAACTGACATGCCAGGAAATTGTAAATAACTTCTTTATCGGACTACCTATGGAAAATACCTAATTGCCTCACTGGCAGCCCCGCTGGTTTTGACTTGATTTCTAAACTGGCTGCAGTTGGGGGAAGGTGTTTCACCTGCTGCCTTGATTACAGAATTGGATTCTGCTGGGTTCCATTTGGGACCGGAGGAGCAGGAACAGAGTAGTTACATCTGCGGAGTTTCAGCCAGTGTGAACTGTGCTTCAATCAGCTTAATAAATCTGTCCTAGTTTACATCCTTATGAAATCTAAAGCCTTAGAACAGTTTGCCTTCCTTCTTCTGCAGGGTGCCATGGGATCTATTGCTGAAATTTAGCCTGCAGAAGTGTCAACTTGGTATTATATTTTGCATTTTTGAAATTGCATTGCATGAATGCAGCAAGTTATGCAAGATCAACACAACACCCACGGAGTTCGTATATCCAGAAAGGGCCATGGCAATGCTTTCCAAATTGAGAAGTAACACTTTGGCTTGCCTGAGCAACGGAATAATGCTGTATTTGCAGCTCATGGTCTGCAGTTTCTACCTCTACAGGGCACAGGAGTCTTTAATTACAGATTTTCAAAGTGTGGGGCTTTGTTATGTGTGTTCACTCCCTCCCCACCCCAGGGTGAAGTGTAAGTCAGCTGTCCTGCCATTTCAAGGCTTAGTTGAGGGGCAATGTGTGTATAATCTTTATACACTAGAATCTTGATTAGCATCTTGCTCTTGCCTTTTCTGCAAAATGTCACTCAACGCACAGTCCCATCCTCTTTGCTGAGATCACAGCATCAGCCCACGATAAAAAAGGTCCTAGAAAACATCGATTCACTGCGTTACAGAATCTTGATAGTGGTATGTGTCTACAATGAGATCTCATCTGTTTGAACTGCAGGGTTTTAATGCAATGTATCGCTGTGCTCTCCTTTGTCCTCCAGCTGGGAGGGTGTTTCACCTTTGGTGAGCGCTCACACCTGTGCTGAGTGTGAACGAGGGGTGGGGTGCGGCCCCTCCTCCCGCAGCTGGCGCTGGGCAGGGAGCAGCTGGCAGCTCCGGCTCTTCGCATGTGCCTCACACTGAACCAGGAGCTTTCTGAAGAAGCTTTAAGATGAAATTGCTGAGAATTTTTGCCTGAAGCAAGGGATGTTTCCCGTGTTTAAGACAAGCAGCAACCTGCAGTCAGAAGGAAGAAGAGACTGAATTCACTCCAGAAGTATTTCTTCTTCAGAAGTATTTCAGATCTTTTTTCAAGGTAAGACTGCTGTTGTGGGAGGTAGATGGGGCAACAGGGTCCAGCATTCTGAACACTGCAACTGAGAGGACTTCTAAGATTTGCTGTTGTTGTTGTTTTTTACCTGTAGAACTGAAATCAATCTCTGATGTTTCTGGCACTCCCTTTTTAGCCTGGAAATTTAAATCAGCCAATAAGAACTAATTTTCTGAGGTCTGAGGCCATAAAAAAGAGGTGAGGAGGAATGTTTTTAACACTGCCTTTTGCCTGCCTGTATTCCAGTGGTGAATAAATGCCATTGACTCTGCTTCTAAATCGTGTACTCAAATAGAACCATAAGCGTTGCAGGAAGAGTGGGTGAATGAAAGTAAAATTTAGTGAATAGACACGAGCTTATGGTTTACTAATTTTGTTTAGTGCTTTTAAACATTCACAGAGTATTTGTTGTTCTGTAGGGAGGCAATATGAAGATGGCCCTTGCTTTGGAAGCTTGAACTCAAAGGTTTTTAATAGACTTAGTTTGAAGAAATGCTATTGAAAAAAGAGCAAGGAGATAGGACTTTTTTTTTTGAAGCATCTGTTTGAATTACGCCTGAACAACCAGTTTATAGCTGTTGAAAATTGTGGAAAGGCCAGAAAGTAGTACAGAGCTCCTCGTCACAGCTGCAGGCAACTTATTTGAAAAGCCTTATTTAAGGTAGGAAAAAAAACCTTGAATGTATAGAGGTGGCTCTGGAAAAAACTCATAACATCTAAAAGTCTTTTATCATCAGTATCCTGTCCTCCCCATTAGAAACTAAAAACTGAAACTCCTCCTAGCTGGGAACCCTCCAGACTGAGAATTGTATGCTTAGGCTGTGCTTAGGTGTGCTTAGGTATGCTTAGGCTGTGGTGTATAAATGATAGACCTTGATGAAAGCACAGCAGAGCACAAATTTTCCAAAGGTGCTGAAGCCATTAAGGAAGCACTTACTGAGCCTTGAAGTGCAGGGAAGAGCGTAGGCGCGAGTCTATGCTTTCGCTTTGCACACTAATGGATCTAATACTTGTACGCGGTTTCATTTTGCTCTTGGAAAAGGAAAATACACTGTGCTCGTAAAAGCAAAAATATCTCGTGTTTAGGGAAGTGTAGTTTGTAAACTTTTGCACCTAGAGCTGAGAAGGAGGAAGAAGCCTTGTCAAGACTGTGAGAAGTGAAATCAGAAGCGATCTCTGACTTGTTGGCTCCTCCTCGCTAGGTGAGGCACGGACCCGAGCGGTGCCGGGGGAAAGCTGTGCTCTGGGAAGGCTGCGGGCGCTTAGGTGAGATTGCCTGGGGATGGCTGGTTGCGCCAAATATCCTGGCAGGGAATGGGGGCCAGGAGGGCATTTGGTGCCAGCAGTGGTTGCGTAACGTTGTGCTGGCTTGGCCAGGCGCTGGAGCAGTTAATACTGTTGGATGCTGTTGCTGCAGTTTGATTCCACTTTGTAGAAGTAGTTGAGATGAGGATATTCCTGCCAGCTTCGCAGTCAGAGTCATCAGTTCTGCCTCCGACACTTGGGGAGCATGAATGAATAACTCTTAAAACATTCATCTAGGGCAGCTTCCAAGAATCCTGTGCGCCAAAGTCTACAATACATTGTGATCTGATTCATTATCCCGGGATAGCAAAGACTTTGAAGAGGTGTTTACCCAGCGTCTGGACATACTGGACTTCAAGCTCCCAAAGAAAACCTGCCTTGGCAGCTCCTGGGAGTGAGTTTGGAGAGGACGGGGGGCGATGGGCGGGCAAGCCAGGCTATAGAGCAGCAGGGAAACCAACGTGGGACATCTGTCACTACATGCTGTGGGCTGGTGCGTGGGACGGCGAGCAGCCAGCGTGGCTTTGGGGGGTATGGAAGGTGCTGCTGCTTTGGGCAGAGGCACTTGATGCCAATTTAAACTGGAATTCTGCATAACCTGTGTTAAGCACCTTATGATCTTCCATGGGGTGGTTCTTTACCTCAGTAAAATCTTGTATTGCTTTTTGCTGACGGGCTTTGGTGGGAGAGGGGGCTTTTTCCAGTTCCTGAGAACTGGGGAGAGAGGGATGAACAGGAGGAAGCAAATGATACTGCTGGAGGAAAAAAAGCACAGCAAGCTAGATAAAGGTGATCCTAACTGAGGAGGAGGATTGCTGTTTAATTAAAACTACTGCTAAAACCCAGGCTCTTAGTAGTAAAATAAATAATAGCAGGACATGAGTAATTCCTCTCGGGGGAATGTCGGAGACAAAATTACAATAATGTAATAATAAAAGGGGCGTGTGTGCAATTGCTCAGAGGAATAGTAACAGGATAGAATAATTTTTCGCTGCTTAGAAGTTCAAATGTGGTTCAAGTCAAAAGGGACTGAAACCTGTTGAAGCTCACGCCCCTCGGGGCTCTCGGGCTTTCAGAAGGCAGAGTTGTCTGAGTTACTGACCCTGCCGCTGCTGCTTTACTCGGCAATCCCAGCAGAGAGGCAGGAGACTGAGCTCCTTCTTGATTTAGCAAATGATGGCAAGTTAAGTGTGTAGCTTGCCCTCCTGCTGCTCAGTCAGTGTGGTTTTCAGTGAATTAAAAATAAGTGTTTCAGGCCCAGACCTGGCGTGACTGAGCCGTGTGTAATGCATCTGGAGGCAAGAAAGGACATTAGACCGTCGTTTGCTTCCTTGTTTCCCTCCCACCCCTCATTTCTAAGAATCAAATAATTTCAGAGCTCTTTCTGCATTCTGCGAGCTGGGCTGTCCATTCTAGTAAGGTGGTTAAATAGTGTAAACTCATTAACCACTCTCAACTGAGTAATATACAGTGACATAATTTCTTTTGCATAGCTGCTTTGCATAATACTGCACTTCAGTTGTTGTTACTCCTTCCATTTAATCCTTTTCATTTCTATGACGTCCATCTGTTTGCCAGACAAGGTCTAGAAAAATTGGGGGAAAAAAAAATCCCAGAAAACTAAATGAAAAAAGCAGACAAGTCAGTGTAAAGAGGATTTAACACACCACTCAGAAAACCCCACAAACCAACAACAAAAACAAAACAACAACAAACAACCAAAACCCAGCCCGACCCCAGCACCCTGAAGCAGCTGGCATTGTGGCTGCCTGCAAGCTGGCATGTTGACACAGACTGGCATGCGTTGCTGTAGTCAGCTATTGGTCACAAAGTTTGTCCCAAAGAAAGCCTCCAACAAGAATTCACGTTCCTCAGGACTTGCTTAAAGTCCAGGAAGGAAGAGCAATGCTTCAACCAGAGAGCTTTGGAAACTGCTCAGTGATGTATCTTTGCTCCTACAGGTTGCCAAGGGGAAGGCAGAAGGTCTGGTGAATCTCTAAGAGACTCAGGTGGCCATTTGCAACAGCAACGCTTTGCAGGAGACAGCACAGCCCAGAATCACCAAGGTTAGTCAAAGCAAAGCATAACGTCATAGTGTTTTGTGGTAGATACAGAAGGCAATTCGTAGTTTGCTCTGAAGAATCGGGCTGTAGCTGAACTACAGCTCTGAGTGGTGCAGAGCCAGCTGAGGCACTGCAGGCAGCGCTCTCAGACCAGGGCCAGGTATCCTGCCCATATGATGTGCAGATACTCAAAACACCGCTGTATAAAAAAGATGGGTTAGTTCTTAAAATGAAACATACCATTTCAAATTAGAGAGCAAATGCACTCAGCAGTTTCAGCAGACAAGTGTCTTTATGAACTGATAATGTCAACTTGATGGCTCTGCACTCAATCGTTTTTCCCCTGAGAACGTGGTTAAATTGAAGTGTCTGTGATGGCAGTGTTAGCTTCCTGATGGCCTGCTGGTTTTCTGACTTTCGTCTCTGCAATGCACAATGCCTTAGAAGTGACTGTCTTTTGTTTTTCTTGTACTCTCACCTTTTTCATTTAGATGAAAATTTTCATAGATCTCACTTACTAATCTCTTTGCAATTTGATTGTATTCTTGCCCCTGTGGCCAGAAGACAGCACTAACTAGGCTGCTGAGCCTGGGTTGCGCTACTGAGAGAGTATGGATCAGGTCACTGTCCTCCCTGCTGTGTTGTGGGGTTGGTTTTTTCCTCACCTGTGTCAACCCCTGAGCCTTCTTTCAAAGCTGTGGCTTTTCAGGGCGTAGCAGGAGCTGAGGGTTTTTCACAGCAGAGCTGAAGAGCTGTGCCTGTATGGGGAGAACAGGTATTAAAGTCTTTCCTCAGTCTGGACCAGGAACAGTGGGGTTAATATGCCAGAAGGCACTACACAGAGCTTAAAATAACCAAGATCAGGATAATTTGGCTTTAAAAACCATCTGGGGTTTGATTCAGTGCTCATTAAAATTCATAGTAGCCTTATGATTGGCTTCTGGAAGAATTAAGCAGGGTGTTACACTTTATAATGAGCACTTTGGGCCTTGTCCAAGAAAGTACATAAATGTATACAGTAGTGTTAAAAATGAATTTATTTCCTATAACATCCAGTTTAGAATAAGAATCTGTCTAGCACTTGTGGAAGTCAGTGCAAAAACTCTTTGCAAGGAGTTTGGGTTGGATCAGAGGAACAGATGTTCCAGCTGACTCTGGGAAGAAGCCTCTCTGGGCAAGTCATCTTGGAGCGGTTCATGCTACAGCAAGCTGTCCAGTTTGCGTACGCACATAATTAATCTGCAGAAATCAGAGCTCCTGAGTATGCAGTGAAAGGTGTGGAAAATCAGATTGGAAACCTAGATGCTGGATGGAATAATTGGGTCATAAAATGAAAAATGCATGCTGTGTTTATTTCATTAGAAACCTAAATGTATGCATGTCACAAGTAGTTTATATCTTGTACTACCTCATCAACCACGGGTGATGTTAGTAGGCAAGATGCTCTTGTTTGTGACTGCCACCGAGGAAACGCCCTGCTTTTTACGCTTTCCTATAAACCAGGCACTCCTTGGTGTTAAAGGCAAAGAAAATACTAATTCTACTGCTTGCTCTCAAATCAGGAGTTTGCAAAGCTCTTTGGGCTTTCATGTTCTCTTCCAAGTTCTAAATGTGTTCTCCTTAAGCTTCTGTAAAGTAGCAGCCTGAGTGACGTAAAGCTGAGCCGATCACTCATTTAAAGAACGTTGCCATTTATTTCTGTGTCATTAATGGCAAGTTTTTAAAACAGCCTCTTAGAACTCTGGGTCACCTAAATTACATGAAAACTTCTCATTTGTGGTCTGTGATCACCTTCATAATGGTTTGTGGCTGTTCTTGGGCAGAGATTGCTATTTGTTGAAAGAAGGAAATGACAGAATTTTCCGGATAACTACCCAAGTATTTCTGTAGGGAACCTGTGCTGAAGCACTTGGGCACAACTGTCAGCCAGGCTTTCAGTTTTCATCCAAGTTCTGCAGAACAAGAAAATGCTCGTTTCGAGTCCTAACAAGCATTTGTTTTTAAAGGTCACATGCAGAAATGGACTAAGTTAATACTACTTAAAAACTTGAACGCATTTCTCTGAATTCATTTATTTATAGAATTCATTTGGTGCTCCAGAGAGCACATGAACACAAAATGTGTTTTTGAATTAGTAGTTTGATGAATGATGATGAAGTAGATGGTTAACAGAATTTTTTCTCTTATGATGCCATCTTTAGAATCTCTAGATCTGCAGAACAGGAGACGTACCATTTTATTTACAGCTTAAATGGCAATGTTTTATGTTGCTCCTTCTTTCTTTATTATTACTATTATTATTCATAATCTGGATATTTCCTTCAGTTATATAGATATGTATATGTATGAGTGGATTGGTTTCTGGTGTTATCTTGAAGAGGCTTCTGGTGGTTTCAGTTGTCAGCGCGCCCGCAGGAGCCGGCCTGTTCAGAGGAAGGCGTTAGTTGTGCCTGCAGCCAGACGCAGGCGGGTCCGTGTGCCCAGGCAGACTGTTTGCGTGCGTTCGCTTTGGACTCCATTCATCATAGGGTAGACTTTTGGTATAAAAATATTGTTACAGTACCAGAAACAGCTGGCATGTTTCAGCCCTTTGTAAGACACATTGCTTGACTGTGTGCACCCTTTAGCTTCTTATTGTGGAACCTGACAGCATTAATAGTTGCACAAATGTTTTGGGTAGTTTTGACTATTTTTTTTAATGGAGATTGGTGGTTGGAAGTGTTATCGTGTGCCCAGCAGCTTGTGTTCTGCTGAAACAGCATGCCCAGACCAACCAGCATCTTATTCTCTCTTATGCTGGTATTTAGGCTATTATAAATTGCAGCCTGAATGAAGACTAGAGGAGAGAGCTGAGGATGAGGAAAGTAAAACGCTTCTCTAACTACTGGCAGAAAAGACCAAAAACAACTCTTAGGGGAGGTAGCAATTACCAACTTTTTCCTCTGTTGTGGTGGTTAGTACACAAGACAAGGATGTCACAGCCAATGTATTTTTCTGCACCATATAAATAACTAAGTGGTGATTATAACCATTAATCCAACCTGTGGACTCCGGTGCGCTCACAGCTCGTGCAGCCAGGGAACGGAGGGCACAGCATGCTGACATGCCTGTTGCGGTGGCAAAACAAGAAGGCCCAGTTCCTGCATTGCAGGTCACTGGCTTCAGAGTTGTGACGGTGTGACTGTTTGTGGGGCTGAGCTGTGTGCCAGGCTGCTGAAACTACCTGAGTTTAAAGAGAAATGTTCAGAGTAACAAACCAAACAGATTTAACCCTTTACCTCCTATTTCCAGTAAACCCAAAAGCTTTTCAGTGCCAGTAGCTCTATTGATTATCTGCAGGAATGAGCTGCCGTACAGAAGTATGGTGAGAGGAAAGTAATTCCTCAGTCCAGCAACTGGAGGGGGCTGAGATAAATTTTGCATTGCAATGGGGATTCCTCTCAACCCCTATTCAACTCAAACAGTTGCTCTCTGGCTCTACCAGCCTCCCCACAAAATAAGCTACCCATATAGCGCTGCAGTACAAAACACCCTCCTGCGCTTGCTGTGGGGCGGCTGCTGCTGGGAGGGTGACAGTGACATTGCCACCCGTTCCCTGACACGGGGCTGGGAGCGCAGCTCTCTGGGGCGCGTTGCCTGCCCTGGCTGCTGACGGCTGCGCGCTCTGCGGGGCGGCTGTTGCCTCCGCATGGCACCCAGCGGGATGGAGCCTCCTGGGCTGCACGGAGCCACATGGCTGGATTCTGACAAGCTTCAGCTCCAGCTCTCAAATTATTCTGGGTTCTTGAGAGCTGGGTTTGAGTGTACCCAGAGGTAGAGAGCGCCCAGTAACAGCAAAGGGCATTAGACTATCGCTACTGTTATTTTAGCCACTAGGAATTCTCTGAATTCTGGTTAATACTTTTGCAATAGCTGACTGACCTAGTTATTCTGAACAGAAGCTGTGGTCTGTATTCCTCTTATGTCAGCCGGGGATTTCAGTCTGCATTTCTATAGAATCTTTAAGGATTGCAGCATGCTTGAAAAAACAACAGATTAAGCCGCCTCTGTTCTGTGGGAGTTAAGCATTGTCACAGTCATTTTACCAGAGTGCAGAATGACTTTCCCAAAGGGAGCTGGCAGAGATGTGCGAGAGGCAGGGGACACGGGCCCGCTGCTGCAGTGCTGCCATTGCAGGGCTCATCGTCCCGACTTCTGTGGAAAGCAGCAGATACACCTTTGGTAGAGGGTGGCATAGACTTGTCTGGTGGAGTATGACGTTACTTCTGTTATAACCTAGCAAGTCTGTGAATTTTT
This sequence comes from Streptopelia decaocto, assembly GCF_964273445.1. NCBI lineage: Eukaryota > Metazoa > Chordata > Aves > Columbiformes > Columbidae > Streptopelia > Streptopelia decaocto. Next base: position 67,798,093 of record NC_138661.1, read on the forward strand.
GTGAGTGAAAGATCTGGAAGAAGTGCGAGATGGCTGTGATCCCAGCTGTATTGATATTATCTGCAGGGAATGTCTACGAAGCCACAGGAATTTAACCAGTAGCAAAATAGCGTGTGCTGTGTTCAGGTGATCCTCTTGAGCTTTAGTTTCAACTTCTCATCAGAGTGGGAGTTAAGATTTTTAAAGAGAGTCTGCTGGTTTCTTACTCTAAGCTTAATCTGCTTTCCTGCCTATGTTCTCAACTCTCGCTGCTCCAGCCGGGTGTTCTGTGTGGCAGTTTGCCGGTTCCCTTGCTGGCAATGCTTTGCTCCACCATTGGAGTTCCTGGTCTGGGACAGCCTGGCTGATTCTGCCCTGGTGCTGGCGAGAGCCTGGAGCAGCACAAATCTTGTTCGGTTGTACAGCTCTGCTGCATTTGTGGTTTGGTTTGAATTGGGCCAAAAAAAGCCAGGAGGGTAACCCTAACACTAGAGCAAGCAACCCTAGTAGAGGGTAACCCTGACATTAGAGCAAGCAACCCCAGTAGTGCTCTCTTGAAATTTTCTGCCCCCCTCTGAATGAGATAGCCTTGGGGAAAGGTAGTGAAGTGTAAGCACTATTCAAAGTGAAACTGCCTCAGGATTGCTGCCTCCTTATCTCCAGTGCTGCCTAATGTCATGTGTTGATTATGAGACTTGCAGACTTGATTCCTATCTCGTGCTTCCTCCCACCAGTTGATGCTGATGCTTTGTGAATTTGCAACACACCCTTTCTCCTAGTGACCTTTTTGTCCCAGCTGTGTATTTTTTCACTTCCCTGGCCAACCTACTCTGGATTTCAAGAGCCATGAAAGAAGAGGGACCACACTTGGTTGGCAGTGCCTTTGTGCCTCCTAGCAAATCCTGAGCTCAGAGGAGCCTGCTAGAAGGTGTAGCTCTGAACCACAGCCTAGTTCCGTGGGTAGAACAGGCCTACTTCTTACTGGGATTTCCTGAATGCATCAGATTTGGTGTGTCTTGGTATTAGGCTTTGCCTGGAAGCCTTGTTGAAGCAGGATAAATTTTTCTTAGCAGCTTTCCCATGTCCCACAAGCTCCAAACAGGTGGCCAAGTATATTTCTCCTGGCTGAGGTAGAAGAAAGTTGTTGTGTAAGGTAGAGTTGGCTTTGGTGTCTCTAACTTTTTTGTTTGTTTGTTTTTAAGATTAGAAGTGTGCAGTCTTGCCTGTTGGCATAGTAAAACGTTGAAAAGTTTTTCTTATCTCACAAAATTCTGCTCCAGTAGAGATGAAACGGGCTTAAATGGAATCTCTTGCAGCAACAGTGCAGGATGCGAGGTACTGGCGCTTTCCTGAAGCAGTGACATGGATGAGCAGGGTGAGAAAAAAGGACAGATCAGCAGTTTTGATCTGCAATGTGCTACGCTTTGTGTCTGGGGAGGGACGAGGAGGACGGAATGGCCCTTGCTGTGTGGCTAACGGAGGCAGCCTGCGATGCGAGCCGTTGGTCGGGGTGCGGGCAGCACTTGCCGGTTCTGGCTGCCGTGGTGGAGACAGACAGGACCTGAATGAGCAGCACAGAGCGGAGCAGCCGTAGGAGGAGTGGGGTGTGGATGCGTGTGTTTATAGAAATGTGTGAGTATAATTATTTATATTATCTTGTGCAATTCTCTAGCTAAGAAGGGAGCAGTGGGCAGAGAAGGAGCAGTGAAATGTTTAATAAAGGGACAGTTGCTAAAGGGGAAAATTAGAGATGCATCATTTTTACTGGGAAATTTTTCTTCAAAGTGTGTAGGACTACTGGGACCAAACTTGTGAACAGAAAGACTGGAAAGTGTCCGAATTATTCATTAAGATTGTAGGCAGCAGAAGTTCACACCAATTCAAAGCTGCCTTGGTTTCATCTAAGCTTGTTTCTTGACGAGTAAAATCAGGCTCTTCCATTTATAAAGAACTTGTCTTGTTCTAAAGGACTGTCTTAGCATGTAAGCCCATAAAATATAATACTTATGCAAATCTGAAGCCACTTCCAAGCCTGGGTGACTCCTTGTAGAATATAAATGATGTTTCTTTCTGACGCTCCCAAAGCTATCATTGTGTAGACGGCTCCTCACTGACTAACACATCAGCAAAGCACAGATGCAAGAGCTGGCAGTGGCAGTTTGCACTCGCTGTTGCATTTCCTCCACACCTAGCAGGACTATGTTCTGTTTCCTCATCTCCGATCCTCCGCTGTGCCACTTCTGCCTCGCAAGCTCCAGTCTTTTGGAGAAAGAATGCTGTCCCATTGTCCTAATTGTAATTTGTTATTTACTACTATTAAAATGAACTTTTTTTTTTTATTACATCTGCGTATGGGGCCTGTCCTGTGGGAGGACACAAGCTAATCCCCAGACAGAAAGGGACCTGGCTCACTGTATCTCCTATACCTGGGGGACGCTGCCATCAGGTAACAGGCAGGAAACCTCCATTGCTTTGGCAGGCTCTGGCAGGCAAGGACCTGCAGCGTGATGTAGAAGCAGTGACTGCGCTTTTGGGGAAGCAGCTTCCACAACTTAGTTAGCAGGTCTGGAAATGGGGATTATGAACCTTAGACCATCAGCTACAATGCCAGGGTTTCCTTTACATTCTCTGTACAGACCCCCTTTCTGTTCCTTCTCCATAATATTGCTGCAGATCTTGTGCATCCCAACTAGACCTGTGACTCTGTTGTACAAAAATACTGCAGCATAGTTAGGCGGGATGAATAGGTAGGAAGGAAAATGGGAATAGGGGAATGTTGCTAAAAGGTCACCAGGCCAGCCTACTTCTGCTGGACAAGCCAATCCCAGCAGAAATGATGACAGCCTAATGACTGTTTGTAGCATGTCATTTATTTATTTTAAGGGCAGTTCAACAAAACCAAGGTTAAAAAAATAATTAAAAAAATCATGGTGGTGGACTTTTAGGGCTTTTATCTCTGCTCTTTGGACCCAGAATATCTTAGGGTTAAGCCAGCATTGTTGGTGGTTTGGAGAGACCAAGAATCCTCCTTATCTGGAGTGGAGAAAGAGCAGCTGATGGGTTTGCTGACATGAACTCTGACCTGTCCTGGGCCGTAATCCTCAGAGTCTCCCCTAATGATGGTCCCTTTCCGTATGGTGGAGCTGGTGTCCCGCTGAACACACGGCACTTGTGGAAACATCTATTTCCAGGAGCCAGGAAACCCTGAGGCATGGCACAGGCAGCGCAGCAGGATTACAGGGTGATAGCAGACTGCAGACCTCGCAGCCCTGACTCATGCCCAGCGACAGGGGAAAAGTCAAAGCGCCAGGTCAGGTGCTGCTCATCTGCAATGCAAATAAATTGGCAAATGATTCTATAGCCAGCCGTATAGCAAGCAATTAAAGCTTTCCTGACAGGAACGACAAGGAATTGGTGGCAGATCCTGAAATCTGCAGCCAGGCGACACAGGCGGAGATGTTGGGATTCGTTAGAAACTGCAGCAGCTCTAGGCCCTGAGGCTGTGGAGCCAAGAGAGAAGAGCTAACAAGCAAGTCAGACCTTAATAGGTCAGCGGTGAAGTGGGGGGGTGAAAAGGGTGGAGGGGAATGGGAGGTGATCTCCCCAAGGTTTCTGCCTGCAACCTAGCGAACCTCGGTGCCCAGGTGTGACTCTGAGCTCTTTCTCTTATCCCCTCTAGGCAGCAAAAGGAGAAGACAAGATTGTCCCAAGAGGTTCTGCTGTCGGTGTGTGTCATTGTCCTTGGAAGAGGAATTTGAGGCTTCTCTGTGCTGAGTGCTTCTGTGTCCCATCTGCTACCACACCCTGAAATCAAACTCGGCAGTTTAGGTGAACCAGGCACTGTACAAACATGTCAGACTTGCCTCCACCCCTTTTGCTTCTCCCGCTTTCTTCAGCCGTCTTTCTCTCTGAAGTTTATCGGCGTGTCAGTGGATTCCGGTGGCAGAGCATTCCCACGTCACCTCTGGTGACGGTGCAATGAGGAGTCGAGGGTAAGCTCCTTCCCATAGATTTGGGGATCAACATTGACTTGCTCGCTTGCTTTAAACCAGTAACAACACTGTCTTAATGGCTGCTGTTTCGTGCATTTGGCGATTTGTTTTCTCAGTGTACAGAGGATTGGGTTTGTCAGTTTAAACTAACGTCTTCGCTCCCCAGTGGCTGTGCTGCCACGGCTTAACCCCTTCCCTTCGGAGCTAAGCCTTGCCACTGCCAAGAATTAGTGTAATGATCACGCATATGTTGGCAGTGCCAGCCTAGGGCGAAGAGGGGAATGGTTCGGAGGGTCATACAGTTTTTTCTCTCAAGGGATGGTTTTGGAAGGGAAGAAAACCCAGGAGCTGGATTCCCTTGGGAAGGAGTTTACTTCATCTTTGCTCCTATAGCCCAGCAACACTGTCCTCCAATCGGCTTTGCTGCATGACAGTGGGAGAGTTTCCCTCCAGACCCTTCTTTCTCCTTTCATTTGGAATTGTCCCCTACCGGCATTGTTGCAGCAGGATTGCCAGTAAGATCTTGTGTTTTTTTGCTTTCCAATGGCTTTTGGGTGGGCCAGTGTATGGGTCTGTGGTACCTGGGGTCTAGCAATTTAGCCTGTTGACACTCAAAATGATGGGGAATGTGGAGAGGAAAATGCGTTGTTGAATCTTGCAGCGTGATGCTCTTAAAACACTGGGGTGAAGAAGGGGTTAAAAATGACTCTGGATGATGCTTGAGAAAGCAGACAGCATGTCAGGAACATGCATGCTCGTTGCCTTTACGCGAGACATTGCAACATCTCCTTTTAAGTCTCTTGTATCTGCAAGGACCCTTGCCATATCCTAGGAGGAGGTCTGACTGACTCACCAGTTAAAGCCCCTCGTGTCTCTGTTCCTGACCTGGCTGCTGTGCTGGCCAGGATCCTCTCAGCACACCTACTGCAACCACGCTGTAGTACTCGTGTGTACGGATGCGTGAGTGTATTTTGGCTATACGAAAGCTGGCTAATCTCCTCCTATTTAAGTTACAATCTGCAATTCTATTGGGTGTTTGTACTTAATTATTTTTGTCAAGGTGGTAACCAACATATACAGCCAGGCATTTACAGCTACAGAAGACAGTCCTGTCCGTTAATGTTTGCTGATGCGTTTGCTTTCTTCTTTGCCAGGTCGTTAATGCCTTAACGTGTCTGGGGACAGAGTACTGAAAAAAAACAGAAGAGAAGTTTGTGGCTGGTGAGTGTGAGTTCTCGGGTGAGGCTGGGTATGTACATGGAGTAAGAGAGATTTGCTGAGTCTTCCTCTGCTTTTCTGAGTTTTGTGACTGGGTAAAACCTGAGTCAGCTGTGCCCCTGCACAGCTGCTGGGGAAAGAAATGCTGTTGCAGGGCACTCTCTCAAGCTCTGTCCCACTGAGGAGTCTCATTCTCGACGGTGTGATGAAGCTGTGTATTGATTTTGATATTCCACTCTGCCTTGGTATGTGCATCCTGTGTGCTAAGTGTGAGCAATGGTTTATGGAAAGAGCTATAAGCAAATAGTTTGCTGGATTAGTAACTATGCTTCCAAAGGGACAGGGGTTATTTCTGTCCGGATGGGTGTGAGTATGTATGTACCTGGAAAGAATATCCTGGGTCCTGCTGCCGAGGCTTGCAGAAGTGAGCAACGCAACTCGTGCTTGGTTGCGAAATGCTTTTCATTCACAAGGAGAAGCACTATAAAAGTCTGGCTGTCCTACCTCCCATCAGAAAAAAAGAGCACCTTTTAACCTACTTCTCTAGTGTGCTTGGGGAAGTTCACAAGCAGAAAAAAGAGCTAAATACTGTGTGCAAATTACTTAAAAGAGCTTGCAGTAGCCTACTCCAACCGCAAGTAAAAATTTGGCCAGGTTCTGAGTTCTGCATTGCACATCATGTTTTCCTGAGGGTACCAACAGAGGTGCCACGCTGCAGTTTCATCACATTCAAAGCTGCACATCGGTTCTGTACATGCACAGACATCAGCTCTGAAGTCAGCAGGAGCAGCTGGAGGGTACCCAGTGTGTTGGGCTGCACAGCACCGAGAGCCAGACACAGCACAGCAAACTTTCTCATCTTGCCAGGGGAGCATCTGGACGGGGGGACTAGTTTTCTTGTCTGTTGTACTCACCCTGCTCCTGCACCAGTCCCATTGGCTTTGCAGTTCTCATTGTACAGACTCGGAGCAATGGAGGACAGAATCAGGACTTGGCTGATACAGGTCTCGGTTTTAAGGAATGTCTCAGGATGGTTTCTAAAGTTGCAGGATTACCATAAGGCTTGAGGGCTAATGCACTGAGACTTGGTCATTAGTGATATTGTTTTGAGACTCGATCTTCTGTTTATCTGGCATAAGAGAGCAATGTGAATGTAGGGTGACAATAGACTAAAAGTTCAGATCCATTTCCCTCAAAAACCTCTCAGGAAATTACATTCACCCTAGGGCTGAGCCATTTTAACTTGTAGGAATTAGTAATTGGATTGTTTTGTAATTAATTGATGAACAGACAGTAGCTGTAGACAATAACAGTTATTTGTCTTTACTTGTGTTATGAGTGCACCTCAGGTTTTAATGTATGGAGTGCTGTGTGACCACTCCTAGTCATGATGTGTTTTTCCTTTCCAAACAGAACAGAATAACTAATACTCTCTCGGAGAAGACTTGTCTGCTGTGATGTGAAGTTCCGTCTCGGTGTTGCAGTAGTGAGCAGGAAGGCAGTCAGTCGGCAGACTGTGGGCTTTAAGCTAACCTGTCTCTGCCACGTTTTGGGGCACACCACCTGGGCTGCAGTCTTCCCAGCAGTTATCTCAAGGGGGTATAACCCAAGTGAACTGCCTTGAGGCTGCTGACAGCTATTAAATAGGTATGTACCTCACTTTGGGAGAACACGAAGATCATAAATAGGGACTAAGATTGTTTAGTGTTGTTTGGGAGGTAGTTTAACTCTTCCATGCCTATACTTGGGTGGTCTGGGGAGGCACTGTGGTGGCTCTGGCAGCCCTTCGCCATGCTGCTGCAGCGAGGATTGTGATCCGGGACGTGTGTGATCGCTGGTACCTCTGCTGGGCCAGGTCTGCTTGCGAGCAATTGGCCATGCTCATTGAGTGCACGGCTCTTCCTTGGCTCCTGCCCGGTGCTTCCCAACAGCGAAGTCTGTATTCTGCACATTTGCAGCACAGAGCTACAGCTTCCCTCTCATAACCCAGAGTGCCAGAGGCAGCTGGATCTGTGACCCATGACATGGCACAGAGGAGCTCGGAGAGGTTACCGTGCAGATAGAGCCATGGGACGTGGCACTCAGTGTTTCGAAGAGCTGTGCTTGAAGGAGCGTGTTCCCCAGATGCAGCCGAGCGCCTTGGCTCCTTCGTGTGTCATGTGAGCTGGCGTGCCAGATGTGGCCCCTTGCACTTGTCCCAACATAACCTCTTATCTGATATGTTAGCTGTTGCTATTCACGTGAATTTTTTGAGGCAGAGCCTTAAACGTTCTTAATCTAAGCTCAGTAGCATTTTTGTGCTCATTTGGAATGGGTCTGTCACACAAGGCAGTGGAGAGTAAAGCCCTGTATCGTGCCCTGTCTTAAAACTCTGGTATTCTGGGTTAACAGCAAAATACAGACTCCTGTTTTTAACCCTGATGCATCCTTCATGGCAAAATAATGCCAGTAAACCCATTTGAAACAATGCGGTTACTCTTTGGCCATGAACAGTGAAGTGTGCATGTGTACGGCAGGTGTCAAAGGGATGCAGTACTGTGTGGTTTTGTGTATCCAGAACAGTGGACAGTCCCACTGAGTATTTTAAAGGCTGGGAAAAAGGGTCATAGTTGGTACAGTCCTTATGTCTTTGCCTTTCGACTTGCAGCGTGCATCTTACTGGCTTGGGGGGAAAAGAATGCAACGAGTTGCAGCTTTCCCTTGGTGCTGTGTGGTATTTGCTGCCTGTAACTCTCTCACAAACCTAACACAGATGGGAAAAGGCTAATCTTATAATGAAGGCATTGGATTGCAGCTGAGATTTGGGTGTGATTTCTGTCTGTGCAGCTGTTTCTGTCATGGCGTCCAGACCTACATGCTGGTGTCAAGATCAAACCTGTGGTCAAAGCGTGGCTTGGCTCCCACTGGGGCTGTGCACCCATGTTTTCCCTCCATGGAAGCCAGGGTGTGTTTGGCCTGAATCTGGCCTTGATATGAAGTTAAAAAGCAGACAGGAGACGTACCTGGAAGCTCTTTTAGGTTTGCTAATCTAGACATAGCTGGGAAGAAACGGAGCTAGTAATTTTTTTGTCTCGTCTGCAAATGAGGGTAATAATTCTTTTTCCTTAGCTTTCGTCTCTTTAGATGAACCCCATGGAGGGTGGGGCCTGACTTCAGAGACGGGCGCTATGGGACAGTGAATTTAGTTGGGATTTTTAGGGGACTGTAAATAAGCTGGAAAACTTGATTATTTGTCAAGGGAAGAAGCCCATTAGCATTTGGGACATGCCTGGACTGGTGTCAGAAAGTTCAAGAGGCCTTTTCTTTGCAAGTGCTTTTGTATGTCCCAGAATGAATTTGGTCTAGTACAGCTAAAACACACCTAAAAGTATGTTACTGCCTAGCGTCCAAAACAAGCTCAGCACATAGGCGTTCACTGCGTTTCAGGTTTGAGTCCTAATTTATGAACCAGGAAACGGAGCAGGGGAGCATGAGGCCGCACCAGAGCCTTTAGAACCCTGCTTAGTGGAGCCAGGGCTAGAACTGTCAAGCAGTTGTGTTCTTTTTCCCATTTGTCAAAAATAAATCCACAGATATAACAAATATGTCCCTCCCTAAGCTTATTTCTAATGTAATGTTAATCTGTGCACATGTGTATGTTGGGGCAGGATTTAGAGCATTCCATCAGTTTGTGCTGCTACTTCACTCCATGTAGCTTTGCTATTGGGGGCTGGCGGGCGAGAGAGGAGTGGAAGGAAGAGACTTGAACTAGGGGAAGTGATAGCGCAGCAGGCAAACATTCACTCTTCCCTTAGGGGAAAAAAAGTACCTGAAAGCAGAATTGCAGATGAATGTGGAAGGAGTCATGGTCATAACGCTCTGTGCTCTTAGATCCCATTTCAGGTTTCAGACCATTTTGCTTTTCTTTCCCCCCTTCCCTCACCCTTTGTTGTCGTTTCTCACTGTGTGAAGTCACATTTAGATTTGTAAGCTCCTCAGGGAAGTAACCTGTCATTTTTCTTTGTCTGCAAAATGCTCTGAACCTTTATGGCTTGTTATAAATAACCATCATGTCAGAAACCTCAGGAGGGCAAACGTTAGGATTCTAGAAGGTATGGGATACAGTAAAATGCCATGTGTGCATATTCACATGTGCATATGCATGAACACATGCATTTATGGATACAACGTACATCTATAATGGCCTATTTAACTCGTGCTGCAGTTGAGATGTATTATATGACAGTGACCAGCATAGCAGAGTATGGAAATATGTATTTCCTTTTAACTGGTGACATCTCTGGGATCTTCTTCATCTTCCTCCTCCAAACTCAATCTGCATATTGCAGTTCCGCAGGTCCTGTAGGAAGAGTTCTCCTCCCTCCCCTCATCTTGCAGCTGGCCAGAGTAGCTTGGGTGTGAGCTGAGGGAGAGCTTAGAAATGCTGGGGATGGCTTTCCTGAGCGTTATCTCTTGTCCAGGAGGAGGAATGTACCAACTGCGGCCAGCTCTGCGATAGCAGCGCAACGAGCACGGAGGAGCCAGTTCGGCTGCTGCAGCAAGGAGGGGGAGGGAGAGCTTATTTTTAACTGGAAACTAGACAAGTGCGGCTGAAGTAGCTCTGTGCTGTCTTGCTATCACCAAGAGTACGTGTGAGTGAGCAAGCGTGCGAGCAGTTCCGTACAGGGCATGTGTAGTACTGGTGTGGGTAGCTGTGTGTGCACAGGCTGAGGCAAGGCAGCTGAAACGCCAGTGGGTGCTCGCTGCTTTGTCTGAGCGCTTGAACTCTTGTCGTGTAGCGAGCGATTCCTGATAACCTTTATCTACTGCTTTTTTCAGTGGGTGGATGCTTTTCTGCGTGCTGCTCCTCGCCTCTCTCCCAGCCATTCCTCCTTCCCTTCCCAACTCTGGTCCCCTTTCTCACCCTTCATCTTCCCACCCCTTCCTCTCCTCCAGCCTGACCCTTCTCTCTTCTTGCCCCTCCTTCCCAGCCGATCCCTCCCCCTCTCTGAGCTGCTGGCTGGGGGATTTGTTCTCGTGCTCACTGGCAGATGTGACAGCTTTTGGAACTGTATCATCTAGGAACAGCTATATCTGGAGTTGAAAAACCTAACGTGGTTTCCCAGGCAGCAGGAATGGATCGCTGAGAGAATTTCCATCTCCGACTGCTTTTGTCTTGTGGTAGTGAATTTTCTTATTTGTGTTTGTGACATTTCTTATAGCACAGTTGTCAGCAATGAATGAAAGACTGAAGTCTAGTAGATTATTATAAAATCAGTGTCACAGTATTTGTATTATATTCAGGAGATGCTGTCTGCGTTTAAATACAGGTTTGGCTTGATTTACAAAATTTTATATGCGTAAAATGTTTTTATGAATTTCTTACTGAATTAGAAAAGGCCTGTTTTATGTATTTTATTAAAATGTTCTTTAGCTGGCTATTGGAAATACAAGTAAGTAGCTCTTGCATGAAAACCAGAAAGTGAAACGAGACTGGTTGAATACAGACATTCTCAATGAAATGCAAAACCTACACAGATTATTACAATCCACTGGATTTCAAATAACTATTTTTAGTGTATGAATTTCATTTGATCTTGATGCGGTGTGCCTTTAAACCACCTGTCTGATAGGGCAGCGTCTTTATAATCGAGATTGATGCTGACCATATAAAGCAAATGTCATTGGATACCCAGGGGCGTGTTGTGTTTGGAGTTGATGACATTTTGTTGTTTTTAAGATGTCTGTTATAAGGCAGTAAGGTAGGTGCAGGCCGTGGCAGCTAGGCACGAGCAAATTGACTGTGAACTTGGTAGTTGCCTCTTTGTGGCTTGAGGAAGCATGCCTGTGTGTGTAGGATCTAAATGTGGTCCAGGTGTTGATTGACAGGCATAGTGATTTAATGTAAATATACAGATGTGCTGTTTATGCTGATGCAAACTGATGTGCTGCCATAGAACTACTGTTCTATTTGAGACCAAAATATCACCCAGACTTTACAAATTTGCATTTTGAAGTAGTTTAGCTGGAATCCTTCTCTTTATGGGGACATGACTGAAATATTTAGAAAACAATTGATACTACAAGTGCGAATGTTTGTGGTGCCTGTGACACCACATTTTACAGAACCCCTTGCCACCTGAAGCAGGTAAAGAGAAAACTTAAAAGACGCTGTGTGCTGTGCCCTGAATATTTTCTTATTATGATGAGGAGTAGAATAGAGAATCGGAACAGGAGACAGAAAGGTGCTGGTTAAAATAGTGACATGGCTGTGTCTGGAAATGCCCCTGTTCTGGTGGGCCAAGCAGCTGTCACGACTGACGTGTAGTCAATGATTCCGAACTGAAGCACTTGATATCAACTACAGATACATTCTTTGCTTCCCTTGGAGGCTGTGAAAGCTTCTCTCTAGCACCAGCTGTTGGTTTGAACAGCACTAACACCATGAGCTATTAGCATATCTTTCCTTTCTAGGACTGTCTGCACTTTTTTTTTTTTCCCTTAAAGAATTGCCCTATGACTTTAATCTTGATTATTAGTTAATATGCAGCACCTAAGGGGCCTTAGAGATGAATCACTGTGTGTGAGTAGCTGCAATACAGACCTGCAGCACAGATGCTCTTCCCATAAACTCTCCATTAAGATGTATTTGAGTTTTCATTGGAACACATTCTAAGCAATGATTATTTTGGCTGCAGAACCTCTCCTAGGCAAAGCAGTTGCTTCCAGCCTCTTTTGTAAGTGGTGTTTTAGTTGCCTAACCTTTTGCTTGCTTTATTAACTGGGAGGTACCTTCAGTAGGCTTCTGGACACAATATTGCGATAGGCATTGTCAGTGTGTGAAGCCTGTATTTCAGCAAGGAGTGCATGACTGGAGGGGTTAGGTGGTGTGAAGGTCCTTCTGTGACATACAAACGCTTTCCATCCCAGTGACTACAGGATCATGGTCACCACATTTTAAGCAAGCGTGTATACATTTTCAGGACCTCCGTCTAGCACTAGGAAGCAAAGTCGTCATTTACCTGGTGTCTGCATTTTGATCCCTGAAAAAGTTCTAAGTGGAACAATGTGGGAAAAGTTTGACTGTGAGGGACAAAAAGCATGAGGTGTGCTGGTGTTCGAGACTAGTGTCCTCTGTGTTCATGTCTGCACCACAACATGTTATCTCTCTATGTGTTCTGTGCCTTTGACCCTTGCAAATATTTATTCAGCACAAAAAGTTGGAAGCTGAGGTCCTGTATGGGGAAGAGCGATCGAGGAAGATGCAGCCTTCATCACTTGAAGTGATGCTAGTGAGAGACAACCGGTAGTATTAAAATTGTCAGTGGGAAGGGAAGGAGCATATCTTTTTTTTTTCTATTGGTGGATATAAATACCTGTGCAGTGTTGGTTTGGTTGGTTGGTGGTGCTGGTGTGTGTTGTGTTTTTTTGTTTTTTGTCTTCCCCCCGCCCCCAGCTAGAGTTTTATTGCTGAACTACCTAAAAAGTTTTGACACTGGGTCTGAGCTTTGTCTCATCTCTCTTATGGCTCTTGCTGCTCAGTTCATCCCGTGCATTGACAGAAAGCATCTTGGAGATGAGATGATGAGCTCTGGAGCACACCAGTTCCATTGCATGCACACAATGGATCTGTGTGGATCTGCTCATTAGATGTGTTTCTTCATCAGCAAATAGGAAAATGTAACTTACAATATTTGTAACTTCAGAGCCATCAAACCACTCAGTAGAATCATAGAACAATAGAACAATTCAGGAGATCTCTCCTGTCTTTTGTGAAGAGGCTGTGTCCATCTATTGCAGTCCTCCAGTTATTCAAGCTTTCCCACCTTTGACTGCGTGAGGAGCTCCAGTTCTTCCTTTTTCTTTGTATCTTCCCAATTTCAAAAAGGTCTAAAACTTTTGTCTTTTTATCTATCTACATCTCTTTTTTTTTGGGGGGTGCTATAAAGTCTAAATTCAGATTTTGAACATCTCTTTTGTTTGGGTATATTTAAGTGTTAGCTAGTTTTGGCTTGTTGCAACCGTGATGGCTGTTCACACAAACTGTCTCTCTCAGCCCCCAAGGGAAAGGAATCGTGGTTTTTAATTTTAGCTTCTTCAGCCACCTGCTGACAGAGTTTGATTTCCACCTATCACCTCCTCGCTCTCTCCCAAGCCCTCTGTCTAAGCTAGAAAAAGCGAGATCCAAAATCAGTCTTGGGTAGCTCTCCCTTTGGCAACAACTCTGTCATCTTTAAGTGGGAATTAAATGTTCGTTACTTACTTGGAGTAAGCAGTGAGAAGGCAGCCTGCGCCCTGTTTGTAACCAGCCTTCATTGCAGGCTTGCGGTGGAATCAGTGCTGTCTCGCTGGCTGGACTCCAAAGCCATTTAACCTGAGTACAAGCCTGTAAAATATAAATATGTATCTCATCTATATTTAAAATGTTTATGTTGAGCAATATGAATTTGTAGAAATAAAGGATGTCAAGTGGTAGGAGTTCAGCTACAGATGTAGCAGGTGTCCTTTGGTCTGCTGAAACAGGAGCGCTGTGTCCCTAGAAATCCCAGCTCAGCCACTCACCTGCTCAGTGGTCTTGAGCAAGTCATTGCTCTTGTTCCCTCCGTTTTCCCATCTGCAAAAAGCAGATGATCAACTCTATTGTTAAAGTGCCTGTCACTGGAGAATGTTCTTAATACAATGTAATTAAATAGTATAATTGAGATGTGATATTACTGATGGCGCATATCAGATGTAGACATGCAAGAGCACTGACAGCATTGCCTTCTCTGATTCAGGCATCATGTTCCGCAAGAAGAAGAAGAAACGCCCGGAGATCTCGGCTCCACAGAACTTTGAGCACCGTGTCCACACTTCGTTTGATCCAAAAGAGGGCAAGTTTGTTGGCCTGCCACCTCAATGGCAGAACATTCTAGACACGCTGAGGCGCCCCAAGCCGGTGGTAGATCCTTCAAGGATCACGAGGATGCAACTCCAGCCCATGAAGGTAAGAGAGGAAGACTGATTCTTGCTGTTCCTTGGGGGGCCCCCAAGGTGAGACAATGTTTCCATTGCCCCATATGTATTGAAGTGGGGCCAAGGGTGGGATCTGCAAGGAATTCTGGGGGCAGCAGGGTCTCGGTTTTTGTAACACCGTCTTTTTGTTGTGGTGATAGTATCTTCATCAGCAATAAGGACAGTAGTATCCTTCACTGTTCCAATAACCAGCTGGCTGCCTGTCACTGAAAGCTCCAGTGGCAGCTGACAGGGCCTAGGATGTGTTCAGCCCTTGTGCAGGGAAGCAAAGAGGAGAATTTGTGGAGGGACCAGTTTTAGCAAGTTTGTCATTCTTGTGGGTGAGCAAATTTGGCTGGTAATGAAGTTGACAGGAAAGGCTGAGTGGGAGCGAGCGGGGTAGCACTCCCTTGCGGTTATGAATGGCTGAGTGACACAGGGAGCAGGACTAAACGAGGGTTTTTACAGCAGCAGTTTAAGAGAAAGTGGGACATAGTAAACAGGGAACAGCCTTAAAACAATTCCTTCAGTAAGGAGAAACAAGTTCCTGATGTTTGTAAGTGGGTGTGTTTAGATGGATGGATGGATGTTGATAACAGCATCTGGGACTGTGTGCTCCTCAGTGACTGCAGAGACCTGCAGCATGAAGAGGCAGATCCACGCTGACCTCTTGGAGAAGGCAATGAAGGATGGTGACAGAACTGTTGTGTTTAAATTCTTTCTAGGGGCCTAAAAACTGAAAGGTAAATTGTAAGGTAGAGATGTTACTATTATACTTGGATTTTAGGAGGGACATAAAAGAAAATAGTTGTCTGTCTTGATGAATATGTTCAGCTTTTGTGTACAGATGCTTAAAACATGGGGACTAAATGGGACTACATTTTCATATAATGCAGGTATTAATGCAAAATCAAACCTGCACTTTAAAAGGTACATCAGGATCTTTGAGTAGAATGCTGATTTAGAAAGGAAGAACTTGCTCAGGAAGAACAAGTAGAAGAAAAAGGGAGGAGGTGTCTTCTCTTTTATGGTGTCTTGAATGTGCTTTGCGGTCCAAAATATAGTAGGAGATAGGACCACAATCCAGAGAAGAGAGAAAAAGTGTAATAAGAGACCAACTTGGTTAGATCGGGAGCTCTCTAATGAGCTTAAGCTGCAGGAGGATTGCTCAGAAGGGTGGAAAATGGGTCAAGTTATAAAGGGCAAATAGAAAAGAAATGTATGGAGGGATAAAACTGGAAGAGCAAGGCACAAAAAGAGATGTTGTTCCCAAAGAACACAAAGGGCACCAAGGAGACATCATCAGTACACTGAGGAGTAGAAGGATGAAGGAAAGAATTTGTTGGCTACTCATTGTGGAAGGAAGTTAATAACAGATGACACTGAGAAATCTGAAGTGTTTAATGACTTTTCCTCAGTCGTCATTGAAAAGGTTAACTGTGATCAGTGGGCTAACACAATTAACCCAAGCATGAAGAGATAAGAATGCGGGCTAGAATAAGAACAGAACATGAACAGAAATGAGGCTTCTTAGATAAGTTACATATATTCAAGTCAGCTGGGCCTAATGAAATTCAAGGAATTGCAGATCAGTCAGACTAATTTCAATTCCCAGAAAGAGACTGGAACAAATAAGCAACTAATCTATTTGCGAGCACTTCCTAGGAGATAGCAGGGTAATAGGCAGCAGCCAGCATGGGTTTATCACAAACAAATCACGTCAGGCAACCCGATTTCTGTCAATCCCAGGGTATCCCGCTCTGGCTCAGGGCAAACCGAGAGCTCTGGCCTCCGTCTGACTGCAGGCAGGCGCTGGGCGCTGCACCTGCACCGTTCCCAGAGCAAACTGAGCAAGTTCTCAAGTCTTAGGAAAAGTATACTTAAAACAAGAACTTGGGGTGTGGCTGTTGCGATAGAACGTGAGCAGGAGGAGACCGTGGAAGGATCCTGCCAAGCACTCTGTGACGTGGGTGTGCGGGTTACAGCCGTCCCTGCTGTCCCCTGGGGAGCTGGTGCGTTCCTGAGGTGTGCTGAGACGTGTGACGTTTCTAATGGATGGGGTACAATGGACAGAAGGCTCTTCCCACCCCACTGACAGATTTCCAAGACTGAGTTTCTGACCATTTACTTTTGGTATCTTTTTCCCCTATTGAGTTTGGTACAAAACTGATGGGGCCAGTTTGAGGCATTAGTGTCCTCAGCGGGTTGTTTATTAATACTGGCCAGCAGCGGGGGCTGTGGAGGAAGGTGCGTTTATGGCGGGGGGGAGCTCTTTTGCTGCACTAGGACCAAAGAGCAGAATTTCCTGCTGCGAGTGATGATGTGTATGCAATGATAGGAGCCAGATTGTCCTTTCTTCACCTTGTTTGACAAAATCTTTCTATTCTGTCTTTCATGCTTGGACACGGAGCAAACTGGGTGCTTGTTTTGTGTGCTGTGGTGGCATTCTGGCAAACTGGAGCTGCTGTTTCGCACCAGCTAAATATTAGGCTCAGTGTAATTAAAATTCAGCATCTTTGGAAGATCCCTGGAGTTCCGCTAGCAAACAGGAGATTGCCATCACTCCAGGGAAGGATTTTCCCCAGACAGAGATTCATGGAACTCTAGGAGTGATCCTGTGCTGTGAATTTCTGTGAAGAAATGAGACATTTTGGTTCCCGGCACTGAAAAAGCTTCTGTAAGCTTTTTGGTTCCGGAATAAACAAGGTAGAGCACTGCAGAATACACAGCTTCGAGTGTCCTGCGTGTATAGTGCTGTTGCTCTTTTGGATGGGAGCCTTGTTCTTCCTTGTTTGCTTACAAGGCAGTTGGGAGCTGTTGTGACCCTTTGTTCATCGTTTTTAATTATAATAGCTTGGCAGAACAGAGGAGGGATGCAGTGTTGGAACAGCGTGGTCTTCACTGGTCAGAATTAAGATGCATTAGCAAAACTTGTAGAGAATCAGACTAAGGGAGGCTGATTACAACACAATTGAGAGGGGTGCAGGGGAGAGATGAACCTTGACTTGGAATAGAAAGGTGATTTTTCCAGGTAGAGCTTGGGGCGTGCTGCAGCCCCTGAGAAATGATACTTTCAGGAGCTTGTTGAGCCTAAGTTGGTGGTGTGGTGGAGCACAACTTGAGCATAAGAGAGTCAGGAGTGCTGAAAACATCCCAGTTTTGCTAGAATGTCCTTCAGCATGTGCCTGCAGCAGAACTCACTGTTCTGCCTGAAAGCACTGCTGCCTCCGACAGAAGGATGGAACCCAGTGATTCCTTTTTTTTTTTTTGTCTTCAGTGAAGGACAATTAAAAAAAAAGACAGAAATAAACATTTATCTTTTTTCCTAACTTTCCTCAGTAATCTTTGGATAGACAAAGTCTAACCTTTGCAAGATAAACTGAGCCTTAATTTTTACAACTCCAACTTTTCCCCCCCTTCCTTTTATTTGGCAGACGGTGGTGAGGGGCAGCACCATGGAAGTGGAAGGCTACATCTCCGGGATACTCAATGACATCCAGAAGCTTTCTGCCATCAGTTCCAACACTCTGAGGGGAAGGAGCCCCACTAGCAGGAGGAGAGCTCAGTCCCTTGGGCTCCTGGGGGAAGACAGACCCCCAGATATGTATCTCCAGAGCCCTGAAGCAGACTGGGCAGACAAATATGGAAACTACCTCAATTGCAACGGTGGGACCAAGGTGACCCGGAGGCAAACAATGTGGCCAGATTATAAACCCCGCTTGGAAGGACAGTCTCATCCCAATGGGATGGTAACGAAAGCACAATCCCTTGGGCCGTCAGAGTTCCAGGACGCTGATGGTAGCTGCCTCCAGCGTGTCTCTGGTTTGCAGCACATGCCAACTCTACCAGCGGATAGTGAGAAGACGGGATTAAAGAGCTCGGAAGAGTGCTGGCCTCAGCCTTGTCTCGCACGACAAGCAAACTCCAGACCCTCAGGGGAGGGCAGCCCTAGCTCCAAATCAAGGGAAAACAGCTTGAAGAGGAGGCTGTTACGCAGCGTGTTCCCTTCATCCAGCAGCTCAAACAAGTCAGGCCCTTCCCTGCAGATAAAGGTATAATTTATTCAGTATTTTTGTGAGTGCAATGTTGACTTTACAGTTCCAGAGGTTACTTACACAGCTGAACAAATTTAATTGCAAACATCATGCAACCATCTGTTATTATATGATTAATGCTGGAATCAAAATAGTCCTGGAAGGGGGATTGTGTAGTCCGCCTAAGCTTCACAGAATGCACTGCTAGGCGGAGCTCAAAATGGCAGCCAGATCTACATGAGAAAGGCTTGTTAGAGGAGCTGTGCCTGCAGGAGTGCAGCTGGGAGGGAGGTAGGGGGCTTACTCGCTTTTGCCCTTCTATAGTAGTAGAGGCACAACTGACACTCCTTTCTCCAGCAAGAGGGTCTTTGCCAGGCCTCGGCACTTTTGCAGGGAGGACAGTGGTTACCAGTCAAATGGTGTGTGTGCATGGATGTGCTTGAACTGGAGCTGCTTGAGACAGAGGAGCTGGAAAGACCTGGAGGTTATCCAGTCCATCTCTGCCATCGATGGCAGCTGTTTATCTGAGCTGCTCTGAACGGCCTCCAGTGAGTCAAACCTTTGACTCCCTTACGAATGGAGATGATGACGTGTAACTGTGATGTGTAAGAAACACACAATTGCAGATGAACGGCACAGGGGATATAATGGGCTGAGAACAGGGAGGCTGGGTACCTTGACAGGCTCCTGTAGTCACCATGGGAAGGTTGGGTGCTCTTTCAGCCTAATGTGGGGGGTGGGAGTGGGAGAACCAGTGACATCTCCAAATGTCCAGAGACTGAAAACGTGGAGAGAGGGGCTGCCAAATTACAGAAGCAGGAAATAATCCTTAAGCAAACATGTGTGAGCTTGCGTGCATCTTGTGTGCCCTTTTGCATGCTCTAGGTTATATAAGACTTTTTTTTTTTTTTTTCTTTCTCTTGAGACAAAACAAGAGTTGGGAAATAAATACTTGGTTGTCATGAGCGTGTCTCTGCGGGAATGCAGGGGTGGAGCTGGTGTATGAGGAGGAAGTAACTTCTGACAGGCAGTTTGTGTTTGCGCCCTCCTGCACCCAGTGCCAGGAGCTGCTCGATCATCTCTTCAGAGCTGCTGTGTGTGAAAATGAACTGTATGCGTGTAAGGCTTATGCAGATTTTCCTGTTGACAAAAATTCTTTATTAAATTAAACTCTATACAATTACTTTCTGTCTGAGACGGAGAAAATTAGTGCTTTTTTAAACGTTTCTCTCTTGGCAGTTTTCAATTCCCATACCCATATTATTAACTTTATTAATAATCTGTCTGAATTGTGAGAGAGAAAATGCTTGTTGCTTTGAAGTTTTTATTTTGCCCTATAACATAAATGATTGACTTGCTCTTTCTGAAGTTGCTACTTTGTTGGATCCACTATTGTTTTACATATAGCCAAGTATATAATGTATTTGATACCTAACCTGCTAGATGATGTTGAATTTGAATTAGTCAACTTCTCCTGGGTGAGTATTAGTACGCCAAGATTTATCCTTTTTGGGAGACCTATGTGTGGTGTGAGCATGGGAATTATGTATCCTGCAGCCACGTTGCCGCAGGCTGTGATCCTCCTGCATCTCCTAAACCAAACAGGGTTGGGCTGCTTGGTACTTGAGTGGGAGGTCTCCGAAAGCCTCGAGTGTTTTGGGAAAGAGCAACTGCTAATTCAGATTCATCGTAGGTCAGTGTGGAGCCAGTCTGGAGGCTCTGTGCAGCTGGGGTCTCAGGCACAGCTGGCCCGGTCCAGGGTGCTTTTCCCCAAACAGAATGCGAATTCTGCATCTGACTGACAGGAAAGCTCCGCAGGTACCAGCGGAGAGTGCAGGGAGAGTTTTCAGTAGGCAGAGTGTAATTACCCAAAGGGAATTAGGCCAAGACATCAAAGTGATTTATAGCTTTGGCATGAATCCTCTTTCCTTTTATATATAGGAAGATCAGAGGCACAGAGGGATAAAGGATTTTCAAATTCTCTGCAATACAGGTTGCCCCTGAGTTTTGGTGGCAAGGCTGGAATGCTTTTTAGCAGCTGTTTTTTTTTTTCTGTGGGTTTTGGTGTTTGTAGGGGTTGTTGTTGTTGTTGTTTTGAATTATTTTTAAAGCATGTGCTTTAAAAGGTCCTTTTTAAACTGCCTCCATTTGGAGGTCCTTAAAGCACAGCACCCATCCTGTAACTGATTCTTGAAAATGTGCAGCCACGCGGCTGCTCCTAGTCATGCAGCACGTCGGGCATAACCTGTAACTCCAGTCTGCTACAAAATGTACTAGACCAGAGTGGCATAACACGCAACTGATTCCCAGCACTTCTTTCTTCTTGTTAATCTAACCATCACTTTTTCTTTCTCCCACTTTCACGTTTGTTCTTCCTGCAGCCGACTGCTTTCTTCAGGCCACAGCAGTGGGGTTCACCGTGCAGTCCTGCAGCCAAAGCCCAGTCTCTTCCACCAGACCAGCCTGCATCCGATTTCCCCAGGATAATCTCAGAAGCTGGGACCCCCCAGAAGTCGCCAACAGTGGAGAAGGCGGTTGCAGTGCCACCGGGCAGGCCCTCACCGGCAGGATCGCCCAGGAACCACCAGACTCAGACTAGTTCTAGCAACCTTCACCTTCCCCAGGACTCCTCTGTGAAAGGGCAGCTGGCCAGCGAGGACCCGGTGGTTGTGACCCATGAGCAGTTCAAAGCTGCCCTCAGGATGGTGGTGGATCAGGGGGATCCCCGGACATTGCTGGAGAATTACGTAAAGATTGGCGAAGGGTCCACAGGTATTGTCTGTATTGCTCGAGAGAAGCACTCGGGGCGGCAGGTGGCAGTGAAAATGATGGATCTGAGAAAGCAGCAGCGCCGAGAGCTTCTTTTTAATGAGGTGAGTAGAATGACAAGAGGTGGAGATCTGCTGTCCACTGAAAAGCCGTGGTAAAAAAAAGGGTAGAGGAGGAGATGTTCCTTTTAATAGAATTCTGCTAGTACCAAGAAGAAAAATGCCTGGGGGGATGGAGGCTATTGCGTTGTGCTCACAGGGTTGTGTGTACTTGCTTTGTTGGATAAAATTAAGTGACATTAGTGATTTTGTAGGGGTCGATTGTCCACTGTGTTTTTACAGGTGGTGATAATGAGGGACTATCAACATGTCAATGTGGTGGAGATGTACAAGAGCTATCTGGTGGGAGAGGAGCTCTGGGTGCTGATGGAGTTCCTGCAGGGAGGAGCCCTCACAGACATCGTGTCTCAAATCAGGTATGAAGCAAAATCCAAAACGTTGATGTTTGTGTGCCCACCTGGCGGGCAAGAGCAACAGAATGGAGATTTCTGGGAGGAATAGGTCCCCTCTGAGATCTTGTGACTGCAGTGCCCTGAAACTATTAGGCTTTATAACTGTCATAAATTGGAAGCATGTGACAATACTTCTGATGTAGAAGTGAACTAATTTATAGTACTGATCACTCTTCATCTGCTTGATGACCTTCCCTGTAAAACACAGTACTAATGAAAAGTATTGTTTGCTGTATCTGTTGTATTCTGGCCAGGAAGCTCATTGAACAAGTATTAAAGAACATGCAGAAATAGTTTTCAGTGGTACAACCTTAGAGAGGTTGAATTTGTGGCTCATTCCTCTGGAGGAGCGCAGCAGAGCCTTGAGATCTGGACTCCTTCCCAAACTTCGTTGCCTAAAGATAGCAACTATTGGACACTCTCCTAAATTTGTTTTCTTATCCACACCACTTCATGTTCACTAATGCCCAAAATGTGCCTGTAGGGCAAAGCGCTTATTCTGCAATGGCCTCTGGAGTCCCCCTCACGAGGTGTTCTGGTGACGCAGTTGTGCCCATCGTGTCGTACCCCTGACCCTGGGCCCCTTCTCCTGCCCAGCAGTCCTGCGAGGCTGGTGACTGGTGCAGGGACCGCCAATGAACCAACAAAGTCTGTAGGATGAGCTTTCCTTTTTTGAAGATTCAGAATTTTAATTGGATTACAATTAGGTAGTATTGCTAACACTAATTGTATTTACTTTTAAAAATTGCAATGTGACTTTAATTCACTTAAGTGCTTTGACTAGCCTTACTGATCCGTGGTGGATTTAAGGCAGGTATCTCGCTCCGTTGGGTTCTCTGTTTTGCAAGCACGTCTGTGATGTGTTTGGGAGGCATAAAAGAGCACGTTGTCCTTTGTAGCTTCTACAGCCCCTCATGTAAGGAGTTTCTTGGAGACACGTGGACAGGCAGACTCTCCAGGCCCAGTTCAGGGGCACGTCCTGGGTCTGAGAACCCAGATTTCACTGCAACTCATGGATCTGCTCCTGGACAGGAGAAGGACCATTTAGTCTTACAGAGTGCTGAGTTACGGCATTGCAGAGCCAGTGAAACTCTGGGAGGTCTTAGCTGGTACTAGAACCAATGGAACTACAGATAAAAAAAAGTATTCTGAGGAGATTTATGAAAGGTCTGTGTAGTTTAAATCCACCAGTGAGACTGAGTTCTATGGTGGGACCTCAACCTAGGTTCGAGTTATTTTACAAAGCCTTCCTTTGAACTAATGGGTGCTTGTTTTTCCATGTAGTGGAAACAGGATCTGTTATAACATTTATCAAAAGTCAGCTGTGAGCCCTTATCAGTTTTTCGCAGGAAGGAAAATACCCTCGTTCCACTCATGAAACATTTGCTGAAGGTGATAACTGATTTGCATCTCCAGGAGTGAGCTAATCCTCTAGTAGTCTGTTTTAGACTGTGCAATCACTTGACTGAAACCAAATTCCATGGGTGACAAGCTGAAAGCATAGCTCTCGTTAGAGCGCAGGGCTGGATCAGCTGTTCTTACAGCTCAGGCACTCTGCAATGGAAAGCACTGTTTCTGAATAGCTCAGGTTCTGTATCGGAGAAGTTCCTCTCCTGTTAGAGGTTAAATCAGTGGCAAAAGGAGCCCTCTGCTACCATTCGGATAGATTCTCATGGCACGGTGCTGCCACAACATGTGGAGTCCTGGTCAGGTGCTCAGTTTGGTAGAGCAAGATACGGAAAGCCAAACAAGCAGTGGAAGGATAAATTTCTCAGCTGATGGTGCAACCTCCTTCATGAACATGTAGGAATTGCTCGTGTGCATTTAGAAGGTGCTGGTGCTCTCTTCCAAGCACGCTCTGCTCTTCAGTCTCACTTGCAGACCGGGGTTTGAGGAGATGTCATTTCCATGTTTCCAGCTGAGAGTGGTTTGAAACAACTGCTCGAGACAGGCTGAGAATCAAAAGTGCTCTAATTGGGTACTTGAGCTATTCTTTGAAATACTTAACTTCTCGCATTGCTCAGTGTAAATGTGCAGAGAACACTGCTGCTGTCCCCAGTTACAGGAAACAGTTTGCATTTCTGCTGTTTTCACTTATGCTTGACCATGAAGGTTCTTGTGTTGGTGTTCCAAACAGAAAGAGCTTTTAACGGGAAGTTTCTTGGTGTTCCTGTTCAGCCGGTTGAAAGAGAGAGTGGTAAAATTCAGCAGCGTCTTCCCTCCTTTCTAACCTGTGCTACCTTTAGTTACATGTAAAACTATGGTGTCTAGCTGCATGGAACCTGTAAAGGATCCCTATGTTCTCTATCAAATTACATATTTAGACACTTTCTGGATAAAGTTACACAATATGCCTTGTGCACAATAGCTTTACTGTATTTGCTTTTAAGAAAAGCTGTCTCAACAGTTCCTGTGGCACCTTGGCATGAAGAAGCACTCTTGTCTATCAGAATTGGCTTGAAACAGCATCTTCCAGAATGAATGTAGATTCAAGATTTAAAATGCAATTTCTCTGTATTAGACTTATGAAAACTTAAAATTGCTACCCATCAAAACAAAAATATTTTCAACAGTAAAAGACAGTCATAGAAGAACAGTAAAAATTAACTAGTGATGGTCGTAGGGAACCAAAATATGTATCTGCAGTTCAACACTGGAATTGCACTGTGCCTTTAAAGCGGACCCGTGAATGAGCACTGTCCACTGCGCTTAAACTGCCGTGTCTTTAATTTCAGGCTAAATGAAGAGCAAATTGCAACAGTGTGTGAGTCAGTGCTGCAGGCTCTGTCCTATCTTCACTCTCAGGGGGTCATTCACCGGGACATTAAGAGCGACTCCATTCTGTTGACACTGGATGGAAGGGTACGGTTCTGAGACAAATCGTTTCCTGTCGTCTGCTGCTGCAGACTTAGTCTGTCTCCTTATTTCCTTTCTGTTCACAATCTCATTTGTACCTCGTCCCCTTACTCCCTTTGTCTTCATCTTTGGTGTTTCCCTCCATGTTGTTTAAAAATTATTTTTAAGGTTGGTTGCTTTTCTCTTTGTACAGGTCAAACTCTCAGATTTTGGCTTCTGTGCTCAGATCAGTAAAGATGTACCTAAAAGAAAGTCCCTAGTAGGTACTCCCTACTGGATGGCTCCAGAAGTTATTGCAAGGATACCGTACACCACCGAGGTAAGGACCCACTTCCCTAATATCAGAGAGGGTAGCAAATAATATTCTAATGTGTTCCAGGAAAATAACTACTGGCTAGGCCCTATTTAAAATATAGATGCAACTATGACTACAGATTTGATTGTGATTATATTAATATTTCCTAAACCAGTAGGAGACCAGGTTATTCTGCTTTCCGAGAGCAAGGTGTAAACTTAATCTATTCTTACAGCTGAAGCTCGGCATAGGCTTGGATCTGCTGTGGAGCAGACAGATGTTAGCAAGGAGCGGCCTGTGACAAGATACGGATCAGTAAATCAATCAGTGCCATGGAGGGAGGGGAAGAGAGGAGGGAAGGCACAGATGGGAGCTCTGAAATTAGGGGCAGGTGGCAGCAGATTGATTAGTTTTGTTTACCAGCCAACCAGGTATAGCACAAGCAGTTACTTGCAGACCTTTGCATGTTGCAACACCGGTGTGGCTCAGCCCTAGGTGCAAAGCTGTCTTTGGAAAACTGCCGGATGGGTCCAATAGCATCCAGTGGGTTAATGTTGTACTGTCTCGGTAATGTTTGTCATGGGTGGGCTGTTGCAGTCTGTGTGAAAGCAGCAGAGCAAGGACCTGTTGCTCTGAACTGTGCGTATTGATGTGGTTGTTGGCTCCCACAGGTGGACATCTGGTCTCTGGGGATCATGGTGATAGAGATGGTGGATGGAGAACCCCCTTATTTTAGTGATTCTCCAGTCCAGGCAATGAAGAGGCTCCGTGACAGCCCTCCTCCCAAACTGAAAAACTTCCACAGGGTGAGCATATCATCAAACACTCATAAACCTGGTGGTTATGCTGGGGAAACATCCATATCAGCCCTTCCCAGTAAAGCTGGCTGTGACAGGGATCTTGCCAGGCCATGTTTCCTGGGGAGCTCTTGGCCCTGGTGCCTCAGTGGCTGTGAGCTGCTGCCAACAGCTACTGGTGGGTTTGGGAAATAGCCCTCATGATGTAGGGTCACTGGGGCACACACCTGATAAAGCACATCACAGCTGCTTCAGGTGCACTCAACCGCCAGTATCTTGCTGATGTCGACAGAGTAGCTCATCTTTAGGGAAGTAACTCGGAGGATCTTTGCTCTTGAGAGTTTCCAGCTTCACGGCTTTCAGGTCTGCAAAGACCGTGTCATGTTCGGAGCAGGAGTGCTCAGTACAGACAGTGGCTTCTGGAGACAATGCAGCTGCTTTGAAGATGAACTCAGCTTCATGGTTTCCTGTGACAAAGTAGCAGTGACATAAGAAATACCATGATTACCTTTTAGTCCCCACTTAGAGCAGTCCTCCTTTCATTTCAGCCCAAGCCTCTGAGATCAAACAGTTCCTGAGTTATCCAGACTTTCCAATTAATCAGAATATCTGCAGCTGCTAAAACTGAATTATTTAACAGAGTAGACTGCTGAACTAACAGCATACACTCCAACATCAACAGCTGCTCTTTCCTCTTTGCCTTCACAACACTAATTAAAATGTCAATGGCACATCCTGGACCCAGTGCTTTTACTCGTGAGGTGCTGTAAAGCCAGTTCTGCTCTGGACCGCACACCTTGCTTGGTGAGACAACCCTGCCTGGTTTTCACAGGCTGTGAAAGCCAGAGCTGTTTATGGTCTTCTCTGCTTTGTACTGGGAAGCAAACCAGTTTCCAGCAGACCTCTAGATTGCAGAGCTCAGCGCCAGCTCGGATCCAGCGCTCCATTCCAGCGACAATTAATAGTTTGGTGGGGTCACTTACTGGAGTGTGGGCTGCGCCAGGTTAAACAGACAGCACTCGGGATCATCTCTGCTGTTTTTCTAAAGCATGATGAGGTTTATTGACCCAGAGTGATAAAGGTTGGATCATGGCACTCGTACGTAGCTGTCTTGTGCCTTCTTCCTTCAGCAGTGACAGCGAAGGCATTCAGAGCATTCATCAAATAAGCAGTAGCTCAGTGCGAACAGTATTTTGTGATCTGTTTCCAAGTTAACCAGAGCTGGGAAAATGCCCCCAATCTAAAATGGATGTAATTAGCAGCATTAAAATAAATAAATACATGCCAAGTTAATTTTTTTATTCAGTTTTAAGGATGCAGAGGATTACCACCAGCAAGAGATGTGCAGGGCCATTAAGTGGTTCTTGGGTCTGGCTTCTCAACAGGCTTTTACGTATCCTTTAAAGGACAAACCTGCTGGGGACATTTACCTTTCCAGTATGCTGTTCTGCAGCTTCTCCATCTTCTTGTACTTGGCAGCATCAGGTTTCCAGACTCCCAAAACCCTTTGGGAATACTATTTAACTACTTTTTCCACAGTCTGTGGCCAGGAAAAAAATAAATTGATCAACCCTTCCCACCCAAGTGATGTTCTTTGGGTGGCAGGAATTCTGTTGAATTTTTGAGCTGTAATGCAGAAAAGATTAAATAACAAAACAGGAAGCAACATCAACTTAGATGGAAGGGCATGGCAGGCAGTCTTGTCTTAATTTGCTGTGCCCCACTAAAAAGAAAACCACCTGTGTGTCAATAAATGTTGTGTTGTGACAGAAAGTTTTTACCCTGCCATAAAAAGCATGCTCTTGTGTTCCATTTCTGTGCAAAAGCAGGGTTGCAGACTTGAAATGTGCAGGATCCCTTTTAACCAAACCTACCTCGGCAGCTGTTGTCGCATGAAGCGTTGCCTGGTTCCTTTGAGGGGTTGACTTGGTTGGTTGCTTTTTCACAGACCTCCCCGGTTCTGAGGGACTTCTTGGAAAGGATGTTGACTCGGGATCCGCTAGAAAGAGCAACGGCACAAGAACTTCTGGATCACCCCTTTTTGCTCCAGACAGGACTTCCAGAGTGCCTGGTCCCCCTTATCCAGCAATACAGGAAGCGTACATCCACCTGCTGATTTTACATGAGGGGAAATGCTAGGAAAAAATAATGTTTATTAAAAACAATATAATCATGAGACAAGGCAGTCTCATCCTCTGAATGGTGCTTGGAAATTGTCAGCGATCTTCTTAGAGGATGAATGTGAATACTGTCCTTGCAGTCTCAGCCTTTGCGGCTTCTCTTTGCTGAAGACAATCAACATGTACTAGATCCAAATAAGAGCGAGTATGTCTCAAGAACAATGAGGTGTTTCATGACTTGCGCATCACTTCTTCTGAAAATGGCATTTTAAAGCGGAGTCTGAAGTTGTGTATCTGAATGTCTGCAGGTTCCTGCAAACCTTGGCTGCTGACTACTGAACTGGAACTGTATTTCCCAATTAGAAATGTGATCTTTGTTTCATTAGTCATACACTGGAGTCTTGAGCTGACTCAAATGTACATTTTGGGGCACAGACCCTTTTAAACTCTCAAATGATGCACAAAGACTTAACAATTTTTTCCTCTGAGACTTTTTCACAGATGATCTTTATTTCCTTCAGTTCAACATGGACCTAGAAAACTGCCTATATTTTCCCAGGGAGCAGATGTGATATGTATGTATTTGTTTCTAAATGGCTTTCTTGCATCAACGTGCTTCTCTTTTGCTGAGGAATATGTATGGTTTAGTGGTCAATCTTGAATCATTTCATGATCTTGAACTTTTGGAGGGGGAACCCTTGGATAAACTCCTCAAAACGGACTCTGGGAAGACACATCTTGTTGCCACCAGGATCTTGCAGTTGAAACTTCGCAATATGCAACATCTCCCTTCCTGGCTGGAGCAGAGTCTGTGAGAGCTTGTTCCTGTGTTTAGTTTTCAGGCACCTTTCTTTCCAAGTCCTTTCTCCCAGGAGAGGCTGAGAAACGCTGCCCTGAGACACTTGTTGGGTAGCACTTTAGAGATGCTCTGGGATGCTGGATGAAAAGGTTTCAGCTGTCCTGCACATCCCAGGAGAGGCTTTTGTGTTCGTGTGAAGCAGTTTGTTGAGCCTCCATCCCCCCTGCTTGTTGCCGCAGGATGTGAGAAGATAAACTTTTGATGTTTGTTTTGTTATTGGTATTCCCTTCCCCACCATCCCTTTGATACATTCCAGAGGTTCCTGGTTGTCTAAGCAGCTCTTTTGGTTATTTTAAATTGAGTTAGATATTTTGTATGATACACTTTTTGATCAGTGAGATAGTCAAGGTAATTGGACTCTAGGTCAGGATGTAACATTGTACAGTGCTGGTGTGTATTGTTGTGAGGTCTCAAGAATTTAATCTTACATGTAAAACTGGGATCCTATTTTGAAACTTCAGATAGAAATTTATTGGAATTTAAGTTATTCTTGGGACAGTCCTACTGTCTCTGAAACTGAACTCATAGTTGCATTTTTTCAGAAGATGTGAATAATCTCTATCCTCTGCTATTTACTCAGTTACAGATCCTGCTTCAAAAGTGAAGCCACAGTTGATTACTTGAAGTAATTTGGGATGGAACGAATCTGCACTGCTGCCAGCCACCCAGATGGTGGGCACCCCGTCTGCGGGCGTGTGGGTGGGCCCTGCAGAGCAGGGTGAGACGAGCACCCCGGCGGGTGCTTCATCTCCGTTCTCTGAGATGCCCTCTGACACCGCTCAGTGCGGCCGGTGCGGGGATCGCCCACACGGGATGTCCAAGCGTGGGGCTGATGAGGCTGGTTGAAATGAATTCATTTAGCTCCTCCTTAGCTGCACTGAAAAACTTTTGATGTAAAAAGTTTCTGTATTCCAGATTTATTGCTTTTTTTTTTTTTTTTTTAAATGCAAAAGAGCAGGGCTTTGAAAAGATTTATAAATTGAAACAAAAGATCCTGCTCATCTGTAGTTGTGAATCCTTTGCACTTGTGTTTTAAATTAAAGTAGATCCTGATTTATTCATAATCCTCTTGCGGTGCTGAGATGCTTTAAAATGTCTGTTTCTTAGCGACAGAGGTAACAGGTTTAACATTTAACATCCTTTTATACTTTGGCCCAAGTCTGACTAAACACAGTGAGGGAAGGCCCTTGAAAGATTGCATTGAAGTATCTTACAAAATTTAAAAAACTCATTACCCTATTTGTAAAGAATGCAGAAAGTATCCATCTTCCTGTCCAATACAGAATTAAATAGCTGATTCTTGTGTTTCTCTCTTTACAGTTTGTGCATGGCATATCACCAGTTAGCTGCTCCATTATGTAGATGAGTATGGAATGAAATCTAAATCCTAAGGTAAACCTAGATTAGCTGGGAGACTGAAGCTCTGTCCGCAGGGCCAGGAGCTCCTCCCCAGGAAGAGGCAGCCAGGCTGCACAACTGTAAGCAGAGCAGGTTTGTAATTTGCATTCGCGAGGGAGATTTTGTGTATGCTGAGTGATACCTGAGTACATACAAATTGTAACCTCTTCTCTGAAGAGCTCCTCGCCTACTCCCTGGGTAATTATGCTTTGAGATGTTGTTTTCTCTGAATATCTTTTTGTTTATGCTTTCAACAAGGTTACCCTTATGTCTCAGGGTTTTTTTTTGTTTTGTGTCATGTTTCACCTGAATCCTTCCCTTTCATTTTTCCTTCCTGTCAGCATTGCTGGTATGGAGTCTGTTCCTGCTGCCACAGCCCTGGCAATCAGCATGCAGCAGGCCTTTGAAGACGGCAAGTTGAGTTTATGTGAACAATTTGCTGAATCAAACGGGGAGCCTGTGACTGCTGTCATCTCCCAGTTGCACTTGTTTATATGGAATGGTGCCTGTCCTCCTCAGACAGGGCTCTGCACTGTCAAATGCAGCAGCGTATTGTCCCATTTATTTCAGAATGGGACAAACCTTTCTCTGAAGGCCCCTGTCTTTTAATCAGTGGTTACAGAAGGACCTTAGATCAAATGAGGCTCACGACTTTAAAGATTGTTCAGTCTAGTGAGGAATCCTACGCTTCCCCCTGTAGCCTGGAAAGCGTTTTGCTGTGCCCTTCGTCCTGGTCTATAAATGGAGATAATAATAAGTAGTGAATCTTGAGTGTGTGGGGCAGGGAGAGTGGCTTTAAAATACAGGAGCTGCTGTGCAGCGCTTCCTTCTGTAGCAGAAACGGTCACATCAGCACCAGATCTTTATTACCGAGGTAGAAGATAATTTTGGATTATTTAGTACAAAGTGAGGCTGAATGGTGGCTCTCAGCTGGATACGGTTTGTTTGAATACCTAGAGAAGTTTGTGCTCTGCAGAGTGGTTACAAAATACTTGAATACAAAGTTTCTTTTAATTGCAGGAAAGGGATCAGGGAGAACTACCTGGACACACTGCCCAGTGTTCAGTTAAAAATGAGGCATTGTAGCCGTGCAGACTGGAAGGAAATGCGTTACTGTTGCTTACAGCGGAGGAGAGGATGGCCAGACGTGTGTGGAGCTGCAAAGAAACATCAAAGGCTTCTGGGCCCCTGACTGCCCGGGGAATGATGACGGGAATAAAGCTACAGCAACCAGCTCTGAGCATTTTCTGGCTATTTGCTGCTCAGGGTTTGGTTGACGGCATCATATTCCCAGGCATCTCTATCTATTCACAGCAAACTGATTTGCTTCAGCAATGACCTTCAGGCTTTTCCTGGTGTCTGTGAAGTGCTCTGAAAAACACCGGTGCTGAATTCTCATGAGGGCAGCTGCCTGCAAAGGGCTTGGCTGAGAGAGGAGATGGACTGCTGTGTATTTGTTAGTAATGCTCCTGTTTTCGAGTCCCTGAGCTGATCCTTCAGGTGCGATGTCTTGTGTTTGTATCCCTTGGTGTGGTTTGAGTCCTCCTTTGCTTAGGAATCCTCATTATTTATTTTTTTAAGAATATAGTACAAAGTTTGGGTTCATTAAAATAAGTATTTAGGGCAGGAGAATTTAGTGGTAGAGAATGACATTTAGAATATGACGCATAAAAGATGAAAATATGAGAAGAAAAAATATCTAAGATTATGCCTAGATCTGCTGCTGTTTAGTGTCTGACCAGGCACTATTATCGTCTTAATCACCATTGAATTTGGTTTCTGTAAGTAACAGCCTCATTAGTGACCTATGTGATGCCAGTGCTGTGTGTTGCTGTGGTCGGCGAGTATCCCGGTGAAGCGCGAGCACAGGCGGGGCGCCCAGCGCCCGCAGGGCTGGGCAACGCTGGGGCGGAGCGAGTGCTGCAAATCAGAAAGTGGCGTTTCTCCCGAGTATGTCAGTAACCAGATGATGTGACTGAGCCACTGTGCTGCTGGAGGGATGGAGACTGCTCTAGAAACCAACAAAGGCGATCCAACTTTTTAAGAAATGCAACATTTTATTTCTTTTTAGAAAATAAATAAGTCAGAAATGTACAATACATAATTCCAGTATGATGTGAACACCACAGGGGAAGTATGGTCTCTTCTTGGGTGTCAGACCAGGCTTGGAAGGTCTCTCATACCTACTCGAGCTGTTTTGGTTGTTCGGTTGTCTTTATTTTTTTTTAATAGCAGCACTTCATACTGTGTTTGTCAATGCAGTTTCCAGGTGTAACTGTTCTCGTGTCCCAACCACTGCATGCTGTAGGTTGGCTGTGACTGAGCTCACTTTTTCAGAGAAGACAGAAACCCGAAGAACAAGCAGAGGGGTGAGTGGGGACTTTGGGGTCACTCTGCCGGGTGGCACTTACAGCTCTGGGGCAGCAGAGACACATTGCTCCAGACAGGAACATGTCATCTCCTCTAGTACTGTCTCAAATTAAGGGCAAAGGTTTTCATAACAAGAGGATGGAAGAAGCTCCTTTATCAGACCATAGTCTAACTGGTTTTTCTTCTATGTCCGGGTTTAAAGACACTTGACCCTCTGGGGATCTCTAAGGTAGCAGTAAAAGGGGCTTGAATGGGCAAATAAATACATGGAGGGTTTTGGCAGCATGGGGTTCTCTGGGCTGCAGGTGCTCAGACTTGCAGCAGTCACAGATCTGCTCAATTGCAGGTGGAGATTTGGGGGCCCCATACCCCCCATTTCTCTTCAGCAGTGTTGGGGGGGGTTGTTGTTTGGGTTTTTGTTGTTCCCTTGAACAATTTGGCAAATTTGACCCACAGTAATTTATCTCTAGGGTAAGCACTTGTAATGAAACAGTTGCAGTTCCCATTTTCTTTTGTGTCCCTAAGTGTATCTTCTCCTTTAATTACTTCTGGCATTTGCAGGTGTGTGACTGGAGAGGGTTGACTTTTTTGGGGGGGCGATGAGGGTCAGTTCCTCGCCCTCTGCTTGTGACATCTGGTGACCAGAAGTCCCAGTTTGCCAGGGTCCCCGTGACTGGTGCCAGTGTACTTTGGCAGGCTGAACTCCAGGTTTTGGGCTAACGTTGTGTCAGCCATGACACAAGGAAGGGCAGGACGTGGCTGCTCTATACTGAATTATTGCTATTTCCTGCTTTTTTAGGAGCCATAAGCAAGGTCTGTCTTAGAAGGTGCTAGGAAAAGAGTTGGACCGTGTGTTTCCAGTTCCTTCTTCCTGGATGAGCGAGCACTTGCTGTGTCAAAGCTGTTCAGTGCATGAGGTCAGAAAACAGGTGAGAGTACGTGTGGAGGCAGGGGACAGCAATGTAAGTTCTGTATTCACAAAATAAGGCTTTGCTGGCGTAGCAAGTGGAGGTGTAAAGATGGGGAAGAGGAGCTGACCCTTTTTCTGTTGCAAGACAAGGCCAGCATGCTGGAAACCTGCCCTGCAAGTGTCTTCTGCTTTAGGTTTTGTATAAGTGAAGACAGAGCAGCAAGTCTGCAGCAGGGCTGATAGAGGCCGAGGACCACTTGCTGTTCAAAGTCGCAGGGCTGGGCAATGTCTGCTGGTGTGGGCAGTGGAATGAGACTGATCTGTTATGTCACCAAGGGGGGGGACTGCTCTTGGTTACAGATGCACGTGCTTCCTGAAGAAAGGGGAAGGGACGAAGGCTTTGAGGTAAGATGTGTCTGTGTTCCTGCAAACAGCAGTAGCATGTGTTCCTCCCCACAAGGTCCTCAGGAACGTGGATATTTGGGGAGTGTGGTTTTCCCAGCAGCAAGGAACAGATTCTAGAGCTCACTGCTGAGCCCGCTGTTCTCATTAGATGGGATGGCAGCTTAGAAAAGCAGCTCCAGAGAACTGCTTGCTGCTACCTGAATGGATAATTCCATGTGGTTTCTTATGAGCCATATTCAGCTTTGTGTATGAGGAATCTTATGGGCAATATAACTGGCTGGTTCTTTATTTGTGCAACAAAATTATTTTCAAACTGTTTAGAGATTTTAACTATTGTCATCTAAGGCCATAATATGGAACTAATTTAGCTGTATGAGAAAAAGTGTTGGTGAAGCTCTAAAAATGTCAAACTGCTGTAGAAGAGAACTCTGCAAGTGTTTCTGTGGGAGCTGGAACAAATGATGAGGCTCTTACACTCATCATATGCCTTGTAATTGCCCAGGGAGCCTGCTCAAGGCTGGCAGGTCTCAGGGAGATGTGGATCCAGATCTGAGAACTTGCCTGAGGGCCTCTCAGAGTCAAAGGTAGAATCAGGAGTGAGAATCAGCCCCTGGGAATAAGGGGAGGTCAGAAAGAAAAGCTGTGATGCTGGTAATGCACATTTCCACAGAAGGAAATGCTGGTTTGTGTTGTGTGGATACCAATGTACTGAAAACTGTCCTCATCTGACTCTGGGGGGGTGGAACACACCAATTAAACAAGCCAGCACAGGTGGTGCAAGGCAGTGGTGTGGGGACAAAACGGGTCTGGGGTTCTGCCAAACTGACCTTTCCTCCTGGGAGCAGAGGCTGTGTCTGCGTTAGCAGGTAGTGTTGCCAGAAAAAATGGCACTTTAGAAAACAACAGTTTTTGCTGTTGCCATCCATGCTGCCCTGCATTTCGGGAGGTCTATTCTGGGATGGCTCTCAGCTGCCTGGAGCGCACTGGGGTGACTGGACAAGGTCTGGTAAATTCTGTTCGAAGCGATTGTGCTCTGATGTGAAGAGCTGTGTGTGACAAATGTATGTGACAGAACTTAATCTAAAAACTGAGGTCTGAATCCAGACTAAAACATGAATGTAGATGCTGCTGTGAATGCCAAGGCCGACTTGTCTTGAGGCGCAGGCTGTTGTGCTGCTCGAGCACCGAGGGCCGAGGCTGTGGAAGGAGAGCGCGCAGCCCTCTGAAGGGCGAGTCCATCAGCCCCCGGCTGCTGTCAAGGATAATAAAGTAGTAAATTCCTGAAGGACTGCAGGAGTTCCCCGGAGTGGAAAGGGACTGTAGTAGTTTGTCAAGCCGGTCTTTAACTTCACTCTCTACCTCCATAAACCTTCTTGAAGTGGAAATGCAAGGGAAGCATCTCTCAAAGTTTGCTTTCTTCAATCTCGACAGCTGTTTCGGCTCCTGGGGGCTCAGGCCTGGCTATCGTAAGCATTGATGCCTCTGCCACTGGCATCTTCCCTTCCAGTTGTTGTGCAGAGCCTTGTTCTCCCTCTGGAACGCTCTGAACTGCTTCCCCAGGTGTCTCCGGCTCTCCAGCACAGCCCGCTCGCACACAGTTCTTCACCATCTCCTGCACCGCTGCGTTCAGGCTCTGCAGTTTCTCCTCATACTCTGCCAGCGCCTCCTGCAGGAGCTGCAAACAGAGACCTCGCATCATTCTCCAAACAGCGACGTCAGGCCAAGAATGGGATAAAAACCAGCTCTGAGAGAGACCAGCACGGTGACACGTCAGCTCTGCACGTCTGCGGCCTCACCCCCCCGAGGAAGGACTTGTCTCCACCCCCACACGCCTCTGTGCTTGCCTGACAATGGCAGCGGGGACAGTCTGTGAACGATGTTGTGCTGATTTACACTATGTCTGATGGTGCTTTTGCATCACACTGTGCATGAGAGGGGTTGGATGGGGGTGTTCATTCCTCATTGTGCTCAGGAGGGGTGTCTGGGGTGTGTGGAGGGTGGTGCAGCGTTAATTACTGACCAATCCCCTCTGAGATTAGGGATTTACGGTACTGAGTAACAGCCCTGACCCTGAGCGCTGTCTGTGCTTTACCTGACTTTCCTTCTCCTTGATGGCTCTCAGATTCTCTGCCTGCTTCTCTTCCAGTTTCTGCTGATACCTGGCTGTCTTTTCTGTCACCTTCAAAGAGAACACATTGAAAAAACCCACATTTATGTTTATATAAACAAATGGTTTAGCCCTCCCGAGCCCAGGGGAGCAAGAGCCGGGGCTGGGCAGCCTCTCCGGCCCAGCTCCCAACTGGTCCTGCTGCCCCAGGATAATGGTGTCGAGTGGGAACCCCTGAGCTCCAGGTAAGGCCTGAGTGTGTGTGAACACAGACACAGAGACACAGACAGACACATGGACACAAACAGATATATGGACATAGACACACATGCAAAGACGCACACAGGTAGACAGAGATGTACACACGCACAGAGACACATGCACACAGACAGACAGACACCCATATAAGAACATACATGCACAAAGACACAGACCACAGACACATACACAGCCAGACATACAGACACACACAGACAAATAAACAGACACAGACAAACAGACACGCAGACGGAAACATGGACACACATAGACGGACAAAGGCACAGAGGGGACAGACATATGGACGAACGGAGACAAAGACAGATAAACGGACACACAGGTAAATGGACACAAAGACAGACAAAGGGACACACAGACATACTGACACATGCACAAATAGACACACAGACAGACAAATGGACACAGGACAGACATAGGGAGAGACAGACAAATGGACATAAGGACACACCTATGGATGCAAAGACAGAGGGACAAATGAACACACAAATAGACACAGAAAAAACAGACATAGACAGACAAATAGACACACAAACTGACACGGACACAGGACAGACATACGGACACAAAGACAGACACACAGACCGAGAGACAAATGGACATAGGACAGACGGACACAAAGACAGATGGACAAATGGACACACAGACATACAGACACACAGACAGACATATGGACACAAAGACAGACAGACACAGAAAGATACAAATGGACACACAGACAAACTGACACACCAATGGACACAGGACAGACACAAGGACAGGCAGGCAGATAAATGGACACCAAGACAGACATACTGACACATGCACAAGGGGACACACAGAGAAACAGACACACAAATGCACAAGGACAGACAGACACAAAGACAGACAAACACAGAAAAAGACACATGGACACACGGACAGACAAACTGACAGACTAATGGACACAGGACAGACATATGGACAGACAGACAAACGAATATACAGACAGATAAACGGACACAAAGACATACTGAAATATGCACAAGTGGGCACACAGACAAACAGACACAGGAAAGACAAATGGACACAGGACAAACAGACACAGAGAGAGACAGACACAAGGAGAGACAAACCAGACACATAGACATACGGACACAAGGACAGACAAACGGATAAAATGGACGCACAAATGGACACAGGACAAACATAAGGACAGACGTACGGACACAAAGACAGACAAAAGGACACACAAACCAACACACAGACATGCAGACAGACAAAAGGACACATAGACAGACATACGGACACACAGACAGCCATAGGGACAGATAGACAAACAAACACACAAATGGACACAGGACAGACAGACGGACACACAGACAAACGGACACAATGACAAATGGACACACAGATACAAGGACAAGATGACAGACAAACGGACGGAGGGACAGACAAATGGACACAGGACAGATATACGGACACAAGGACAGATAGACACACATAAAAGTGGACACACAGACACACAAACGGACACACGGACAGATATAAGGACAGACAGACAAAGGGACACAGGGACAGACGTACGGACACAAAGACAGACAGAGACAAACGGACACACAGACAAACGGACAGAAGGACAGACACACGGACAAAACGGACAGACAAACGGACACAAAGACATACGGGCACGCGGAAAGACAAACGGACAGAAGGACAGACACACAGAGAAAACGGACACACAGATGGGCAAATAGACACATGGACAGACAAACTGATACGAGGACAGACATATGGACACAAGGACAGACAAAGGGACACGAGGACAGACATGCAGACACGAGGACAGACATGCGGACACGAGGACACACAGACAAATGGACACAGGAAAGACATACGGACACAAGGAGACACAAACGGACACGAGGACAGACACGGACAAAACAGACAGACAAACGGACACAAGGACAGACATACTGACACAAGGACAGACAGACGGACACACAGAGAGACATTCGGACACAAAGACAGACAAACAGACACGAGGACAGACATACGGACACAAGGACAGACAAATGGATACAAGGAAAGACAAACGGACATACGGACAGACATACGGACACAAGGACAGACAAACGGATACAAGGAAAGACAAACGGACACGGGGACAGACAGACACACGGACACAAAAAACGAAAACAATGACAGACAAATGGACACGAGGACAGACACGACAAAACGGACAGACAAACGGACACAGGGACAGACATACGGACACAAGGACAGACTAACAGACATGAGGACAGACATACGGACACGAAGACAGACAAACAGACACGAGGACAGACACACGGACACAAGGACAGACAGACAAAGGGACACAGGACAGACAAAATGGACAGACAGACAAACTGACATGGAGACAGACATACGGACAGACAGATACACATACGGACACAAGGACAGACAAACGGTCACGAGGACAGACAAATGGACACGAGGACAGACACACGGACACAAGGACAGACACACGGACAGACAAACGGAAACAAGGACAGACAGACACACAGACAAACGGACACAAGGACAGACATATGGACGGACACAAGGACAGACAGACAAAATGGATAGACAGACAAACAGACACACAGACAAACGGACACGAGGACAGACAAACGGACACGAGGACAGACACACAGACAAACAGACACAAGGACAGACATACGGACACAGGGACAGAGAAACGGATACAAGGAAAGAGAAACGGACACACGTACAGACAAACGGACATGGGGACAGACAGACACACAGACAGAAAAAAAGGAAACAATGACAGACAAATGGACACAAGGACAGACATATGGACACAAGGACAGAGACACGACAAAACGGACAGACAAACGGAGACACGGACAGACATACGGATACAAGGACAGACAAATGGACACACAGACAAACGGACACAAGGACAGACATACGGACACGAAGACAGACTAACAGACACGAGGACAGACATATGGACACACGGACAGACAAACAGACATGAGGACAGACATATGGACACAAGGACAGAGAGACACACAGACAGACAAACGGACACAGGACAGACAAAATGGACAGACAGACAAACTGACACGGAGACAGACATACGGACAGACAGATACACATACGGACACAAGGACAGACAAACGGACACGAGGACAGACATGCGGACACACGGACAGACAAACGGAAACGAGGACAGACAAACGGACACCAGGACAAACGGACACAAGGACAGACATACGGACACAAGGACAGGCAAACGGACACACCTACAGACAAATGGACACGAGGACAGACAAACGGACACGAGGACAGACATACGGACACAAAGACAGACAAACGGACATGAGGACAGACAAACGGACACGAAGACAGACAGACACAAACACACACAGACAAACTGACACGAGGACAGACAAACGGACGCGAAGACAGACAGACACACACACACACAGACAAACGGACACGAGCGCAGACAGACAGACACACATACAGACAAACGGACATGAGGACAGACAGACAGCCAGAAAAACGGAAACGACAGACAAACGGACACGAGGACAGACATATGGACACATGGACAGACAACCGGGCACACAGACAGACATACGGACACGAGGACAGACAAACGGACACAAAGACAGACAAACGGACACACGGACAGACAAACGGACACGAGGACAGACAAACGGATACGAGGACAGACAGACACACAGACAGACAAACGGACCCGAGGACAGAAATACGGACACAAGGACAGACAAACAGACACGAGGAAAGACATATTGACACGCAGACAAACGGACACGAGGACAGACAAACGGACACAAGGACAGACAAACAGACGCAAGGAGAGACAAACGACACGAGGACAGACAGACAGACAAACGGACACGAGGACAGACAAACGGACGGACAGACAGACACACAGACAAAATGGACAGCCAGAGAAACGGACACGAGGACAGACAAACGGACACGAGGACAGACAAACGGACACAAGGAGAGACAAACGGACACGAGGACAGACAAATGGACACGAGGACAGACATATGGACACGAGGACAGACATATGGACACAAGGACAGACAAACGGACACACGGACAGAAAAACGGACACGAGGACAGACAAACGGACACGAAGACAGACACACTGACACACACACAGACAGACAAACGGACACGAGGACAGACATACGGACACAAAGATAGAAAAGCAGACACACGGAGAGACAAACGGACGCGAAGACAGACAGACACACAGACAAACTGACACGAGGACAGACAAACGGACACGAGCGCGGACAGACAGACACACAGCCAGAAAAAGGGACACGAGGACAGACATACGGACACAAGGACAGACAAATGGACACGAGGACAGACAAACGGACACACGGACAGACATACGGACACGAGGACAGACAAACGGACACAAAGACAGACAAACGGACACATGGACAGACAAACGGACGCGAAGACAGACAGACACACACACACACAGACAAACTGACACGAGGACAGACAAATGGACACGAGCGCAGACAGACAGACACACATACAGACAAACGGACATGAGGACACACAGACAGCCAGAAAAACGGAAACGACAGACAAACGGACACGAGGACAGACATATGGACACACGGACAGACAAACGGGCACACAGACAGACATACGGACACAAGGACAGACATACAGACACAAAGACAGACAAACGGACACACGGACAGACAAACGGACACGAGGACAGACAAACGGACACGAGGACAGACAGACACACAGACAGACAAACGGACCCGAGGACAGAAATACGGACACAAGGACAGACAAACAGACGCAAGGAGAGACAAACGGACAAGAGGACAGACAAACGGACGGACAGACAGACACACAGACAAAATGGATAAGACAGACAAACGGACACGAGGACAGACAAACGGACACAAGGACACACAGACAAACGGACACGAGGACAGACATACGGACACAAGGACAGACAAACGGACACACGGACAGAAAAACGGACATGAGGACAGACAAACGGACACGAGGACAGACATACGGACACACGGACAGACAAACAGACATGAGGACAGACATACGGACACAAGGACAGACAGACACACAGACAAACGGACACAGGACAGACAAAATGGGCAGACAGACAAACTGACACGGAGACAGACATACGGACAGACAGATACACATACGGACACAAGGACAGAGAAGTGGACACGAGGACAGACAAACGGACACACGGACAGAAAAACGGACATGAGGACAGACAAACGGACACGAGGAGAGACATACGGAGACACGGACAGACAAACGGACACGAGGACAGACAGACACACAGACAAACGGACACGAGGACAGACATACAGACACAAGGACAGACAAACGGACACACCTACAGACAACTGGACACGAGGACAGACAAACGGACACACAGACAAACGGACACGAGGACAGACAGACGGACACAAGGACAGACAAACGGACACACAGACAGACATACAGACACGAAGACAGACAAACAGAGACGACGGCAGACATACGGACACAAGGACAGACAGACACACAGATAGACAAACGGACAGAGGACAGACAAACGGACACGAGGACAGACAAACGGACACGAGGACAGACAAAATAGACAGACAGACAAACTGAACACGGAGACAGACATACGGACAGACAGATACACATACGGACACAAGGACAGACACATGGACACAAAGACAGACAAACGGACGGACACATGGACAGACAGACACACAGACAAAATGGATAGACAGACAAACGGACACAAGGACAGACAGACAAACGGACACAAGGACAGACATACGGACACAAGGACAGACAAACGGACACACGGACAGACAAACGGACACGAGGACAGACAGACAGACACACAGCCAGAAAAACGGATACGAGGACAGACATACGGACACAAGGACAGACAAACGGACACGAGGACAGACAAACGGATGCGAAGACAGACAGACACACACACACACAGACAAACTGACACGAGGACAGACAAACGGACACGAGCACAGACAGACAGACACACATACAGACAAACGGACATGAGGACAGACAGACAGCCAGAAAAACGGAAACGACAGACAAACGGACACGAGGACAGACATATGGACACACGGACAGACAAACGGGCACACAGACAGACATACGGACACGAGGACAGACAAACGGACACGAGGACAGACAAACGGACACGAGGACAGAAATACGGACACAAGGACAGACAAACAGACACGAGGAAAGACATATTGACACGCAGACAAACGGACACAAGGACAGACAAACAGACACAAGGACAGAAAAACAGACGCAAGGAGAGACAAACGGACACGAGGACAGACAGACAAACGGACACGAGGACAGACAAACGGACAGACAGACAGACACACAGACAAAATGGATAGACAGACAAACGGACATGAGGACAGACAAACGGACACGAGGACAGACAGACACACAGACAGACAAACGGACACAAGGACAGACACACGGACACAAAGAGAGACAAACGGACAGACAAACGGACACGAGGACAGACAAACGGACACGAGGACAGACATACGGAGACACGGACAGACAAACGGACACGAGGACAGACAGACAGACACACAGACAAAGGGACACGAGGACAGACAAACGGACACACAGACAAACGGACACGAGAACAGACAGACAGACAAACGGACACGAGGACAGACAAATGGACGGACAGACAGACACACAGACAAAATGGATAGACAGACAAACGGACACGAGGACAGACAGACACACAGACAGACAAACGGACACAAGGACAGACACACGGACACAAAGAGAGACAAACGGACAGACAAACGGACACGAGGACAGACAAACGGACACACGGACAGACAAACGGACACACGGACAGAAAAACGGACACGAGGACAGACAAACGGACACGAGGACAGACATACGGAGACACGGACAGACAAACGGACACGAGGACAGACATACGGACACAAGGACAGACAAACGGACACACAGACAAACGGACACGAGAACAGACAAACGGACACAAGGACAGACAGACGGACACAAGGACAGACATACAGACACAAAGACAGACAAACAGACACGACGGCAGACATACGGACACAAGGACAGACAGACACACAGATAGACAAACGGACAGAGGACAGACAAACGGACACGAGGACAGACAAAATAGACAGACAGACAAACTGACACGGAGACAGACAGGGACAGACAGATACACATACGGACACAAGGACAGACAAACGGTCACGAGGACAGAAACGGACACAAGGACAGACAAACGGACACAAGGACAGACACATGGACACAAAGACAGACAAACGGACGGACACATGGACAGACAGACACACAGACAAAATGGACAGACAGACACACAGACAGACAAACGGACACAAGGACAGACATACGGACACAAGGACAGACAAACGGACACACGGACAGAAAAACTGACACGAGGACAGACAAACGGACACGAGGACAGACAGACAGACACACAGCCAGAAAAACGGACACAAGGACAGACATATGGACGGACACAAGGACAGACAGACAAAATGGATAGACAGACAAACAGACACACAGACAAACGGACACGAGGACAGACAAACGGACACGAGGACAGACACACAGACAAACAGACACAAGGACAGACATACGGACACAGGGACAGAGAAACGGATACAAGGAAAGAGAAACGGACACACGTACAGACAAACGGACATGGGGACAGACAGACACACAGACAGAAAAAAAGGAAACAATGACAGACAAATGGACACAAGGACAGACATATGGACACAAGGACAGAGACACGACAAAACGGACAGACAAACGGAGACACGGACAGACATACGGATACAAGGACAGACAAATGGAC
Source organism: Streptopelia decaocto (assembly GCF_964273445.1). NCBI lineage: Eukaryota > Metazoa > Chordata > Aves > Columbiformes > Columbidae > Streptopelia > Streptopelia decaocto. The sequence continues at coordinate 67,841,910 of NC_138661.1, forward strand.
ACACAGACAAACGGACACAAGGACAGACATACGGACACGAAGACAGACTAACAGACACGAGGACAGACATATGGACACACGGACAGACAAACAGACATGAGGACAGACATATGGACACAAGGACAGAGAGACACACAGACAGACAAACGGACACAGGACAGACAAAATGGACAGACAGACAAACTGACACGGAGACAGACATACGGACAGACAGATACACATACGGACACAAGGACAGACAAACGGACACGAGGACAGACAAATGGACACGAGGACAGACATGCGGACACACGGACAGACAAACGGAAACGAGGACAGACAAACGGACACCAGGACAAACGGACACAAGGACAGACATACGGACACAAGGACAGGCAAACGGACACACCTACAGACAAATGGACACGAGGACAGACAAACGGACACGAGGACAGACATACGGACACAAAGACAGACAAACGGACATGAGGACAGACAAACGGACACGAAGACAGACAGACACAAACACACACAGACAAACTGACACGAGGACAGACAAACGGACGCGAAGACAGACAGACACACACACACACAGACAAACGGACACGAGCGCAGACAGACAGACACACATACAGACAAACGGACATGAGGACAGACAGACAGCCAGAAAAACGGAAACGACAGACAAACGGACACGAGGACAGACATATGGACACATGGACAGACAACCGGGCACACAGACAGACATACGGACACGAGGACAGACAAACGGACACAAAGACAGACAAACGGACACACGGACAGACAAACGGACACGAGGACAGACAAACGGATACGAGGACAGACAGACACACAGACAGACAAACGGACCCGAGGACAGAAATACGGACACAAGGACAGACAAACAGACACGAGGAAAGACATATTGACACGCAGACAAACGGACACGAGGACAGACAAACGGACACAAGGACAGACAAACAGACGCAAGGAGAGACAAACGACACGAGGACAGACAGACAGACAAACGGACACGAGGACAGACAAACGGACGGACAGACAGACACACAGACAAAATGGACAGCCAGAGAAACGGACACGAGGACAGACAAACGGACACGAGGACAGACAAACGGACACAAGGAGAGACAAACGGACACGAGGACAGACAAATGGACACGAGGACAGACATATGGACACGAGGACAGACATATGGACACAAGGACAGACAAACGGACACACGGACAGAAAAACGGACACGAGGACAGACAAACGGACACGAAGACAGACACACTGACACACACACAGACAGACAAACGGACACGAGGACAGACATACGGACACAAAGATAGAAAAGCAGACACACGGAGAGACAAACGGACGCGAAGACAGACAGACACACAGACAAACTGACACGAGGACAGACAAACGGACACGAGCGCGGACAGACAGACACACAGCCAGAAAAAGGGACACGAGGACAGACATACGGACACAAGGACAGACAAATGGACACGAGGACAGACAAACGGACACACGGACAGACATACGGACACGAGGACAGACAAACGGACACAAAGACAGACAAACGGACACATGGACAGACAAACGGACGCGAAGACAGACAGACACACACACACACAGACAAACTGACACGAGGACAGACAAATGGACACGAGCGCAGACAGACAGACACACATACAGACAAACGGACATGAGGACACACAGACAGCCAGAAAAACGGAAACGACAGACAAACGGACACGAGGACAGACATATGGACACACGGACAGACAAACGGGCACACAGACAGACATACGGACACAAGGACAGACATACAGACACAAAGACAGACAAACGGACACACGGACAGACAAACGGACACGAGGACAGACAAACGGACACGAGGACAGACAGACACACAGACAGACAAACGGACCCGAGGACAGAAATACGGACACAAGGACAGACAAACAGACGCAAGGAGAGACAAACGGACAAGAGGACAGACAAACGGACGGACAGACAGACACACAGACAAAATGGATAAGACAGACAAACGGACACGAGGACAGACAAACGGACACAAGGACACACAGACAAACGGACACGAGGACAGACATACGGACACAAGGACAGACAAACGGACACACGGACAGAAAAACGGACATGAGGACAGACAAACGGACACGAGGACAGACATACGGACACACGGACAGACAAACAGACATGAGGACAGACATACGGACACAAGGACAGACAGACACACAGACAAACGGACACAGGACAGACAAAATGGGCAGACAGACAAACTGACACGGAGACAGACATACGGACAGACAGATACACATACGGACACAAGGACAGAGAAGTGGACACGAGGACAGACAAACGGACACACGGACAGAAAAACGGACATGAGGACAGACAAACGGACACGAGGAGAGACATACGGAGACACGGACAGACAAACGGACACGAGGACAGACAGACACACAGACAAACGGACACGAGGACAGACATACAGACACAAGGACAGACAAACGGACACACCTACAGACAACTGGACACGAGGACAGACAAACGGACACACAGACAAACGGACACGAGGACAGACAGACGGACACAAGGACAGACAAACGGACACACAGACAGACATACAGACACGAAGACAGACAAACAGAGACGACGGCAGACATACGGACACAAGGACAGACAGACACACAGATAGACAAACGGACAGAGGACAGACAAACGGACACGAGGACAGACAAACGGACACGAGGACAGACAAAATAGACAGACAGACAAACTGAACACGGAGACAGACATACGGACAGACAGATACACATACGGACACAAGGACAGACACATGGACACAAAGACAGACAAACGGACGGACACATGGACAGACAGACACACAGACAAAATGGATAGACAGACAAACGGACACAAGGACAGACAGACAAACGGACACAAGGACAGACATACGGACACAAGGACAGACAAACGGACACACGGACAGACAAACGGACACGAGGACAGACAGACAGACACACAGCCAGAAAAACGGATACGAGGACAGACATACGGACACAAGGACAGACAAACGGACACGAGGACAGACAAACGGATGCGAAGACAGACAGACACACACACACACAGACAAACTGACACGAGGACAGACAAACGGACACGAGCACAGACAGACAGACACACATACAGACAAACGGACATGAGGACAGACAGACAGCCAGAAAAACGGAAACGACAGACAAACGGACACGAGGACAGACATATGGACACACGGACAGACAAACGGGCACACAGACAGACATACGGACACGAGGACAGACAAACGGACACGAGGACAGACAAACGGACACGAGGACAGAAATACGGACACAAGGACAGACAAACAGACACGAGGAAAGACATATTGACACGCAGACAAACGGACACAAGGACAGACAAACAGACACAAGGACAGAAAAACAGACGCAAGGAGAGACAAACGGACACGAGGACAGACAGACAAACGGACACGAGGACAGACAAACGGACAGACAGACAGACACACAGACAAAATGGATAGACAGACAAACGGACATGAGGACAGACAAACGGACACGAGGACAGACAGACACACAGACAGACAAACGGACACAAGGACAGACACACGGACACAAAGAGAGACAAACGGACAGACAAACGGACACGAGGACAGACAAACGGACACGAGGACAGACATACGGAGACACGGACAGACAAACGGACACGAGGACAGACAGACAGACACACAGACAAAGGGACACGAGGACAGACAAACGGACACACAGACAAACGGACACGAGAACAGACAGACAGACAAACGGACACGAGGACAGACAAATGGACGGACAGACAGACACACAGACAAAATGGATAGACAGACAAACGGACACGAGGACAGACAGACACACAGACAGACAAACGGACACAAGGACAGACACACGGACACAAAGAGAGACAAACGGACAGACAAACGGACACGAGGACAGACAAACGGACACACGGACAGACAAACGGACACACGGACAGAAAAACGGACACGAGGACAGACAAACGGACACGAGGACAGACATACGGAGACACGGACAGACAAACGGACACGAGGACAGACATACGGACACAAGGACAGACAAACGGACACACAGACAAACGGACACGAGAACAGACAAACGGACACAAGGACAGACAGACGGACACAAGGACAGACATACAGACACAAAGACAGACAAACAGACACGACGGCAGACATACGGACACAAGGACAGACAGACACACAGATAGACAAACGGACAGAGGACAGACAAACGGACACGAGGACAGACAAAATAGACAGACAGACAAACTGACACGGAGACAGACAGGGACAGACAGATACACATACGGACACAAGGACAGACAAACGGTCACGAGGACAGAAACGGACACAAGGACAGACAAACGGACACAAGGACAGACACATGGACACAAAGACAGACAAACGGACGGACACATGGACAGACAGACACACAGACAAAATGGACAGACAGACACACAGACAGACAAACGGACACAAGGACAGACATACGGACACAAGGACAGACAAACGGACACACGGACAGAAAAACTGACACGAGGACAGACAAACGGACACGAGGACAGACAGACAGACACACAGCCAGAAAAACGGACACAAGGACAGACATATGGACGGACACAAGGACAGACAGACAAAATGGATAGACAGACAAACAGACACACAGACAAACGGACACGAGGACAGACAAACGGACACGAGGACAGACACACAGACAAACAGACACAAGGACAGACATACGGACACAGGGACAGAGAAACGGATACAAGGAAAGAGAAACGGACACACGTACAGACAAACGGACATGGGGACAGACAGACACACAGACAGAAAAAAAGGAAACAATGACAGACAAATGGACACAAGGACAGACATATGGACACAAGGACAGAGACACGACAAAACGGACAGACAAACGGAGACACGGACAGACATACGGATACAAGGACAGACAAATGGACACACAGACAAACGGACACAAGGACAGACATACGGACACGAAGACAGACTAACAGACACGAGGACAGACATATGGACACACGGACAGACAAACAGACATGAGGACAGACATATGGACACAAGGACAGAGAGACACACAGACAGACAAACGGACACAGGACAGACAAAATGGACAGACAGACAAACTGACACGGAGACAGACATACGGACAGACAGATACACATACGGACACAAGGACAGACAAACGGACACGAGGACAGACAAATGGACACGAGGACAGACATGCGGACACACGGACAGACAAACGGAAACGAGGACAGACAAACGGACACCAGGACAAACGGACACAAGGACAGACATACGGACACAAGGACAGGCAAACGGACACACCTACAGACAAATGGACACGAGGACAGACAAACGGACACGAGGACAGACATACGGACACAAAGACAGACAAACGGACATGAGGACAGACAAACGGACACGAAGACAGACAGACACAAACACACACAGACAAACTGACACGAGGACAGACAAACGGACGCGAAGACAGACAGACACACACACACACAGACAAACTGACACGAGGACAGACAAACGGACACGAGCGCAGACAGACAGACACACATACAGACAAACGGACATGAGGACAGACAGACAGCCAGAAAAACGGAAACGACAGACAAACGGACACGAGGACAGACATATGGACACATGGACTGACAACTGGGCACACAGACAGACATACGGACACGAGGACAGACAAACGGACATAAAGACAGACAAACGGACACACGGACAGACAAACGGACACGAGGACAGACAAACGGATACGAGGACAGACAGACACACAGACAGACAAACGGACCCGAGGACAGAAATACGGACACAAGGACAGACAAACAGACACGAGGAAAGACATATTGACACGCAGACAAACGGACACGAGGACAGACAAACGGACACAAGGACAGACAAACAGACGCAAGGAGAGACAAACGACACGAGGACAGACAGACAGACAAACGGACACGAGGACAGACAAACGGACGGACAGACAGACACACAGACAAAATGGACAGCCAGAGAAACGGACACGAGGACAGACAAACGGACACGAGGACAGACAAACGGACACAAGGAGAGACAAACGGACACGAGGACAGACAAATGGACACGAGGACAGACATATGGACACGAGGACAGACATATGGACACAAGGACAGACAAACGGACACACGGACAGAAAAACGGACACGAGGACAGACAAACGGACACGAAGACAGACACACTGACACACACACAGACAGACAAACGGACACGAGGACAGACATACGGACACAAAGATAGAAAAGCAGACACACGGAGAGACAAACGGACGCGAAGACAGACAGACACACAGACAAACTGACACGAGGACAGACAAACGGACACGAGCGCGGACAGACAGACACACAGCCAGAAAAAGGGACACGAGGACAGACATACGGACACAAGGACAGACAAACGGACACAAGGACAGACATACGGACACGAAGACAGACAAACAGACACGAGGACAGACATACGGACACACGGACAGACAAACAGACATGAGGACAGACATACGGACACAAGGACAGACAGACACACAGACAGACGGACACAGGACAGACAAAATGGGCAGACAGACAAACTGACACGGAGACAGACATACGGACAGACAGATACACATACGGACACAAGGACAGACAAACGGTCACGAGGACAGACACATGGACACAAAGACAGACAAACGGACGGACACATGGACAGACAGACACACAGACAGACAAACGGACACAAGGACACACATACGGACACAAGGACAGACAAACGGACACACGGACAGAAAAACAGACACGAGGACAGACAAACGGACACGAGGACAGACAGACAGACACACAGCCAGAAAAACGGATACGAGGACAGACATACGGACACAAGGACAGACAAATGGACACGAGGACAGACAAACGGACACACGGACAGACATACGGACACGAGGACAGACAAACGGACACAAAGACAGACAAACGGACACATGGACAGACAAACGGACGCGAAGACAGACAGACACACACACACACAGACAAACTGACACGAGGACAGACAAATGGACACGAGCGCAGACAGACAGACACACATACAGACAAACGGACATGAGGACACACAGACAGCCAGAAAAACGGAAACGACAGACAAACGGACACGAGGACAGACATATGGACACACGGACAGACAAACGGGCACACAGACAGACATACGGACACGAGGACAGACATACAGACACAAAGACAGACAAACGGACACACGGACAGACAAACGGACACGAGGACAGACAGACACACAGACAGACAAACGGACCCGAGGACAGAAATACGGACACAAGGACAGACAAACAGACGCAAGGAGAGACAAACGGACACGAGGACAGACAGACAAACGGACAAGAGGACAGACAAACGGACGGACAGACAGACACACAGACAAAATGGATAAGACAGACAAACGGACACGAGGACAGACAAACGGACACAAGGACACACAGACAAACGGACACGAGGACAGACATACGGACACAAGGACAGACAAACGGACACACGGACAGAAAAACGGACACGAGGACAGACAAACGGACACGAGGACAGACACACTGACACACAGACAGACATACGGACACACAGACAGACAAACGGACACGAGGACAGACAAACGGACACAAGGAGAGACAAACGGACACAAGGAGAGACAAACGGACACACGGACAGACAAACGGACACGAGGACAGACAGACAGACACACAGCCAGAAAAACGGACACAAGGACAGACATATGGACGGACACAAGGACAGACAGACAAAATGGATAGACAGACAAACAGACACACAGACAAACGGACACGAGGACAGACAAACGGACACGAGGACAGACACACAGACAAACAGACACAAGGACAGACATACGGACACAGGGACAGAGAAACGGATACAAGGAAAGAGAAACGGACACACGTACAGACAAACGGACATGGGGACAGACAGACACACAGACAGAAAAAAAGGAAACAATGACAGACAAATGGACACAAGGACAGACATATGGACACAAGGACAGAGACACGACAAAACGGACAGACAAACGGAGACACGGACAGACATACGGATACAAGGACAGACAAATGGACACACAGACAAACGGACACAAGGACAGACATACGGACACGAAGACAGACTAACAGACACGAGGACAGACATATGGACACACGGACAGACAAACAGACATGAGGACAGACATATGGACACAAGGACAGACAGACACACAGACAGACAAACGGACACAGGACAGACAAAATGGACAGACAGACAAACTGACACGGAGACAGACATACGGACAGACAGATACACATACGGACACAAGGACAGACAAACGGACACGAGGACAGACAAATGGACACGAGGACAGACATGCGGACACACGGACAGACAAACGGAAACGAGGACAGACAAACGGACACCAGGACAAACGGACACAAGGACAGACATACGGACACAAGGACAGGCAAACGGACACACCTACAGACAAATGGACACGAGGACAGACAAACGGACACGAGGACAGACATACGGACACAAAGACAGACAAACGGACATGAGGACAGACAAACGGACACGAAGACAGACAGACACAAACACACACAGACAAACTGACACGAGGACAGACAAACGGACGCGAAGACAGACAGACACACACACACACAGACAAACGGACACGAGCACAGACAGACAGACACACATACAGACAAACGGACATGAGGACAGACAGACAGCCAGAAAAACGGAAACGACAGACAAACGGACACGAGGACAGACATATGGACACATGGACAGACAACCGGGCACACAGACAGACATACGGACACGAGGACAGACAAACGGACACAAAGACAGACAAACGGACACACGGACAGACAAACGGACACGAGGACAGACAAACGGATACGAGGACAGACAGACACACAGACAGACAAACGGACCCGAGGACAGAAATACGGACACAAGGACAGACAAACAGACACGAGGAAAGACATATTGACACGCAGACAAACGGACACGAGGACAGACAAACGGACACAAGGACAGACAAACAGACGCAAGGAGAGACAAACGACACGAGGACAGACAGACAGACAAACGGACACGAGGACAGACAAACGGACGGACAGACAGACACACAGACAAAATGGACAGCCAGAGAAACGGACACGAGGACAGACAAACGGACACGAGGACAGACAAACGGACACAAGGAGAGACAAACGGACACGAGGACAGACAAATGGACACGAGGACAGACATATGGACACGAGGACAGACATATGGACACAAGGACAGACAAACGGACACACGGACAGAAAAACGGACACGAGGACAGACAAACGGACACGAAGACAGACACACTGACACACACACAGACAGACAAACGGACACGAGGACAGACATACGGACACAAAGATAGAAAAGCAGACACACGGAGAGACAAACGGACGCGAAGACAGACAGACACACAGACAAACTGACACGAGGACAGACAAACGGACACGAGCGCGGACAGACAGACACACAGCCAGAAAAAGGGACACGAGGACAGACATACGGACACAAGGACAGACAAATGGACACGAGGACAGACAAACGGACACACGGACAGACATACGGACACGAGGACAGACAAACGGACACAAAGACAGACAAACGGACACATGGACAGACAAACGGACGCGAAGACAGACAGACACACACACACACAGACAAACTGACACGAGGACAGACAAATGGACACGAGCGCAGACAGACAGACACACATACAGACAAACGGACATGAGGACACACAGACAGCCAGAAAAACGGAAACGACAGACAAACGGACACGAGGACAGACATATGGACACACGGACAGACAAACGGGCACACAGACAGACATACGGACACAAGGACAGACATACAGACACAAAGACAGACAAACGGACACACGGACAGACAAACGGACACGAGGACAGACAAACGGACACGAGGACAGACAGACACACAGACAGACAAACGGACCCGAGGACAGAAATACGGACACAAGGACAGACAAACAGACGCAAGGAGAGACAAACGGACAAGAGGACAGACAAACGGACGGACAGACAGACACACAGACAAAATGGATAAGACAGACAAACGGACACGAGGACAGACAAACGGACACAAGGACACACAGACAAACGGACACGAGGACAGACATACGGACACAAGGACAGACAAACGGACACACGGACAGAAAAACGGACATGAGGACAGACAAACGGACACGAGGACAGACATACGGACACACGGACAGACAAACAGACATGAGGACAGACATACGGACACAAGGACAGACAGACACACAGACAAACGGACACAGGACAGACAAAATGGGCAGACAGACAAACTGACACGGAGACAGACATACGGACAGACAGATACACATACGGACACAAGGACAGAGAAGTGGACACGAGGACAGACAAACGGACACACGGACAGAAAAACGGACATGAGGACAGACAAACGGACACGAGGAGAGACATACGGAGACACGGACAGACAAACGGACACGAGGACAGACAGACACACAGACAAACGGACACGAGGACAGACATACAGACACAAGGACAGACAAACGGACACACCTACAGACAACTGGACACGAGGACAGACAAACGGACACACAGACAAACGGACACGAGGACAGACAGACGGACACAAGGACAGACAAACGGACACACAGACAGACATACAGACACGAAGACAGACAAACAGAGACGACGGCAGACATACGGACACAAGGACAGACAGACACACAGATAGACAAACGGACAGAGGACAGACAAACGGACACGAGGACAGACAAACGGACACGAGGACAGACAAAATAGACAGACAGACAAACTGAACACGGAGACAGACATACGGACAGACAGATACACATACGGACACAAGGACAGACACATGGACACAAAGACAGACAAACGGACGGACACATGGACAGACAGACACACAGACAAAATGGATAGACAGACAAACGGACACAAGGACAGACAGACAAACGGACACAAGGACAGACATACGGACACAAGGACAGACAAACGGACACACGGACAGACAAACGGACACGAGGACAGACAGACAGACACACAGCCAGAAAAACGGATACGAGGACAGACATACGGACACAAGGACAGACAAACGGACACGAGGACAGACAAACGGATGCGAAGACAGACAGACACACACACACACAGACAAACTGACACGAGGACAGACAAACGGACACGAGCACAGACAGACAGACACACATACAGACAAACGGACATGAGGACAGACAGACAGCCAGAAAAACGGAAACGACAGACAAACGGACACGAGGACAGACATATGGACACACGGACAGACAAACGGGCACACAGACAGACATACGGACACGAGGACAGACAAACGGACACGAGGACAGACAAACGGACACGAGGACAGAAATACGGACACAAGGACAGACAAACAGACACGAGGAAAGACATATTGACACGCAGACAAACGGACACAAGGACAGACAAACAGACACAAGGACAGAAAAACAGACGCAAGGAGAGACAAACGGACACGAGGACAGACAGACAAACGGACACGAGGACAGACAAACGGACAGACAGACAGACACACAGACAAAATGGATAGACAGACAAACGGACATGAGGACAGACAAACGGACACGAGGACAGACAGACACACAGACAGACAAACGGACACAAGGACAGACACACGGACACAAAGAGAGACAAACGGACAGACAAACGGACACGAGGACAGACAAACGGACACGAGGACAGACATACGGAGACACGGACAGACAAACGGACACGAGGACAGACAGACAGACACACAGACAAAGGGACACGAGGACAGACAAACGGACACACAGACAAACGGACACGAGAACAGACAGACAGACAAACGGACACGAGGACAGACAAATGGACGGACAGACAGACACACAGACAAAATGGATAGACAGACAAACGGACACGAGGACAGACAGACACACAGACAGACAAACGGACACAAGGACAGACACACGGACACAAAGAGAGACAAACGGACAGACAAACGGACACGAGGACAGACAAACGGACACACGGACAGACAAACGGACACACGGACAGAAAAACGGACACGAGGACAGACAAACGGACACGAGGACAGACATACGGAGACACGGACAGACAAACGGACACGAGGACAGACATACGGACACAAGGACAGACAAACGGACACACAGACAAACGGACACGAGAACAGACAAACGGACACAAGGACAGACAGACGGACACAAGGACAGACATACAGACACAAAGACAGACAAACAGACACGACGGCAGACATACGGACACAAGGACAGACAGACACACAGATAGACAAACGGACAGAGGACAGACAAACGGACACGAGGACAGACAAAATAGACAGACAGACAAACTGACACGGAGACAGACAGGGACAGACAGATACACATACGGACACAAGGACAGACAAACGGTCACGAGGACAGAAACGGACACAAGGACAGACAAACGGACACAAGGACAGACACATGGACACAAAGACAGACAAACGGACGGACACATGGACAGACAGACACACAGACAAAATGGACAGACAGACACACAGACAGACAAACGGACACAAGGACAGACATACGGACACAAGGACAGACAAACGGACACACGGACAGAAAAACTGACACGAGGACAGACAAACGGACACGAGGACAGACAGACAGACACACAGCCAGAAAAACGGACACAAGGACAGACATATGGACGGACACAAGGACAGACAGACAAAATGGATAGACAGACAAACAGACACACAGACAAACGGACACGAGGACAGACAAACGGACACGAGGACAGACACACAGACAAACAGACACAAGGACAGACATACGGACACAGGGACAGAGAAACGGATACAAGGAAAGAGAAACGGACACACGTACAGACAAACGGACATGGGGACAGACAGACACACAGACAGAAAAAAAGGAAACAATGACAGACAAATGGACACAAGGACAGACATATGGACACAAGGACAGAGACACGACAAAACGGACAGACAAACGGAGACACGGACAGACATACGGATACAAGGACAGACAAATGGACACACAGACAAACGGACACAAGGACAGACATACGGACACGAAGACAGACTAACAGACACGAGGACAGACATATGGACACACGGACAGACAAACAGACATGAGGACAGACATATGGACACAAGGACAGAGAGACACACAGACAGACAAACGGACACAGGACAGACAAAATGGACAGACAGACAAACTGACACGGAGACAGACATACGGACAGACAGATACACATACGGACACAAGGACAGACAAACGGACACGAGGACAGACAAATGGACACGAGGACAGACATGCGGACACACGGACAGACAAACGGAAACGAGGACAGACAAACGGACACCAGGACAAACGGACACAAGGACAGACATACGGACACAAGGACAGGCAAACGGACACACCTACAGACAAATGGACACGAGGACAGACAAACGGACACGAGGACAGACATACGGACACAAAGACAGACAAACGGACATGAGGACAGACAAACGGACACGAAGACAGACAGACACAAACACACACAGACAAACTGACACGAGGACAGACAAACGGACGCGAAGACAGACAGACACACACACACACAGACAAACTGACACGAGGACAGACAAACGGACACGAGCGCAGACAGACAGACACACATACAGACAAACGGACATGAGGACAGACAGACAGCCAGAAAAACGGAAACGACAGACAAACGGACACGAGGACAGACATATGGACACATGGACTGACAACTGGGCACACAGACAGACATACGGACACGAGGACAGACAAACGGACATAAAGACAGACAAACGGACACACGGACAGACAAACGGACACGAGGACAGACAAACGGATACGAGGACAGACAGACACACAGACAGACAAACGGACCCGAGGACAGAAATACGGACACAAGGACAGACAAACAGACACGAGGAAAGACATATTGACACGCAGACAAACGGACACGAGGACAGACAAACGGACACAAGGACAGACAAACAGACGCAAGGAGAGACAAACGACACGAGGACAGACAGACAGACAAACGGACACGAGGACAGACAAACGGACGGACAGACAGACACACAGACAAAATGGACAGCCAGAGAAACGGACACGAGGACAGACAAACGGACACGAGGACAGACAAACGGACACAAGGAGAGACAAACGGACACGAGGACAGACAAATGGACACGAGGACAGACATATGGACACGAGGACAGACATATGGACACAAGGACAGACAAACGGACACACGGACAGAAAAACGGACACGAGGACAGACAAACGGACACGAAGACAGACACACTGACACACACACAGACAGACAAACGGACACGAGGACAGACATACGGACACAAAGATAGAAAAGCAGACACACGGAGAGACAAACGGACGCGAAGACAGACAGACACACAGACAAACTGACACGAGGACAGACAAACGGACACGAGCGCGGACAGACAGACACACAGCCAGAAAAAGGGACACGAGGACAGACATACGGACACAAGGACAGACAAACGGACACAAGGACAGACATACGGACACGAAGACAGACAAACAGACACGAGGACAGACATACGGACACACGGACAGACAAACAGACATGAGGACAGACATACGGACACAAGGACAGACAGACACACAGACAAACGGACACAGGACAGACAAAATGGGCAGACAGACAAACTGACACGGAGACAGACATACGGACAGACAGATACACATACGGACACAAGGACAGACAAACGGTCACGAGGACAGACACATGGACACAAAGACAGACAAACGGACGGACACATGGACAGACAGACACACAGACAGACAAACGGACACAAGGACACACATACGGACACAAGGACAGACAAACGGACACACGGACAGAAAAACAGACACGAGGACAGACAAACGGACACGAGGACAGACAGACAGACACACAGCCAGAAAAACGGATACGAGGACAGACATACGGACACAAGGACAGACAAATGGACACGAGGACAGACAAACGGACACACGGACAGACATACGGACACGAGGACAGACAAACGGACACAAAGACAGACAAACGGACACATGGACAGACAAACGGACGCGAAGACAGACAGACACACACACACACAGACAAACTGACACGAGGACAGACAAATGGACACGAGCGCAGACAGACAGACACACATACAGACAAACGGACATGAGGACACACAGACAGCCAGAAAAACGGAAACGACAGACAAACGGACACGAGGACAGACATATGGACACACGGACAGACAAACGGGCACACAGACAGACATACGGACACGAGGACAGACATACAGACACAAAGACAGACAAACGGACACACGGACAGACAAACGGACACGAGGACAGACAGACACACAGACAGACAAACGGACCCGAGGACAGAAATACGGACACAAGGACAGACAAACAGACGCAAGGAGAGACAAACGGACACGAGGACAGACAGACAAACGGACAAGAGGACAGACAAACGGACGGACAGACAGACACACAGACAAAATGGATAAGACAGACAAACGGACACGAGGACAGACAAACGGACACAAGGACACACAGACAAACGGACACGAGGACAGACATACGGACACAAGGACAGACAAACGGACACACGGACAGAAAAACGGACACGAGGACAGACAAACGGACACGAGGACAGACACACTGACACACAGACAGACATACGGACACACAGACAGACAAACGGACACGAGGACAGACAAACGGACACAAGGAGAGACAAACGGACACAAGGAGAGACAAACGGACACACGGACAGACAAACGGACACGAGGACAGACAGACAGACACACAGCCAGAAAAACGGACACAAGGACAGACATATGGACGGACACAAGGACAGACAGACAAAATGGATAGACAGACAAACAGACACACAGACAAACGGACACGAGGACAGACAAACGGACACGAGGACAGACACACAGACAAACAGACACAAGGACAGACATACGGACACAGGGACAGAGAAACGGATACAAGGAAAGAGAAACGGACACACGTACAGACAAACGGACATGGGGACAGACAGACACACAGACAGAAAAAAAGGAAACAATGACAGACAAATGGACACAAGGACAGACATATGGACACAAGGACAGAGACACGACAAAACGGACAGACAAACGGAGACACGGACAGACATACGGATACAAGGACAGACAAATGGACACACAGACAAACGGACACAAGGACAGACATACGGACACGAAGACAGACTAACAGACACGAGGACAGACATATGGACACACGGACAGACAAACAGACATGAGGACAGACATATGGACACAAGGACAGACAGACACACAGACAGACAAACGGACACAGGACAGACAAAATGGACAGACAGACAAACTGACACGGAGACAGACATACGGACAGACAGATACACATACGGACACAAGGACAGACAAACGGACACGAGGACAGACAAATGGACACGAGGACAGACATGCGGACACACGGACAGACAAACGGAAACGAGGACAGACAAACGGACACCAGGACAAACGGACACAAGGACAGACATACGGACACAAGGACAGGCAAACGGACACACCTACAGACAAATGGACACGAGGACAGACAAACGGACACGAGGACAGACATACGGACACAAAGACAGACAAACGGACATGAGGACAGACAAACGGACACGAAGACAGACAGACACAAACACACACAGACAAACTGACACGAGGACAGACAAACGGACGCGAAGACAGACAGACACACACACACACAGACAAACTGACACGAGGACAGACAAACGGACACGAGCGCAGACAGACAGACACACATACAGACAAACGGACATGAGGACAGACAGACAGCCAGAAAAACGGAAACGACAGACAAACGGACACGAGGACAGACATATGGACACATGGACTGACAACCGGGCACACAGACAGACATACGGACACGAGGACAGACAAACGGACATAAAGACAGACAAACGGACACACGGACAGACAAACGGACACGAGGACAGACAAACGGATACGAGGACAGACAGACACACAGACAGACAAACGGACCCGAGGACAGAAATACGGACACAAGGACAGACAAACAGACACGAGGAAAGACATATTGACACGCAGACAAACGGACACGAGGACAGACAAACGGACACAAGGACAGACAAACAGACGCAAGGAGAGACAAACGACACGAGGACAGACAGACAGACAAATGGACACGAGGACAGACAAACGGACGGACAGACAGACACACAGACAAAATGGACAGCCAGAGAAACGGACACGAGGACAGACAAACGGACACGAGGACAGACAAACGGACACAAGGAGAGACAAACGGACACGAGGACAGACAAATGGACACGAGGACAGACATATGGACACGAGGACAGACATATGGACACAAGGACAGACAAACGGACACACGGACTGAAAAACGGACACGAGGACAGACAAACGGACACGAAGACAGACACACTGACACACACACAGACAGACAAACGGACACGAGGACAGACATACGGACACAAAGATAGAAAAGCAGACACACGGAGAGACAAACGGACGCGAAGACAGACAGACACACAGACAAACTGACACGAGGACAGACAAACGGACACGAGCGCGGACAGACAGACACACAGCCAGAAAAAGGGACACGAGGACAGACATACGGACACAAGGACAGACAAACGGACACAAGGACAGACATACGGACACGAAGACAGACAAACAGACACGAGGACAGACATACGGACACACGGACAGACAAACAGACATGAGGACAGACATACGGACACAAGGACAGACAGACACACAGACAAACGTACACAGGACAGACAAAATGGGCAGACAGACAAACTGACACGGAGACAGACATACGGACAGACAGATACACATACGGACACAAGGACAGACAAACGGTCACGAGGACAGACACATGGACACAAAGACAGACAAACGGACGGACACATGGACAGACAGACACACAGACAGACAAACGGACACAAGGACACACATACGGACACAAGGACAGACAAACGGACACACGGACAGAAAAACAGACACGAGGACAGACAAACGGACACGAGGACAGACAGACAGACACACAGCCAGAAAAACGGATACGAGGACAGACATACGGACACAAGGACAGACAAATGGACACGAGGACAGACAAACGGACACACGGACAGACATACGGACACGAGGACAGACAAACGGACACAAAGACAGACAAACGGACACATGGACAGACAAACGGACGCGAAGACAGACAGACACACACACACACAGACAAACTGACACGAGGACAGACAAATGGACACGAGCGCAGACAGACAGACACACATACAGACAAACGGACATGAGGACACACAGACAGCCAGAAAAACGGAAACGACAGACAAACGGACACGAGGACAGACATATGGACACACGGACAGACAACCGGGCACACAGACAGACATACGGACACGAGGACAGACATACAGACACAAAGACAGACAAACGGACACACGGACAGACAAACGGACACGAGGACAGACAAACGGACACGAGGACAGACAGACACACAGACAGACAAACGGACCCGAGGACAGAAATACGGACACAAGGACAGACAAACAGACGCAAGGAGAGACAAACGGACACGAGGACAGACAGACAAACGGACAAGAGGACAGACAAACGGACGGACAGACAGACACACAGACAAAATGGATAAGACAGACAAACGGACACGAGGACAGACAAACGGACACAAGGACACACAGACAAACGGACACGAGGACAGACATACGGACACAAGGACAGACAAACGGACACACGGACAGAAAAACGGACACGAGGACAGACAAACGGACACGAGGACAGACACACTGACACACAGACAGACATACGGACACACAGACAGACAAACGGACACGAGGACAGACAAACGGACACAAGGAGAGACAAACGGACACAAGGAGAGACAAACGGACACACGGACAGACAAACGGACGCGAAGACAGACAGACACACAGACAAACTGACACGAGGACAGACAAACGGACACGAGCGCAGACAGACAGACACACAGCCAGAAAAAGGGACACGAGGACAGACATACGGACACAAGGACAGACATACGGACATGAGGACAGACATACGGACACAAGGACAGACAGACACACAGACAAACGGACACAGGACAGACAAAATGGGCAGACAGACAAACTGACACGGAGACAGACATACGGACAGACAGATACACATACGGACACAAGGACAGAGAAGTGGACACGAGGACAGACAAACGGACACACGGACAGAAAAACGGACATGAGGACAGACAAACGGACACGAGGAGAGACATACGGAGACACGGACAGACAAACGGACACGAGGACAGACAGACACACAGACAAACGGACACGAGGACAGACATACAGACACAAGGACAGACAAACGGACACACCTACAGACAACTGGACACGAGGACAGACAAACGGACACACAGACAAACGGACACGAGGACAGACAGACGGACACAAGGACAGACAAACGGACACACAGACAGACATAGAGACACGAAGACAGACAAACAGAGACGACGGCAGACATACGGACACAAGGACAGACAGACACACAGATAGACAAACGGACAGAGGACAGACAAACGGACACGAGGACAGACAAACGGACACGAGGACAGACAAAATAGACAGACAGACAAACTGAACACGGAGACAGACATACGGACAGACAGATACACATACGGACACAAGGACAGACACATGGACACAAAGACAGACAAACGGACGGACACATGGACAGACAGACACACAGACAAAATGGATAGACAGACAAACGGACACAAGGACAGACAGACAAACGGACACAAGGACAGACATACGGACACAAGGACAGACAAACGGACACACGGACAGAAAAACGGACACACGGACAGACAGACAGACACACAGCCAGAAAAACGGATACGAGGACAGACATACGGACACAAGGACAGACAAACGGACACGAGGACAGACAAACGGATGCGAAGACAGACAGACACACACACACACAGACAAACTGACACGAGGACAGACAAACGGACACGAGCACAGACAGACAGCCAGAAAAACGGAAACGACAGACAAACGGACACGAGGACAGACATATGGACACACGGACAGACAAACGGGCACACAGACAGACATACGGACACGAGGACAGACAAACGGACACGAGGACAGACAAACGGACACGAGGACAGAAATACGGACACAAGGACAGACAAACAGACACGAGGAAAGACATATTGACACGCAGACAAACGGACACAAGGACAGACAAACAGACACAAGGACAGAAAAACAGACGCAAGGAGAGACAAACGGACACGAGGACAGACAGACAGACAAACGGACACGAGGACAGACAAACGGACAGACAGACAGACACACAGACAAAATGGATAGACAGACAAACGGACATGAGGACAGACAAACGGACACGAGGACAGACAGACACACAGACAGACAAACGGACACAAGGACAGACACACGGACACAAAGAGAGACAAACGGACAGACAAACGGACACGAGGACAGACAAACGGACACGAGGACAGACATACGGAGACACGGACAGACAAACGGACACGAGGACAGACAGACAGACACACAGACAAAGGGACACGAGGACAGACAAACGGACACACCTACAGACAACTGGACACAAGGACAGACAAACGGACACACAGACAAACGGACACGAGAACAGACAGACAGACAAACGGACACGAGGACAGACAAACGGACGCCAGACAGACACACAGACAAAATGGATAGACAGACAAACGGACACGAGGACAGACAGACACACAGACAGACAAACGGACACAAGGACAGACACACGGACACAAAGAGAGACAAACGGACAGACAAACGGACACGAGGACAGACAAACGGACACACGGACAGACAAACGGACACACGGACAGAAAAACGGACACGAGGACAGACAAACGGACACGAGGACAGACATACGGAGACACGGACAGACAAACGGACACGAGGACAGACATACGGACACAAGGACAGACAAACGGACACACAGACAAACGGACACGAGAACAGACAAACGGACACAAGGACAGACAGACGGACACAAGGACAGACATACAGACACAAAGACAGACAAACAGACACGACGGCAGACATACGGACACAAGGACAGACAGACACACAGATAGACAAACGGACAGAGGACAGACAAACGGACACGAGGACAGACAAAATAGACAGACAGACAAACTGACACGGAGACAGACATAGGGACAGACAGATACACATACGGACACAAGGACAGACAAACGGTCACGAGGACAGACAAACGGACACAAGGACAGACAAACGGACACAAGGACAGACACATGGACACAAAGACAGACAAACGGACGGACACATGGACAGACAGACACACAGACAAAATGGACAGACAGACACACAGACAGACAATCGGACACAAGGACAGACATACGGACACAAGGACAGACAAACGGACACACGGACAGAAAAACTGACACGAGGACAGACAAACGGACACGAGGACAGACAGACAGACACACAGCCAGAAAAACGGATACGAGGACAGACATACGGACACAAGGACAGACAAACGGACACACCTACAGACAAATGGACACGAGGACAGACAAACGGACACGAGGACAGACAAACGGACACACGGACAGACATACGGACACGAGGACAGACATACGGACACAAAGACAGACAAACGGACACATGGACAGACAAATGGACGCGAAGATAGACAGACAGACACACACACAGTCAAACTGACACGAGGACAGACAAATGGACACGAGTGCAGACAGACAGACACACATACAGACAAACGGACATGAGGACAGACAGACAGCCAGAAAAACGGAAACGACAGACAAACGGACACGAGGACAGACATATGGACACACGGACAGACAAACGGGCACACAGACAGACATACGGACACGAGGACAGACATACAGACAAAAAGACAGAAAAACGGACACGAGGACAGACAAACGGACACGAGGACAGACAGACACACAGACAGACAAACGGACCCGAGGACAGAAATATGGACACAAGGACAGACAAACAGACACGAGGAAAGACATATTGACACGCAGACAAACGGACACGAGGACAGACAAACGGACGCAAGGAGAGACAAACGGACACGAGGACAGACAGACAGACAAACGGACATGAGGACAGACAAACGGACGGACAGACAGACACACAGACAAAATGGATAGACAGACAAACGGACACGAGGACAGACAAACGGACACGAGGACAGACAGACACACAGACAGACAAACGGACACAAGGACAGACACACGGACACAAAGAGAGACAAACGGACAGACAAACGGACACAAGGACAGACAAACGGACACAAGGACACACAGCCAAACGGACACGAGGACAGACATACGGACACAAGGACAGACAAACGGACACACGGACAGAAAAACGGACTCGAGGACAGACAAACGGACACGAGGACAGACACACTGACACACAGACAGACATACGGACACGAGGACAGACATACGGACAGAAAGATAGAAAAACGGACACACGGACAGACAAACGGACGCGAAGACAGACAGACACACAGACAAACTGACACGAGGACAGACAAACGGACATGAGCGCAGACAGACAGACACACAGACAAACTGACACGAGGACAGACAGACACACAGCCAGAAAAAGGGACACGAGGACAGACATACGGACACAAGGACAGACAAACGGACACAAGGACAGACATACGGACACGAAGACAGACAAACAGACACGAGGACAGACATACGGACACACGGACAGACAAACAGACATGAGGACAGACATACGGACACAAGGACAGACAGACACACAGACAAACGGACACAGGACAGACAAAATGGGCAGACAGACAAACTGACACGGAGACAGACATACGGACAGACAGATACACATACGGACACAAGGACAGAGAAGTGGACATGAGGACAGACAAACGGACACACGGACAGAAAAACGGACATGAGGACAGACAAACGGACACGAGGACAGACAGACAGACACACAGACAAACGGACACACCTACAGACAACTGGACACGAGGACAGACAAACGGACACACAGACAAACGGACACGAGGACAGACAGACGGACACAAGGACAGACAAACGGACACACAGACATACGGACACAAGGACAGACATACAGACACGAAGACAGACAGACAGACACGACGGCAGACATACGGACACACGGACAGACAAACGGACACACGGACAGACAAACGGACAGAAGGACAGACAAACGGACACGAGGACAGACAGACAGACACACAGCCAGAAAAACAGATACGAGGACAGACATACGGACACACGGACAGACAAACGGACGCGAAGACAGACAAACGGACACGAGGACAGACAGACAAACGGACACGAGGACAGACAAACGGACACGAGGACAGACAGACAAACGGACACGAGGACAGACAAACGGACACAAGGACAGAGAAACGGACACACCTACAGACAAACGGACACGAGGACAGACACACTGACACACAGACAGACATACGGACACGAGGACAGACATACGGACAGAAAGACAGACAAACGGACACACGGACAGACAAACGGACACGAGGACAGACAAACGGACACGAGCGGAGACAGACACACATACAGACAAACGGACACAAGGACAGACATATGGACACACGGACAGACATACATACAAGGAAAGACAAACGGACACACGGACAGACAAACGGACACGAGGACAGACAGACACACAGACAAACAAACGGACACGAGGACAGACAAACGGACACACAGACAGACAAATGGACACACAGACAGACACACAGACAAACAGACGGACACGAGGACAGAGAAATGGACACACGGACAGACATACGGACACGAGGACAGACACAAACAGACAGACATATGGACACGAAGACAGACATACGGACACGAGGACAGACATACGGACACAAGGACAGATATACGGACACAAGGACAGATATACGGACACAAGGACAGACAAACGGATACAAGGAAAGACAAACGGACACACGGACAGACAAACGGACACGGGGACAGACAGACAAACGGACAGACAAAAAGGAAACAATGACAGACAAATGGACACGCGGACAGACACACGACAAAACAGACAGACAAACGGAGACACGGACAGACATACGGACACAAGGACAGACAAACGGACACACAGACAAACGGACACAAGGACAGACATACGGACACGAAGACAGACTAACAGACACGAGGACAGACATACGGACACATGGACAGACAAACAGACATGAGGACAGACATACGGACACAAGGACAGACAGACACACAGACAGACAAACGGACAGAGGACAGACAAACGGACACGAGGACAGACAAACGGACACACGGACAGACAAACGGACGCGAAGACAGACAGACACACACACACACACAGACAAACTGACACGAGGACAGACAAACGGACACGAGCACAGACAGACAGACACACATACAGACAAACGGACACGAGGACAGACATATGGACACACGGACAGAGAAACGGGCACACAGACAGACATACGGACACGAGGACAGACATACAGACACAAAGACAGACAAACGGACACA
This sequence comes from Streptopelia decaocto, assembly GCF_964273445.1. NCBI lineage: Eukaryota > Metazoa > Chordata > Aves > Columbiformes > Columbidae > Streptopelia > Streptopelia decaocto. The sequence goes on from NC_138661.1 coordinate 67,866,982, forward strand.
CGGAGAGACAAACGGACACGAGGACAGACAAACGGACACGAGGACAGACAAACGGACACAAGGACAGACATACGGACACAAGGACAGACAAACGGACACACAGACAGACATACGGACATGAAGACAGAGAAACGGGCACACGGACAGACAAACGGACACGAGGACAGACAGACACACAGACAGAAAAACGGACACGATGACAGACATGGGCACAAGGACAGACAAAAGGCCACGAGGACAGACAGACAGACACACAGACAAACGGACACGAGGACAGACATACGGACACAAGGACAGAGAAACGGAAACAAGGACAGACAGACAAACGGACACAAGGACAGACAGACACACAGACAAAATGGATAGACAGACAAATGGACGCACAGACAGACATAAGGACAGATAGGCAAATAGACACATGGACAGACAAACGGACACAAGGAAAGACAAATGGACAGAGTACAGACATACGGACACGAGGACAGACATACAGACACATGGAGAGACAAATGGACAGACGGACAGACAAACAGACATGAGGACGGACACAAGGACAGACAGACAGACACACAGACAGACAAACGGACACACGGACAGACAAACGGACACGAGGACAGACATACAGATACGAGGTCCGACAAACGGACACGAGGACAGACATACAGACACATGGACAGACAAACGGATACGAGGACAGACAAACGGACACGAGGACAGACATACGGACACGAAGACAGAGAAACGGGCACACGGACAGACAAACGGACACGAGGACAGACAGACGGACACAAGGACAAACGGCCACGAGGACAGACAGACAGACACACAGACAAACGGACGCGAAGACAGACAAACGGACACGAGGACAGACAGACAAACGGACACGAGGACAGACAAACGGAAACAAGGACAGACAGACACACAGACAGACAAACGGACACAAGGACAGACACACGGACACAAGGACAGACAGACACACAGACAAAATGGATAGACAGACAAATGGACACACAGACAGACATACGGACAGATAGGCAAATAGACACATGGATAGACAAACGGACACAAGGAAAGACAAATGGACAGAGTACAGACATACGGACACGAGGACAGACATACTGACACAAGGACAGACAAACGGACACACAGACTAATGGACACGAGGACAGATATACAGACACAAAGAGAAACGGACACACGGACAGAGAAACGGACACACGGACAGACAAACGGACACGAGGACAGACATACGGACACAAGGACAGACAAACAGACACACAGACAGACATACAGACATGAGGATAGACAGACACAGAGATAGACAAACGGACACGAGGACAGACATACGGACACAAGGACAGACAAACGGACACACAGACAGACGGACAGACACACAGACAAACGGACACGAGCAGAGACATAAGGACACAAGGACAGACAAACTGACTCAGACAAACGGACACGAGGACAAACATACGGACACAAGGACACACAAATGGACACGAGGACAGACAGACAGACACACAGACAAACGGACACGAGGACAGACATACGGACACAAGGACAGACAAACGGAAACAAGGACAGACAGACACACAGACAAAATGGATAGACAGACAAATGGACACACAGACAGACATACGGACGATAGGCAAATAGACACATGGACAGACAAACGGACACAAGGAAAGACAAATGGACAGAGTACAGACATACGGACACGAGGACAGACATACAGACACATGGAGAGACAAACGGACACGAGGACAGACATACAGACACATGGACAGACAAACTGACACGAGGACAGACATACGGACACAAGGACAGACAAACGGAAACAAGGACAGACAGACACACAGACAGACAAACGGACACAAGGACAGACACGGACACAAGGACAGACACACGGACACAAGGACAGACAGACACACAGACAAAATGGATAGACAGACAAATGGACACACAGACAGACATACGGACAGATAGGCAAATAGACACATGGACAGACAAACGGACACAAGGAAAGACAAATGGACAGAGTACAGACATACGGACACGAGGACAGACATACAGACACAAGGACAGACAAACGGACACACAGACAAATGGAGACGAGGACAGATACACGGACACAAAGAGAAACGGACACATGGACAGACAAACGGACACGAGGACAGACATACGGACACAAGGACAGACAAACAGACACACAGACAGACATACAGACATGAGGACAGACAGACACAGAGATAGACAAACGGACACGAGGACAGACATACGGACACATGGACAGACAAACTGACATGAGGACAGAAATAAGGACACAAAGACAGACAAACTGACTCAGACAAACGGACACGAGGACAGACATATGGACACAAGGACACACAAACGGACACAAGGACAGACATACGGACACAAGCACAGACAAACGGACACACGGACAGAAAAACGGACACACGGACAGAAAAACGGACACGAGGACAGACAAAGGGACACGAGGACAGACAAACTCACACACAGACAGACATACGGACACGAGGACAGACAAACGGACGTGAAGACAGACATAGGGACACAAGGACAGACAAACAGACATGAGGACAGATATACAGACACAAGGACAGACAGACACACACACACAGACAAACGGACACGAGGACAGACAGACACACAGACAGACAAACGGTCACGAGGACAGACATACGGACACATGGACAGACAAACTGACACGAGGACAGACATACGGACACGAGGACAGACATACGGACACAAAGACAGACAAACGGACACGAGGACAGACAAACGGACACGAGGACAGACATAGGGACACAAGGACAGACAAACAGATATGAGGACAGACATACGGACACGAGGACAGACATACGGACATAAAGACAGACAAACAGACACACGGACAGACAAACAGACAGGAGAACAGACATACGGACACAAGGACAGAGGAACACACAGACAGACAAACGGACACGAGTACAGACAAACGGACACGAAGACAGACAAACAGACACGAGGACAGACATACGGACACAAGGACAGACAATCAGACATGAGTACAGACATACGGACACAAGGACAGACAGACACACAGACAGACAAACGGACAGAGGACAGACAAACGGACATACGGACAGACAAAATGGACAGAAAAACGGACACGGAGACAGACATACGGACACGAGGACAGACATACGGACGCAAGGACAGACAATCAGACATAAGTACAGACATACGGACACAAGGACAGACAGACACACAGACAGACAAACGGACAGAAGGACAGACACACGGACACAAGGACAGACAAACGGACGGACACACGGACAGACAGACACACAGACAAAATGGATACTCAGACAAACGGACACACAGACAGACAAACGGACACGAGGACAGACAAACGGACACGAGGACAGACAGACACACAGACAAACGGACACAAGGACAGACATACGGACACAAGGACAGACAAACGGACACACGGACAGGAAAACGGACACGAGGACAGAGAAACGGACATGAGGACAGACAGACACACAGACAGACAAACGGACACGAGGACAGACAAACGGACGTGAAGACAGACATAGGGACACAAGGACAGACAAACAGACATGAGGACAGATATACAGACACAAGGACAGACAGACACACAGATAAACGGACACGAGGACAGACAGACAGACAAACGGACATGAGGACAGACATACGGACACATGGCCAGACAAATTGACACAAAGACAGACAAACGGACACACGGACAGACAAACGGACATGAGGACAGAGAGACACACAGACAGACAAACGTACACGAGGATGGACAAACGGACACAAGGACAGACAAACGGACACGAGGACAGACAAACGGACACACAGACAAACGGACACGAGGACAGACAAACGGACACGAGGTCAGACAGACAGACAAACGGACACGAGGACAGACATACAGACACAAGGACAGACAAACAGACACACAGACAGACATACAGACACGAGGACAGACAGACACACAGACAAACGGACATAATGACAGACACACGGACACAAGGACAGACAGACACACAGACAAAATGGATAGACAGACAAATGGACATACAGACAGACATACAGACAGATAGGCAAATAGACACATGGATAGACAAACGGACACAAGGAAAGACAAATGGACAGAGTACAGACATACGGACACGAGGACAGAAATACAGACACATGGAGAGACAAACTGACACGAGGACAGACATACGGACACAAGGACAGACAAACGGACAAACAGACAGACAAACGGACACGAAGACAAACAAATGGACACGAGGACAGACAGACACACAGAGAGACAAACGCACACGGGGACAGACATACGGACACAAGGACAGACAAACAGACATGAGGACAGACATACGGACACAGGGACAGACAAACACACAGACAGACAAACGGACACGAGGACAGACACACGGACAAAGACAGACAAACGGACACACAGACAGACAAAAAGAGACGAGGACAGACATACGGACAGACAGACAAACGGACACACGGACAGACAAACGGACACGAGGACAGACAGACACACAGACAAACGGACACGAGGACAGACATACGGACACAAGGACAGACAAACGGATACAAGGAAAGACAAATGGACAGAAGACAGACAAACGGACACGAGGACAGACATACGGACACGAGGACAGATATACGGACACAAGGACAGACAAACGGACACAAGGACAGACAAACGGACACAAGGACAGACATACGGACACAAGGACAGACAAACGGACGCACAGAGAGACAAACGGACACGAGGACAGACATACGGACACGAAGACAGACAAACAGACACGTGGACAGACATACGGATACAAGGACAGACAAACAGACATGAGGACAGACATACGGACACAAGGACAGACAGACACACAGACAGACAAACGGACAGAGGACAGACAAACGGACATACGGACAGACAAAATGGACAGACAGACAAACTGACACGGAGACAGACATACGGACAGACAGATACACATACAGACACAAGGACAGACAAACGGACATACGGACAGACAAAATGGACAGACAGACAAACTGACATGTAGACAGACATACGGACAGACAGATACACATACGGACACAAGGACAGACAAACGGTCACGAGGACAGACAAACGGACACGAGGACAGACATACGGACACAAGGACAGACAGACACACGGACAGACAAACGGACACAAGGACAGACACACGGACACAAGGATAGACATACGGACGGACACACGGTCAGACAGACACACAGACAAAATGGATAGACAGACAAACGGACACACAGACAGACAAACGGACACGAGGACAGACAAACGGACACGAGGACAGACACACAGACACACAGACAGACAAACGGACACGAAGACAGACATACGGACACGAGGACAGACATACGGACACGAGGACAGACATACGGACACAAAGACAGACAAAGAGACACGCGGACAGACAAACGGACGCGAAGACAGACATTTGGACACAAGGACAGACAAACAGACATGAGGACAGATATACAGACACAAGGACAGACAGACAGACACAGACAGACAAATGGACACGAGGACAGACAGACAAACAGACAGACATACGGACACGAGGACAGACATACGGACACAAAGACAGACAAACGGACACACGGACAGACAAACGGACACGAGGACAGACATACGGACACAAGGACAGACAAACGGACAGAAGGACAGACAAACGGACACGAGGACAGACAGACAGACACACAGACAGACAAACGGACACAAAGACAGAGAAACGGACACGAGGACAGACAAACGGACACAAGGACAGACAAACTGACACACAGACAGTCAAACGGACACGAGGACAGACAAACGGACACGAGGACAGACAGACACACAGACAGACAAACGGACACGAGGAGAGACATACGGACATAAGGACAGAGAAATGGACACACAGACAGACAAACGGGCATGAGGACAGACATACGGACACAAAGACAGAGAAACGGACACACGGACAGACAAACGGACACGAGGACAGGCAAACGGACATACGGACAGACAAAATGGACAGATAGACAAACTGACACTCAGACAGACATACAGACAGACAGACAAATAGACACATGGACAGAATAATGGACACAAGGAAAGACAAATGGACACAGGACAGACAGACACTGGAGAGACAAACAGACACACGGACACATATACGGACACAGGACAGACATACGAACACAAAGACAAACGGACACACAGACAAAAGGGACAGACAGACAAACGGACACACAGACAGACATACGGACAGACAGGCAAATAGACACATGGACAGACAAACAGCCACAAGGAAAGACAAATGGACAGAGGACAGACAGACACAGGAGAGACAAAGAGGCACACGGGCAGACAACCAGACACATGCACAGATATACGGACACAAGGACAGAGACACGGACGAAACAGACACAAAAACGGACACAGTACAGACATACGGACACAAGGACAGACAGACAGACACACGGACAGACAAATGGATACAGGACAGCAAACGGACATAAGGACAGTCATATGGACACAAGGACAGACACATGGATAAATGGACACACAAACCAACACACAGACATACGGACACATGGACACACGGACAGACAGACACACGGACAGACAAACGGACACACGGACAGACATACGGACACATGGACAGACAAACAGACAGACAGCCAAATGGACATACAGACAGACACACAGACAAAATGGACAGACAGACAAGACATACTGACATGTGCACAAATGGGCACCAAGACAGACAAACGGACACACAGACAGACAAACGGACAGAAGGACAGACACACGGACACAGGACAGACAGACACAGGAGAGACAAACAGACACACGGACAGATATACGGACACAGGACAGACATACGGACACAAGGACAGACAGACATACGGACACAAGGATAGACAAACTGACACAAGGACAGACATATGGACACACGGACAGACATACGGACACAAGGACAGACAAACGGACACAAGGACAGACACACGGACAAATGGACACACAAACCAACACAGACATACGGATACACGGACAGACAAACGGACACACAGACAGACATACGGACAGACAGACATACGGACAGACAAACAAATACACGGACAGACATACAGACAAACGGACAGAGAGACAAACGGACCCACAGACAGACATACAGACAGACAGAGAAACGGACACATGGACAGACAAACGGACACACAAATGGACATGGGACAGACATATGTACAGACAGACAAATGGACACAAAGACAGATAAACGGACACACAAATGGACACAGGACAGACATACGGACAGACAGAGAGATACAAGGACAGACAAACGGACACAAAGACAGACAAGTGGACAGAAAGACAAATGGACACAAAGACAGACATACTGACACATGCAAAAAATGGGCATGCAGACAGACAAACGGACACAGAGACAAATGGGACACAAAGACAGACAAATGGACACACAAACCGACACACTGAGAAACAGATGGACAGACAGACACACGGACACACAGACAGACACATGGACAGACAAACGGACACACAGACAGACAAACAGACACACAAATGGACACAGAGACAGACATAGGGACAGACAGACAAGCGGACACAAAGACAGACAAACAGACACACAAATGGACTCACAGACATACGGACAGACAGACAAGCGGACACAAAGACAAACAAAGAGACACACAAACGGACACACAGACAGACATATGGACAGACAGACAAGCGGACACAAAGACAGATAAACGGATGGACAGACAGACAAACGGACAGACATACGTACTGACACATGCACAAATGGACAGACAGACAGATAAACAGACACATGGACAGACAAACGGACACTCAAATGGACATAGGATAGACATACGGACAGACAGATAAACGGACACATGCACAAGTGGACACACAGACAAACGGACACACGGACAGACAGACACAGAGACAGACAAATGGACACAAGGACAGAGAAACAGACATAAGGACAGACTTACGGACACACAAACCGACACACAGATAAACGGACGGACAGATAGACAAACGGACACACAGACAGACATACGGACAGACAGACATAGAGACAGACAAATGGACACACAAACAAACGGACACACAAATGGACACAGGACAGACATACTGACAGACAGACAAATGGTTACAAAGACAGACAAACGGACACAAAGACAGACAAACGGACACATGCACAAATGGACAGTCAGACACACAGACCCACAGACAGACAAATGGACACACAAATGAACACAGGACAGACATACGAACACACGGACAGACAAATGGACACAGGACAGACATACAAACAGACAGACAAATGGACACACGGACAGCAATATGGACACAAAGACAAATGGACATAGACAGACAAATGGATATAGACAGACAAATGGACACACAGACAAATGGACACAAAGACAAACGGACACACAGACAAATAGACACAGATAAACGGACACAAAGACACAAAGACATATGAATGATATGGATGGACACACAGACAAATGGATACAAAGACAAACGGACGCAGAGACATATGGACACACATGCAGACAAATGACACATAGACAAGATATGGACAGACAGACGTGTGGACACACAGGCAGAAGCACTCAGACAGACACACATGCATAAACAGACAGACATATGGACACACAAACACACACACACAGAGACAGACAGAAAAATGGACACGCAGATAGATGGACAGACACAGACAGACATATGGACACACACACAAGCCCACACACACAGACATATGCACATAGACACATGGATACACAGACACACAGAGTCCTGCACAGACGGACAGATGCGCGCACACAGAGACACACACACAGATACATGTGTGGACACACACAGACAGACACACGGACACGCACACACAGGCACACACGCACAGACAAGTGGATACACAAATACACACAGACATGCACAGCCATATAGACGTGCACACACACACACAGACATACGGACACACACAGGCAGAAGGGCACACACACACACACGTACACAGACATGTACACAGATACAGACAGATGCACACACACATGGACAAACGTGCACAGACACACAGATGGACACACACTCACCCAGACACACGCATACAGACAGACATGCACACACAGAAACAGACACAGACACACATGAACAGACACACACCCAGAGCCGCACACAGAGACACACAGACAGACACATGCATGCAGGCACACACATGAAGACAGACATACGGACACACACAGACAGACACACGCAGAAACTTTCACACACAGACACACACACACACACACAGATGCAGACACAGGCGCACATGAACACAGACATGCTGATGTATGCACAGACAGACATACAGACACACACATGGATATGCACGCAGGCACGTGCACAGACACACACACGTACATGCAGACACACAGACGGATGTACACACGCAGACACAGACATGCACGCACAGACACACACTCTCATACAGAGACACGCACAGACATGCACACACACACACGTGCGCACACACGGAAACACACAGACACATGCATACAGGGACAGATGTACACAACGGCACACACACAGACATGGACACACACACGGACACACACACAGACACATGCACACACACAGACGTGCATGCAAACAGATGCACACAAAGAGACATACACACAGCCACATGCGCACACACAGCTGAGCAGGTACATGCAGACACACACACAGACTGCACAGACACGCACACCCTGACACACAGAGATGTGCACACATAGACACACACACGCTCACACAGGCACAGACCCACACAAGCACAGATGCTCACATATAGACACATACAGAGACACGTGCACACACAGACAGGCCTGCACAGAGACACACAGACAGACACACAAGCACAGATACACACAAGGCCACACATGTACAGATGCACAGACATATGCACATGGGTGCACACCTGCACACACAGTCACAGAGATGGACAGACAGACACACGCACACACAGAGAGACACAAGCAGAGACCCTGGGACTGGCTGAATGACACAGCTGGAGCCCTTGGTGTGGCAGCACTTTAATGGATTTCCATGCCTGGGAGAACTGGCTCTGTGCGAGGTGCTGATGGGAACGCAACACCCTCACGCTGCGGCGCCCAGCGCTGCTGGGGCAGCCTGTCGCAGGAGAACTTACCCGTTTGATTGTTTGCACCACCTCCTGAATGTGAGAGTTATTTATCTCTTTCTTCAACCTTTAAATAAAGGAAATGTATAAAAACCTGTAATACTTCTGTTATCTTTACATAAAACCTGTGGAACAATAGCAATGAAGTGCTGTACAGCACAACAGCCAGCCAGGTGTGTTATATTCTCACTGCCTCCTCCCACACTGAGAGGTTGCTGTAATTTTAGGAAAGGCAAATAAACCACCATTCAAATTTGACTGAGACACAGGCCAAAGAATTACATGCAAAGTTCTACTTTTTCAGCTTAACAGACCGCAAAAGAACCTTGCTATGAGTGGGGAGCAAAGGAGGGAGTGTCCCCTGTTCTGTACCACCAACATGTGAAGCTGTTACCCCGATTCACATGCTGCAGTAGGTGAATGCACAGCTCAGTACCCGAGTATCAGATTTAGAACAACTGGGAAAGCTGCAGCCGTTACCTGAGTGAACACACCTCTGAGATGAGGCTGGGAAGACCTGCTGTTGATTCTAGGGGGAGGTACATACCCACCAAAGCAGATTTGGAAGCACGCCTGGGCTTCAACTGAAGTGACTGGAAGGTGCATCGTCACGTCAGCAAGAACCTTCCGTGTCACCTTCCAGAGCCAAAGAGACGTGCACCTGGGAGGTTTGTCCTCAACGTACAATTTCTCCACCTGTCATGGCCTCCCCCTGCATTTTCCTGGGAGCTCCTGCAGCATTTCTAAGGCTCTGCTCCTCTCGGGCCAGTCAGAGGCTGGTAAGTGAAACCAAGTGCCTCACACAAAAATACAAAGCTGCTGGAGAAAGCGCTGGAAGCCACTGTCAGCAGCGATGGCAGGAATGACACTATCGCTGCAGCTCGGGAGATGTGGGCAGCCCGTGCACACCTGTCTGGCTGCTCAAAAGGTCTCCCTGATGGTGACAGTGACATAGCACCGTCCCTGTCCTGGAGCAGGACAGGGTGGGACAGCTGCCAATGACCAAGCCCAGGACCATCGACCCCAGTACCTCTCCTGAGCGGCCTTGTCACTCGTGTTCCTCAGCATGGTTTGGATCCGCTCCACTCGCTTTGCCTCCAGCCTCTTCTTGATGTCTTTAATATTGCTGTGGAGAGAAACAAGCACTGTGAGAGACAGGCCTGGCTACAAAGCCCCGAGACCGAGGCAGCCCCTCGCATTTGCTCTCTGGAGTGCTGTGCTGCCCAGAAAAGCCGTGCTGGAGTGACTGTCAGCAGAACGCCCTGAGTCTTAACAATAGTTCAGTCCCGTAACTTTTTTTTTTTTTGGGGGGGGGGAGTCATAACAAAGGGACAGTAGACAATACATGTTATGTAATCAGGTTGCACTGTACACCTGCACTGGGTTCTGCTGGAGCAGGACATTTGCTGAAAGTACTTACACTGCTAAATTAGAAAAAGAAAAAAAAAGGAAAAAAAAAAAAGGAAAAGAAAAGAAGGAACTACATGTTCATATTGCAGAGCTAACAAGAAAGCCTGAAGCAAGCACACAAACTATGGGATGTGACTTAAAAGCAAAACCCATAAACACTTAAAAGGCATGTCATCAAGCAGTAGGAAAGACGGACAGAACAAAACCCAGAAAAAGCTCAGATCTGTGCCCCTGACTGAGGCCACCAAAACCACAAACTGCAGCCCGGAGAGCGCGCCCAGACACACAGGGGGTGTCAGGGCAGGAGAAGCTGCTGACGCACCACCAGTCCCACCTCTGTCCCCTGGAGTTTAGCTCCACTTTTGGCCTTCATAGCTCCTGCCCTGAGAGGAGAACCCAGTTTATACCCTGTGTGACACAAGCGTCCTGAGAACTGCACTGGCTGCCCCACCTTTCTTCTCTTATGAGAAACAATGAGTAATCACTTTCCCGTTCTTCTCCATCCCATTCATGATTTTACGTGCTTCTGTCACATCCCCCTCAGTCATCTGTTCTCCGAGCTGAGTCCTATTTACTTTCTTTTCCTGCAGAAATGACTCCTCCCTGCTGCCTGTCCTTGCCACCCCCGTCTTGCTCTTTCAAAGCGTTCTGTTCAAGATGGCACACTGACAAAGCGACCGCACTGCAGAGACAGATCTGATGGCATAATGCTGACTTGGAACCTCCTTTTTTCCATACAATTCCAAAAAACTCTATTTGCCACTTTGGCCGCTGCGTATTTATCCATACTGAATTTACCTGCCATTTTATTGCCCCTTGCTCAAGATCTTTAAATTGTTCTGGAGCTCCTCACGGGCAGCTGGAGATGTGACTGTACTAAACGACAACGTGTTGTTCGCAAACCGTTACCAAGCTACTCAACGTGTTTTTCTTAGTCTTGTCTAAGTATGCTGAACAGCTGAGAGGAACAGAAAATCTCTCTTGATGGAGGACATGGAAAGAGGAAGTTTTGCCTGACTTAGCAACTAAAGGCTGAGAAAGGATTTAACAGGAAGGAGGAATGAGCGAGGATTTCAGCTTCAGGACAATGTTACTGCAAGAACAAATGGATAAATGCCTGGCTGGCAACGGGTGAATTGATTCTGCCAGTTTATTTAACTACTGGAGCCAAGATGCTCAATTCACTTACAAGACCAAGCCAATCAGTCCCTGGAGGGCATAATGTGATGTACTGACTACAGCAGATGGAGATGACACCCAGTGACCAGCAGCCTTATTTCTGATCTTTCTGAATCAGTCAGGGCTCCTCACAGCAGCCTGAACGCCAGTGCCCGAGGTGGTGCCGCGTGGCAGGAACACTGCTCTAGAGATCCCACCGCTGCCCCTGTTTAAGACCCTGGGTCACATCCCTGTGCCTCAATTTCTCACCAAAGTAAAAGAAACGCTTCCCTTCCCCTGTGTTCACTTGCTCTCTGTAGTCCTGTGCTTTGACGTCTAGCAGAAGATGCTACCCCAGATGAGAGCTAGGCATTTTGACTTTGTTATTCAAACGCTGAGCTTACCTTTCCGACGACTCCTTCAGCGCCTTCAGCTCAGCTGTCTGCTTCTCTCTGGCCAGCTCTGTTATCTTGGTAACTTGCTGTTCAGGGCATGAAAACAAGAACAAAACCAAACCAAGATGAGACACAGCATGCCACCCATATCTAATTACCGCCAGATTCAGCCTCACCCCTCCCTGTGCTGAATGCCAGGGCCAGCTAATCCCTGAGGTTTTGTGCAAACCCTGCACTACAGCGCCAAGTTCGGACGGGCATAGGTTGCACCGTGCAGGTGGACTGACTCCCCCATGGCTCCACAGCCACATCACACACCTCTGGGTTATCTTTATGGATATGGGCTATGTGCTGCACAGTGAGAACTCGGGTTTTGGCCTCCTTTTTGTAGCCTCACTCACTAATTCTCAGTCTTTGACGGAGTTGTGAGACAAGGATGTTTTATTCCTTTGGCTTCTCTCCCTGGTGATAAGCATGATTTCCGGGCAAAGCCAGTTCTCAAGCAGCAGGTTATTTTCCCCTCAGGGTTGGTACAGGTCAGAGCAGCCAGTCTTGTAGACAGTTTGCAAGGTGCCTGTCAAGGCAAAATGCACCAGCGAAACTAAGACTTAAGACACATGATGCAAACTCCTTTGGAAAATAATGACAGGAAAAGATCTCCAAGCCCTGGAACCACCCTGCTTTCACTGCAACAGACGGTATATACTGTATTGTCACCACCACCTTGTGGACCGCGCTGTGTCTCCAGGCATCACTGTGTCTACTGCTGGCGTTTGCTCAGGGTGGGGAGTCTGAGGTGTGGGAAACACTGAGGCACGGGTGGGACTCACTGGCAACATGCTGTGTGGACACTTGCTTTGACTTGTACTAAGTCAAACAGCAAAACACTTGCCCAGTGTCAAGAGGAATGAGCTCCAGCCCTGCTGTGGGTGCTACTGGCTGGTCCCAGGGGCCCTGTCCCTCACAGGCTCTCACGTGTTGGCACAGACATGGCAATGGCAAACACCCAGGGGGTCAGCAGGGCTATTCTTTTCCCATGTGTCAAATTACAGACCTATAAAAATATTTCTGCTGGACTTTTATAGCTTCTAACAAATAAGCATCACTGTCTACATTCTCAATTATCTTGCATGGACCTGACAATTGCTCTGAGGGCTGTTTTCCATCCTGGGGCCGCATTTCCAAGCTAACGTTTTAGTGAAGAACTTGTTTTTTGGGGCTGTCCTTGCAGGGACTCTCCTAGGCCACATCCTCTGCTGACATTTGTGGTCCTTACCTCTGTGGCGTGCTGCTCTTTCTTCCTTCGAATCCCATCATGGTGCTCCTCCCCCAGCTGGATGAGGTCCATCTCCAGCCTCTCTCTCAGTTCCCAAACTCGGCTATCGATGCTTTCTGCCATGTCTACACGATTTGCACATGTACCAATGTCACCTGTTGTCACACTCCTGCAGAGCAGATAGAGCAGCTGATGCTGATACCATCCTGACCTTCCTGGCCCCCTAACCCAGGGCGATGTGGCTGCCTGCACCACTTGTGCTTCCTTCGGAGCAGCTTTGGTTTGGGGAAGTGACTCACAGGCAGACCCTGTGCTGCACTTACCTCTTCTTCTGGGTTTTCCTAGTGGGCATCATCCTCTTCTTGCCTCCATAGCAGACGGGCTCCGAAAAGAGTACAGAGTATTTCTGCAGCAGCTCCTCCCTCCGTTTACTTCCTTTCCGCTCCAGCTCCCTCAGTTCCTTCTCCTGCTTCTTCAGCAGCTTCAGAAAGAGCTTCATCTGCTGCAGTTCCGCGAGGCTGGCTGTCTCAGGCTCTAAAATGCAAAATAAAGAGAGGTCGTTTTCTCTCACCCAGCATTTCCCAACTGCTGTGATGCTTTTTGTGGTCAGACAGGTTTTTTCTGCACTTTTCCTCCCTCTTTTCAGCATTATGTGCAGCTCAGTTCACCATCTGGAGGGATGTGGCATGGTGATGGCCAGAAGAACTGCTGCCTTTTGGTATTTTGGCAGAGGAACACAGTGGTGGTGACGGGCCAGTCTGTCTGGCTCGTGCCTTGCACTCTTTTCCACAATTCTAAGTACAGCACAATTGTTAAGCTGGTTGGCAGCTCTAACTATAAGGGAAAAAAGCTCTGTTATTTCATTACTGGGTTTTTTTGCAAAACTAAGTTATAATGACAAGTGCTTTCAGCCCTTCCAGTTTTAATGCCTGGCATTTCTTCAGTTGTGTGGAATAAATGAAAGGGGTTTTGAGGCAGATGAAAATGAGGGGGGAAGGATGCCTGTGAACTGTTGGAGAACTTGCTATCTGGCAGTAGCAAGTCAGTCAGGTGTTATCTGTGGCAAAAAGGACACAGGGAGTTCTCTTCTCAGGGGAAGTAACTATTTTCTTTTGGCTTGGAATGTGTAAAAACGAACAGAACTTGTGGGTGTGTCTGCAACACAATGCTGTGCAGGGCCAGCCCCTTCCCAAAGGCTCGGATTGAGAAAATTGAGCCTCACAGATATTAATAAATGCAAATCTCTCAGTCAACAAGTCCAGACTCTCAAACCAGAGCCCCTTACACCTTCACAGTTTGTGATGCCTCTTTCCAGTGTACATCTTGAAAGTAACCACAGCCAGTGGCCTCAGAGAGCCAAAGCTGGTGCAGTCCGAAGCTCCTCTGACCCACCGGTGCAGATGACAGCGGCCCAGCTTGTGCAAGGCGTACACCATGGAAACTTCAAGCCTCTTTTCTCCCTGAGACCTGCTGTGAGCTCTGTCCCAGCCACATACCATGGCAGTGGTCAAAATGGGCAAATGGTGCCACAGGCAGGAAAACCAGGTCCCCGAGCCCAGAGATTCTTGGGGTTTGTCTTTAGTGCAGGCTCCAACATGCACGGTTGGGCCAGGTCTTTTTTAATTTGCAAACCAGGCTTCATCTCTATCCCAGTCAGGAACAGGGCAGACAGGGAATAATGCAGGATGACTGGCAGGGCCTCAGCCCACGTGAACAGCACGAGCAGTTACCTGCAATCTGTGTCATTTCTGTCACAGTTTCATCCTTGGTGAAAGCTGCTGCTCCTGAA
Source organism: Streptopelia decaocto (assembly GCF_964273445.1). NCBI lineage: Eukaryota > Metazoa > Chordata > Aves > Columbiformes > Columbidae > Streptopelia > Streptopelia decaocto. The sequence continues at coordinate 67,883,290 of NC_138661.1, forward strand.
ACCACAAAAGATGTTCCTGTTTATGTTCTATCCTGGATCTTCAGATCAAAACCAGACAGTGGAGAGCTCATCAAGATCATGAAGGATGTTGGTGTGAATACAAAGGAGTTAATTAAGATGCTGAGATGCTTAAGTGCTTTGATTTCTATTAGAGCAAATCTACAACTTTTTTTTCAACTCATCTGACTGGCCAGAGTTAAGCAGGTTTTGCCCTTGTTACGTCAATGGGTCTCCAAATAACCTAGCAGTCAAAACACAGCACCGTGCTTCACTCCCGCTCTTGCAGAATGCCAGATGTGGCATCTGTTCACTCTGAACTTGTAATGCATCTTATGAAGAGTCTGGTGTTCATCTCAGGTGATGAATAAAACCACTAATCTTTTAAAGCTTCTAGGTATTATACAACTGGAGACAGGTGCAAGTGCAGTTTCAAGAGATCCAGAGTTTTCAGGGGGATCTAAACATATTTAAAATGTCATAAATCAACAGTAATTTGCAGAAAGAGACCCTTGAAAAGAACAACAAAGAGATGCAGGGCAGTGAGATATAGGATAAAACCAAGCCAGATCTTAAAACCTTTATCTCACAAACATCCAGAATTTTCATGTCTTTGCTCGAAATCAATACCCAATCTCCAGTTTCACACTTAAGATGAGAGGTTACATCTCGGCCACAGGCCACTTCTTCCCTGGACAGTGGTTCCCTCTTAACTCAGATATCTCCCAGGGAACCCTGTGATGACCCTGGAGAGCTGAGGTTCCCCTGCCTGAGTCCCCAGCGAACAGCAGGGCAGCCAGCAAACGGCAGGGCAGCCAGCGAACAGCAGGGCAGCCAGCGAACAGCAGGGCAGCCAGCAAACGGCAGGGCAGCCAGCAAACGGCAGGGCAGCCAGCGAACGGCAGGGCAGCCAGCGAACGGCAGGGCAGCCAGCGAACGGCAGGGCAGCCAGCGAACGGCAGGGCAGCCAGCGAACGGCAGGGCAGCCAGCGAACGGCAGGGCAGCCAGCGAACGGCAGGGCAGCCAGCAAATGGCAGGGCTACCCCAACACCCCCACCCTGCCTTGGAGGGGACAGACCACGTTCAGACCAGCTGGATCTTCAGGTTGTTTCCTGGGGTTCTAGGAGACATCTGAGACTACTCTTCTGTTGTGGAGTACAAGCACTATGCACCTCACACTTACGCCAGCCCAGGAATCAGGGCATAGCTACAACTTTTGCCATTAATGACAAGCACAAGAATTTAAGTTGGTGACTTGGCCTGAGAGGTTCTGACCCAATTACCAAGGATCATCACCCCCAGCACTGTCTCAGCCCGCAGCTTTACCTGCAGGCCCATTTGAAAGAGGAGTGCTGAATTTTCCAGTGGAGTCTGGCATCCCATTCGTCTCAGCAGGTGGGAAGTTCCTCTGTGTGCCAGGCCTCTAAAAAAAGGATCAGAAATAAATCAAAATTCTATTATTTCAGGCTGAATCCACACAGCATGTTTTAGAAACAATGCCAGAACTTGGGAAAGCTTACCTCCACCGAGCCGTCTTTTAGCTTAACTGATCTCTTGTCTTGCAGACTGAAGAACTTAATGGGGTTGGAGAGAGCAATAGTCAGATCTGGAAACAAAGAGAAGGTCTTTGCTCAGATTATCAAATAACTCGTTGTACTCTGATTTTCCTCGCCTCCTGGTTTCCTTTCTGGCTTAGGACATGAAATTGTGGAGAAGGGATATTTTGTATTTTGCACTTGTAACAAGCTTCTCCCTGACAGCACAAAGCAAGGGGACTGTCTCCACCCCAGTCCCACTCTGAAGTGGGGCCCCTCTATGAAGCTGAAAAGAACATACTGCTCCCAAAAGCCCAAGCCAGGTTAAGACTTTCCTAACCTGCAAAGCTCCTGGACAAAGCCAGAGCTCCCACCACGAGCATCCTAACGTGTACTACCTGCCCAGGCATCAGGAACGTAGTCCTTTATCTCCAGGTACACGAACAGGGAAGGCATGGTGAGCGGCATGTTGCTTTCACTGCGGAGACAAACGTGGTGGTAGCCTGGAAACAGAGAGCAGAAGAGGGTAAGCTGAGAGAATCTCTGTCCCTCCTTGTGTGTGTGCCCCAACACTAAAACAAAGTCTCTCTTTACGGAAGAGCATGGTAAATGTATTATGGAATTAAGCCAAGGCTATAACAGGATGAATTTGAAGGCTCCACTGCCTACAGGAAAGGAGATTAAGCTGCAAAATATGCAGATGTTCTTATCTTCTTTACAGCTTTCAATGGACAGGTCTCAAGGGCACAAAAGCCAAAGGAATTTCCACATTTACCTGAGTGCAGTGCGATCACGGGAATGACGCGATGACCAATGAACTTCCCTCCTTCCTCCCAAGCTGCAATTTTGAGAGACGCCAACTCGGGCATCATGATCTAAGGAAAAAACAGAGTAAGGCACCCATGTCCTCACCTCTAACTCCTCACAGCATATTGGCATCACTAAGGAGAGCTTTACTCTCTCCTCCTTCCACCAGAACAAAGCCATCTCTCCATGGAAGCCACTGCCTATTTTTGCATCTTGTCATTTAAGGCCACAGCTTATGACAGACATAACTAAATTCACAGAAACGCCACAAAACGGGCTTCTCAGAGGAGAGACTGCACAGGATCATAGGAGGGCAGTTTACCTAAAGAAAAAATGGGGCAACAAACCCTCCAAACCACAACTTCTGTGAAGCAATTCACCAGGGTGGGGAATGAACCTGGAAGGATAATTTAGCACGCATGGTAACTTGGCCTCAAGGGCTCTTGTCTCCCTCCTCCCCCATTTTCTTCTGCCATGAAATGAATTAAAAATTATTCTGCCAGGACTGAAGCCTGAAAAATGTCTTCTTAAATGAGGATAATATTTATCTACCACATCCCAAGTACGCTGAAAATATCTGCTGCTCCACAGTGTGCTTGACAGAGATGAATTGTGTAACACGTATTTTGTAACTCACTGCAGAAAGGCCGAACATCACTATCACTGACTTAACTTCCCCGTACCCTGCAGCTGGATTAGTGACCGCTGAATTCTTGTGGACAAACAGGGCAGTTTTCCCTCTTCCAGCACAACTGAAAACCTCCCACCAGTCCCATTACTTCTCCAGTTTGCCTGCTTCTCATTGAGAGTTTAACCACAGACATTCAGTTCCTTTCTGCTTCCTGATGCTTGAAGTTTTCAAAGCTGATTAGTCAATTCAGTCTGAAGTACATCACAAATGGGAGACTTTTGATCCCTGTTGTTTCCAGAAATGTTCCCAGCTATCTCTTGTCTGTTCAGGGAAATAGTGATGGAGAGTTGTTTTGGATGTTGTTTGGATATTATCTGAGGTGCCTGGTGTGTCTACAGCCATGACTGAGATCTCCAGAAGGGAGTCCCTTTGTTGTCCTGACCTCTCAAGAGGCAGTGCTTGTGGCCAACAGGATCTTTAAGGTTCCCCTGTTTGAATTACTACCAAATGTTACTACCTTTTCAAAAACAAAAGCCTCCTCCTTCCATACAGGGTTAATGGAATTGGCAGTGGAGGTCAGTTTGGTTCTGTATTTGCGTTTTGTGTCCCTTGGCAACCCAAACAGCTCTACTTCCACGTATGTCTTCACACTGCGGTCTGAGAGGAACTGACCAGAGAGAATCTACAAACAAGCAGAAACATAATTAGCAACTGCTGAAAAGAATGAAACAGAAGAACCCCCCCAGGCCTTCACCCCAAAGTCGTTCTCCCACCCCAAACATCTTTTCTGCTGCAGCTTCCAATCCACAATAGGCTTTTTTTTTACCTTCACCCAGGTTTCTTGCCTCAGCACTTCCTCCAACCTCCTCCCTCCCCATCACCACAGCCTTGGCTTCTTCCGTGTGGCAGATGCTAATTTTCCATTTTCATGCGATTATGATTAATTTAAAATAGCGAAAAGCCTGGGAGTTGCCATGGTAACACTCTCCCCCAGGACTCTCCGGGTTCGTTTGCCGCTAAGAACCCTACTGGGTAATGAATAGCAGGAGCATAGATGCCAGTTCTAGCCGCGGCGCCAGGCACGGGCTGTGAGGGGAGGACCGGCACCGCGCTGGTACTTGCCGTGACAGACAGGGTACTCGCCACCACCACATCAATGCGGTCCACAGAGAAGGGGTCAAACTGCTTGTCTGGACGGCGCATGAATTCATGCTTGAGCAGGTAGCCACACTGGCCATTGAACTCAAAGAGAGCCATGTTCTGCTGCATGGGGACGTCTGCGATACAGAGGAACACAAAGAGACAGGTTGCTGTGGGACCTCACTGGGTGGCTCGCGTGCTGCGGGTGAGCTGAAAGATGCTGTTCTTTTACAGCACCTGCCAGCCAAAGGCTCGCACAACCATTCCAAAAACTAATTAAGCCTCTCAGCACCCTACAGGGAAAAATATTACAGCAGCTGTTGTAAGAAAGGTAAGTGGTTTACTTATGATTGCGCCATAAGTCTTGGGTAGAACTAAATTAAAACCTCCTTTAAGAAGTACCCGCTATTTTGAGGTGTGAAGTAAATAGTTGTCTGAATCCTTCCACCCCTTCTCCCTTTCTTTTTGGGCCTCCTCTGAGTCCACCTTCTCCCCTGCCACTTTTCTTGAGAACACTGTCTTGTGGTTTCTGCACCTGTCTGACATCCTCTTCATAACCCTCGTCTCTCACTCCCTTTTAAAGTTGCTTCTTTTTTCCCCTCTCCTACTGACCCTACAGCTAGTCTCCTACACTCTCTATACGTAAGACACCCCTCTGAGGAAGGAAAAGGGGTAAAGAATAACATTTTCTGGAGGCTTTTCTCTACTTCTCATGCTGGTTATGGAGCACGAAGGCCCTTCTTCCCTGTTCACATCGAAATACTGGAAAATAAGAGCAATGACAGGCCAGTCCCGGAACCAGATGGAGCCCTGCCTGCTGCCTTGCAAAACAGGACACAACTCAGGGGGAGCAGGAGCTTCTGATGCATCCGTGCACATTATCTACTCTGACCTCACGGTGCAGGGATGACAGCAAGTCTGTGTATGTGTGTAAGCACAAGTGTGTCAGAGCGGAACCCTGGACACTGCATGCGAGGTCTGTGCAGGGCCTAGAGAAGTGCTTTTGGTCTGCGGGAGATGGAGTCAAAGCAGAGCAGCGCTCTGGGAGAAGGCACACAGAATAATCACGGTCAGGGAGCCAGCAGTGACGGAAGAGACAGCGAACACAAGCACACAGCCTCACCCGCTCGCAAGCTGGAGGACAATGTGACGCTCACCCATGGTCTGGAAGTTGAGTGCCACCATCTGACAGCCGACGTTCCAGAACATCTGGGGCATGTAATTAGAGGAGTCCATCCGGGTGCCTTTGGGGTAAATCCGGCTCATCTGTCGCTTGTTGTATCTGCAGTTGCTCTATTGGAAACAAGTCTGGAGCATTCTTTGTGTACCCTGGGGCTAGCTCACATATTCAGATTATGAAAATTGTTTAAGCTCTGCTATCAAATGCTCAGAGCCTTCCTGACAAGAAGTAAGCGAGGCCCTTGCAACAACAGGCTTCTTCCCCATCCCCTTTCCACTGAAGGACAAGCATCTGGCAGCCCTGCATTCACTACAGCAGGATGCACCCTGTCAAGAATCTCTGTCAACAGCCCCCAAGCCGCCCCAGAAGATCCCATGGCCCACCTCCACACTATACATCTCTGGTGGAATGTTTACCAGGTCCTGAAACCAGGAGCTGGGTGGCTATGGCTCTGTGATTCTGTACACCTCTGCCTCAGCCAGGCTCCAGGCTAGCTCCCAAACTCCATACAACCAACTACATCAGACAAGGTTTGCCCAAAGGATACTCTACAAATTGCACAGGGAACTTGGTTAGTAGATCATAAGCCTTCAGCTCCGTGAAGGAAGAGATGACGTAACTCCGGTTCTTCTCTACAAGAAAGATAAAAAAGCATTTAAAAGAAAGGCATGACCAGCCCCTCTTTTGTGTGAGGACTGAAGGACCCACGAAGCACTGGGCCTGTTTACCACTTTCTCCCAGCTACCATTTTCTATCAAGACAATTTACCTTTCTCTGGTGTCTTGAAAAGGGATGAAGAACAATACTCCATAAAAGGTGATTTATGTTTACCTGAGAGACAATGGTTGTGCACTACAAGACAGGAACTGCATGGAGAACAGGCAGGACTGGCTGGCAAAGTTTAAATGGCAATAAGTTGGCCCATCTCTTTCTGGATTTCAGTGACTTTGAGAGAATAACTCCTGCCTAGAGTTTTAGTTCCAAGTGAATCCAAATATTCAAAGATCTTGCACATTTTTTTTATTTTGTTGAGTTTCCTGTTCTTCACTCCCCCTTGATTTTTCTTTTCTTTCTTTCATCAGTCAAACCAGCTCACTCAAAGTCAGACCCAAACGAGGGAACTGTTTAGAGGAACCTGTTGTGTATAAAGAAATCACATGCATTTTCAGTGCTTCGGGTGTTTCTCTGTTCAATCACCATGGAAGAGGAAGGCCAGTCACATACACTAAGAACAGCTGGGCTCAACCCTGCCCTGCAAAGCAGCAAATCAAGCTCACAGAGATGTCACTGGCCTCTGAGCTGTTTCTTTCCATCCTCACTTGTACAAATGGGAGCAGTATCTGACTTATCCCTCTCTTCTCCTGACCAATTCCTTACCACAGGGAGGAAGGCAGAAGGGAAGTGTTTGAGATCACACATATATTGTGGGAGAGAGAGAACGCAACAGAAAATGGAGAACAGTCGCATCTGAAAGCACCGTACTCCTGGTCAAATGGAAATACTTGGGATTCTGAAAGGACTGAGTTTGACTTACGGGCAGAGACTTCGAAGGAGTCAAATTTGATGGGCTGTATGTAATTAACCAGGCTGGACATTTCCTCGTACGCTGTCACTTCCAAACCAGCAGTGCCCTGAGCAGAAAACAAAACCCAAACAAGATAAATGAAGAGTCTTTTCCTAGATACGGAACAAAACACAGCTCGGCTTCACTACAGCAAAGCTCTGGTGGCTGCCCTGACCAGAGCACACCAGTTTCTTGGACTTGCTGCTCCTACGGTTACACTGTGGGCAGCGCAGCCAGAGGCACAGTTTCTAGGTAGCTTGGCAAAAACTGAGGCACGCGGAGAGGCATCAGTGTGTAAGAAGCCCAGGACCTCCTTAACCTCTGAAAGCACAGAGTCTGGGACACACCCAGGACATTGTTTTCCCTCCTCTCTGAGTGACACTGAGGAGATGGAAATGGATTGATTTATTCAAGGGAATGCTGATCTCCTTCCCAATTCAGCAGCAGTACTTCATGTTTCAGCAACAACTTTTATCAGACTGAGGCTAAGCCTCTCCAAACCCCCTGAAGGCACAGAGTTATCATGCAGAATATCAAAGGCAGAGTCAGCAGTAATAACCCTTCTGCCATATTCTCTAAGCTTGCCACATAATTTCTCTTATTCAGTTTCTCCTGCAAAAGTCTTGTTGCATGGGGGAAGGAAAGTCCCCGACTGGTCACAGCACGCTCATTCCCCTTGGCATTTTGGGTTCATCTCTATTCAATATGGTGAGGCCCCAGAGGAAACGGGAGGTCAGAAAAAAACAAATCAAAAACCAGAAAAGGAACAGAAACAACAGTGACAGCACCTCATCTGACTGCATCTTTTTAAGCTCCTCTTCATCCAGGTTTCCCACAAGTTCATCCTCTTCCTCTGGTTCCTCTTCAGCCACATCACCTGCCCAGACTAAGCACACACAGGGGCACATATCAGCTGCACACCGAGACAAGCCCTTGCCTATTGTCAGCAAGGAAGAGCTCTGCCAAACCTCACCATCAAGTCATGCAGGAGCACTAAGTGGCAGAATCATACCATTTTATTAGTCAAATCCAAATTTGAACTAGCACACTCAAGAGGCCACAGGCTCCCATCACACCCCAAGAGTGCCAATCACGGTGCTGATTTCCCAAAGCTCACACATTTCTGTGGGAATAAATGTCCATTTCCAGGTGCTCTGTAGAGGCACTCGCCTTGTCTTCATCTGCCTTCATGTGCTCCTACCATGATAGGGGCTGAAAATTCCCTGTTCTTCCCTGAGCCCAAGAGCTGACAGCCTTGAGACTGGAGGAGGGAGGGGCTGAAGGTTCTACAAACCTCCAAGAACCTCATGGCGAAGAACAAGGCCATCGTACATTTGTGGTTATCAGAGAGCTACAAGCAGTAAAAATTCCCCACCCTTGCATCAAAGCAATGAATCAATGTATCAATGAATTACCAGCTCATGCTGCCGTACACCTCAGAGCAGGCAAAGAGCTGCTGATGGGCTTTTTTGGCTGGAATGAAGTGTTTGAAAATATTCTGAAGACTTAGTTTCTCTTCCAAGCTTATACTGCTTCTGGAGCTGAGTTAATGACCAGTACCGGCTCGCCTCCAGCTGGTATTGGGTGATTTGGAAGGTCTCCAGTGGGCCAGACTCGCTCATCTAGCTGTACTGGTCCCATTTCCCTTCAGACATACCAGTATCTTCAGCATCCAGAAGGCTTGGCTGCTCGACGATTTCTGGTTCCACATTCCTCCCTTTCTTCAAAGAGTTCTGCCTCTTCCCAGATACAGACTGCTTCTTTTTGTTCTTAATCAAGATCTTCCCTAAGAGATCCTTAGGACTTGGCAGAGGAACTCCTGGCTTCAGCTGCAACAAATAAACTTCATACTGAATTTTCATCGCAAAGACAGAATTCAAATACTCATCTCTCCTGTTCCTGCCAGTACCGTTCCTCTGGCCATTTGCTGGTACATGGACACAGCTCTCACCCACTGTCTACTTGAATTTCTCCATCTGCCAGCATATCCCACTATATCCATGCCATTTTTTCTAAGACTTCACCTTCAGTTTCAGACCAGCATTTCGCACCTCTCAGCCCTCCCATGTTCTGCTGCCTGCACAGGTCATGCTGTTCCCAGCCACCCATCCTGCAGCACAGCTAAAAAAACATCTCCATGTCCTGAAGCCATCCACACACCCCTGGCTTTCACATTCCACCTACTCCCTCATTATCCCAGAGCCTCAGTCCCAGATCAGCACTCAGGCCACATTTAAACACTTTGCCTGCAGCAGATTTGAAAAAAAAAAGATCCCAGAGTAGGTGGCTCAAGACAAGGATGTGTGACTCAGCCCGTGCTTCTCGACCTACGCTCCCTGTACAGACAGCAACAGGCCTATTCATAACACACCCCCTCCTGTTTCTCCCTGTTGCCTGGACAAGGACAAGGGTCTGGACAGTGGGCAACTGCTGATTTGCTCCCTGCTTCCTTTTAGCTCTTCTTGTGATCTTGGTGCTTGAAAACAGATACTTGGGCTGGGTGTCTCAGCTCCCCGCTCCACCACTGATCCCAAGGAACTGCCTCACGCTTTGTGGAACACAGACACTTCCTGTTAGTTGTCAATCAGCATCTGCTCAGAAGGCGGCGGGAGCAGCAGTGTGCCTGCGGATCACCAAAGCTGTCACTGTGTCCACAAAAACACAGGCTTGCACAAGGAAGCTGCTGACGAGGGTGAAGCGGATGGGGAGCTTTACCGAGCTCTCTGAGCACCACGCGATGCACGACACCGACCTGCCCCTCTCTGCCTGGAAGGGACTATCCCCAGCCTGGTAGCAGGAATGGAGAAGCATTGCTAGGAAGAGCCTGAAGCACTGCTAAGCTCTTGTTCCTGTTTCTTTCCAAATCAAGAGCTGGCAGAGAGATCTGAAACGGTACTGTGTACAAAAATACACTGGCCCACCTTGGTACAACTGGTATGCCTTTGTCACCCAGAGCTCAGCTTCCAAAGTCACCCAAGTCACAGAGCATTAAATATGAGCAGAGTCAGGCAAGGGCTTAGGAGAACCTCTGTGACTGAGAGGTAATCCATCCATTTGCTATGTTGCTCACCACTATGAACAGTCTTCTTTGTCACTGTCCTTGTAACTGCTGTGCCATCTCCTAGCACCAGAGTGACTGTTTTTCCACCAAGACCTCTCCACGAGCCTCCTTCCCCAACTTCCGCTTACCGGGAATTTTTCCAGCGGCTCTGTCAGCAGCATATCTCCAAAAATGGTTCGGCAGTACTCGGCCATCTTCGCCTGCTGCTTGGGCCTAAGGAACAAAGAGATCAAGTAGGAGTGAACAGGAAAACACATGCCCAAATCCAGAGCTCGGCAAGTGCAACCATCTCAAGATTCCCGTACTCTATCTACCTCCTGCCGTTGCTCAGACAGCTGTGCAGATCTTGAAGTCCCATCTCGGACTTATTCCCATCTGTTCATAATCTCCTATCCTGAGCTAAAAGGCTGCACACCTGTGGTCACTCTCACTCTGCAGCCTGTTGCTCACACTTCAGCTCTGACCCACCTCCCATTGCTTCAGAAATCTCAACCGGTGTTTTGTTTCAGCTCCAGCACTCACTGAAAACCCAGTGGCCCTTTCTGCTCTGGACAACAGAGAACACGATTCTCCCAGTCAGTAGATACTCACGAGTCCACGTGGTTCTCAAAGGACAGGATGACAGGGTAGAGAGATGTTTTAAAGGCACTTTCTGCAATGGCCTCAATGGCATCCTAAAGGAGCGGCAACGGACAGAGAAAAGGTCAGCGCTCATTAATTAATAACAGAGCCATGTGGCTGACCTCCCACGGAACCCACCCCAAACTGGTCACTGTCGGGAGCTTCTCTCTCAAGGAACTAGCCTCCGCCCAGTCAGAAGGGAATAACTGCCTGATCTTTTTCATACCTGCCTGGATTTCCAGCTCCAGGGGATAAAACATGCAATTAAATTCAATAGCTTACATTAAAAATGATGCCAAAGAGGTAAGAATATGAGGTTCTATGTGATTCTGTAATTCTTACATAGTTCAGTGTATACATGAACGAATGTGAAAGCATTTGCCACAGAGGAAAGCCACTGCCATGAGCACTTTTAATTGGTAGAGAAAGGTGTGTGCAGCACCAGGTCAAACTGCTTGACCCCTATTTCTACCTGCCTGGGAACCTGTCCAGTTTTCTGTCATTTCACCTGCTTACAAAATCCTTCTGTCTAGCAACAGAGAAAACCAAAATGTTCAGTAGCCAGCAGTGCTGACATTTCAAATGCAAATACCATGGAAACGTTCTCAGCATTACTAATGTAAGAGAAAATAATCATGTTTTTCCCAAGCCCCTGTTAAACTGCCACAAACTTTCCCCTATTTTCTTTTCTGGTGCTGCTAACTGACATGGTAAACAAGTGTCATTGACAGTCCCCTGCGCCCCCCAAATCCTGGTCCAGCCATGACCTTAGCATGAAGGAGGCTGCCAAAGCTGCTCCTGCACGGACCACTTGCACTTCCTATCACAGAAACACACAAGGTTCAGAGGAGCTGAAAAAGCTACTAAAAGGCCACAGGCAATGGTAGAAAAGGGAGAGAGGTGTGGAGGGAAAGATCTACACATCATAGAAAACTAAAACCTGGGCACATGCTGTGTTAATAGGTTATAATTTCCTTGAGGTCCAGTCACGTGCTTCAGGAGAACTCTGCAATTAGAGCAGCTACAGCTGGCATTAGTTCTCCTGGCTGCAGTGAACCGCTGTGCAAAAGCAGCAGTGGTGCTACAGGATTTGGGAAATCACTGACACCGGATATGACAATACCTCTCATCTTAAGGACTGCTCCCCCTCCCCCCCGCTAAATATTTTAGTAATAGTGAAGCGTGGGAACTGGGAGGGAGATATGAAGAAGAATAAACAGCTTTAAATAGAATCTAAAGTGCCTCTGCCCGTTGGCAGCAGCTGTGTTAAAGAGTGCAGAAAAATGTAAGTGTGATGCATTGATTTGTAACCTGCAAGCTGTTTGTAACTTCTGCGCTTACGTGCCCTACATTTCCAAGGGAGAAACAGGCCTCGCACTGTGCTGCTGACGCCTGGGAGCTGAGTCCCCGGGCAGCTGTCTGCCCAGCGAGCCAGAGGGCGACTGCTCCACTGAACACATTCCACACACTCGTGTAATTACAAAGTAATTGAAACCTGCTCCTCCAAAGCTACACCGCGTGAGGCTGTGAGCCACGGAAACCTGCTGCAGGCCAGTTAGAACATAAACTCAGTTTAGCCACTTGTTTTCCAAAAGCCATCTTATTTCTTTCTCTGACCTGCATCCATCCATAAATCCACCATCCTTGTGCACCTTTCTGCCCATATATCCATCTGCTGCACAGCCCTGTGTACGCAGGCACATCTACTCTATCATCTCTCCATCAGCTCTACCTGACTGTCCACATTTCCCTCACTCAGTCATCTTCCTCCAGCTAACAACCTCCCTTCTCGACCTCCCACTCCAAAAACGTACACAAATGCCAACCTATTGCAGATTTGTTCATCTTTCATACCATCTACACATCCATTCCCTTGTCATCTCACCATCAATCTTTTCTGCTCAAACACCTTTGCCCTCTGCGCATCCATCTGACAGTTCCCTCAGCCAGGCTCCTCAAACAGAGACCAGTCTAAAACTGAGCAGGGGAAAGCAAGTTTGGAGAAAACTCCTTCTTTTCGTACCTTGAAGAGGATCTCAGTTGTCATGGTGAACCCGTGAGTGATGATGGGCTCCTCATCCGGGGGCCGGCCCTTCCAGCAGTCCAGCTCCACGCAGCGGCAGCCAGCCAGCAGCGTCTGCCGATACATCTCGGGAGAGGAGATACCGGAGAACTGACCAGCTGCGGAAGAGCAAACAGAGGGAGGCTCAACATCAGCTGTTCACACATGACAGGAGCGACAGAACTCTCTGCCACCCTTGAGCAGGTGAACGTGGCAGACTGACAAGACGTTTTTGGTTACAGGGTCACATTTCTTCTTCCTACACAGCATTTAAGTGCCAAGCTCCTCGGGGTGAGTGCAGCCCTCGGCCCTCCAAACTTCAGGGCAGATGCACCTGCCCAACTGTAGGTTCATTCACCCCCCGGGTGGTGGTACACACGTGTTGGAACTGCCCCTACCTGTTAAATATGTGTTGTGTGATGAATTGATGAAGTAGTGTGAGAGCGGCTGGGTCATGTCCTGGTACAGCATCAATTTGTCCAGTGCTATGACATTGTTCTCAGGGCCACAGAGAAACCAGACCATCCCCTCCGGAGACAACTGCCCTACATGGAAAACAAAGCTGTTAACGTAACAGTTCTGAAACAAAATGGTTCTGGCACCTCTTTGCTGGTGCACTGAAACACAGTAACTCGGGAGATCTGGGCCAATTGCTCCAGAAGGTGCGAGAACCTCTGCTATTTTCATGCTAGCTATAGCAAGACCTTGGGCTGAACAAGACTCACCCCTTTGGATGTTGATCCCGCTGGGCTCATACTTCTCTATCAGGCTCTGCACCTGCTCAGGTTTGGCTGGCGGGAAAAGGATGTCATTGAGGCGAGAGTCCCGCTGCTTCTTGTTGATAAACTTTGCCAAGTGCTCCTTGGTCATGTAGGGCTTTGCTTTTAAATGGCTGAGGTGAGAGAATGACAGAGGAACAGGGGTAAGGCCCGTGCATTACCCAGAACTGGATTTCAGACCACACTGAATTGCTTGCCCTGTGAAATCAAGCCCATTTAAGAAGTCACAGATTTATCTAGTTGTGAAAAAAAGGTCACTGGCTACGTGTGAGGATCTACGGTTCTCACACCGTACATGGCCTCGTTTGCCACAAGAAGATCCCACTGGCATGATCCAGTGCTGACCTGGCATCAGCCCTCTGGATGGGGACAGTAAAGAGTCCCTGCAGCACAGCGAGGTCTCATCCTTTTTATTCCTTTTTATTCAGGCAGCGAGTGAAAGTGTTAGGTGAACCGGCACTGCTTTGTGACCTGGCTTCCTGTTCTTCTAAGGCCTAAGACCAGATAAACCACATAGCGTAAAATCCCCTTGTCACTCTTTCTTGCCACAAGAGATCAAGTTCTCTGCTGCGGCTTGAAGGAAACTTACTGTGAGGTAAATATCTCATCAATCTCAGGCCGTGGACACAGATTCATGAGGAAAGTTTTATACACTGTCTCGGGGAAGTCCTCTGGGTTGATGGCATCATTCTGGGAATGCAACAAAGACATGACAGCATCACAAACCCACTACAGCTTTCACCTCTCCATCAACACCCACAGTTCAGCACTTCTTTGTGACAATGTAAGCGACTGGAACATCTGGTAAGGTGTTTAGGAAAGAGCAGAGGGAGTGGAGAGGCACCACGATGCCCTGTTTCAGGACAGACAATTATTTAAACTGCTCCTTGGTGCCTCTTGTGCGATGGTATAAAGCTAAAGCGCGATGCAGTGGCAGGAGCTGTCAGAGGCCTGCACTGTGCTCAGCGGGCTGGCACAAGTGCCAACATTAACCGTCACATCTGCTGCTTCAAAGAGCAGGGAGGGAAGCAGGTGGAAGGGAACCTGCTGCTTCTTGTGCCGCAGAGTGCAAGGGCTGGAGCCGCGAGCATTACTGCAATACAAACAGTGAGGACTGATCTTAGCGGCCGTATGGTTAAGGTATAGCAGCTAGTGGTAAGGAAAAGGTTTCACAGCAACTGAGAGACTCTGGGCTGACAGTTTTTTTCATAGCCAAGGCCATCACAGCCAGGGTAGGTAAAAAGATTATTCTCAAACTAGTGAGACCTTTGGCTACCTAGCAAAAACCTTACCTTGCCCTTTGGAAGATGACAAGCACTTAATGCTGCTTCCACCCTCTTCCTGTCTGCAGGAAACATCTGAAAAATACTGACCAGGCACAGAAAAAATAAATCACTGTAACGTAAGAGGAGTGAAACTGGAAAGCCTGGGCTTGGGTGGCTGCTCTTTGCTGTACTATGGAATAGTAACGCTGAGTCAAGTCTCCCCAGCTTTCAGACTATCCCAGTCAGCAGCCAGGAGGTCTGCTCTGTGGAGAGATTTAGAGGTCAGCTCTATTAACCTCCTGGCATCTCAGGTGCTCACAGCCAAAAACGGGGGACAAAAAGAGCCAAATGTGCTGACAGGTGGGAAAGCGGCCAGTGGGAGCTGCAGCAGCCGTATGCAAACTCGGTGCATATTGGCTCCCAAGTGCCCTTTGCAAGGCAAAAACTGCAGCACCCTTGTTCTGATTCAAAAGGGATTGAAATGTCTAAAGAGAAAGGCAGGTGCTCAGTGGAATTTTCAGAATTCAGACACAGAGTTTTGAAAGCCTTACATATACCTGGAGATACTGAATATTTTTAGAAACTTGGCTCTTAATCTGGGCCATTTAATAGTCTAATGTTTTACACAATAAAGCACTTCTACCACTCTGCAAGCAAGACAGACCAGGGCATTAAAGAGAGTTACAGCCTGTACCAGATGTTTTTTCTAGCTTATTTCGGAAGAACAAGCTGTTTTCTCTCTGTAGTAATACTACCTTGCTTGCATTTTCAAGATCAATTCAAAGTACGCTTCCCTAGTGTGAGTTATTCATTAAAGACCTATACATTTTTAAAAGCCCTTTGATGAATACACTGGTTTCTGACAGAATGAAATTCTGCTGGTTGGTGGTTCAGAAAACAAATAACAAAAGATGTTTATTGTTGAACAATGATCAACCATCCAGGAGCGCATTTAGCCAGCATAGACTTAATCTAGAATTGTTATGCAATATACCACGCAGTAGGCAGCATATTTATTACAGGTGATTAGCACTTGCCTCTTGAGATGCCATAAACACAGCATAAACGTAGAAGCAGCGCGGTTCAAACCTTCCCAGTGAACACCCACAAGTGCACTATCTGCAGGTCCTTATTCTTAAAACAAAAGATAATTTAGGCAGCGAAAAGGGAATTCAACACGGCAGTGCAGCCTTTTGTCATTCTACGAGCTGAATTGGGATGGAGGAGCCATAGGATCAGCCACGGAGGGGTTTTCCTAGGGAAGACACTGACTGACACAAAATCCATTCTAGATTCATGCCATGCAGTGCAGAGGAGAAGTAATAGGCTGGTTTATGCTTTGGCAAAGTAGCCTTGGCTTATTCAGGCAGCAGTCTTGGGGACAGCGAAGGGCAGATCTCCCCTGTTGTGCACACTGGCCCAGCGGTCTGGCCACAGAGCCTGCTTCCCTCTCATGCACATCCAGCGTGAACACCGAGGGCAGCGGAGGTACACCCGCGAGGAACGAGCAAAAGCAATGAACCCCTGCCTCAGGCTGGCCAAAGAGTCAAGCAAAAAGTTCTCCGAACACAGAACTCCATATATGAAAGGTAAAATAGGTCCTACACCCACCTTTCAATTCAGGTTTGAAAACAATCTGTGATCAGAATTTTAGCAAAGTTGCTTGGTTTTGTTGATCATTTCTTGCCAACAGCCAGGAAGTGAAATCCATGGCTGTTGAAGGCAATTTCTTGCTGTAGATGAAGGCCAGACTCAAATTATGTCCAGGCCCTTCCTTGGGAGGAACATAGGTGCAGCCTGAATCCTGAGAGAATGATCTCCGCCTCTTGGCGGCACAAGGAGCAGGCGGCTGGAGCCACTGGGCAGCCAAGCTCCTAGCAGCTGCTCTGCCTTTCCTCTGACTGAGCACACGACAAAACAAGCAGCCATACTCACTTCCTGACGGGGATCTTTCCCTCCGCATTAAGCTGCATCTTGAGCTTCACCAGGCTGTCAAAAAAAAAGATTATGAAAATGCACTTGTACACTCTGAGGTCCCGTTAAGTAAGGGGAAAGAAAAAACAGGCAACTGGGAAAACAATCTAACAGTTAACTGAAAATCAGGGCCCTACAGACCATCAGCTTAACCTCAGACAGAACCTGTTCCTGTTCCTTGGGAAGGAGAAACAGGTAAATTACAAGATCTTAGATACCAGAAAGATTCCTCTGAAACATGATACATACGTAAGATAACGATATCCCCTATTATTTAGCATTTCTCAGTGATCCCAGGCTGCTGCCAACCAAACAGTATTACTGAGCCAAGAAAAAGAGGCAGCACTTTGTAGGGGTGAGTGCTGTGGGACACACTTGAGGCTCAGAATTGCAGTTTAATAGCACAGGTGTGTTTGGCTGGCTCAAGCACTTCTGTGCCACTCAGTCATCGTGCAGCATATGGCCCAACGGCCAACCCCCTGCCCAGGAGCTGACCCAGGATTTGTTTCGGAGGCTGCCAAAGGACCAGGATGCCAAGATGCCTTTTCTTTCTAGTACAGACAGAAAGGGCAGGACATGAATGTTTCAGGGAAAAGAGTCTGTCAGAAATCACTTACATTTTCTCTAGGAAGGTGTACCGAGAAGCGTTGTATGTGAGGGGATTCCGAACGATGGCCATAATATCCTCAGCCCAGCTCTGGGAACAAACACACAAGGCAGAGGCAGCTGGGCATTATGGAACTGCGCAGAGTACACAGAACAACCTGTGTTCCCTGCCTTCCCCTCTTCTTTCCTGCTCCCCATTAGCACCCCAGTCCTTACTGTTCCCCAGTGCCTCCTCGCCCTCAGCACCCAATACCTTGCCAACATTCTCCTTGTAGGACACAAAGTTATGGAAAGTGAGGTCCACCATGTCAGGGCCAGACACAATAGTCAGAGTCTTAAGCAGGAAGGTGCTGTGAGGGTAATCCAAGTTAAAAACCTCCCGGAGCTTCTGGCACTGCAAAAGAAACAGAACAGACAGGGATGAAGGAACAATGAGGCAAACCACACCTAAAAAAGATAGCACCCAACCCAAACATTGACCCAAATTCACAGCAAGCTTTTCAAGAGCTGCAAAATTGTTTAATGTGATCTTCCTTTCCTTGGCTTTCCTTATTTGTCACTGTTGTTCTGGAGCCTACATGACCCGGAACTTCCATGGACAAAAGCCTGGTGACTAACGTCACTGCCCAAACATGCCATTTTGGTCTTTGGGCTGATCTTAAAGAAATTCCTTCTGAAACTTCAGCCTGAGCCTGCAGACAAGGAGGTGAGTATTCGGCCTGCTCACGCCAGAGCTGCATAACAAGCTTATTGCATTTGTCAAAACATATACCAAGAAAGTCTTTTAGATTAGTGTGATACCTTTTGCTGTAACCTCCCTCCACCACAAGAAAGACATAGCTCAGGACGCAGAACGTCTACCAGCTTTAGAGCTGCTGCCTGGAAGGATGGGCTCTCTCCCTCCAGTCACATTTTCTGCTAGTTGTCAGTTGCTAGAAGTGGTTTTTTCCATCGCAATTGCAGTATCCTACAGCGATGGCTCACCAGAGATTTGTTTTGTTAAGTGTAAGGCTCATCCGATTAGTCATACTTGGATTTCATCACCATATGAAAGTATTTATAGAATCCCATTAAATTATTTAGCATTTTCTGCATTCCTACATAAAGCTTCACTAAGCCAAGGTAACCTGTAGTTGTACTGACAGTTGCTACTTATAATGAAAGGATAATATTCCCACGTCCTGGAATAAAGCACAGCAATTCATTATCTAAAGCGCAGGATAAATCCATATCAAAGCACCCAGGGAGGCTGCGAGAGCACCTGCTCCTTCACAAACTAAGGGCAAAATTCCTCCTCCGGGATTGTTGGCAGAGCAGGTCAGACTCCCAGTGGAATCTCAGAGCCGGAATCGGAGCTCTCGCTGGATGCACAAACCTACAGTTAGACACACGGCCGAGTTACCGCGTTTCAACAAGTTAAAACACCAGTAACACCTTAACACAGTAGATATCACGTTAACTTCAGCAAAAGAAGTTTTGCCTAAATGACTCTATGTTTGCTATAAACTTAAAGAACGTACAAAGTCAGTCTCTGCAGTGCAGCTCGTGTTTGGTGACTTGTTAAGCTGCTGCTAACTGGAGAATGTCTGAATCTGTGCTAGCTGAAGCAAGCAAAGCCCCCGATCTTAGACTTCCATAGACCTCAATTTAGCCCAAACCAACCAAAACCCCCTATATGCAACCATCTGTTTGCATCCTGTTGTGAGTCACATGGAAACAAAGTCATTTCTGCCCTGGAATTTTCTCTTTATGTTTGGACCACAATAGCGGGAACCCCAAAGCAGCTCAGCCTCAGGCATTCTTACACATCTGCTTGGTGTCACATATAGAGCTGCGTATATATTTTAGAAGGTACTCTGCAGACTTTTTCTACTGCATTTTTCCAGATTTCTGGAGCATTTGCAGTTTTGACACATCTGTAGCAAACAGGCATCTGTAGGAAAACCATGATGGGCTGGATTATAGCTCAGGATCACCTGACTGCTGTCTTTCACTTCACAAAAGCAGCTCTCCACAGCAGTAACTCTGAATCCTGCATAATCCAAGAGCATTTGGAGGGAAAGAAGGGGGAAGCCAGTCAGCCACCCAGAAGATTTGCCTATTTTCTAATAGTTCAGGAATTTCCAAAATGCCTCATTTTTGCTTCATGAACAATCGTCCTTGACAGAAGTGAGAAGCACCCACATACCCACACCTCCTTTCCACACTCAGAGCATCTTCTTGATGGAGCTTAACTTTTCGTTGCAACTGTTAGGATTCGAACTTCAAATTTTAACTTCATCGTGCAAACCCACTGGCATTTGTTCAGCTTCCTTACCTCCAGTGTTGTAAATCAGACGAAGCTAAGACAATAGAGAACTTGTGGTTTATGCTGAACTCATTTCCTGTATTTGTTACAAACGGGCTCCTCCCAGCCCTTCCTTCTCTGCAAGCTGGTGTCGCTGGGCTCTCCAGCAGATGTTTCTGTTCAGGCCATGGCCCTAGCAAGCTGAAATCAGAGCATCTGCCAGATAAAGCTGCCACACGCTGTGCTCGGTAACGGCCTGATATCTGATCACCTTCTCAGGAGCTGGTCATGGTGAGCCGTAGCCCGTGCAGCTTGTCATATGCCATACCCTTGAGCAGCAGCAACTTCTGACGCCCCCTCACACCTCGGTGAAGCTGACAGCTTCATTTTATGAGAGGGAAACTGCAGCAGGGAGAGGAACGGATGATCTCATTAGGGATCTAAATTGGGTCATATTTTCCCAGCGACTGACTTCCTGCCAGGCCTTAAGCAAGTCGCTCGCTCGCTGTGTGCTGCCGACTTTACGTGGGGATTATCTCCCTCCCGGGATAAATGCAGCAATGTTGGCGTGACCCTGAATGAAGATGGCAAGAGAGGCCCAGTGACGGCATCCAAAAGCACTGAACGTGATGCCACATCTTGGCTCTTTCATAACCTGTGCTCCTTTAGCACCTTGTACTGCAGTTTTGCTACATCATTACTTAGTGTCACGTTGCAGGTGGCCGTAAAGGAAAAATAGGAATTGCTATGTGAAAAGCAGGACAACCACATTAGCCATGCAAATCAGAAGGGAAACATGCTTAGCAAATCCACTTAAAAAACCCCCAAACAGAAAGCAACCCACCGGCAGAGCGGCTGAAATGGATCCAGCTTGCATTTCACTTCCCACCCTCCTCATTTGCCCAAAACCCTCATCTGTACAAACCACATTCATAGTCCAGAGAAAAGCAAATTCTCATGCAAATATAAACAAAGAGCCAGGCCTGATGCAAGAGACAGAGACAGACTGTCCTCTCCCTACTTGAAACGGGACACGGCCCCATGACAGCCAGGATTTGCCACAGCTGCACGCACGGACTACACTCGCACAACTCTGGACCTCCATGAAACGTGCTTACTGATACAGAGCCTGGGGTATTAGATGACAGGAGTTGACAACAAGTCTTGTCTTTAGAGAAGAAAGGTCTTGCTTGGTTGCCAGAAGGGAAAGGCAGCAGCAAGGCCATTCAAATGGCTTTGGCTCTGCAGTAACACTTCTGTCCTCGTTAGCAGCACTGCTCCATCGCGGGATTCAGCACCAAGACCAGCCTGTCTCTGCCCAAGTATCTCAGCGAGATGAGGCAGAAAAAAATACACAGAGGAAGCACTCTCAGCTCTCCTCGCTGTCTGATCTAAAGGAACCAGAAAATGCAGCACCACACAGATTCACGTGTCACAGAATAACCCATAGCATTCTGGAACTGAGCAGGAATAGACTGCGAGGGAGAGCTGCAGACTGGGCATCCACAGTAACTGCTGTCCCTGTGGTCTAAGAGCTCGTGCTGTAGAAAGATGGAAGAGGCAGAAGGGCCCAGCATGGCAAAAGGCCAATATTGGGATGTTACTGTTTACTCGCTAGGCCCCTGCTCCACTATTTATAAATCCTTTGCAAACCACAGGCTTCTACCCGCTCTTCTCTTGCATGCACACCTATCAGTTTGTCTCCATGCAGTCTCTCGTGATCATTCTTTTGTTTGAACATCACCTTTGTTTAGTTCCATCCTGTGCCGGTGCACATTGCTGAATCCACCGTGAGGGCTGAGATGATGCTCGGTCCCCCGAGCTGCTGCCATCCCGCTGTGGCGGAGAGCGACTGACCACGCACAACGTGTTCAGAGCGCACAGCCCCGCTCTGAGCACACTGTGCATGCTCCCCGCATTGGCGGTGCCTCAACACGACTCGTCCTACTTCATCATCTCAACATACAACCTGGGGAATACCTTGATATATTCCTCTCCCTTGTGCATGTTCAGAGTCTGCATCTCTGGGTTCAGTAACAAAATGTGTGTGGAGGATGAAACTGTTTCACAATCATGACAGTCAGAAAATACAACTTCTGTTTTTATGAAAAACTATGCTTGTTTCCAAGCCAATGCCTGCTGACACGTCTAAACAAACCCGAGATGAAGCCAACAGCCCAGCAGTCTGGCCTAAAACATCATGTATTTTGGTCCTAATTATTTCATTTTCTAGGGTCTTGGTGCATCAGAATAAAACAAAATGGAGCAGCCATTATTGTTCCTCGTTACTGAAAGGAAAACACAGAATTACATTGTAAATAACATCTTGATCTGCTTCGGCATGCTGCTGAACTACATTCAATAGCTTTTTATCTTGTCTCATTTACATTGAGTTCCTGCTAATTCTTATCTTTATTACTCTTGAACGTGTGCCAAAGTTCATTCTGCCCTGTCTCTCCAAAAAGATTTCCATGGAGAAAAAACACTGCGGAACACTGAGTAGCTCTCAAAGAAAATAGAGCAAAGGGGGTGAGAAGAGAAAATCTGCACGTGCATAGGAGAGGTCACAGGAGGACTGGAGGGTTGTGTGCATTCTTATGTGTGAATAAGGCGCAGGGCAACAGCTCAGGAGGGAAGACGAGAGTCTCCGCTCAGCTCCAGGAATCGTTTCCTTCTGGGGCAAACTGCAGGGGCCCTTCTCGTTTGGAGGTGGCTCCTATGGTTGACAGCCGTTGGTGACATGTCCCTTTTTCAGTGCCACATGCGCTGGGCACTTGCCTATCTACTGCCTAACACCGACAGCGCAGGAAGGGGGTTCCACCCATCCCTGCCTCCCCGCTGGCGGGCAGAGCTGTGCCCTGCGCTGGCAGGCAGAGCTGTGCCCTGCGCTGGCAGGGCAGCGCCTGCGACGGCAGGGCTCTTCACACGCGGCTTTCTGCGTGGGCGCTTTGGTGTTATTCTTCTTGTAAAGAAAAACCCCAAACCGCTTGCCTAGCAGCGGTAAGAAAATGTTAACTGAAAGTGGGCAACTCCCAGCATCCACAGTACAACCACCCGTTAGCAGGAGACTCGTTTCACCTCCATCGGTCGGAAAAACTCCGGGCACGTTCCGCCCTCATGCAGCATAAGCCACAGCCCAAAAGTGCACAGCACCTTGCAGAGGGAAGCAGTACTTGCAGAAGCCCCCCAAAAAGCACCTTTGGCCTTGGAAACTCCTTCAGTCATATTCAGCGTGAAAACCAGCTCTGCCTGACAGAGGCTGTGGATTGACCACGGGGTCACTCACAAAGAAGGGGAGACAAGAGCAAAAGGATGCTTGATTTGTTACTGGTCCTCTCCAAAGCTGCTTCACAGCTGAGATCTTGTTCCCCTTGTGTTAAATATCATCCATTAGCCCCTTCTCCACTTTTAGCCAATGAAACAAGTACCTCTTTGTATTAATGTCAGCAGTTGTACCCCACAGCCCTTCCAAGGCATTATTTTGTGAGAGAGGAGACTGCCCTTTTCATTCTTCCACCCCTCACCTCTAACAGATCTGTTTGCTTTGTCACACCAGTTTTGCACATTTATACCCTTCTGTAAGGCTGCACCAGCCATAGCTGCCCTACATGGAGGGCGTGGTGATTCACGTTAAGAAATTCTCACTGCTTTCTGCATTCCTTTGAGCAAATTCTGTTCCCAGGAGAGCCAACTGACTGCACGAGCGAGGCCTGTGAGCCCTGCAGAAGCCTCATGGACAGTTCCGCCATGTGTGCATAAGAAATTTCCAGCACTGGTCAGTGCATCTCGCACCATTTCAGTTCAACGGCCGTTTCAGTGCCCACAAGACCTCCCATCAGCCCATAAGAGAAAGGTGGATAAGTAGCGAGCCTAGTGCATTTTACTACATGTTGTCATAGAAATGCCAGGAAAAAATCCCTGAAATAAAAGGACTTATTTAAAATGTGTGTCTGTGAAACACAGAATTCAGAAAGCACTTGGGATTTTCACAGCAGGGGTTGTCATTGAGTGCATCACTTCTGCCTGTTGAGAACTTAGTAAATCACTTGGTGCTTGACCTTTGTTTCTTCACGTGTAAAGAGTGAGCTGTAGCCCATTCCCAGGGCTGTAAGATACTGTCTCCGGCCTATTCCAATGGCCGGAACACAACAGCTACAAGGGGTCAGGCCACAGATCCATCCAGATGCCTGGGGAAGGTATAAGAATAGGGCAAATGCAATGATACTTCCCTGACATATTTCTGCAGTTTCCAGCAATTTGTGATTCAGCAGCTTCCTAAACCAGAGGCATCCTCTTGCATTTGACAACCCTCAAAGGGCATTTCCTTCTTGTCCTGATTTGTTAAACTCCCCCAGGTTTCCATGACTTGTGCGGGAAGGCAGCCCACGGCACAGCAACACAGAAACCAGCAGCACCTCCTTCTGCTTGTGCTGAACCTGCCTTTGGAAAATTCCACTTGATGTGCAGCTAGCACGCGGGGGAACCACTGAGTAACTCCTCCTCTCACCTTCCCATTCAACTCCTGATTTTACAGCACTCCACAGCACTCCTCATCCCCCCATCTTCATTTTTGCCAGCCCACAGCCCCCACCTACTCAGACACCCTTCCTACAGCAGCTGTTTAATTCTTTTATTAATGTCACTGCTCTTCTCTGCCTTTTCCAGTTCTTCATTGTCTCACCTGAGAGAAGGACACTAGAAATGCAGAGAAACATGGGTACATTCAGGCTCTACACAGCAGCATGATTTCCTAATTCTTTCCTTACTATTCCTAATACACAGCTTACTTTTTTGAGCAAATACTACTGAACACTGGGTTGATATTTTTTGATTTAACATATCCTCATGATCTTGTTTCTGACCAGCAAGAGTCCACTCAGAGCCTGTTATTACAGAAGGTTGGGATTGTTGTGGGGTTTCTCCCCTGTGTGCACCACCTGATTTTTATCTGTACAAAATTTTACACTTAATAGATCAAGTTAATCAGCAATTCAAGGTCTTCCTAGAAATCAGCCCTCATTTTATTACCCCAAATAACCCAGTCCCATTAGCAAACGTGGTCTTCTCCCTGCACATCTCTTTTGCAGATCACGTACAAACATGCGGAGCGTCACGGGCCCAAGCACTGATCATGCCGGGAGTCTGTTGGTTCTCTCTTCTCTCAAGAGACCTTTGTCTTATTCTCCAGCAGTAATTTTCCCATGCAAAGATCTCTCTTATTCAGTTCTTTAAGAGCTTTTGATGAGAACCACATAGGCCACGTTCCAATTTTGTTGATAAGATTCAGAGCTAGCTATGGAACACAGCCACTGCTGCCCCTCCTCTTCTGATTTCTACTGTCCTGGTATTGCTCAGAAATTTCCTCATTCTTTTCACACACTTCTTTGTGCTTTTATTAAAAAAAAAAATTAAAAGAGTCCATTTTATTTTTTTCTGAATATGGAATGCGGTCATCCCAAATCTGGGCTGTGAGTTACTATTAAAAAACCTGGAGTCGGGCTTGTTTCCAGGGCAGTTCCTTGTTTGCGAGTAGGGGCTCATCACCGAGAGATGCTGCTTCAGTAGAAATTCCTGCTGTCTAGAGGCAGCTCTGACACCGCGCTTGTGCCAGCACGTTTCTCCTGGCAGTCTGCAGTGTCTGCCTTCACTAATTGCTAAAATCTGGAACGTTCTCCTCCAGCCTGGCTGCCGCCACCAGAAGGATATCCACTCATGGCCTCAGTACTTTCACCATGTATCCAACCTATACCACACCTCTAACCTTGGCCTTTTCCTTACTACATTCTGTCTGGAGTGTAGCACCTACCTCTACCAGCTCTCAAAGGAAAAACAAAGCCAAACAAAACACACAAAAATCACACAGCCTTTTTTCCCCCATACATTATTCCCACAAAACAAGTTGCAGACAGTTTTAGGCTTGTTGAAAACTCATATTTCATTCTAGTGAATTTCCAAGAAAAAAGTTTCTCAGGAAGAATGTTGATTTTTAAGAGCTGTGTAAGGTGGGTACAGTTCTTGAGCTCTTCTGTGCTTTTAGTACCCATCTCTTCATGGTCTTTTGAGAACCATCAGTCTTGGGAGCTCTGAGGAGCCGTTTTCGGAGCAGTATCAAGCAAACAGCTGTACTACTTACACAAAGAGGCTGCTCGAGTCTCTCAGTATATCTTGCAAAATCTTGCTCTTCTGCGTGTGACTGAGAATCACCTACATTACCACGTGGAGCCATTATCTTTACTCCTCTGTTTCATTCGCACATTCTAGCTTTACTTCAATTTTCTCCTTGCCTTCTCCATACATGGAAAAGTTAAAACCAAACAAAAAACAGACCTAGAAAAAAGTCCTAACAAGGGCAACTTTGCCACAGGAAGGTTAAATTATATCTGAAACCAAGAACAAAGCCATAAGCACTGCTTCCCTTGGGCTGCCACCCTGCAAACAGGCAAATTATTCTTTTCTTTTTTTTTTTTTTTTTGGGGGGGGGGGGGGCAGCATAGGGGGCTGGGGGAGACAGGGACACGGGACAACAAAACAAACACTAGTTTTCTAAAACTAGTTTTCCCTTCAAAAGGAAAAGAATCCCACCACACACTGTGTTGGAATCTCACTGTAACTACATGTTTGTGGCTGCCTTGACCCAGCCTGCGCGTCTTTGCGCAGGAGCGCGGCTCCGGTGACTCCCCACAGAAGCATCACGAGTCTCCTCCGGTGCAGCCCCGTGTCCGTGAAGGCCAGGCTGAGACCAAACACACACCACACCCACTGTGCACACTGGAAAATGGCTCTTTCGGCACTTGGAAGGGGAATTGTTGTTTTTCAATCATTCTGGCGTATTCTTTCCCACAAGCTCACACACCATAGTCTGGAAATGCCTCTGTTTCGGGTGCACAGAGGGAGTTCAGGGACAAGAGTAAAGACGGCTTCTCTTTATTTATGTGGTTGTGATGTAAGGTCCTCTCCACCTTTTGTAACACAAAGCCAGGCCACACTTCCTCAGGCGCTGAAGCCCCAGGCAGCCTTGCCTTTCCCAGATGAACAACTGGCAGCAATGAAGCTATGCACTCACCTTGGGGATTTTGGCAAATCGCCCTACTCGGGTATCCCTGATGCTGGTTATATCCAATATTTCCATTTCCTACAAAAGAATAAGGACAAGGAAGATTAGGAACGACAAAGGAGAAAGGAAAGAAATCCTCAGGCAGCACCCTTCCCTGGGGAAGAGCCCTCCCGGCAGGAACAACCCAGGCAGGGGAACATCAGCTGCTGACCAGCCCAGCTGGCCACACGGCCAGTGCAGCAGGGGCCAGCAGCCCCGTCCTCTTCAGGGTGAGGCCAGAGGCTTGGTGTGGACTACCATGAGCAGGAGCATATGACATGCATACAGTTCTGCAGGGGGAAACTCTACCCCAGTTTCAGTCTGTGTGCTAATACACCCCCGAGGCTCCTGTCACAAATGTTCTCAGCCCTTTTTTCCTCTGTGCATTCAGCACGGAGCAGCTGAGCTGGGAGGGAGGCAGGACCGCTTCTCCCCAGGTCACTCCCAGCAGACCTTCACCTAATCTGGTGTGAAACTATTCCCACAGAGGACATTCCACAGCCTTCCCCAGGCAGCCCACTCCATGTCCTCACTACTGGCTAGTTGTCAGGTTTATTTTGTTTGTTCTTTTAATATCCAACCTGAATTTCCTTCCTCTGTTACTAATTTGTCTGCTCACCATGGATCTGGAGAAGAAATTATATTTGTTGCAGCAGATAATATTATTTTCCAAGATCACAATAAGGAACAATGTGGATACCATGCCTTCTGGCTGTATCCCCATTTTATTCTCAAGTGGGGTAGAAATTTTACTCCTAAACCCACTCCTTTCTGAATTCCTAGTGCAAAAGTGGTGCAGTTTTAATTCCGTGCTGTCCATGACAAGCTGATCTGGAATCAGCCAAAGATTAATTAGCCACACAAATTCCACAGACCATTGACCATACCACACCATGCTGTCTCAGCCCATCTCGTGCCAGCCTGCACAGGACCTTCACAAGCGCAGCCCAGCTCTGTCTGCCAGCCAGCACTTGCCCACCACCCTTGCTCCTTCGCACTGTCTGCAAATTTCTTCAGAGAATAGGAAAGATGCCAGACAATGACTCCCCCAAGGATATAAAACATGCTGCTGCTCCACTGCAGCTCTCAAATTTGTTTACAGTTTATTTTAGGTGCCAATCAGTGGCATCTTCCAGCTACATGAGAGCCCCTCCAGTCCAGATTTCCTCATGTCAGCTAATGCTTCCTTACCCTGGCCCCTTTTCCCAGGAAATTAAGTCGCTCAGACCACAAACCCAATTAAATATCTCACTTTGGATGGGGGACAACAGCTCCCCTTGCCTTGTTTTTCTGCATCTCCTCCAGCGCCACAACCTCTTCCTACTGTCTGCTAGAAACCTTACAGCAAAACTCTACCATCAGGAGTAGACCATGAAAGGGGAATGAGAGTGATTGAGACAGCTGAAAGGAGAGCACACCTTCTAGAGGGATGTGACAGTCCCCAGCCTTGCGACACTCCTCCCAGAGGGTACAGCCCTGCGGCAGCCCCTGCCCCAGCGGGCACTGGGGCACAGGCTGCTGGGAAGGCAGAGCTCACCAAGACATGACAGGTCTCTGGGCCGGGGGCTGTGCAGGACTGTCTGTCTCATTATCTAACATGCCTCTTCAGCATGTAGGTCACACGGAGGAAGTAGAGCCGAACCACAGCCCTGCTCTGGAAAGCAGAAGTAAGCCTTCCACCTCCAGCCAGCCAGAGCTCTCCACCCCTTGTTGCTACTTGTTGGCAAGGAACTGCATTCTCTTTCCTGTGTTGCCTCTCTCCTCCAGCAGCCAGCATCCCATGGTTTATCTCCAGCACTGTGCACACACCATCGTGGCCTGAGAGGAGCACAACTCCCTCCCTAGACTGGGTGTAGTCTCTGCATCACTACAGTCACTACATTTTTTTTTAATTAAAATCTCTAAAACCCCAATAAATCACAGAATCCCAGAATGTCAGGGATTGGAAGAGACCTGGAAAGCTCATCCAGTGCAATCCCCCCATGGAGCAGGAACACCCAGATGAGGTTACACAGGAAGGTGTCCAGGCGGGTTGGAATGTCTGCACAGAAGGAGACTCCACAACCTCCCTGGGCAGCCTGGGCCAGGCTCTGCCACCCTCACTGGGAAGAAGTTTCTTCTCATATTTAAGTGGAACTTCCTGTGTTCCAGTTTGCACCCACTGGCCCTTGTCCTACCATTCGTTGTCACTGAGAAGAGTCAGTTAATTGCAACGCAGGCTGCACATGAGGTACATGTTCACTGAAGCTGCACACATCTAGCCATTTTTCTTCCAACTGCACCATTGCACTGGCTGGGATAATCTTTTAGCATGCTGGGTAACAGGGCTTATCAACACTACTGTTCTCCGTGAAGTACTTTGAAGTACATCTAATGAACTTCCCAGTATAAGATGCCAGCACAACGAGCACAAAAAGGCCACACTCATCTCCTTGGCATGTTCACAGCTTAATTTCCTGCTCTTTTCTGGAACTCTGAAGACAGACAAATCTGCTCTTGAATAAGCATGAGACTCCCAGGTTTTTCAGGAGGGCTTCCTGTTAAGTTTGCTCCTGAATGCAGAACTCGAGTACTTATGGTGTTTTATCTCACACAAACCTGAACTAGCTATTTGGAGACCAAGCTCTCAAGTCTTAGCACTTACCTTATTCTGATAGGTCCAGTATAAGTAAAAGCCCTTTGGATCCACCCGAAGAATCACAGGAGAAGCACTTGCTGTTTCCTGACCAAAAGAAAAAAAGATAAAGAGAAGGTTAGCACCTTCTGTCCCATGATGGGTTCGATGGGTTCTCCGAGTCACATAAGGTTCCCAGTTCAAATACAGACCCAGTCAGGTGATTCATCACGTGATTTACAGAAATGAACGAGATTATTTTAGTACATCTCCAGAAGAGCAGTGTGAGGCTACGGAAACTGATCTCTGCTGAAGCCTGAGTCTCAGCTAAACTATACATTTAGCTCAAACAACTCTCGGAGTTTTCCATACAACAAATTAAGGAGAAAAAAAGTGCCTGTCAGTGAGATTAATAGTTCTGTTTGAACTGCCTTCCCTCCGAGGCACCTACTTCATTCTACAAGCTTCAGAAGTAGCCCAGTCCAAGCAGAGACAGCATTCATCCCTGGCATCTACCACCTAGGTGCTCATGGTGTTATCTGGGCTCTCTTTACAGAGAACAGACCTAGTCAGGAAGAGTTCAAGGAGGGGTCGACCTACTACAGCAGATGAGTGCTTAGGTAGCAATTCTTAAACTCCATGGACTAGCTCTACACAGGCTACAAAAAGCAGCAGCTATTTAAACACCCACACTACAGGCACAAAATCAGATTAAATTATTGAGGGCTGATCCTGAATCTCATACAAGAGGGAGGCCCTTCAGATCAGAACTGAGGCACATACTGCAAAGGAGTCAGGGGCTGCTCTGAGGCTGTGTGCTTAGCCTCCGAATAACTACACTGCTGCTGCATGTTCAGTTAAAGGCAACTTCACAGACATTTTCAAGACAACATCCTTTCCCATCTCACAGGCAAGCCTGTGCTAAGAGATGAATTAGCGTGAGCTCCTTGGAGACCGAGATGAAGGACACTTGGTGCCTCTGCTTCAGTCCCAGCCCATTTATTCATTCAGTCTAGATGACTCCTCACCGCATTTGACCTCTGGTGCCACAGAAGATAGGATCAAAAGGCCTGTCAGCCATTTCTAGGAAGGCTTCAAATTCAGTTCAGGAAGCTGAAATACCCAGCCACTCAGATGAAACCAGTAATGAAATTTGGAAGTCGTATTTGTCACTTGGTCTTGGGTTCTTCAGTTTGTTACTGAACTCGCACTTCAGTCCAGAGCACATCTGTATTCCCAGGCACCTCCATTTCCACATTCAGTATTCTTCATTAGAATAAACTGCCCATGCCACAGTGTTGTACGTTTTCCTTTTGCTCCCCCTTGTATTTCTCACGCTATACTAGGGACAGTGCTGATCTGCAGAGCATCATGTCCATATTCCTGGAGCTCTTGATTAGCTCCATGAACGCAGGGCCACAAGGCACAAACTGCAGAACAGGCACTGTAGTACTACTACTGAGTACAGTGCCGCATTTCTAGATTAACCTTATCTCCTATGAAGCAGCCTTCTTGCAAGCAAGCTGAGGCTGCAATAAGGACTCCTGGTCGGGGATGCGGACAGCTGCGGGGTGCAGGCAAACCCTCCTGCAGGGTGGCTCCTGGCATCAAAGGAAATGGTCAGTTCTGCAGAAGATGGTCTGGCAGCCAAACTGGCAGCTGCTCACACTGTGGAGTTCAACTCTAGGGAAGAAAGCAAGCCTTGTCTGGTAAAATCCTGTAATCCATGATCTTCAATAGACAGAAGCATTTTTGCTTCCACTTCGAGGGCTAAGAGCCAGCACAGAGCCAAATCCACACGCATCTGCTCCGCTTAAGAGATCAGCTACTCCATTGTGCCCTACCTGGGGTTTTGAAAGAGTTTCTAAGTTGGTTCATGAAATAAACTGCCACCCATGTGGTAGGACTTAACCTCTCTAGTCTGTCTGGCAGCCCCAGCTTGCTGACTGCTAAACAAAGTGCAGCAGAGCTGCTCCTTACCTCAGGATGAGGCAGCTCACTCAGTGAGGCTGGTCAGAACAGTCCTGCCTGGCAGAGGTCCTGCTGCACACCCCCCTAGAGAACACGTTACAAACACTGGACAAGGTAAAGATACTATAGAACAAGTGTGGGTTTGCTTTTCTCAAGAAACTATCTGGTACAGTGAAAGCTCCAGTCCAGTCCCAAACTGTACAGAGTGACGTAAGGAGCCAATCTGACCCACCTTCATTCCTTCACCACCAATATTGGGGAAGGAGTTCAGACTGTTACCAACAGCACAGCAAGGTCAATTCAAAGACTGTGACAAAAAAATGCAGGCCCTTCACCGCTGAAGAGCAGCAATCCTGCAGCCTGGAGCTCTTGCCAGCACCTTTTGCAGCCTGCTCTAACTGTGGAGTGGGAAAGCATGAGGAGGTGCAGCATCACGACCTCAACAGCCCACTTGTGGAGAAGGCATTCTTTACTGTTGGAGGTCAAGTCTGTAAACTACTTAGTAATTAGAACCAACCTTTCAGGAACATCTATAAACCCTAGGGAAAAATCCACACAGGACTTGAGTTCCCTAACTCATATGGTTACAGCAGCCCAACTTGACTCGGGTTTCAAGGGAGCCTAACTATGCCAGGAATTCCCTGGGAAGTACTTAACAGCTTCAGGTTTTTGGGAAAATGGTCCCCAAGGACTGACCATAGAAAGTCAGCAGCAATTTTAAACAAGTTTGGCTCCTGTTATTCTCCAAATCCCTGTTCAGTTTCAAAGAAGCCACCAGGCAGTGGTCCCACTGGAAAGGAAGAGAAGGCTCTGCTTTCCACCATACCCTGGTGTCATCCTCTGTTTATGTACAGCGAGTTGAATAACTACCAGTGATGTTCCAACTGTATTCCTCAGCATCCATCCTTTCTGCCAGCTGTACGTTACACTGCTTTCTCACTTCTCCGTGCTGCTGCTCTACCCCTGGCTTACACCACGCACAAGTGATCTGCCTCCCCCACACACACTGCCTTGGGACTTAAAACTCTGTTCCAGCTTTACACCCACTGCAGTAAGCACTAAGCCCTCGAGCACTGCTGCTGGAGGCTCCTTCTCATGCATCTCATTTGCAACATCGCATCAAATGCTTCTCCCAGATCTTGGTGAATAATCACAACCTGGCCTGCCCCCTGTCTTATCAACATCCATGCTCAACAGCAGACAATTCCTACTCCAGGCCAAATGGATGGGCAGCTGCTGTCCTCTTGCTCAGGTATGTAGGTATTAGAGGAAACACTCTTTGGCCTCTTAGAAAGTGAGGGGACTTTTACATTCACATTAACTCTCTTCCGCTGTTCCACACTTTCTTCCCGTCACAACAAAATACAAACAAACTGCAAACCAAGCATTTTTAAAGATACAAGAGGACACAGTGGAGGGAGAAAAAGGTTTTTGCAGCACCCTCTAAGGCTCTGACACTGCTAAAGCACAGGCTGATCACTGCTTAGCCGCTACACACTTGGTAGCTCACAGACCCACAAGGCAGGCAGGCACGGGAGGACATGGCTCCCCCTCTGATCCCCTCCAGCAACGGGGCCAGAAGAGGAAGAAACTTGGAGCCTGATTTCCCCTCTCTCCGCAAAGCACAGACTCTGCTCAGCTCTGAAGTCCTGCCCCTCATGCTCCTCCAGACAGGTCCAAATGCAGTAGATGCCTCTTACCCCAAGGAGACCCCCAGCAGCAACTACCTTCCTGAGAGCTGGTTCACACACAGGCAGGACGCTAAGGTCCCACACCAGAGAAGCCTCGCACACAGACCCAGTGGCACACTCCACTTCCTTCTAGCTGCCACAATAACCAGAGGTGCAGAAGCCACATCACCAGCCCCTAACACATGTCCTTTGTTTTTAGCTCTCAGGTCTCCTGTTCTTCTCAGTTCACTCCCTTATTCAGACATCGCTGCTCTCAAGTACAGCACACAGTGTCCCATCCCCCACACATCCAGGCTCCCCCAAAACTCAACACTGCATCTGACCTCCAGCGCACAGAACCCAGCGAAGGAAAAACACAGGTACTCACATCATCCCATTTGATGAAGCGCTCGCCCGTGGAGAGATACTCCTTTACCTTCGGGGGCTGCAGGACAGGGGTAAGCATTGACATTTTGTCCCACAGATGTGCTCCTCAGCTCCCAGAGGCAACAGCAGCTGCAGAGTTCGCTCCTCCTTGGCCCCCTCTCCTCTATCTCTGTCTCTCACATGGCAGGGCTCTCTGCCATTGCCACCCTTGGCATCAGACAGCCTCTTATATCACAGCCAAATTTAGGAGGGGCAGGCAGGCGAGGACCAATGAATCTGCATTGTAAATCAGCAGCTCCCCAAGCAAGCAGGAGAAGCTCAGCACAAGGTCACCTAGAGGAAAGTCTGCGATGGCTGAGATGCTGTCTCTCCAGAAGGGACCTGGTCCTTAGAGCTGTACTTGTGAAGCGCACGGTTCATAGAACTTCCGCAACTGAACTTCCTTAAATGTTCTTTGACGAAGTGCAGGCATTGCCAGCCGACACTCAAACTATTTCAGCAGATGTGGTTACGGAACAGCTCAGGCTTTGGCTACAAGCAGACTGCCCCCTTCATGCAATGGGCCAAATATCACGTAAAATAAACTAACTCCTTGCTCTTTACAGACTCCATTTCTGAGGCCACATGCTGCACTGTCCAGCCTTTAACTTTTTTCCTTTCTCTTCTGGGTTCCACTGAATGTTAATCTGAAAAGTGAGACAGACCAGCAGAACAGATGTAAATTCCACAGACAGATGAAACAAAACATTCACAGGAGTCCCTAGGAACAGCAATATTCTCCAGATTCACTTGGGTCTAACTGCAGATGCTCTGGGAACACAGAATGGGACAGATGTGTAAGGCGGGGATTATAATGATGAAGCTGCAGGGAAGTGACAGAAAGCAGAACAGAAAGTTAATGGCAAACAGGGCAAAAATGAGTCCCTGCTCCTGACCCTGGAACAAAGGAATTGCATGTGAACAGCAGAGGAGAAAAGGAGCTGCTGGTGGCAGAGAGGCACTGGCTAACCAGGAGACTGGCTTGTGAGAAGGACTGACATGGGCAAGGTTAATTTTAGTCAAAAAGGCAGAGCCCCACAACAAATTAGAAGTGGAGGTAACTGCTCAAGAGGGACAAGGTACTATCAGAAGTAGCAGAGATTTTCTAAGAAGGGTGGACAAAAACTCCCGCTGTGCAAAGGGAGACAGCTGCATGGGTTTGGTGTTTCTGTCCCACCTCTGACTTACCCAGTTTGATGAGAAGTCCAGCACTTCAAATCCTACTGGACAACCAGGGGAAGGCTGACTGAAGATATCCAAAGGGCATTCTCAAATGGTAGTGGCATGAGGGAGGAGAGATTAAGTGGATCTGAAGCAAGTGCTCTAGCTGTAAAACAGAGATGGCAGCAATTATCAGAGATGCCTGCTGCAGAAAGACAACCCTGAGCAAACTTAACACCCTTTGTTCATTTCTTTCAATGGTTTATCGACCCGATGAACTGGGAATGAGAGAACTACTTTTCCAACTATCACCAAGTTTTCTGCATTTACTAATGTATTTTGCAAGGCACCATGCTTTCCAAGAACTGGCTATCCAAGCTAAGGCCATTCGCTCTGTTTTATTAGGGCAGGGAACTGAGGTGGCTCACCCATGGCTGCAGTTGCTTGGTATCAGGGCTGACACCAGGGACATGGGAATCCAGCACCTCTGTTCTCATAACCAAGCCACACTCATAGTATTAAGCTTTCTTCGTGTGTGTGTCAAAGTGACACATGGCTCTCAGGCAACCAGCTGATGGAGCACCATGGTACTCCAGGCCCAGCCAAAACAGCATCACTGCCCCACCATGCCCCAAGAACATTGTTACACCCAAGCAGCAGATGGATGACAGGGTCTGCCCAGAGCCCAAAGCCTGAGCTAGAAGCACTTAGGGACAGCAGCAACAGCCTGGGACTCGGCATAAATGCCAGTGAAACACCAGACTCAGCTGGGTGAGTTTTGTTCTCTGTGTTCTTCTTGTAAGCAGCTTAGGAACAGACGCTGATGCCTGGTACGTATAGAGAAAGGCCACAGGAACACAGGAGGTGGCTGTGAGGAGCGGAAGCTTTCTGTGTTCACACCTGATCCCTTCTGCAAGGCCAGAGCAGCTTCAGGGCTGCTAAACTTCAACTGAGAGTGCAGCTGTGAAAAGGACAGAGCATCAGTCTTGCTCAGAACCGCTGCAGTCCTCCCATCCTCTGCACAGAAAGCACTACAGGAAAGTCTTAGAAGTCACAGCAGCAAGGGAGTGAAAGGGGGATGAGCTTTGCCACCCAGTACTGCCGAGAGCAGAGGGACTGCAGGTGAGATCAGGTAGTCACAGCTACTGGTTCTAGTGGTCCATCTGGTATTTACTACAGTTATCATCATAACTTGGTGAGCTATGTCTGCTTCCTGCCAGAACTGGGCCTCACAGAAAGGCTGCTTCTGTCACACCTGGATATTCAATAGCTCTGTCACATCAGCAGACCTTTACTTAGGTCTGAGAATCACTTGCTTGTCACTCAAGGCCAGCTTTTGCTGGGGGATACACACACACGAAAACACAAACTAAAAAAAACACACACACACAGCACGATGAGCTGCCACCAAACTAGCAGCTGTATGGCACTGCACATCAACTGCCAGGAGCCTTGCTTGCATAAAGATGGTCAAAAAGCTGAAGCTCATCTCCTTTTGCATAACCCAGCCTCCTTATCTTTCATTTCACACTCCTTGCTCTATGTGGGAGCTTCTGTCCCTTGCGTGAAGAGATGGCTGATGGAACAGCAATAGAATAAAGCAACAGTCCTGCCCTCTGCTGAAAGCTCTGATATCAGAGAAGGCAGAAGCAGCAGCACTTTCAGCAGTATTTATTCCAACCACCCTTTATTTTCCTTTCTCCTGCAAGGTCCATCACCCAGGATGCACTCATCCTACATCCCCTCTGCTCAGGGCATCATGCCTCCTTTCTTACATTAACTTCACCACTGTGCATCCCACCACTACAAGAGTTCTGATATGCAAAAATTCCCCACTTTTTTTTTTCCTCTTGCAGAGTCTTCCTTATCTCCCTGTCCTACC
Organism: Streptopelia decaocto; assembly: GCF_964273445.1. Taxonomy (NCBI): domain Eukaryota; kingdom Metazoa; phylum Chordata; class Aves; order Columbiformes; family Columbidae; genus Streptopelia; species Streptopelia decaocto. The sequence goes on from NC_138661.1 coordinate 67,919,617, forward strand.
TATTCAGCACCATCTACCCCCCACAAAGAGCATGCAGAAGCAAGGTAGTCAGCATTGTCCTGCAGAGATTTTACACAATAGGGTCTGTAGACAGCAATTTAAGCCACACCATCTATTAAACCACCTTGACTGGATGGCTCCCAGGTTTCAGCAAATTACTTTGCAACCTCAATCCCAACCTATTCCTAGCACATACAGAATCTGTAAGAATTCTCTTCCAGCATTGTTCCATTATAATTACAGCTTGCAATGTGTAATGCTGTCCTCTAGTGAACGGCTATGATATTGCACACACAGCCACTAGCACCCCCTGCAAATACCAGTACCGAAGTCACAGCTAAGCAAAGCACAGTTAATCCTGCTGCTCCTTTTTCTATTCTGCCCTTTAAACCCTGGGGATCCTGAAAGGATTAATGGCACCATGAGGACCACAAAGGACAATATTTTTCTCACCACTCCTGAAGACAAGAAGTGCTAATTGTGTCTGCCAGAGCATATTTTGTGTCCTCCTTTGAGCCCAAACCACAAAGGCCAAGGACCACCACAGCTCTCGGCTGACAGCAAGACTCTTCAGCTTCATCTGTAACACTCAGAGGGCAGTGGACCATGGCACAAAAAGACAAGTGGCAACAGATGCCACAATACAATAATAGCAGTGAGGTTTCGTGTAAAAAGATCTAAAACAAAACAAACAATGACACCACTACAAAAAAAAAACACACACACAAAACAAAAATACAAAAAACCCAGACAAACAAACCCAAAACAAACAAAAAAACCCAAATCAACCTGACCAACCACTGAGCCATTGTTGGACTGATAATTAACTTCCACTGGGCAGGAACATGCAGCAGGAGTACATTATGCTTACAGCATACGCCTTCTGCAGGTTTCCAAACTGCACAGCTGAGCAAGGCAAGCAGACTCACGCACTATTTAAACATCCTATCCGCTACTGCACTACCAACAGAATCACTCCACAGGGACGACTGAACCATGCAATTCCTAACTGCTAGCAAGAAACCAAAACTTTCTGAGATGGGTCACTAACAGAAGAGGAAGGAGGATGAAGAGCAGCAGCACACCAGATAGTGTCCATCTCCTGTTACTCTGCAGTAACAGAGCAGCAAGAACATAATCATAACTGGGGAGCCTGCCCCCCATTTTATCAACATTCAATTCCATTCTGCAGGTCCCAGTCTGTGGTCTTTAAGATCCCAGTAAACACTGCGTGGTTGGTCCCCAGGCTCGCATGGGCTCCGCAGCATTTTTCAGCTGAAAGAGATGCATGCACCACAGGCTGCAGAAAACGGCAGAATACTACTACTACACAGACAGAAGTGCCTGGACACCTCTGCTGAGAAAGTACACATCCAGAAGAGTGGATGGTTAACCAACTACTGGATCTGTCAGAAATATTCTCCTGAGCAGAGTGACCAGTGACTTGTAATGCAAGATTTATTTGCAGACAACGCAGCATTAATAATGAATCCCACTTAAGCTCATTGCAAACCAATCTTGCCCTTTTTCACAGGGGTACAACATAGCAGGACTGAACTTTCTGCTGACATCTTCCTTTCCTTCTGCTCCTGGAAGCATCAGAACAGCCTCTCTCCCAGGACTTTACAGCTCCACTTCCATTCGCAGCCTGAACCAGGATGGCAGAATAGTGAAAACAATAAGGTGTAACAAGCAAGAATCAGCTCCAGCAGAACTGGGAGAGGTTTCCAGCTGCTACTTTAATTCAGTTGAACATCCCTCCCTTGCATGGGGTTATCAACATGAGTCCAGCACACCTTCCTTAGTCAGCTACCAATGCCAAACACACAGAAATGGAGAACGTTAAAAGGAACAGCCACTTTTCATTTTTTTTACTGCAATGAAAAACTACTGTGGGATCAGGGAGCATTACCACATTCAAAGCTATGCTATTTTGACTAGGATGAAAACCTGTGTTGACCCCATATAAAAAAAGAACCTATTTGGATCTTTAAAGCAGCTAAAACTCCACATTGCCTTGGTGTAACTCAGCAAGGACTCTAAGTAAAGCTAACTTTGAAGACAGGACAGGTTGTTCAGTCTAAGCAAGAGCTTCACTGCACTAAGAGCTCACCCCAAAGATGGCTGGAGCAAACATGCACAAACCCAAAAAAGCACCCTTCACCATCCTGGGGGAGGGAAAACCCAACCTATCCCACATTGAAATGGTGGTAACTAAGGCTAAACCAGGATCACTTTGGCCTCAGGGCTGCATCATGAGACTGTGGATAAGGCTCCCCAATCAAATCCTGTTCCAGTGCTTGCAGGGCCAATCACAAGCTGGTGCAACTCTGGATAAACTGTTGTCATTCTGCAAATATTATAGGTTGCACTTTCAGACAAGCTATGTCAATGCTCTCCCACACATGCACATGAGCAAATACTGTGTGTATATATATATATATGTATATCTGTGTGTATCAGGAAGAAGCACAAGTCCTACATACTCATTCTCCACACTTAGTGTGGGCAAGTTCAGCTTCTTCAGACCATGAAAACCAGAGGCAAAGATGCAGTCCCATTACATGGCCATTAATCATTGCTGTTCTATTGCTTGAAAAGTGGTTATTTTCAAAATATAGCCCTTAGAACTGTGTTCAGATGTTAAGTATGTGTGGGTGTGTGTAAATGCATATTTCCTCCTTGCAAAATGAACAATGAAACACTGACTCCAGATTCTTGCAGAGACTGTGTTTAGAGTCACAACCACCACAAACAGCACAGGTTCACATGCAAAGACAAACCTTTTTTATTAAAAAAAAACTAACACAAACCACATTCACCCTCTTGGACTCCTGCACTTAGTGAAATAAAGGCATCTTTCCTCTCCACAACTGATGTGTGGAACATACAACTCAGAGCTCTGGGAACTCCTGGGACTAGAGCTTAACATGCCAGCAAATGGCAAGGTGGCCTATTTCAGCGAATGGCCAGGGCACTATCAAGCCATCCCTATCAGCCTTTTCCCAGTTTCAGAAATGTTTCACAGGCAAAGACAACTCCTGTGGTCTGGGACAAGTCTGCCTCCAGAAAGCTGACCAAGATACATCTCCACTGAACAGTACACAGAACCTCAAATGACACCAAATAAAAGCAGAGCTCCTGAACTGTTCACAACTCTGCTATAAAGCCAGCCAAGTGGCTCTCCCCACTCCAGAGTCTGAACCATCATCTACTTACAGGAATTTCTAAATGTTAAAAACAAACCAATAAATCCTTTTCAGACATACTCTTCACTCTCTCAAGAGTTTTCCCACCAAGGAAACGTTTACTGCCCAAGGCTCTCCTGCAAGTAGGACACACGCTTCGTATTGTGCAGATGGTTCACAGGATAAAAAAAGGGCCTCACAAAAAATCAGTGACACAAGGTTGAAGCTGCTGATGCATCGCTACCCTGAGCTACCAGCTTTTTGTCCAAGGCCTCTATCCTGAGCAAAACCAGACCTCTTGCTGTTATATCTCAAATTCAGCATCACTTTTACTATCTTCCCCACCCACCCTATAACCTCTGCAGGTCACTTTCCAAGTCAGCACAAGACAGTGGGCTGTGCAAACTTGACTTACCACACTTAAGTCAGAAGCTGAAGGAACATCCCCAACCTCCCCCCATCTGCTACTGGCTTAACAAGAGAGACAGCACCTTCTCACATAAAACAGAGAATATTTTGAAGTGTATGAGGAAAATGCCAGAGAAGAACAGAATCTGATTCCCTGTAGACTCCAAACAGGAGGCTGGAACAGTGTGAAATAAGGCATATTTCCTTTAGGAGAGCAGACAGCAGAGCTTGAGATATTGTCCCCTGTCAAGAGCAGAGATGTTCACTAAGACAGAAGGCTCAAGCCTAATGAAGTATTTGCTCAAGGACTCCAGCAAAGAAATAGATTAATTTAAAAGTATCTATTCCTTCCTGTAATCATTAGGAGGCAGATAGAAAGACCTAATCCACCTCTTCCCTCCCCAGCTCACAAATGTGACCAAGGACACAAAACTTCAAAAGCAACACAGCCAATAAAGCAAGAGTTACAATTCTTTATGAAGTCTATAATCTGCCTGTAGAAGTCTCAGTGCCAGAGGCAGACTTCATGAACAAAAATCAAGGCCAAATTCAGACAAGGGACTGTATAACATTGTGGTAGTAAGGTACAATTTTAGAGTTACACAAGCTAATCTACGTGGAGTAGTCAAGTCACACACCTCATGGAATTAGCTATCATTTGTAGGGTGTCAGTGTCACATCCTAACGACAGCACAGGATAGAAAGGCAGAATAGCTGCTTTTGCTGAACCACCAGCACAGGGGCACTGCACTGGGACTGTGGGAAGCCATCAGCCCATCCCTTGTCCCAGGGCAGGACCAGCTAGGACATTTATCTGCTTTGACAGAATTAGTTCAGAGCTTCAGGAGGCCTCTGCTAACAGCAAAGGCTCAACTACCTCCCCAAGGCAATCCAATCCAGTGTTCCACTACTCTCAGAAGGAAGGTCTGTACAGCACTAATATCTTGGGCCAATAATCTTCCCTTAATTAAGTCTTCTTTGTCCTGAAGCACTAGATAGTATCCACTGACTCTGAACATGGGGAAATCAATAATACAAGTTTATTTAGCTACATCCTTCAGGGGCCCTGGGAGAGCAAACAAACATCCCACTGCAACAGGTGGCAGCAGAATTCAAGCAATGCTGTTCAGTCAAAAGGTGAAACACCAAATCTTCAACAGTCTGTCTCAGAACTTGGGTTTTCAACTAAACACAGGTGTAGGGCCTAAGTATCAGGCTCGTAAGCAAACAAGCTTCCTAGTGGACCCCAGAGAAGTAAAAATAGAGCAGCTTATAAACGCTCAGACCCCACAAAGTACATTGTATGGACTGTCAGGGGAGAAAGGCTGTGTGTCTGAGGGCTACCCAGCTCTCCTTCATTGGCAGCTCCAGTCCCAGGGTGCACCATGTGCCCTTGACTCCGTTTGTCTTGGGTGAACAATCTCTTTTGTGTTCTTAAGCAAAAATCTCAAAGACTAATTTGCAAGCTTTGCCTAGTGCATGACACATTCACTGACCTTACAAGACCTTTGAGCTCTGCACCCCAGAGCTCTATTTCTGCACCATGGGAGCCTGCTCAATGCACAGCTTGGTATTTCTGCTAAAACCCAGAGGACAAAAAGAGTATCAGTACTGCAGCTCTGGCTTCCTGGCTCTCATTTGCCTCTAGCTGTGGTTGTTAGCCAGGAACTCAAGTTTAGGAACAGAAGGCACACGCCTTCTGGCAGCTGCCTGCACTTAACAAAAGGACCTGGGGAGAAACTCACCCCCATTTATTTGTTCACAGGAAAAAAAAAATCTTACACCTGACTTTGGCAACAAACAACAAGACTCAGTATTTAGAGAACAGAAGTCTTACTCAAGGTGAGACAGCAGAGGGCTTGGCAAAGAGGACAAAGCCTTAGGAACACTGAATTTCTTCAATAATACCATAGAATTGTTGTGCCCTATGAAGGGTAAGTCTACACTGCAGGCACTAGGCACACTACAGCCTGAATGAGCAACGAATAAGTGCCATGGGGAGAGGAAGACACTTGGCTGAAGGCAGAATGTCTTCAGAATGACACAGTTCAGTTTTGAGACAACTACAGAGCTAGAGTCTTGAGCAGCAAAGGGGAACAAGAGAATTTGGAAGGCAGGAAGAAGTAACTCCCACTGAATTGTCTGTTGCCTCATTTTCTATCTGGAGCAGCTTTACTTCCTCCTGGAATCTACATTCAAGTGACACAAGGTGCAGCAGGATCTCAACTACACACCACATCCACTACCTTTGCTGGACTGCTGCTACAACCCCACCACATGTCCTTGGCCAGTCCAGTCTGCTGGAGCTCCACTGATGGAAAAGTGCTATTAATGGCTGGATTCATAAACACAGTTTTGGTGAGCAGGAGAAAAAAAGTAGCGGCACCAGCAAAAGAACAGCAATTATTTGCACAGATATTATGAAGGATTAGCTTCTTTCCCAAGAGAATGGAAACTAATTTTGGGGACATAAGACTAAGGTTTGCTGCTGTAACTGCTTTTTATTCTACCAACACCTACCAACTTCACCGTTACATTCTGTGCCTATTTCCTGTATCAACCTGCTGACTCTTTTAAACCTCTTCTATCAAAGTCAACACGATATGCATTTGAACACCTAGCAACACCGCAGCTCTCATTTTTGTCTACCAGCTTCTAGATACTACAACAGGGTCAAGTTAGGCAATAGAGGAGGATGTAGCATCTCTGAGTACAGACTTAAAATGTGGGAAAACAACATGGATTAGACAAGGATGAGACAAAAACTGTCAAGGCCCCATTCAGCCGCAGAGGAACTGCCTGTGCACGTCAATCACCCAAAATTCCGCAACTGGAATTAAGGAAGAGCACAGGGAAAGGACTTGTGGGAGGCAGTAATTCATCATCCTTTCACCAGAGGCAACGACAAATTGTACCAGTGGCAACAGCAGAGATCACAGACAGCACAGGGGTTTGAAACAAACCCATTTCTGCACAGATCACTTGAAGAAGAACTGCGAGTGAACGCAGACAGCAGCTCAGTGAGGCTCTGCCCATCTTCACAGCATTCAGCAGCAGGAACATAAAGGCCAACAAGAATGTGAGTGCAGCTCAGCAGCTGAGAGGATGGATTAAAAAAAACTGAAGATATAATAAATTACACTTGACAAAAACTTCCACACCCAATCCTCAAATACTCTGTAGCACAGAAACTAAAAAGTCTCCAACTTCAAAATAGATAGCTCAGAGCAACCTATGTAAAGCAGGGGAAAGGTGCTGCGGTCCTAATCGAGTTACAGAATTCTCCTTTTAAATGCAAAGAGAAGATGGAGCAGCAGAGAGCTGCTGAATGAAATAGAAGCAGCAAGGGAAAAGGGGCTGGGACAAACCCATCATCAAGATAACACAGCCCCAAAAGTTACTAGAAAATCCTTTTTGTAGGATCCAAACGCACCACTTAAACATACAGGCCACAGGAATGTGTATAAAATTTATGGAACACAGAAGATGCATTTCTGTAACTCAGAAATAATTTGTCAGTAGGATGCCATCAGCTCATGCTATTGAGAGGTGTATGAAATTGGACTTCAAAAAACTCAGTCAGGTGTATTAAATCAGGGCAAGAAAAATAAGGAGGGGCAGCTCACACTACTCAGGTGTATGAAATTGACTTCAACAAGAAAATGCAGTCAGGTGTAAGAAATCAGGGCAAGAGATACAAAACCAAAGAAAAGTCATAATAGCTACTAACAAATGTTTCCTAAACATACTGGGCTACAGCAACATTTCATGAAATTACTTCATGAGGATAGAGCATGTCATTAGCTGCAGTTTCACAGAATCATTTGGGTTGCAAGGCAACTTTAAAACCCATCTGCCATGGGCAATAAAAGCCCTCTGCCCTGAACAGGCAGCAAAACTGCTGCTACCCCTGTGAGTGCTGGCAAGGCTGCTGTGCTGGGATCCACTCACCCCTGTATCTACACTGTGTAGCCATGATGTAGATTATTAGAGACAAGACTTGTGGTGAGGCCAAAAGGCCGGGGATCTCCAAAGGCAGCACCACACCACACCTTTCAGCGCTTTGATCCAGGCAAGGGCAGGGTCTGGATACAGAATATCCCATGTCCAGATAACCTGTGCTCTCCCAAAAACCACCTGATTCCCAAAATTCCTTTGGCCTTGGAAGAACAACCCACCAGAGCCCTCAGGCACCCCCTCTCTGAGGGGCTGCACAGCCCCTTCCAAAAGGCTCCCTCAGCTGCTGGGCACTGGGAGCTCCCTGCCATGCCCAGGTGAGGGGCAACGTGCACAGATCAGCACTGCAGTGCCACCCTCCTCACACATACAGCAGCCCCAGAGATTTTAGCCAACACAATCCATCATTTTTCCAAACATTACATTAATTTGGAAGTCACCTCATTTAATTCCACAACATATTTTCTACCCTAGTAGTCCTCAGAGCTGCAAACTCCATGCTTCTTCCCGCAAAATCTCACCCTCTCTCTTCTAACACTCCACATTTTTCCTGTTATTGAGAGTAAAAATAAAATGCTGCTGTTAACTCAAAACTCAACCACTCACTTCCTCTGATGCCTTTCTGGGTGCCAGCTATTTCTCCAGCTGCTGTTGGCCTCTTTCAGAACAGCAGCTCCTGCTCAACATGGGTTTCTGCTGCAACACACCTGACTGGCCTAAGATTTAAGGGAAGAAGACAGTGATTGGAAAAGGAGAAACTAAATTATTCTCAAGAGTAAATATTTAGCACCATAAAGAAAAAATAAAAAGGCTAATCCATGCTTTAGAACAGCATTTCAGCTGTCTTCAGAGTAAGTCAATACAATCATTTTGTAAGAGACTAACATATGGGGGACAAGGTCAATTAAAACTTTGACAGCAATAGCAGAGTTTTATCTCTGTGGATTTGGCATCAGCCCAGCTTGAAGGGAATTAAATCAGCCTCTATCCAAAAGTCACTGCTTAGCCCTCAGGCTTCACAGCAGTTGCAGGCAGCATTACATACCTGCAGGTGGGGAGGCGTCAAGTAACTTCCCTGGAAAACAGACAGCAGAGTGGAGATTCCTGACCTGCTCCCCAGCACCAGGCCCGGGCCAGGAGCCTTCCTCCCGCTCAGCACTCCCTGTGCTCACAGAGCCCCAAGAACAAGCCTGACTTTGGGCCTGGCTCGGTGGGATACTGCCCGGAGAAGCGGGCAGAGCCCTAAGACGCCCTGGGCCGCGTCCCTGCCAACCGGCCCGAGCTGAGCCGGGCACGGCGGCGGCGGGCAGAGGGGCTCGGGGAGGAGAGGGGACCGCTCCGCTCCGCCCTCCCCTCACAGACACCCGCCGGCCCCTCCTCACACACACTACGGGTCCCTGAGCCGCCGGCCCCTCCTCACACACACTACGGGTCCCTGAGCCGCCGTCCTCTCCTCACACACACTACGGGTCCCTGAGCCGCCGGCCCCTCCTCACACACACTACGGGTCCCTGAGCCGCCGTCCTCTCCTCTCCTCTCCTCACACGCACCAACGGCCGCCGCACGCGCCCCCTCAGGAGCGCCCAACGGCAGCGCACGCGCAGCAACCACACCCCATCATCGCCGCTTTAAACACAACCCCGGCCCCGCCCACCAGCCGGGCGGCGTTGCCCCTTTAAGCCCCGCCCCTCGCCCCCGCCCGCGGCCGGCGGAGCCGCGGGAGCAGCGTGGGGCCGCGGGCAGCGGCGGTCCCGGTACCGGAGCGGAGCGGGCAGCGGCAGCGCCGGAGCGGGCAGCGGCATGTCCTGAGGCGGCAGTGGCGGCGGCGCGGAGCCGGGCCCCACCACGGAGGGGTCGGTGGAGCAACGGGCCAAAGGCCGGGCCCCCATGAAGGAGAAGGAGGTGGGGGCGGAGCGGGGCAAGCCCGCCACTTACACCGGGGACAAGAAGGCGCGCATGGCGGCCAAGACCAACAAGAAGTGGGTGCGCCTGGCCACCGTGCTGGCCTACGTCCTGTCCGTCTCGCTGGCCGCCATCGTCCTCGCCGTCTACTACAGCCTCATCTGGCAGCCGGTGCGCGGCGGCGGCTCCGGCCCCGGCCCCGCCGCCGCCACCCCCTCGCAGACCCGCGCGGCGCCGCCGGCCCCCGCGTTCAGCCGGGCCCCCGGCTCGCCGCCCGCCGGCCCCACGCAGGAGGCTCCGTCACCGCCGCGGACGGGCCCCGAGCCCGGCCTCGTCGAGACCGACCGCCCGGACGTGTCGCCGCCGCCGCCCGGGGCCGAGGCGGGCACGGCCGCGCTGCGCCGGCTGCGCGGGAGCCGCTGAGCCGGCCGGCAGCGCTCAGCCCCCGCCCGGGGGGAAGACCGGCCCGGCGGACTGCGGGGGGCGGCCGCGGTCCAGCCCCGGCAGCCGGCGCCGGGCGGAGCGGGATGCGGCGGCCGGGCCGGGCGGAGGATGGCGGGCGGAGCGGCTGCCCCGCGGCGATCGCCCGCTCGTCGCTCCGCGCCGGCCGCAGGGGAGGCGGCACCGCGGGCCCCGGCGGCACCGAGCCCCGAAGAGCTTGGGCTGGAGACTCACCCGGCGCGGGGGTCGGCGGGGAAGGAAGCGTTTCCACTTGGTAGAACTGTGGTATCTTTTTTTCCTCCGTTTTTTCCTCAAAAGGGAATTTAGTGTCTTCGTTTTCTTCCTCACCAGGGCTAGCTTCTCCCGTTGAACCTGCATTGAATTCCTGCGCTATTTATGCCAGTCTATTACCTATAAAAGGATATCGGTGTCCAGAATTCCTCACTATTTACAGGATCAGCTGGGAACAATATGAATTTAGAGGCTGTAATCCATTGTTTAAGTAAAACCAGTTTTGTTTAAAAATGAGCATAAACTTATTTAAAAACATGTGAAAGGTAAATTGACTTGTTTACTATATTAAAATATTTTCCCAATATGAAAGTCTCTGTAATACAGTATGTTCTCTTTGGCAGAGGGAGGAGAATTTGGGCAGAATGTCAAACTGGAAGGACTCTGTGTAGCAGAAAATGGTTTGCCCACTGTGGCATATAATGTTGATTCATTTGTCATTGCTCTCCTTAGGTGAGGCTGGAGGAACCTCAGTACATGCTTAAGTCCAGCTGAATGTGGCATCAAAGCGTTGGTGAGGAGAGCAGGTTTGATGTGTGATGGCCGAAGCAGGTGGGGCTGTCGCGGTGGGCGGCAGCGGGGCCGGGAGGTGCTGCAGGGCTCGTGCTCTTCCCTGCCCGGGGTGGCAGAGCCCAGGCGGCCGCACGGCTCCTCGCTGGCACCCCGAGCCCGTGCCGTCGGGAGGCAGGGCTGTGCCGGTGGTTTGTGACGTCCCCGGGCAGGCGTTCCGCACAGCTTGATGTTTCCCTGCCCCGTAGCCTTCAGAAGTGTTCGGTGCAGTCCCTTTCATCAGTGAGCCGTGCAAAAAAAAGTGGCTTTTAGTGACTGGAGGATGTGGGTATCAGCTGGGAGACTGTATGACCTGTGTTGTTCTGAGCAGCTGCTTTTCAGATTGATGGTTTTGGTGGAATGCCTTAACTGTGAGGCTGCCAGGCTGTTCCATGTCCCTGTGGAATGATCCGTGGAGTTCGCATTCCCTCTGCTGAGGGATAAAAACGTGCTCTAACATGGTGTATGTAGCTCAAGTTGTGCAAATCACGAGGATACTGTAAAATATGGCACTTGACTTTTTTAAAGTTGGGGGGAAAGATAGCTGTTTCGTACCTAAATCAGTATGCTTTGGACTGGTGCTGGTGTGTTACGCCTGCATCATCAGCCGGGCATTCCCTCACAGCATGTGTTAAAGGTAGAAACCAGAGCAGCGGGCTTCCAGAAAGAAATCAGGCAAAGGGAAGGAGTGGGTTGGGTATGATCTTCCACCCTCCTTTTCCATTTTCTGGAGAGCGTGCAGGGAAGTCTGTATGTTGTTAATGTGCTAAAAAAGAAAGGTAGCTGGTGGGAAGGAAGATCGCGCTTGGTGCTTGTAGCCGAAAGCACGTGTGCGACCAGTGTCACCTTCCTGCAGGGCAGGAGCCGAAAGTCCGAAGCTGGTGCTGCGGCAGACGGCTGTCCTGCCGCCCGCCGCCTCCGCAGTGCTTCGGCACCCTCCTGTTCACCCCGCGGTGGAGGGACGGGGGTCCTGGCAGCAGCACCCGCTCGCAGCTTTGGCCAGACGCTCAGCTGCGTTTGGCCCCGTGGGTCAACGTTCTGTAGCAGCCGGTGATTTTGTTCTCTTGGCGGTTCTGCCTGCAGCACGTTGGTACCTGTTTGGTGCCTGACCTGCCGAGGGGCTGCCGCACGCGCGCGTAGCTCTGGGTCGTGGTGAGAACAATTCGGTTTGCTGTCCTTGGCACCCACCGCGGGGTGCGGGGAGAGGCTGTGCGCAGCTCTCCAAGGGAGGAGGGACGGAAAGAGAAACAAAACAGGCTCGTTGTTTGGTGCCAGTTGAGTTTACTCTGTTTCTTGGCCCTGGTACTAAATGCAGAACCAGTTGGGAAGGGTCTCTGGGAGGGAGCTTGTGTTTAACATTTAAAGCCTTTGAAGATAAATAAAAGCTGTGTTGAATTACACAGAGGCTGGGATTTCTCTAATCTTGGTCTGCAGCTCTGAATCTATAGTAGTGAATCTATAGTGGGTTTGAACAGTGTAGCCGATGTACGCAGACTCCTGGCATTTTTCACTTTAAATGCAATTGCTCTCAGAAGACTAATAGAGCATGGCTGCGTAGAGCAGATGGAAGGGGAAGTGAATTGAATTAAATGTGCTGCGTGGCCCTCTTCCAACCTGTCATGTAACTGCCCAGAGACGCCTTGTATTCAGGAGCGGGAGCAACATAAAGCTCTTCACCTGGTTTGTGGTGGTGTTGGCAAAGGATCTTTGGGATGGTGACAGTGTTGAGATCTACTCCAGCAAAGGGAACAGACCCACTGCTGAAGATGCCTCCCCTTCTGGTGCTAAAAACAGGTGATGAGCCAGTACTAAGATGGTTGTGGCCATCTTCATTCCTGGATGGAAGTGCAGGCTTGACGAGTTCCCAGACTGTGCTTTTTGCAGCTTTTCCTCTGCTGACAAATGGAGAGATTGAAGTGAAACACTTCTATTTCTGTACCTGTTACAGCTGGCGTTGGAGCATCCCGGTACTTCACTTCTGTTGTACTAAGTGTGCAAGGGGGGAAGCTTTGGCTTGCAAAGATGCAGAAGGATCACGGGCTGAGAGCTTTTGTGATTTGAGCAGCCTTGTTTTCCAAAGCCCTTCTGGGCCTAAATCCTGCAGCTCAAACCTCATCCACATCCTTTTCCCAGCCACAAATGACCGCTCTCCGGAGGCAAACGCGTTCCCCCCGCCGCGCTGCCGCCAGCCTGCCCCGAGCCGGCTCTGCGCTTGGCGCTCTCGTCATGGCAGACGGGCCGAGAAACCAGCTGCACTTTGCAAATACTTCTAGTAACAAAAATGACTCATCTGGACTGGTTTCTAGGTGAAAACTAACTTATAAAAATCCAGGATACTAGGGATTTCTTAGGAAGTAGGTTGGCTGCAAAGGAAAACAGCTGGATTGACATCTAGGACTGTGGAATTTTGCATTATGTTGCCATCTTTGTACTGAGACAGTCATCTGCACCTGAACATCATTTATTTAGTGCCCTGAAATGGTGCAGTCACAAGTGCCAGGTAAACCTGAGGTCTGAAGGCAGGCTGTCTTGCTGTCCATTCTATTACTTCAGCTCCAATTCAGGCTCTCCTTCACTGGTCCTCAAAACAATAAAATCAGTTCAGTTAGTGTAACTGTATCAGGTGAGATAAGGCACAGGCTTTTGTGTCGCTTCCTGGAAACAAACCACTAACATCGTGATTTGTAATGTTATTTCCTTGGTATTGCTGGCGGGGGTTATTCCCTTCACACAAATGTTGTCCCGTGTGTTCCTTGCACACAGAACCGCGTCATATTTCCGGTGTGTGCAGATCTGTGTGTAAGGGAGTTGTCTGAAAGTAGTTTGGCTGAAGAAGATGGTCAAACATGAGTAAAATGGCTTGGGCGCTTTGCTTTAGTGATACGAGGAAGTTATCAAGAGTCTCCGACCCCTGACTCTGGATGCTCCTGTGAAGCGTGATGGCTCTGACGGTTGCAATAGTGCCATCCGTGCTTATGTTTGTTTTACTTCATTGTTTTCTTGATTAAACACACTAATAATTTTCTGCAATGCCAACTTTTCTCCAAGCTTAAGAGTCTCTGTATCATTTAGGGCCCAAGTTCCAGATTTTCGTCCTCGAAGAGCCTTTAACAAATTGTGGCACAGAGAAGTCACCATGTGTTTGTGCTTCAGGTACAACTTAGTTCTGAAACACAGCATTGTCAAGTGTCAAGGGAAGGAAAATGCTTTGATTTTCCAGGTCCGAATCACAGTAATCACTGAAGAGGATGGAGGGGAGCCAGGTCATGTTCTGCTTTGCCTTTCTGACTGGGAAGAGTCTCATGAGGCAGGAATGGGACTTTTTGGGGGAAATTGCTGCTGCTGCCGCCTTGCCCAGCTGTGCCGTGCCAGCGGTGACCCCTGGGGCTGGAGCGCTGCCCCTGCACAGATCCTCACTGCAGCTCCAACCGCAGGCTCTGGCCAATGGCAGCACTCCCTGAAGGACGAGTAATAAGTGGAGAATTACTAATGATGTCCAAAGGTGCATCTAGATCAGAAGGTCTTTTTGGACCTCCTTCGTTCCTTCCCTGTGGATGCCTCTGGGCTTACACCTATTTATTGATACATAATCCTTGCCCTCTGCCTGTTACGTGCTGGTCTTGTCCCATTGAGCTCAATTTGTTCAGGGAGAGTGCATTTGGTGTAACTCAAATGCAGGACCAGAAGGAAGGGAAATAGCTGGAACAAAAAGTTACTGGAGCATGTAATGTGCTCCAGCAGCCGGCTCCATTTTCATCTTCTAAAAGCGACCTTCTCCCCACGCACGTTCTCCTGGGGTCTCAGTGAAGTAACACACGCCGTCTGAATTCCAGATTCCGGGACTGAGCTGTGGTTTTGTCAGGGAAGGGGGTGTTATTTGTACTCCAGATCCCAGCTTAATCCATGAGCGCAGCTGAAAAGCAGCCCTGGGTGCTGTGCTGGTAACAAAACCAGCGGCTGCTTCTGGGCACTGGGGATCTTCAGAGAAGCCAAAACTCATCTCGGCAGGTGCTCTGGACAGGGTGATGTGGGGGGGTGTTACCCATGGCTGTGAGTCCTGGAGGCGCTCAAGTGTGTGGAGAGGGGAATGGTGTAAGAAACGGTTGTAGCCAGGCTGGAGCAGCAAGCTGAGGAGGTGAAGCTCGACTCCTGGCTATTCCGCCTGCGTTCGGAGGCAGTTTTGGGAGAGCTGTGTCCCTGGTCAGCTGTGGTGTCGCTGCCCTGAGCTGGCAGGATCAGGAAGGAGCTGTGGACGTGCCGGTACGTCGGCTTTGCTCGGGGGGTCTGTGAGCCGGTGAACTGCTGGAGCTGCTGATCCTTTCTGTGGGCGGCGGGCACGTTCCAACCTCCCAGCAGGGCTGCATCCTCCTCCTGCTCTGCAGCTCTCATCGGCCTCAAAAAAGCTTTCCATGTCACTTGAAGAGCACCAGCTACTGTATGATGCACTTCAAATACAAAAACTTCTGACTAAATGCCAGTTTAGCTTCAGGCTCCTACACCATTTGCACCTGATTTATCTGGAGGGGAGCTGGTACAGAAAATCAGCTGATGTTTCTGTTATTTCTGCGTCTAGACTCTGTACGGGGCTTCACTTGGTAGTAAGCTGTGCGGAACACTTCTGCTGGAGGTATTGCGCTCGCTGAGATAGGAACGGAGAGCTGGAACTGCTGTCAACATTTGATGTTGTTGCCTCCTGCAGTAATTGCCTTGGTAAAGCTTTGGAAACTCAAGTAACTCCAACTTTATCCAGATGTAGTTTTGTCCTTGGCTTGGAGTTTTTTAAATTGATCTATTTATGCAAGAGTTAATTCACTAGTGTGAAATCAATTTTGATATGAGTTTTAGGTAGGGAGTTGCTGTGTTGAAATGGATGGTAAATTGTGCCGACGGGCAGTGTCTGGCAGCAAGCTGCTTTTTTGCTTTACGGAACAAGGTGTTGTGCCCGAGAGCCGCTGCTGCTTTCCCGCTGCCTGCAAGAGCCAGAATGACTTGGACAAAGTCCCTGTGCTCCCAGCGCTGCGGGAGGGAACAGGGACCTCCGCAGCAGACGACTGTGCTGAAGAGGCTTCCGTGTCTCTGGAACAGTCGGTCTGGAGCTCCAGCGCAGGCGGCCGGCGCTGCCGCCAGCTCCTCGCCTGGCAGCCCACGAGGGAAGCGCTTTCCTTGGGGTAAGCAACCTGAACTGGAGCGGTTGCTCTAAAAAGCAGAGATTACTGATTCAGTTCAGAAAACTCTACATGTGGGACTGAGAAACACTGAGAAACTGGAGCTTTTCCCACATTGCAACTTTTATTTCATATAAATAATCCCTCTACATCAGATTTTTCAACTTTTCAGCCTTTGCTCTCACTGTAAAGAAGAAACAGCTAGCCACAGTTTTCTGAAAAACTGCAATCCAGGCACCAACCCAAACGCATTCGAGCAAAGTGTTAATGAGCAGCAAAAAGTTATGCTTAGAACAGGCACTATCAGTGTAGTCCCTTCCCTGGAGCTTGCTACAGACTCAGGCCTTCCTAGGCATCGCTAAGTGCAAAGTTACTTGGATTTGCAGGAGAAAACGGTGGGAATGGGGGAAAAGTGATGGTTCTCCTTTCCAGAACGAGTCCAGGGTGGTAAGATACAGTGACAACGGCAGGGGTTTTAATTGTTTATCTCCATGAATAAGTGCTGGAGCAGGGCAATGTAAAAGCTGCCGTGTGCCTGGCTGTGTGCCCGATGGCTGCCGGCGGGCAACGAGTTCCCCATGTGAGACTGCACCGTGCACGCACCACGGGCGACGCGGCGCTGCTGTGCGGGAACGGCTCGGGCTGGCTGCGCCGACACGGAGCTCACACACCTGACACAATAATAAATTAAAGAATGAAACAATTGTAAGGAGGTTTTTGAGCCAGTCAGATAATCAGCTTTTAGCAGTGATGGAGAATCTCCAGAACCTGGAGCAGTTTTATCATCTGGCTTTCATCTATCTGTTCTTTCAGCTGTTGGGTAAGTCCAAGTAAACCCAGTCTGGTTTTCGCTGGGGTGACGATGTTTCTACTGAGAACACAGGAAAGCTGCACACTCTGTTTCCTGATAATGCCTGGTCTGAGGCCAAGAAATTCTCCTGAGCTTGGGATGTAGAGGAAATTCCCAGGTAGCCCATGAGATAGGTGCTTTTGGATCTAAGTTACGTGGAAAACCAAAATGTTCATCTGTGCAAATATTAGTTTATTAGAACAGAGTACAGTATTTCAGTCCACACATGCCAACCGTCTCACCAAGGCCGTCTGCCATTTGGTGAGCAAATGCATCCCGCAATGAAATCCAGCAAGTCTCCATGCATACGTGTCTGCATGTACGTTTGCTCCTGCATTAAGTTGTAGAGCAACGCTTCAAAATGAGCCTGATACCCTCTCTGCTCTGTCATTCACAAGTCGGAAATTCTGTTGTGTTACTCCTTGTCCCTGCCTTCTCCTTACTCAGTAGCCCTGTTTCTGGTAGGTCCTAGTCTGCTGTGAGTCTCTTAGCTGCTGGAAATCCAAGCAGCTGCGATTCTTGCACATTTATGCTTGTAAGTGCTTATCCGGGTTCTTGATTTGGAAGGTTTCTTTTAAGGCCAAGTCAAAATGTCTGTATGGCAGCTTCCAGGGGAACTGCTGCCCTCTTATTCAAGCACAAGGCTACGAAAGGCACAACCAGGAAGGTGAAAGCATTTGATAGGAAGCCTTAGGCCCTCAGCTCCCACTGGGCCTGGGTCCTGCTGCCAGCTCCTTTGGGCAGGGCAGTGGAGAAGGAAGATTATTGCGTTTGTGCTGTCCTCCCCCTTGCCCGGCTTGGCACACAGAGCTCCAAGTGTCTCCAGCTACTGTAGCCTTCCTGGCTTTACAAAGTGGGCGAGTGTTTTGCTGAGGTGCGTGCGTACCTGATTACCCAGCAGCCATCTTGCTTAGAAAAAAGCCCCCCTCCCGATGTGCAGGTTCAGCTGTTTGTGCCCTACAGCCCTCACCGGAGGAGGAAAGCGAGCTGTGTGTGGCGGAGATGCCGGGCGGGGTGCGAGCACCTGCCCCCGCAGCGCAGCTCAAGAACGCTCCGGCCCCCCGCAGCCCGCGCAGCTGCCGGCCGCCTCTGCCAGCACCTCAACCCCGACAAACCCCGCGCACAAGAGCCGCTCTGAACACTACTTATTCACCCTCCTACCCAACTACAACGTAACGCCTCTCACCCTGTCTCCTAAAGCTCTGTCGGTAGCGAGGGACAGCTCGCACGGCCACTGCCGCCCTCCGGCACAGCCGCTTCCCTGCCGGCCTCTGGGGGCTGCCCAGAAACCTAAACCTTAACTTTAAACGTAATTAGTTATTAAATAAAATAAAGTGCATCCAGTAGACATTTCGTTGGCTTGCCACACAGCTTCAATATAGGCAAAATAAATACAAAAGAAAAGTGGGAGTATGTTCTTTGTAGGTTGGGAGTGTGTGTAGCCTTCCCTGTCCTTTGGCACACGGAGAGGAAAGGGCGATGCCAAAACCGAGCAGGGGTGATGGTGACGGGGGACCCCACGTGTTGTGAGTGGGCGCTGAAGGGCACAGGGCGGATGCTGAAAGCTGATTTCATAGAAGGTCAAAGAGCGAGGCCAAGCTCACGCTCCTCTTCTCATCCACCGCCTTCAGCACCGTGTCCTGTGAAACAAGAGCAGAGACAGCAGCGGGGTCGTCAGTCCGCAGGGAACTGCTGAGCGGTGAATTAAAAGCGCTGGCCGAGTTTCAACCTGACGTTCCTGCGCGGCGGGGGCTGCTGGGGGCCCAGCACCCACCTGCCAGGTCCTGCGGGAGCAACGGGGGCTCCGCAGCCCAGGGCTGAGCTGGGGGCGCCAGGCTGGACGAAACACGCTCCCAGTCCCCCCCGCGTTAGATACAACTATCGTCCTTTTGCCTCAAGACCAGCAATCCCTACAGGGCTTCGTGTGTGCTGGGGCAGCACCTGGAGCAGCAAGAGGGGCTGATGTAGGGCAGGGCTTTGCGGCCTCTCTTCTGAAACTTGTGCTGGGGCTGCAGCGCTTGTGGATCAGTCTGAAAACACTAACCCGAGCCTGGAGCCTTCTGTCCTGCCGCTGCCTTCACACCCAGCTACCTTGATCTGAATTGTGAAAGGCAGACTTTGTGGCTGGGTTGTTGTTGTTTGGTTGTTGTTGTTTGGTTGGGTTTTTTTATCCTGCAGCTGCCAGATGCTCGGGAGCTGCTGAGAATTGCTGAGCTGGCATTTTCCTGCATCCATGTTCAAATCCCCAGATCTGCCTTCGGCTGATGCAGATTTCAGCACCCAAAGCTCACAAGGAAGGGCAGAGGGGCCACGTTAAAAGAAAAACAGATGAAACACCATGAAGGTAGGCGAGGCGATGGTAAGCTTGGCTTGCATAGAAAGGAAACCTCTGAAGGAATCTTTTAAGGACACGTACACAGATATCTACTGAGGAACTTTACTGAAGGCATAGCCACAGCACTGAAATAATTGACGCTATGTGCAGCTGAGACTGCAGGACTGTTGCTGGGGACGTTTTCCGCGTCCTGTCTGTCTCCCGCTGCCAGGTGCTGGGCCGCAGCGCACGGTTCTGGATGGACGCTCCTGCCAAGGGCCGGGAAGCAGAACTTCAGAATTGTGCCTGGTGGTCCAAACACTTTTAAAAATGTGTTGTACAAGTCTGAACTGACTGCAGAGCCAGCTCTGCTTATCGTTCATCTATCTTATTACTAATGGTTTCCAGTCTCTTTGACAGCCCTGTGCTACTAGTGCTGGTAGACAATTCCCTTCCCTATTTTTACACTATTATCCGTTCCATACAGACACCTTCCTGCGCGTAAGTGATGTAACTCTGCTGGCTCCCTCCTGGGGCAGCTCCACACTTCCCAATTTTGTTCTTAGTGGGCACTCAGTCCCATGAAATACCACAAGGCAAACTCAGCCATGACGTGTAAGACACATCATACCAGATTTTCTCACTTAGCTTTTTAAAAACGGATATATATCTATATATCTATATATCTATATATCTATATATCTATATATCTATATATCTATATATCTATCTGCTGTTCCAACATACACTGTTAGGCCAGAAAAAATCAGTAAGATCATGAGTCATCTTCTACCTAGAACACGCCATTGGACATCCCTAATTTAATTCCCATTTGAATTAGAACTGATTTCTTTAAGGGAAAAAAAAAAAATCTAATCCTGTCTAGATTTGCCAATGGTAGAAAAATCATCCCTGCAACTCTTGCTGAGGTTAAATATGTAAAGAGAGTCTCTATGGATTCCTGTTGGAGTGGTTTACGATACTGTCACTCTCTAGGGTCCGTTCTCAAGGGCAGGGCAAGAGGAGGATGTCCCTGTGCCCCCTGCGTGGCAGGTGACACCGTGGTACGTTCGACTCCCTTGCCCGTGGGGTTGGCCCCGAGAGGCTCCCGGCAGGTGCTGAGGGGTGGGCACACGCTGCCAGCGGGGGGACAGCAACCACCGCAGGGGACAAGAGCAGCTTTCAACATTTCAAATGGTGACAGCTTGGCTGTCACAGCCCTGCATTATGTCCAGACTTGTTAAGCTGAACTAAGTAGCCATAAGGAAACAAAGGTGCTCCAGTGACTAGCTGTGGTCAAAGTGGCAACTGCTTCTAATAGTTCCTTGTCTGCTCAAGTCACCCCAACAAACTAAAGAAGACAGAAACTGTCGCAAAGTGCCAAAGAGATTTAGGAGCCAAGAGCCCACGTTTCCACATGGGCTGTGTACGCTCATTTTTGGGGTGTCAGTGAAAGCATCTGCTTTGCAGCAGCCCCCAACTTTGACAGGGCCATACACAACTTTGTCATCAAGCTGGCGCTGGCGCTGCCACAAGCCCCACGTTAGGCAGTCCCTGCCACAGCACGCTGGCGGGCCAGCCTGGGGCTGACGGGCCAGCCTGGGGGCGACGGGCCAGCCTGGGGCTGACGGGCCAGCCTGGGGGCGACGGGCCAGCCTGTGGGCGACGGGCCAGCCTGGGGCTGATGGGCCAGCCTGGGGCTGACGGGCCAGCCTGGGGCTGACGGGCCAGCCTGGGGGCGACGGGCCAGCCTGGGGGCGACGGGCCAGCCTGGGGCTGACGGGCCAGCCTGGGGGGGACGGGCCAGCCTGGGGCTGACGGGCCAGCCTGGGGGTGACGGGCCAGCCTGGGGCTGACGGGCCAGCCTGGGGGCGACGGGCCCTGCCCCAACACGGCACGCTTCCAAGTCCTCTGGCCACCTCGCCCTCATCTTCCTCTATTTATTCAGGGGCTTCTTCAATACATTGACTCTTGCACCAGAGTTTTCTGGCTTGAATGTTTCTTCTCCCTCAGTGCTGTTTGCTACCCCGCTGTATTTACAGAGATCACAACTCCAGCACTTTCTGCCTTCATCTCGCTAGACTAAACAACCATCCCCTGAACACCCCTGGAGTCCTTCCCTGGGTTTCTTCAGCTTGAGTACATTTCTCTCGAACCACATAATCCCTGTGTTTTCCCGTGTTGTGCCCTGGGGGAGGTTTCCGTCACTCCAGAGCGTGAACATCACCGCATCAGTCCCTGTATTCAGCCATAGCGCTCCCAATGCTGCACGAGGACACGAAGCTCTCCGCTCACGGTGGTACGTGGTGCTCTGGGGGTCTGAAACGCCCGTTGTGTGACGGTGGGTCCGGGAGGTGATGTGGGCGGCAGGAAGGACCAGCGAGGCCCACTGTTCAAGTCAAGCCCTCGGGACCTCACTCTGCCGATCCTGAGCCAACTTCTAGACATAACAGCAGATGGGACGTTGTCATCTCTTGAACCTTGAGGGAGCTGGTGGGTTCTGTGGCAGCTCCGTCACTGCACTGGGAAGCGTTGGTTTCTGCTTGTCCTGCTTCCCGCACCAACCTTTAGTGCCGGTTTGCATCAGAAAGCCGACCCCGCCGACCTCTGCCGCGCACAGGCCTGCCGGCCCCGCCGGCCCCGCGCCCGCTGACGTCAGCCCGACCCGCCGGGTCAGATCCCTGGAGCTGCTCTGGAAATCTACCCCCAGCTGCATTTTCTCTAAAGACGTTACGATTAATTTTCTCAAGAGAATTCAGGGAAAAGCTTCTGTGGTTTTTGTGTATCGTTTACTTCTCTGTGACTTGTTGGACATTCTCCAGGGATTCCAGCCCTGCACTTCGGGTAAATATTTATTCCTTGTTATTCGAAGCGAAGGATAAAAGCCCCACCACACTCTGCACAGCATCTCCAACCCGTTTGAAGGTGATGGAGATTTTTAGTGCCATAAATAGACATGAGCAGTGGAAGCTGTGAAAGCCACACGGTGGCTGCTCGCTGCAAGGAGCTGCTGTTGTGCAGGGATGGACGAGCAGCATCGCGGCGGGGAGGCAGATCCGCCCGTTACCGGGGGGACAGGCCCCGCGCCCAGGAGCAGGGCCGGTGCAGAGCACAGCGTCACCGCCCATTGCTGACAGCTTACCTGCCCTGCTCTGGGCTGCCTGAGCTCCACGGACAGAGGGCACGGCCCTGGCGCCAGGTGAAGTGATCTGTTATAGGATTTTCCACTTCATTTACATTCCTTTTGGAGTCGATAGGTTGTATTTTGCAAAATCATAGCATCTGTTTCAAAGCTGATTTTCCAAAAATTGCACCGTATCAAAACTGAATCACCAGTATTTAAAAACATAACATCAAAATTTTCTGTTTTGAAAAGGTTTAACGACGGCTCCAGTCTGCATTTTATAAAACATGAGGTGTTGAAGCAGACCCATTTCTGGTACATGCAAGGCAGTTGTCAAATCTGTATTTTTGCACAGGGAAAAAAATGATTTCCTTTGGAAGTTCCGTGCTACCCTGGCAGGGAATTCCCAGCCAGTCTTGGTAGCCCATGGCAGCGCGTCCCTCCAGATGCTTCTTGATGCTGCTCATATCTCACGTGGGTTCCAGTTACAATAATCATCTTCCTTTATTGCTACGAGCTCTCTGTCCTCCAACACAGTAGCCATTCAAACTCTGTATAATTTAGATTCTCGGCACAGACTTGGCTCATGTTTTCTACCAGGCACTCCAGGTCATTCCCTGGCCACTTGTTCCATGGACACAGAGCAGCGCAAAGCTTTCCAGCTGGTCTGGATTTACCAAGCCAGAGCTGCTTGGTACCTCCTGTAGGCTCGCCTAACAACAACCCGTTTACCTTGCCGCATAAATCCTCATCCACAGAGAACTTGCGTTACTGTTGTTCGCGCACCGCAGGGTGAGAAACGCCCCCTCCCTCCCTCCCTCCCTCCCTCCCCTGCTGCAGCGCAGCATTTGTCATTGTGCGGCCCTCCGCCAGCCCCGCAGTCAGAACAGGCGCCTGCAGCTCCCTGCCAGCACCAACTGTGCCAAACCACATGCGAGCTCCCAGCCCACAGCCTCCCAAACTGGATTAGGGGCCGTTCACTCAGGACTGCCTGTTCCTTAAAGACTGGGCTCCAGCCATGAGAGGCAGAAAATAATTAAGGTGGTTTGGGCACCTGAATTCACGGTACTAGACACAAAAGGAATAAATAGCACTTTGAATTTTGCATTCTAACAAAGAGGCGCAGCTCTTTGTTTAATGCTTGATCTTATTGCTCTCCCAGCTCCCTGAGTGATGCTCTTTTCCTGGTTCTTGCTCAACCTAGCTCTGCCTCATAATGCTGCACTTTTGATTAGCCAGGCTGAAAAGGCACGATCATTAGCTTGTCTCCTGTGGTTACATGCACCAAGGGACTCCAGCAGTTGTCCTGATGTTTCCCTCCAGGACAGCGACACCTCTAAGTCCCTGTGTGGGCCACAGGCAGCGGCTTTGCTGGTTTCCTGCGGGTTGCGCTTCAGCCAGCCCTTACCCCGAAGCATCACTGGGAGTCAGCTGGCTCAATAAACCAAAAAAAACAAATAGGAAAATCCTGCCAAGGATTCAAACGCGCCTCAAATGGGGCAATTCTGAGGGATCTGGTTCCAAAGAATTGCTGTGAAATAACACTTCAGGGAGAATTATATGAAAATAGAGCTTTGCAGCTTTTTACACAGAGCGTGGTCTACAACTGCTCTGTGTGCAGAGCGCGAGGAGACAGAAGCCGAGGCAGAAGGGAAGCAAGTGTCGCCAGCCAGTGGTCATTTCTGACTGCCATCTGTGTCACTGTGCAGCCTGCCACGTTGATTTGGGGACTTCAAAGCAACAGCAGGAATAGACACGAGACCTTTTCACTCCAAACATGCTGACAACTTAACTGACTCGAGCCAAATGAGCTGTTGCCTTTTTGGTGGCTGTTGTTGTAATCGCTGCTGTTTGTCCTCCTGGGAGCCCTGCTGTCAGCCGCGCAGACGAACCGCTCTGCTGTGCTGAGCCAGGCCTACAGAAACCCAGCTCCTGCATTTTTTCTGCCTGCCAAGGGAAGTTCCTGACAAATTAGACACAGGGAGCAGACAGTTAAAGACAAGTCCCTCCGTCTGCCTCCTGGCTCTTCTCCCCACTACAAATAAATCACGGCAGAATCCACTCTGTCTGCAAACGATCGTGTTTGGGAAAGCCAGCCCTGACAACAGCCTGTCAGCGCTGCAAAGGGAGGGGCCAAATTGCTTTCTGGTGACTTGAGCAGATAGGAGGTGACAATGACGCCCCAGACCATCGTTGCAGCCCAGCAGCACTCGCGCTCAATCCTCAAGTGCTCTTGCAGGTGATGGAATGAAAAAAAAACCCACCAGGAGCACCCCATTGCTGGGACGGGGGACACAAAGTGCTGCTCTGGCTCAGCGCGGCGCCGCTGCGGGTGCCCTGCCAGCCGTCTCTGATGCCAAGCGCGTAGCTCAGGCACACCTGGAAACTCAGCTTAAACTGCTTGGGAAAGAGAGGCAAGTGAGGCAGGAACATGCTCTCTTGGAGGGGCATGATCAGGGAAAACGAGCATTGCAGATAGGAAGGAGATCGACTGGAAGGCAGGCGGGATGAAATGGCAGAGGGTAACTGGGACACCAGTTAAACACTCCTTTTCCCCCAGAATCACTACACTTGGTGTTTCCCAAACAATAAATACTTCCAGAGAGCAACACCGGCCTCAAGCTCTGGCTTAGCCAAACAGGTATGCCAGTGCTTAAGTGCAAACACCAGGTTAGATCGCCTTCTCCAAGACATAAAGCCACGTTTATAATTGAGCCTGCGGTAATGAATTCAGCGAGGAGTGATGAGCGAAGAGCCACGCTCAAGTGGACTCAGGGCCCGATTAGCAAACCATAGGAATCTCCATTGCTGAGATGAAAATGGGCTACTGTAATTTATTGTTTCCTCTTAGTCGGCGTCTAATTAAAGTTATCCTGAGTGAGAAAAGTAGTCATTAATTCCTTCATCCTCTGGGGGCATTTTTGGTAGACTGGAGAGGCACGGCCTGGACAGCAAACGCCTGCTCTGTGCATCCAAGCATCTCTTAACGTTTTCATAAATGCTGTTGGAATTAATTTCCTTCACTTGAAGGAATTTTAGTTCAAGCACGGAACCAGCTCCTGCTGCTTCTTGGTGTTTTGTCTTTTTTTAAATAGCTGTAACACTTGTGCTTCTCCAAGCCTTTTGTATAGTATTAGATTATAGTGAAAGTCTTTTGTTAGCAGCTTAACCACATCATCCCTAAGCTCATTTATGCCTCTGGGATGAATACTGAGCAATACCCAGTGACAAGCTGCTGGGTCGGGGCCTGAAGAAAACGCTGCTGAAACCGGGGAAAGGTGCTTGGGGGGGGGTGGTGATCTGTCTGCCTGGCTTTGACAGCTAATTGCCTTTGAGCAGCTAATTGCCTCAAGTGCCCACTCACGGAATATCACTGCTGCCTCTCTACTTAAAGGCTAGAACCAGGAGAATCCTGAGAGTGATTCAGGCCACACACAACCTGGATTGTGTTCTGGAAGCGCTCATCCCTCCTTCAAAGAGAAAGGAGGCCCAGATCTTCAGCTGGGTGCCTCTGTGCTCAGCCCGAGTTAGGTGGAGTGAACTACAACCTGACTGCCGAACCTGGTGGCAGGATCACGTCCCGACTTTCCCGTCTATCTGTGTGTGTGACACCCTGACCTGTGTCTGAGACACCCTGACCTGTGTCTGACAGTGCCTGGAAAAAACATCTCTTGCAAACGTAACTGCCCAAGAGCCCCTACACGCCCTCCTTGCTCCTTCCTCCTAGTTTCTACCTTATTTTTCTGCCTGTCATACTTTGTTCTCTTTCCTGGCCTTTCTCGTTCTGCATTTGCCTTTCTCAAAGAAACTTCTTTGCTTGAGTGAAACCTGGAGCATTGCTACCTAACCAGATCTGTTCTTCCTCCTTTCTGTCTGGTGAACAGGCCTTTTCAACAGCAACCGTCTTGCCCTTTGTATTTATGCACTGACTTCACATGAGTGTCACTACACGAACAATTCAAAATGCAGTCAGCCTTCTTCAAACTACCATCCACGAGCTGGGCCGCTACAGCTTTGCAAGTGTTTTGGGAAAGGGACTGTGCTGCCCTCAAGTTATTCTAGTTGTGGTCAGCCTGGAGAAGGAAATACATTAATCCCACTATCCTGAGGTTGTCCCTTCCAGGAACAGTTTCGGTCTGTGCCCTAACTAACGTGTGTCATTAACCAGACTCAGCACTCCAGTTTTCTGTCCAAATTTTCCTGACTTTCAGTTGTTTCTCCATCCACTCCAGGGCAGGTCTTTGTGATGCACAGATTTAAACTATCTGAGAGACCCACATCACTGTTCATGAACATTTCTGGATAGTTACCTGGTGTGATGCCATAATGGGCACAGAAGATGGGAGTTGTGGACCTGTACTAGAGCTGAGTGTATTAACAGGATAACAAACACAGCATGGGAGTGGGATCAGGAACTCACCTTCTGTCTCAGGCAAGCCGGTGCAATCTTCGCTAGTTGAGAGCAACCCCACTGTCCTTGTCCTTGCAATCCTCAGGCTGCTCCCCTTCCCTGGGCTGTGACTTTGCCATGTCCTGCTCAGACACACCAGTGTCGTCAGAGCTGGCTTTGCCTGGGGGCAAAGGCTCTCCGCTGTGTTCAGTGCCCCCAGCATCTTCACCTCCTTGCAGTGCAAGTGTCTGCTCCTGAAGAGCAGCATCTTGGGTCACTTCCTCCCCTCTTTTTCTCAGCAGTTGTCCTTGATCTGCATCCAGTCCATCTCCTGCTGCTGTGTCCAGCTTTCCTCCGCAGCTGTTTGAAGAGTCCTCAGCAGACTCCTGTTCTGAAGCTGTGTTTTTCTCTAGGCCAGCTTCATCTAAATTCTCTTCCCCAGGCAATGAGAAGGTCTCCTCACCACCACGCCTGGTGGCTCGCACAGAAGCCGTGCTGTTAGCGCTCTCCTGCTCCTGGGACACGTCAGCAGTGCCAGGCTTCCCACTGGCTCCTTCCCCAACACCGTCCTTGCTGGGCTCAGGCCCTGGCTCCGAGTCACCTGTGCTGGCCACAGACACCTCCGTGCTGCAGCCCTTGGCTCCTCGCTGCTCCTCCTTCTGGCCATCGTGGGTAGACTGGACCTTTCCGCTCTGCAGCCTTTGTGATGAGGAGGCCCCATGATCTTGGAGGCCTGGCTGTTTCACCTTCTCCTCCAGCTCAGCTGTGCAGTTCTCTTCCATGCCCTCATCGCCTCTGCTCTTCCTCAGGCTCCTCTGAGAGAAGAAGGAAATATTTAGTTCAGCTCATTAAAATACCAGTATATGGTATTCCTTGTCTATCATGGCTCTCAAAACATGAGGAAAAATTTGCAGAGGCCATTAAAGGGCGTAAAAGGATGTTGGTGGAGCAAAAGTGTTCAGGGACCAGAATAAGTGGGCTGGTTGTGCTGACAGAGGGTCAATGCAACAAGCGAAGCTGCTCTCACATGCTGCCATCTGCAGAGTGCTAATGAGGGGTTCCCTTACCCCAGCTCTGCACTGGCTGAGAGCCTCCAACCTTCTGACAGTGCACGTTCAAAGAAAACTCAGCAGCCAGCCTTGAACT
Organism: Streptopelia decaocto; assembly: GCF_964273445.1. Lineage (NCBI taxonomy): Eukaryota > Metazoa > Chordata > Aves > Columbiformes > Columbidae > Streptopelia > Streptopelia decaocto. Next base: position 67,947,342 of record NC_138661.1, read on the forward strand.
CACGAGCTCACCTGGCTGTCAGGGTCATCCTTCAGAAAAGACATGTCCTCGCCTTCTTTTGCATCCCATCTGTCAAGGGAAGGGAGACAAAAAAATCAGCATTTAGGCCTTCAAGCTCTCCTATGGCAAAGGCACCGCCCCTGCCTGCCACCTGGGTGGGAATTTCCCCCAGGCCCACGCATTCCTTGTCCGAGCCCCTTGACGGGGCAACAAGAGAAAAAGGGGCAGGCAGAACCAGTCCAGTTCCTTCTGGCGCCTGTAAAGCACTCAGCCCGTCCAGAGACACTCATCTGAGACCACTACATCTTAATTAACTGGTGGTTGTAATTCTGAACGTAATGAAAACATAAAATCCAATTGCCAGAACAGACAGTTGTCGTTAGACTAATAAGATATACACTTTGCTCATGCTGATGTCTGCCACAGTCTTGTCCCGCTTGCCTGACAGTGCCCAAGGGTCCCAGATCTCCACAATGGCAGATGCGGACAGTGAAGGATAAAATTGCTTTGAAGTACCTTGGGAGACTGCTGACTGCAAGAACTGCCATCAGGATCAGCCTGAAGGTCCAGCCTGCCCAGGCTCTCCTCCCCTCCCAGCATCACCAGCAGATGCTTAGGGCAGAGTTTGGAAAGAGGGCAAGTGCATTTAACACCCCCCTGTACCCTACCCAGCTTCCAGAAACGTGCAGCTCCGGGATTTCCTGAGATGGTATCTCTGTGTTGAGTCATGCCCAGTAGACAGTCTCATCCAAGGATTTCTGTAAGTGCATTTCAACCCCATAATAAATTTGCAGCAGCTACAACATCCTGTGCCGAAGAGGGCAACAGCGTGGTTAAAGGCTGCACGATGAGCTGCTTTCTTTTGCTTGTTTGAATTTGCAAGGGTGAATATAAATCTGAATTTGCCCATGCAGTGCTACCGGGCAGGGAGTAGTAACCTTGACCTTCTTAGATGTGTGTCTAAGTTATACCACAAACATTTTATATATATATATATATGTATATACATGTATATTATATACATATTTCTCCCTACCCCATACTCTTAAAACACATGTGCAAACGTGTGTGAGATATAATTCTTCTCTAGACAGACTCTGCTGGGTTTACTGGCCTCTTCATTTGGCAAAATTGGGCCAAGACACAAAAACTGAAGATGCACACCGAGCTGACTGTAGAGTCAGGCATTCCCACAGGCAAATGTGTTACAGTGACCCCATGTGCCCTTGTGAAAATTGTGTAGGAATTACCATCACAGGCTCCACCGTACAATCACACTAAGCTGCTTCATGCTGTCTTTTTATCTAGCAAAGTCCTCAGGGCAGAAGCAAATTGCATTTGCAAGCACTTTCAAGGCTCTCTCAAAGCGTAGAGCCAGGTATGGGTAGAGAAAAGTCGGGCTGCAGAGCTGATCGGCCCCAGTGTTCGTGTGAGCGCGGCGCCCTCGGGAGCGGCTCCCCCTGCGCCCAGCAGCCACGCGGGTGGCACAGCCGGCGGTGCAGAGGGAGCCCAGCTGCCGGCAGGTGTCCCTGCCCGCGCCAGCACGGCCCAGCTCCTGCAGAGCAGCCCTGCACAGACACCCCGCAGGCCTCAGGACAGCCAGAACTGGCCAGACAGCAATGCTAAAACATTCAGCATCTCCACCCGACATGCTCCTCCTCCCCATCATTACTGCTCACACCAAGTGTATTATTCACCGCTAACATGCAAGGAGAACACTCAGCACATTCCCTAGCACATTAATGCTGTCCAGGACAGACACTCATATAGGAACTTGGCTCCAAATCCTTTCTAGGGTAAAGCACTGCTGGAAGCCACTACCAGATGCCCCAAATGGGTCTGATCAACTGCCCTTGAGTGGCCTGGACTTCAACAGGAGGGGAGTCTCTAAGTGATAAAGGCTGATCCAAGCAAAGGTAAGGAAGACTCAGCACCTCAAAGGCTCCCTGAGCTGAGGTTTGAAATGAGAGGAAAAGCTTCAGAAATGGCTCTTCCCAAAGAGAAGCAGTGGAACTAAGGATGCTCTTCCAGCCTCAGAGACAAGATGGCATGACCAGAGAGTCACAGGATCCCCTCTACATCAACAGAGGACCCAGAAGATGCAATGGAGAGATAAGGAAAATGAAGTCCCTGAGGTGAGCTGAATGGGCAGAAGGAGAGCTGTTCTGCAACGGTTCTGGCAGCATGGAGCAGCTGGGTGGTGCTGAGCTCTCATGGTGAGACAAGGTGGGCATGGCCGACAGCACAAGACGTGACCAGAATAAACCAGATGTACCAGCACATGGAGCCCCCAGGGAAAACCTCCTCAGCTCCTTCCCACCTTAGCAGGCCCTGAAGTGCAGGGAAACAAGACTCCCGCAGGAAGGAGAGAAAGGAAGCAAATGATCTTTGCAGCGGGTATAACTCACGTTCCCGCAAACACTGACAAAAACCAAAGCTGCTTGTTCTGTGCAATTTCTTCCAGCCCTTGGGAGCACTGAGCATCTCTCCCACAGGGAGACACAATCTGCTCTGCAGCAATAAACTGCCCCGTGAACCCTTGTCAAAGCAGAGGGGATGGCACTGGATGGCGATTTTAAAGACACAGATGGATCGAAGTCCAAAGGAAAAGTGTCTCAGGAAACAGTGTTCTGTGATTAGCCTGGAGGAGACCCAGACAACTGACAACAACTGATCCGGCTCAGTTCAGCAGGAAGTACAGACAGCAATGCTGCACCAGTGGCCTTCCCCCTGAACCCAGTTTACCCCCAAACTGGTGTGTGATTTCAGGCAAGCTGTGTTCTGCAAGAAGTACTGGCTTTTAGAAAGGATGACGCCCTGAAGTCAGGTCATTTGCGGCTATTAAAAATCTAACAATTAGTGTGAGGGTAGCAGAGTCTGCCCAACAGCCACCTGTGCCTTTTAGTATCAGGTGGATATATTTTTTCCTTCTGTTCCTCTCCAGTGCAGCTCTTGAAGCAATTCCTGTGTTTTTAGTTCTTCCCTGACCGCCTTGTAGTCCGTCCCTTTTTAAATGTCATTCTTATCTCCCTCTGGCCAGCTTCCTGTCCCTGCTTTAATTCTTCCCTCTCTGCCCCGTCACTTTTTACATTTTCTTGCTGCCTCTCTGGCCAGCTCCCCGTCCTTTTTATTATCACAAATAACGCAATTTCAGTGGCGAACCTCAGAGGCAGAACCACGCCAGGTGCTGTGGTCTGGGGGTCTGGGTTGGCCCTGATAGGTCGGAACTGTGGGTAAATCACTGCGTCTTTCAGAGTTTTGAGCAGCAGCTGTCTCAGGTATTCACAGACAGTAACACACAGCAACCCCCCGCGTGCCTGTCCTGGGGGAGCGAGCACGACACAGCTCTGCAGCTTTTATCAAGGATGGAGCTGAAGAATTGAAAGGGGTGGAATGTAACTTAGAAACAAAGCTAACTTGATTATTTGCATGCTGTTTAACCTGTCCTTCATCAATTTACCAGAATTAAATTTAATTTTTAAAGGTATGATTAACTAACAAGGCTTAGGAAGACAGAAGATAACCCAACTTTATGCTTTGAGTAGATTCCCAATCTGCAGCATAACTCGATGAGTTATGGCTGCTCAGGTGCATTTCCTCAAAGCACAGTCACTGGAAACAAAAGCACCGGTGCAACTTCTCGAGGCTTATCGCGGTAGCAGGCTCTGCGTACGAGACCCGCGCCTGCCCCGCCAGCGCAGGCTCCTGCCCAGCACGCTGCACCTCGGCCAGCTCACAGCAGCACCCCGGCCTCCCACTGGGGCTCTGGGTAACGCGGCGAGTACCCCCAGGAAGCACAAATCTGCTTGTGCAACTCTTCAACTGCACAGCCAGAGCCGACCAGGGCGGTTGAAGAACACAAACTTTACATGCTGCTGAATGGTTTTGTGCCTGGACAAATGGAGAAGCTTGGGTATGTGATCAACTCTTCATCCTTCTGTTGCCCGCTAAAGGGTATGGCAGTGCCGCAAAGACAGTCACTGTTATTAAACCGTCAGTGTGGCTCCAGGAAACTGGAGACTGCACCAGATTTAATTACGGAGAGCAGCAGGGGAGGGGGGCCCCTGGGAGGATGTGGGCGAACCTGTAAACTGCACTCCGTTGTGCTGATATTCTGAAATGACTTTGTGCAAGTTACTATATTGCTGCATGCTGCCCACAGCTGGCAGAGCAGGCCGCTTCCCTCCTCTCCAGGGCGGGGATCTTTCAGAAGAAGTGTTTAAGACAAGACATTTGTACCACAGTATCAATCCTAATGACTATTGGTTCAGTTGGGAACTATCTTTGGAGGCTGCTCCTCCGTATCAGCAGGGCCTGGCAGTCAGATAAGACGTGTTCAAGCACCAGCTGGGGCACGTGCCAGCACCACCCAACCGTGGTCACAGAGTAACCCTGAACCCCTGGGCTGTTCCGCAGCGTTGACGCAGCAGGTCCGTACAGCAATGGTGCACCCCACGAGTACCACTGACCCCACGGTGCCAGCCAATGGCAACTCATCTGAAGAGACACCACTAGGGAATAAAATCTCTTTTTGTCTGTCCCTCTTCACAATCAGGCAGGGAATGAGCCCTGGACACGCACATCACAAGCGAGAGTTTGTGGCACAGCTGCCAGCCTCCTCACCTCCTGGCTCTGCCCGTCAGTCTGTCCTTCCCTTTGGCTCGGCTGCTCGTGGCCGGCACTGCTTTGGGCCCGGGATCGCTCACATTCACTCCGTGCTGTCCTCCACCTGCAACACAGGTTGGAAAGGCTGTGCAAGAGCAGGCAGAACCAGCTGCTGGGCCACTGAAGGGGCCAACCCCCTTGTGTCCCTGGGAAGCACCCCTGGAGGGGGAAGCCTCTGAAGCTGGGTGCATACTGTATGGATATTTCCTAAAGTCATCAATACAAACTGATAACCTAGGGGTATTTCTTCTGCAGTTTTCATTCCAGATTCCAGTTATAACATTAATCTTATTCCTTGGATACAGCCTCCCTTGTGCTGTTCCTGGAAGAATTGTTCTTGCTCTCCCTTGCCGCACAGCGCAGACTGTACACACAGCTATGGGAGCAGCCACGCGGTACGTCCCGAGAGGTGCTCCAAACCCGCGGGCGCGCCTGGCGAGAGCTCTCTCCATGAGGGCACAGCAGAGGCGCTGACATTTACTGGGGTGACACAGCCGAGCGCTGGCGTTTACTCACCTCTCCCGTTCGGAGGAAAGGACTTGTGGTGGAATTTCCTTGCGTTTCTTCCCCCTGAGAGGACAAAGCAAAGCATGCACGGAAGTGAGTGAGGTTCTGTGATGGGCACACAGCAGAAAGCCTGACGTTCAAACAGGGTGTCACAAGGGAAAGCTTTGTTCTGCCAGTCCATCTCCTGAGAAACAGGAGCCGCGATGGACATACGCCCAGGAAAGAAGCCAGCGTGTGCCACGGGGATCAGAGATGATGTGCTCTGGAATAGGATTGCCTCTCAACCCAGCGTGTGGGGAAGGAGGCAGCACTGAGCCTCCGTACTGTGTCATACAAGGTCACAGAAGCCACTGCTCTCCCTGGGAAGATAAAAAGCGCTAGCACCCAGCCACTCAAATCCCATCCCCTGAGCACTCTGCAAAGCAGAGAGGGCTGAGACCCCAACACCGCGCTCAGAGGCGTTTGCCCAGGAAAGCAGTCTCACAGCTGACAGCCACGGCAGCTGCTGTGGCACTGGGATTCGCACGATCGGCATTCACCAGCATCAGGACAGAGTCTAGGTGTCCCTTGCCAACCTTTCTTATTGCTGGGATTATCCAAGGCTGGCTCCCCATCCTTAACAAAGTCCTCTTCAAACCTGCAGGTTAAAAACAGGCATTGTCAGAGCTGACCGCTCCCCTCCGGTGTGCGAAAGCGTGGGCAGGAGCGCTCGCGGTGACGCAGGCTCCAGCCTTCCGCCCCGCTGCACCTGCCCAGGGGCAAATCTGCGCAGGTTTATCAGCAAGAGCTGAAACTACCCTCACTAACCAGGGAAAATGAGGCTGTGAGGCAATTCTACCCCAAAGGAGAACCTCTAAAACCTTTACAGCAGTACCTATATATATATGCATATAGTTAATTCTATGAACATCCATGAAGCCTAGAGATGCCTGTAGTGTAACTGTACAAGGCTCAAATGCAGTTTCCCAAGCTTCTAAACACAATCTGAAGTTACTTCAGACCTGTCATCTCAGATGAGACCTCTGGATCAGACCTGTTTGGTTAGTTTCAATCCTGCTTATTTCGTATTATGGCTTTTCTCAATAATTGATACACAGGAGACCAGGAGGGCTCAGAGCTGCCTTGCCAGCAACACCCAGCACCCACTTAAGTCAATTCACTTCTAATTATTGGGTGACTGAAAATCCATGTATTAGGTAGCACCCCTCAGGAGGGGAAAGAGACAGCGATGGGGATTTGGTCAGGGAGTGGCACATGACAGCACAGGATTTGATGAGCAATAAATATCTGCACGAGATCTCATTGCTGCTTTCAGATGGCCTGCTGCAGACAAACCACCCCGGGGCGGTGGAGGACCTACATGTGCTCCGACTTCTCCACATCCCAAGCGCGTCGCCACTCGCCCTTCGCGTTCTTGTGACGTGCCAGTCGTTCCAGGTCAATCTGATCTCGCTCCCTCTTCCAGCGGATGTACTCCGAGCGCTCCCGGCCCGTCATGGGGAAACTCAGGTCTCCAGGGCTCTTCTGGACTGACTTCCCACCATCCTAGTGGAGGTAAAATTGCTTCTTGTTAATAAAAATGTCTGAAACAGCTGCACTCTGTGTACTTTGTACTGTCACCACCAGAAATGCTCAGTAATATTTGAAAACAGCTTGGAGCAAGGTTCACTTCTCTCTCTAAAGCGATGTGCACCCAGAAGGGCTCTGCTTTACCCATAGTCTAAATATACTGGTCCCAGGGTTGGGTGACTTTACAGAGAGGGAAGCTGAGGCAGGAAGAAGGTACTTGGCTAACATGGAGCCACATGGTAAAGCCATAGCCAAATCAGAACAAGCAACCATTCCCTCCCAGGGACATTCTACAATGCTAATGACTATTTGTGGCAACATATTTCTGAAAAGCTGTTCCACTATATGAATAGCGATACATTTTTAAGGATTAAAATTGTTATTACCTAAACCCCTGGATTTTGCCATCTGGATACACTCTTGCCTTGAGGAGATGGGGCTTCAGTGCTGTTCCCCTAACCTGAACCACAAGGTTTCTTTGGTTCTTGTAGTGGTCTCCAAGCTCCTGATCTGTGAAGGAGCTGCCATAAGATGTACTTTTCCATTCTACTCAGTAGCTGATTACATGCTTTTAAAGCATGCACCTGTAATTCTGTGTGCAAATGGCCACAGAATTGATTCACGCCATTTGTACTGGCAGCCACTGTAACTGCAGGCATAAATTAGACAGCGGCTTTCACCTGTTGTGTCCGCAGGTGAGCGGTCACCTGAAGGTTTTAAAACCAAATGTTCTCAATTTTTCAGGAAGAGGCACTTTGCTCAGGTTTATTTATGACATAGAGCTAGTTCCTGGAGTGCTTGCAATGTCTCCCAACAGAACGTCACAGGTTGAACTCTCACAGAAGATGCATTCGGCTAATGAATCCTCCTACCTGAAGACTTTGAGACATTTAATCCTAAGTTATGCCTGTGAAATCCTTCACACTGAGAAGGTGAGGAAGGAAGGCAGCCTGCTGTGAGCATCAGGCATCCAGGGGAGCCCACGGCCAACCCTCCGCCCAGGGCACACGGTGCTGTGAGCGCCAAGAGCAGCATCCTTGGAGCGAAGGGGCTCTTCACCCTCATTGCCTTCAGCCTCTTGGTTTATCACCCCTCCTCACAACAGACAAGTCAAGGGCTGCCACTGTTCAAAAAAGCTCAATAAAAAGTTGGCTCAAAGCTGCTGGAGCATATGAAGAAGGAGAGGTGGGTAACCCACCTATCAGGTTAACTGACCTGGTGGAAACAAGAGCCAACTGGCCATGATGTGTTGTCAAGCATAGCAAATATCAGCCCTGGGGTACTAATTACCAGTGGCTAATTCATCACTTCATACATGTGCCCTGCCATGCCAGCCACCCTCACCCCATGCTCAAACAGGAACGAACTCCTCAGCCCTGCACTGCTGATAAAAGCAGAGCAGCAGGGAAGGAGCCACTGAAAACCCTGTTACCAAGGAGACCCACTCACGTGGGCCAGAGATGGGGTGGCAGCAATTGCTCCTCCAGTCATCGCTGGGGGACCCGAGACTGGATCCCAAAGACAGGAGAGCCGAGGTCTGCCAGTCCTGAGCCACCCACCGAGGAGAAGCACACGAGAGCGGAGCAGCACGGGGCGGGTGAGAGCAGGGAGAAGGGAAATGCCCTGCACAGTTACCTTGACCATGAACAAAGGGGAAGCCAAAAGCGAGGGAAAGACTAAGGCTGGTGCTTGTGCGCTCTCATGGGTGGATGCAGAGGCAGCTGTGGGACCTGCAGAGCTGGTCCCTGGCCAGGGGCTCACCTTGGGTGCAGTGCGGCTGCGGTGAGCTGGGCCACAAGGCTGTCGCGCTCCCCTTTTCTGCTCTGGGGAACTCAGCCAGAATTAATGTTTAAGAGCCCATCTGTGTCCTCATAATGAATCACACTGAGGTGGGGCTATTCAATCTGTGCTCCATTAATTAAGAGCATCTGCAGGCTCAGGGGAGCCAGCACGTCCTCCAGGTTTTGCATTAAACAGTCAGTGGGAAGGCCAGTGCTTTAATTTACCTCCATCCTATTCAGCTTCTGCTGAGGAGCTGTAGGTAATACAGCCTGAGCCTTTCAATCCACAAGCAAATGTTTCTGGGAGAGAAACCAGCTAGGGCTGTGCTGCCACAGGGGTGAGCGCGTTCCCCTTTGTAACATCCCTGCCGCGGTGCTAGGGACTTACACAGCCACAACGAGGTGGGACGGGCAAGTCCCCTGTCACCTCTTTCCAGCTGCTCAGCAAAGTTTTGGATGACAAAAGGGATGAGCAGTGGGGATCACGTCCGAGCATGCTGCTGCTTCCTTTAGGACTTAGGCAACTCTTACAGACAGGGAGGCACATCCTACTGGTTTCCTCTTCCAAGACAAGGGTTCCCCCAAAGGGACGCGGAGCCCCGCTCACCTTGCGGCTGTGCTCGCTTTCTGGGCCTCTGTCGCTGTCTGATCTCCTCTTCTCTGCTGTTCTCCTCTCCTCTGCCTGCAAAGGCACAGACACAGGAATTAAGTCAAGGATTAAGCAAGGACTCCTGGCAGGGGAGTCAGTGCCTGACCTTGTGCCCACCCAGACATGTAAGAACTGTTTAGGAAAGGTCAGCAAAACAGGAGAGATGGTTTCTGGGGTCCTGAATCAAACTGATGTAGAAAAAAAGAAGTCAGAAAATAAGAGATGTATTAGAAAAGCAAGAAAAAGGAACTCATTCCGACAGGTCCCTCTCCTCCCAAGGCAGAGGCACACAAGGGCCCTGTACGGTCCCTTTGCTTTCCAAGACAGACCAAGTTTCAGGTACTTTTTCAGGTTTGGGCCAAAGACCCCCCCTCGCACCCAGAGGAGCCAACGTTTCCCAAATTCCCCTCCCTGCTGAACCGCTACAGGGCCAGGGAGCATGTGGGGCTGAGATTATCGTGCTACCATTCTGCATTGCCAAGCAAAACTGAAACACAAAGAAGAAAATCGCAGCACAAACTGCCAGGTCAGGCGTTCGAGAAATTGTCAGTGCTGTCAGGTCCAGCGCAGGCTGGAAACAGGACTTTTATTCCAGTGATTCGCCTGCCCCAGGGGCTGGGTGCTGGGATCCCGGCCCCTGCTGGCCCTGCGCAGCGTCCCAGCGCAGCTCAGCCCCGCTGCAGCCCGCTCCCGCGTCCCTAACGAATCTCTGCCGCCTCAAACTGAGCCTCGCGTTTATACAGAGATTAAAGCAGCAGAAACCTGGAAACTCTGCCTATTTGAGGAGGCTGGCTGGGGAGCAAGGGGCAGATGGATGTTTAGCCTTTAAAGCAGCTGTAAAAGAAACTCATCATTTTAGAAAGAGTACAAAGGAGCCAGCTGCTGCAGAAGAGCTGGAGTCCCTCCATCCCTGGGGAAAGAAAACCTTGTGTGGGAGGAGAGACAGGAGAGGAGGAGCACTGATTGCCTCGGGAATGCCAAAGACAGCTCACAACTGACGGGGAAACTGAGGCAGGGAGCTGCATGGGTGTGCTTATTATTTTATCTGAGTCTGCGTATTTCTCATGTAAAGAATGACACAGTTTGGCCCCTTCACAATGCCTGACTGTGTCCCAGAAGATGGGAACCGGAAAGGCAGAGCATCCGCGCAGCCGGCGAGCGGAGCCGGGGTGTGCGTCTCTGCATTCCGCAGCCCAGGGTGACCGCGGCCCCGCCGCTGCCAGGGACCAGCGAGCCCGCGCCCCGGGAGCGCGCCCGGCCCAGGGCTGGCGCTGCAGCTGCAGGCGCGGGACAGGCCGCGGCTCCTGCCTGGCTGGCCAGCGCGGACACCTGCACCGTGCCCGCTGCCCTGCTCTGGGCACCAGCTCTGCAGGGCACACCGCAAATCGCCCTCACAGGGACGCTGTACAACTCTCCTTCTTTTACCCCCCTTGCCCCAAGCCAGGCTGCCTTTTTCCTTTGTCTGCTGCTATTTTTGCTTCTCCAAGGGCACTGTGGAAAACAGGACCATAAAAATCTGGTTCTCTTCTACCAGGAAAGCAGCTCTGAGCTGTGCAGTTAGGAGAACATGGTTAGCTTTGCTTTTGCACTGGCACAGGAGCAATTTCTGCATTTGCTCCGTGCTGCCCCAGAGCTGCTGTTAGCCTGTTCTGACGCACCCAGGCCATGGGGAAGCAAAACATGTTTTTCTCCTCCTTCCTCCTCTCCGCCCCCAAAATTATGAAATATGACAATGACATTATCATCTCATAGTTTAACTGTTCCTGCACAGCAGCGGAAGAGATGTGAGGAGGGAACAAAAACCTGAAGTAGACAGAGAAGATGATGTTTTGCTTACCCTGAGAGTTAAGCAAGGATTTCTCTATTTCTCAGGCAGAGGTTGGCCCGGGGCGGGCAGGGCCTGCTCCTAAGCAGGGATGGCCCTGGGTTCCCAAAGCCTTCTGACACTGGCTGTGACTTCTCGGTGTACAAACACCCCACTGAGGTCAGTGTGCAGTGGTGACAATGCTGACGCCACTATCCAGCCACGCTAAGCATTGTTTAGTACTGACAGTTCTCCACACCAAAAGCTGTGAGAGGCTCCAGCGTCTCTGGGCTACTTCACAGTCTCCTTATTTAAAAAATAAGTACCGACAGATGTGTTAAATTAACCTTTTGGTACCCGCTCCTCCAGGCACGCGTTGGCAGCAGAACTGGCGTTGCTTCTGCAGAAGGAGATTTTTGTAAGAGCTCAGAGCCGGTTTTCCAGTGCTCAGATCCCCCACTGAGCAGGATTTTAGAAACTAGTACATGAGAGGATGTTTTTTTCGAACCCTTTTGAAAAATCTGCCTGCTAATCGTGCTGCCTGAAGGGAGCTAAAGGCTTTTCAGCCGCCCTTTCTGCCTACCTTCCCCTCCAATCAGCAAGAGAAAAACAAGTGTTTCTCCTGCCACAGGTTTGGTTCCTCTCCCACGCAGGCACAGGAGTCAGACTTACCCATGGAACTCCCTGAAAGCAGCTTTTGTGTCTACTGATGACAAACAGTCATTTCTGATATACCATCCTGGGAAAGTCTGTTAATAAAAGGACAATTTAAAAGCCCCGAAGCCCTATCCATTTAAGAGATGATTTGTAACCTGCTAATTAACCATCATGCTCCACCGGTCCCGGGCTGCCAGCTTGCCGCTCTGCTGTATTAACGCCCCCGAACGCCTGCCAGGGCACGGAGCGGCTTTTTAGGAAAACTGGTGCGAAACATGAGGCGCTGTCCCCAGCCCGGCTTGCAGAGTTAGGGGCAGCCAGGCGGAGGTGGGACGGAAGGTCCCAGATGTGGCACTGGAGGGTGTGAAGTTGCATCTGCAGAGCGATGTGCTCAGGTTAATTTGTTCTGCAAGGAGACAGCACAATTTGGTCCCCCAACCCTCTGTGCTACCTTTCAGTAGGTAAGAAAAAAACAGGCTTGAAGCTGGCATGGTGGTGTCAGGCATCGGGACTGTTTCAGAAAAGAAAATAACGAGAACAGCTTTTTTGTTTGCATTTCCCCTTTGGCAGCCGCGGCCACAGCCGTGCGCGTGGTCTGGGACTGAGAACGTGGTGCAGCTGGAAGCGCCAAGGCTAGCAAGAATGGCATTCTTTTTTCTTTTGTAATTGAATTTCATCATGGATAAAAATAGAGAAAGACGTGGGATAACAAGGATGCCCATCAAATGTTCTCATAGGATAAATGTGGCAAGGGCAGTGAGGAGGCAGATCTGACAGTGCCAGGCTGCGGGACGTTACCGACGGGCAGGGAGGGCTGTGATCCTCCCTCCCACACCAATAACCCGGAGCGAGCGGGAGCCCGCGGGGGCAGGAGGGGACAAACCCCACGGGCAAATGAAGGAGGCTGAACGCTAATGCCCCAGTGGGGGTCTCAGCTCAGCCCTGACACAGCCACTCGGATGACAACACTGATACCCCTCAGGCTCTCCCGGTAGCTGATCAACTTGGGGATGAAAATGAAGCTTCTCTTTTGGATTAACAACTAATTAAAGGATAGAAAACAAAATGTGGCAAGAAAACTCCAGTTTCCATGGCAGAAGATTAGCAGGGGTGTGCCACTGGAACACACGCTGCTCAACATGCTCATAAATGGTCTGGAAAAGGAGCTGAATAGAGAGACGACAGTTTGCTGGTGACAGTAAATCATCCAGGGCAAATAATGTAATTTGCCAGGAAAGAGCTGCAAAAGACCTCTTGACATTGAATGCCTGCATCATAAAATTACAGCTGAAATTCAATAATACCAAATAACTCACATGGAGAAAAAAGCCCCTTGTTACACGTACACACACAGTAATGAAGCCTGAACTATGATTAACGCTCAGGAACAAAATTTTTGGTGTTATTGTGAATAGTTCCCTGAAAATGTTAGCTCAATTATTTAGAAAAAAAAGCAAAGCAAATGCGAAGTTGTTAAAAGAAGAATAGAGAACAAACCAGAAACACTGTTATGTCACTGAGTATATCGACAGGAGCCCACAGCCTGAGCACCAACTACAGTTCTGGTCCTCTCACATCAAAATTCTGTAGTACAAATAACAGAGGCACAAACAAGGGCAATGAGAGTGATCAAACATATAGAACTATTTCCTCACCAGACTTGTCTGAACAGGGTCAGTCTCTTAGGCCTGCAGAAGAGATGTGATACGGGTCGATAAGATCGTTTGTGCTCTGGGAAAGCGAAGAGGGGATGATCTATGCACAGCTTCCCATGACACAGAAACAGCAACCGGCGTCATCAGGTAACAAGTTTGAAGAAAAAGAAGGGAGGTGTGTTTCAACACAGCACGTCACTTACCATTGCAGCTCCTGGCTGGACATGTGTGGGGGATAAAGCACAGATGGACTCAAAAAAAATTAGAATTGGAAAAAGCCTGTCAAGGAAAAAGATGCTGTTCTTGGCACAGGAAGCTCCTAACCTGGGGGATGGCGAGTATGGATCAGGCTGCGCTGCTCTTCTGCTCTTTCCCTGATGCTGTGCTGCTGGCGCCTGCTGCAAACACTCGCTGCGGCTGCAAACACTCGCTGGTGCTGCAAACACTCGCTGGTGCTGCAAACACTCGCTGGTGGTGCAAACACTCGCTGGTGCTGCAAACACTCACTGGTGCTGCAAACACTCGCTGAGGCTGCAAACACTCACTGGTGCTGCAAACACTCACTGGTGGTGCAAACACTCGCTGCGGCTGCAAACACTCACTGGTGCTGCAAACACTCGCTGCGGCTGCAAACACTCGCTGGTGCTGCAAACACTCACTGGTGGTGCAAACACTCACTGGTGCTGCAAACACTCACTGGTGCTGCAAACACTCGCTGCGGCTGCAAACACTCGCTGGTGCTGCAAACACTCGCTGAGGCTGCAAACACTCGCTGGTGCTGCAAACACTCGCTGGTGCTGCAAACACTCACTGGTGGTGCAAACACTCGCTGCGGCTGCAAACACTCACTGGTGCTGCAAACACTCGCTGCGGCTGCAAACACTCACTGGTGCTGCAAACACTCAGTGGTGGTGCAAACACTCGCTGGTGGTGCAAACACTCGCTGGTGCTGCAAACACTCGCTGAGGCTGCAAACACTCAGTGGTGGTGCAAACACTCAGTGGTGGTGCAAACACTCGCTGGTGGTGCAAACACTCGCTGAGGCTGCAAACACTCACTGGTGCTGCAAACACTCAGTGGTGGTGCAAACACTCGCTGGTGGTGCAAACACTCGCTGGTGCTGCAAACACTCGCTGAGGCTGCAAACACTCAGTGGTGGTGCAAACACTCAGTGGTGGTGCAAACACTCGCTGGTGGTGCAAACACTCACTGGTGGTGCAAACACCACCACACTAACACTCCTGTAGCGCACGGCCCTCACTGGGCAGGTCCCAGCTCTCTGGGGTGGCTTTGGGTTGCAGAGCCCACCAGGGCCAGTTTCCCTGTGTTACCAGCTGGCTCCCCACTGCCAGATTTCCTGAAGCCATGCAGCGCTGAGCCCTCAGCACCGCTCACATGCGCGGCACCGCTGTGGCCAGGAAGGCAGAGCTGTGCTATAACCCTGGTTACAGAGGAGGAACTGAAGCCCAGGGCTGCCAGGGCTTGTGGATGCTGTGACGCTACCAGTGCTGGCAGGATTCGGCCTCCGTTTCCAAAGTGAATTAATGTACTCAACATCCCTGTGACACACAGAGTTCTGCAGGCTGAAGTTAATAAAGGTTTTGTACATTTTGGTATTGCTGACGCTGATCTGCTCTCTGCTCCGCATTCTCCCAGTGCCTCTTGGAGAAACACGTCACTCTGAGGCACAGCATGTGAGACCGACTTGCCTCGTTTCCATTTTTCAAGCACTATCGCTATCAGCAAAAAGAAGAACTTGTTTAAAACACTAATCCTTAAGGCAGCTTAGGAACAGCTGAAGTGACAGGGTGGGCCAGAACAAACCTCCCTCGACTCCACCAGCCCAAGCTGGCATGATGTGTGAGACGCCAACGTGACCCGTCACGTCAGGCCCATCTGCTTCTGTCACTGATCCTGGGAAAAGGTTGACCAAGTGTGGCTGGAAGAAAGCGGCTCACAGAGGTGACCGTGGAATCCAACGTTTAACTCTCTCACAGCCACATCCTTTCAGTCCTGTTGTGAGGTGTAGTGTGCTGAGAGCTGGTGTTTGTCCTGGCTGCTGCCGCTGTTGTCTGAAGTGACACAATTAAAATGGCAATGTGAGGATAACTCATTAAGTAGGGATGGAACAGGGCCCGATCAATCTAGGGAAATCACCGGGAACAAGGAAATCTCCTGAGCTCAGCTGGACTCTGAAACACACCCAGCTGGTAACAGGTCTTGGAAACTAGAGTCTCAAACCCTTTTATATCTTTTTCTAAATTATAAGAGGTATCCAAAGAACGAATAAGCTCATTAACACGCGCTGCTGGCCCCTCCCTTCCCAGCCGTGGGAGGTGTGCTGCGCGGCAGCCCCTGCGTTGCCCCAGGGAGCAGCCTGCCCTCAGAGCAGCCAGCGCCGCTCTGCTCTGCGCTCCCGAGAGCCTGGGGGGTACGCTCAGGAACAGAAAGCGAGGGACAAGTCTGCAGTGCCAGCAAGAAGCATGACGCTATCGCTAAATGGGTCTGCCAGTGACATTAGTCCAAGACTGCTGCTGAGCCAGGCTATCTGTTCAGCCAGGAGACCAGGGGATCAAGCAAAACTAATCTTTATTTTCAGTCCTAAGTAAAGCTGAGGGCAAACACTGTTCCTCGGTAGTGCTGTTTGATAGCTAGAGTTATCTGAAGCCTCTGTGCCTTTCCTGTGCTCCTGACAGGGATTCTGTCCAGCCAAGGCACGAGGACACCAAAGGGCTCTGCGCAACCCTCCTCCCTGTGGCCGTCAGCCCCAGCGGGCCCTGGGCCAGCAGCAGCGCCGCCCTCGCCGCCCGCTGTCGCTGCAGAGCGCCCGAGCTTCGGTGCCACCCTCTGCCAACCCAGCGGCTGCATCTCAATTAAGGGGAAAAAAAAAGGAAGACTTTAAATGAACTTGGGTATCTGAGGAGGAGCAGCACAGAGTGGTTTGCATTCCTGGGGATTATCAGGATTACCTTCTGGGCCAAGCCCTGTGAAGGAAACCGCTGTGACTCTGTACAGTCGAGGAAAGGAGGGCTGACAGAGTCATGTGAGCTCCTTGTGCTGCTACATGGAGGTAATTGCGTTCACTGGGAATTGAAATTAATGAGCTTAAATGAATGGCGGCACAGTGGGAGGTGAAAGTAGCAGGAGCAAGACTCAAGACACCAGCCCCTGCTGAATCACCCAAATCAAATCTGCCAGGCATTAGGGGCTTCACACCCTCTTTGCCAGCCTGTGAGTCACAGCATCAGATCTCCAGTGGTTCATGTTAAAAGGTGCAGACAGACATGGCTTCAACTAGTGCAGCTGTAGGCCTGTGCTCACACACACTCCGAAAGTAGCTGCAAGGCATCGCCAAAACCACATATGTGGACCCTCAGCCTCAGATTTCATGTTCCTTAATAAACACATAGGAGATTTTCCAGGGCCATCCATACATTTTTAAAACAGGGCTCAGGATCTGGAGCCCAAATCTAGGCACTCCTCCTGCTGCTCTCTCCTAGCACAGTCCCAGCCTTGATGACCTCAGAGATGAACTATTTAAACCAGCCCAGCAAGAGCAGAAGCAGAGAGACTTGCCCTGCACAGGCCGGAATGCCCTGCCAGCCCAAGGACAGCTGCGGCACGGCCACGGCCACGGCCACGGCACTCCCACCCCACCGCCACCGCCAGCTGTATCTGCGACACCCACACCGAAACGGGGACAGCGGCCATGTCAGCCTCTGGCAAACACTTACTGGTGGCTCAATCAGGCAGCTGATATGAAGCTCACGGCATTAAAAATCTTCTTGGTAGCCATGAGAAAGGAGCACATGGGCTTTCAGAGTGCAAGGTAAACTCTGGGGAGGAGGAGAAGCTGAAGATGGATGTGGGCAGTTAGCAGATGGTTGGCTGCTGTCCCAGGAGGGTGCTGCACAGGTCTCCTGGCGTTCCTGGGTGTGTCTGGCAGCTACACTAAGTGTTGTTTTGCTTCCTAGGCTTTGCTGACCCTGTTTGCTGCAGGCATTCTTACTTATCTGTGCAAACTCTCAAATAGGAAAATATCACATGCCTCTGTGTGTGTAAAGAGGAAGGTATTTGCGAAGAAGTATTTGAAATATGTTTCAAAGATTAACAAAGTTCAGCCACCTCACCCAGCAGGTTACGGCCAGGCACAGCAGGCCTTGGGTGCAGAAGCAGATATTGCCCGGCTCTGCTAAGTCGTGCAGTGAGTCAGGAGGAGAGTGTTCCTGACTCGGTCTGCTGTGCGGCCCCAAAAAGAGGTTGGTAGGAGACAGGAGGTGAGATTTGCGCCCCATTTCCAGCAGTGCTTTCACTGACTCACCCAAACCAGCACCTGATACTCCTGATGGCCCCGGCACGTTTGAGAGCCTGCTAGCCCTGGCGGGGATCACAGAGAGGGGAAAGGAGTGCAGCCTCTCCTCTGCCACAGCCACGGATGCCAGAGAGTTTATAGTGCTAAGCTCCACACCAGTAACATATAGTTTTGCCCAACGTCCTGCTGCTGGGCTGGCTCCTGATCTGTCTCCACAGCCCTTCTCACGCCAGCAGAATGAGCGGATACCACTGACACGTCGCAGTCCAGTCATTCACAATGCACTTACTTTGTCCTTGTTGTCCATGGTGATGGCAATCTGCATCCTCCTGCCCCGGCGGAAAGCCACCAAGTGCTCTGTCTCTTCCTCGCTCAGCTCTGGTACTCTGCCTGGGCCAGGGAAGCACTCGGGGCGCTTCTCACTGACGATCCGCTTGCCCTGCAAAGGACGGGACGAGTTAACGACACCTTCATTAGCCCTGTGCGGTGCCTGTCCGAGGAGCGTGGCCAGCCCCACACTGCAAGGGCTTTGGTGGCAGAACACAAACTGAAGCCACACTGTCAGTCATCTTAGTTTCTAAAGCTGCCCCTCTAGATACATTAAGGGACATGTAATATCACATAGGCACATGTAGCTGAGTACAACCTGGGGTGGGATTCACCCTGTTCAGATGCTTTACAGTATAAACACTGACCGACGTTTTTATTTTAGGCAGAAGAACCGCCTTGCATTTGTGCCTTTGAAACAAATGGGAAGTTGTCCCCTCACCAAACAATGTGTCCCAACAAAATGTGAGGCTGCACTGAAGCAGAAACTTAGAGTGTGAAGCAGAAACTTAGTGGTGTTCTCTCCAGCCTTGCCCACAAAGCAGTTACTACCCTGAAGTGTATTAACGTTTGATAAATTATCATCTTCATAGTCGTTGTGCATTCACATTTCTGGAATGATTTATTCAGCAATGGAATAATTTAGAAAACTGATACATAAACTCCCTGAACTAGGGCAGTTTACCCCTTTCAGATATTATTTCCAGCTGTCTGTATCAGTTCATGACTTCACTGCGTGGATTTACATCTGGTTCTTATTTTGTTAATTATCTTTGTTGCTGGCTGAGCTCCTGCCAGTGCCCTCAGCCATCACTTCCACAAAATTAGCAGAGCTTTTGTACAAAAATACATACTTTTTCCCATTTAAAAGTATCATCTTTCAGTTCCATCATGTGCCTTTTTATTTTTGCCTTACAGGGAAATGACAGACTTAGTAAGTCATCTCCATCTTTATCTCTGATCTTTTTCTTTTCTCTTCATGTGTGATTCCTCTGCTTGACTTTACCAGGAATGAACAAACCTCAGAAGGTTCCTTCTCTACAGGAGGGTGGATTTTCCTCTGGTTTTCTCCTTGGACTTCCACACATAGTGGCATCTTGATTCCAAAGGAGCTCAAAATCTCCAAGTCCAGTGACACTCGGGAACTCTTGGTTGCTACGATCTTGGTTTCAAAAACAAACAGCACACGCTGAGCTCAGATTTGTGTGAAAGTCTCGCAAGCATCAGTGAACTTGCCATGACGTGTGCTAGCGAGATGTCCTGCGTTAGCCTCACCCGCGCTGGGCTCTGCCAGCCGCGCAGCTGCGCGCTCGGCGGGAGCCCCGCTGCAGGCAGCCCCTGGCAGCAGGCCCGGCTCTGGGGCCGGCCAGTCATCCAGCCTCGTCACACACCATCATTGTGTTGGGAGGTACTGGAGTAGTTCCAGCATCAGACCTTCAGTCTCCTGTTTATCCGTCTGTCACATCTGTCTAATTCCGCTGTCTTGGCAGAGACAGTTCTGGCGTTGCCTGATGTGTGTGAGGAGCGGGTCCCTGGACATGGTGGGAACATTTGTACATTCCCTTGAGTATGTACAGCTCTGGTTTTAGCTCTCAGCTGTAGCCCCTAACAAGTTTTGCTGCCCTCAGTTGGACTCCTGCTATTTCTGCTTTCCTTGAAATCAGCAAAGCCACATGTTGCATTCAAAGTAAGGATGTGCTGCCAATCTGCTCAGTGCCATTCTAGAACGTGTTGTTCTCTGCGGTTGTGTCAACACAGCCTCCTACCCGGCTGCTGCTGAGGACCAAGGTCTGTGAGCCACCCCAGAGAGGTCAAGATCTTTTTTACTGAGAGAGTAAGATCTGACAGTCCAGAGAAAAGGCAATCATTTAAATACGGACTACGACTGCCTTGGCACCTACCCCAGCCAGACACTTAGCTGGACTTTTACCTGCAGCCAGAATATATGTCCTGGAAAAGTCCCCGTACTCTGTGAGCTGTTTTAAAGGCTTTAGTCCATGTATCTGTCTTAAGAAGGGTATGATTTTATCAGAGACCAGGCAGAGCCAGAAAGTTTGAACCAGAATCTAAACTGCTTTGGAATCCTAGCTTTACTACGCCCCCATGAACAGGGCATGCTGTACTGTCCTTAATTACACACCCCAGTGCAGTCTCAGCGTTTCAAGTCACTGCATTGCTGCAGCTCGGTGACTGCCTGACCGCTAAAATCAAGTCAGAAATGGAGGAAGACAGTGGATTTTAAGAGCCTCAGAACAGTAAGGAAGACAAGCAGAAGACTGGAGAACATGGGCTTCAGGAGAGCAGGTGTTGACCTGTTGAGGGAACTGGAGGCAGGATCCTGCAGGATCTCCCATGAAGAGAACGGAGCGTGATTCCTCTCAGAGGTACACAGCGAAAAGGAGAGAGGCGACAGCCAGCCTGCCACACGGCAAAGCACAGCTGGAAACAAGGGAAGAAA
Source organism: Streptopelia decaocto (assembly GCF_964273445.1). NCBI lineage: Eukaryota > Metazoa > Chordata > Aves > Columbiformes > Columbidae > Streptopelia > Streptopelia decaocto. The sequence continues at coordinate 67,967,726 of NC_138661.1, forward strand.
GCCACGATGGCGGTAGTCAGACACTTGAAAAGAGGTGCCCAAAGGGGCTGGGAAATCTCCATCACGGATACTTTCAGAACTGGATGGGACTCAGCCCTGAGCAACCTGAGATAACTCTGGAGATCACTTTCTGGCAGAGGATCCGACGAGATGACCTCCAGAGGCCTCATCCCATCTCAGCTACCTAATGACTCTGTTACTGTGTCCAACTCTGTTGCCTGCTTCAACTCTGAGTAACGCTCATTTAGGTTTTACATGTGCGTATGTGTGTATATGCATGTGCAGATGTATGCAAGGAATGAATTTAATGTGCAAGTATGAATTCAGTAATTTTGCCTGTGTTCTGCAGCTCTGGCTTTTACACAACCAGAACTAGGTGACACAGATCAGATTTCGGGATCAGGCAGCCACGCGGCTCACAGGCACCGAGCTCCGCGCTTTGAAGTGGCACCTGCTTCCGAATGACTGAATCGCATCATGTCCAAAGGTAACAAGCGTCCATTGCCAGAACTATGAGCCAATACAAACACAGGATGTTTTAAAATGAAAATAATATCCCAAATCCTGTTTATATTCTATGATGCATGTATTTTATTCCTAGATTGCACTGAAACTGGAGACTGGAATTAGAATGCTCAGCATAGGATTCTTGCCTGCAGTCGAAGAAACCAGTGTGGTTTTTCTTTATGTCAGTGCAAATCAATATTAATGGATGTGAGTGGAAGAAAAATTAACCTTTGGAATAGACTGTCTTGGTCTTGTATTTCAGACCGCAGAGATGCCTGGATAACTTCAAGCTGCAGATCTCTCCTGCCATCATCTCTGGGTTCACGGGGCAATGCCCGTGGCCACAGGAGTATCCTCTGGTCTCATTCATATTGGCAGTTAGGCTGACATGATCTAGCAGCTCGGAAATACAGTGTTAACATGGTCATTTCAGCGAGTTACTGTGTATTGGCACTAACAGGCCAACTTTCTCTCCCACTGCTAGAAAGGATGAAGCGATGAGCATCATTGTGTGTGCTTCACAGTTCCCGGCTGTAAGGAAAACTAAACTCTTAGGCCTGGACACATGGAAGGAAAGTGCTCAGCAGTTTTTTGAGGCTCCCTACACATCACGGGTCTGTGACTCGGCCCCAGAAACGTCAGTGGAGTCCCAACAGGGACAAATCCAGCCCCCTTGTTTTGGAACTGGTGCATACAAGACTGCACGTCTCTTCTTTCTCTCCCCACACCAGCCTCTCCTCTTCTGAGAACCTGTTCCTCGCTCACATCTTTTTGGGAGGACGGCTCTGTAAAGCAATCTGGGCAATTGCCCAAAGCAATCTGTAAAGCAATTTTCTATGAAAGAACCTCTTTTCCCCAGCATCTGCCTCCCTGGCAGCAACTCCCCAGCCGAGGAGGCGCCTGCTGCGCCGAGGAACTCTGCAGCCCCGGGAACTGCTGCTCCCTCCACATGCAAACAGGCCCCACAGCGGACAGGGTCCTCCTGCCATAGGAGCAAAGCCCTTGGGAGCCACCGGCCTGAGCCCAGGGAGACGCTCCTGCGCAGGGCCCAGTCCTGTGTGACTGTACCTCACCTGGCAGAGCTGAGGTCTGCCGACAGCCCTGCGAGCAGCCAGGCACGCTGCGCCTTGCACAGGAGCCTCTTCACTGCCTGCTCCTGGCTCTTGGCTCTATTTGTAGCATGATTCAGAGGCTGAAAATACGATGTGGCTTTGCAACCACTGAATTGTCTGAGCCTGGTAGATACTTTGGTGCTGAAGCTGCACGTCACTTTGTTCTTCAATGGTTATTATTCCCAGGAAATACCTTTGCTCCAGGGGTAATCCTGAGTTTTCTGTGACATTCATGGCCATACATCTTCCCTCCTCTAAGCCCCCAGCAGCGTGTACGGCAATGCCCGGTGGTACTGCTGAGGTCAGCTCCCGAGCTGCAGAGCTGGGCTTGCTCTGCCCCAGACACAGGACCGGCATGAGCTGTTTGGCATTCTAGCTAATATAATTTTTATTTAAAAAGTAAGCCCAGTGATGGCTTAGCAAAGTAATAGCAAGCTATTAATCCGTAACTTGTACATCAAACATTAATTTTAACTTAAGTCAACAGCTGTTCCCTAGAGCCCTTCAGTGTTTAGGTGGTGATGGCCTGCCCTTTAGACAAATAACGTGGTCACAAATAACTCCTGCCAGGGATGCCCAGCACTGGGTGGGCACGTTTGGATTCATCTCTTGCTATCTGAAAAAGTCCTTCCTGAGGAGGAACATGGGCCCTGAGAGCAAGCAACAGCAAAGCCGCTACCTGAAAACCACTGCAGAGCACTTGTATCCAAATACCGTGATCAAGACGGAAGCCTCCAAGTGCGCTACTCATTTACAGGGAGGTGGCACCTTCCCTGGGCCATTGGATGTCAGAAGTCACAGCAGGAAGGCTGGTGCATCGGCAAAGCCATTGAACTCTGCAGTTTATCCAGCAGATGGCAAGGAACACTGAGAGGCCGAGAGAGGAAATAACCATTTAGCAGAGCTGTGGCACATACCAGCTGGGAGACCACCAGCTTTACTACAGAATACCGTTCCTCCTTCCTTCCCTCCCTCGCTCCCCATATTGCTTCTGGCTAAGACACATTGCCTGAAGAAACATTCTGCTTAGTGTGCCGACACGTGCCTTCCTTCTCTTGCTTATTATTTGAAGAACATCAGTGATTCCCTAGATGGCTTGTCCCACACTGGGCAGCCCTGGCCCTCAGTGGGTTAGCTCCCAAAGCCAGGGATGTCGGATGAGGAAATGCCCACACAGAGCCAAGGGGAACAGAGAGCGGGGCCCGGATGGCCGGCAGTGCCTGGCAGAGCCGCCTCAGCCCTCCACGGGGCCCATCCCGGCTCACCCGCTGCCTGCAGGACACCGAGGCTCTGGCAGTAGCTGTTCCACTGCCGTCAGACAAAACTACACCGCTGCCCTGGTAGCGTTTCGCTGAGAAACTGTAAACTGAGAAGCGCCACGTTATGTCTGAGGCATGCCCCAGACTGCAGCGCAGGGTTAACAATGCCCATCTGACAAGCATCGGGAAAAAAACATGGGGAACAACAGAAAACACTGGACTTCTGTCCAGCTTATGCTATATCCCAGCTGCCTTGCCTTTGACGCTTCTTGCTTTACAATGATATGTGATATTTAGGATTGAATGTGAATGGTTTTCTGCACAGCCCAGGAACTCTGTTGCTTGAACCTGTCACAGGAACGTTGCCTGAACCTCGCAACGCTCACAGGAAGGACAGCGATGGCCCATTGAGCCACCCCAATATCACCGAGCAAGTCTGTCCAGGGGCGCCAGGTGACGCCTTGCTTACTGGGACACTGAAGCAAGTTATCCACCCTCTTTTAATCCTCAGCAGCCCAGAGGATGCCTTAACAGGGCAGCAGCAACAACTAAGCCTGTACTTCATCTGATATCAACAGGGCAGCAGCAACAGGGCGGCAGCAACAACTAAGCCTGTACTTCATCTGATATCAAATAGAATTTTGTCCAAAATCCTAATAAATTTTCCCTCTCACCCATTACAGTCCCATCTCTTCCTGCTCATTCATTTTGAGAGCTATATTTAAAGTAACTAAGGGAAGGTTCTGGATTGGTGCCACTGGAACATTCACCAATAAATCAATTTTCCTCTGGCATCAGGTCAGGCTGCTGGGTTGTGCTTTACACCAACACTCAGGAGACCTTGTGGGGCTGCCAAGGCCTGGGAAAGGTGCTTAATGCAAGCAAATTTATATATACCATACAACAGGGTAACTTATGGGGAGCGTCCACAGAGGCCTGTGTTTTGAGCAGAAAAATCTCAGAGGTCTGTTAATTGGCAACGCTGAAAACCTCTGGCACAGAGTCGAAGGCAGCAACGTGCTTTAGCTGCCAGTGCTTTGCGCTAACACAAATCCCCATCTAGGACTTGAATTCTGAGCTACAGATGATGGCAACGGCTCCAGGGGCCGCAGCCTTCTGCGAGGGCTGCTCACTCTGCCAGCGTAATTGCCTCGAATATAAACCCCCCATGCAGAGCTACGTAGCCGTGAGAAACCTTGGCGGAGCCTCTCAAGTACCTCACTGATTCCGTTCAGTCAGCAAGGAGGGTGGGTGGATTTCTATGGACCCTCGATTCTAAGAAAAACGAGATTTTTCCCCTTACATCAAGAGGAGGTTTGGTTGTGCTGGAATGAGATTTCACTTGAAGGGGATGTTCGCGCTACCGGCAATCCGTCTAGAACAAAGGAAATGTGATCCCTCGGTCCCTTTCTCCTGAAAACTCATTCTGAAAGGTGCATTATTTCCTAAATGATTCAGTTCCTTCAAGGTAACATATAATGACTTTATAATGGCACAGTGATTGTGGCCTATTTCTTCATGGAAAGAAAGGGTAACTAGGTCACAAAGAAACAGACATGAAAAGGCATTCGAGGCACAAAATCAGAAAAATATTTCCAAGATGCTTCAGAGGGAGAAAGGGCTCTGTGCCTCTTGTTTACAGCGCAGGTTCTCAGCACGCCCGCCCAGCGCACAGGGCAGCAGGAAGGGTGGGGTTTCGCTCCACTACCCTGGGGAATGTCTTTGGCTCGGACCTCAGTTCCGAAAAGCCCGCTCTCATTCTGCAGGCCAGGCACGTTCCTGCGCCTAAAAGCGGACCCAGGGGAGCACCATTTGCTGCCACCGTTTCCTTTTCCCAGCGCTGCCGTGACGGAGACAGGAGCCGACCTCGTCTGTCCCGTTTCAGCAAGGCAGGGGCCAGCCAAGGCTTTCTGTCTGCTCCCCATCAGCGCAGGCAGCACAAAGGGGCTGTGCTCACCTCGTGCTGTGTCTCCCTCTGCTTCACTGATGCTTTCTCAGTCAATAAATAGATAAGATTGCCTCTTGTATTCTTTTGGACCACAATCAACAGCAAGAAATACCATGCGCAGCAATGAACTCCCTCCAGGGACTGGGAGAGCTCCCCTGAGCTCCCCCACCGCTGCAGCTGTGCACGCAGATACTACAGTTTCCCAAAGAAGGTGGCACTTCTGATCCTTCTTCCTATTTATCTCATGGTCAAACTCACTGACTCCAGTGAGAACAAGATCAGTTTCCTGAGATAAACTCCAAGTGAGGAAAATAAAAACATGAAGCTCATGCAGGCACATACTGCCAATACTAACTGCCAAAGCTTTATCAAACCCTTCTTGGCAAATAAGCCCCAACATGCTGAAGCTGCCATTAGGATCATTATATCTAGATGCGCAGACTGCGCAGGGACGGGGTAGCACCCAGGGGAGGATGCTTTGGGATTTAAAAAATGAAGTAGTATTTTCAATTACTTTTGCCTTTTCGCACAATTTTTAATTAAGTCTGCAAATACTGGGTCACATTTTCTGCCCATCGCATTGGCAGCTGCAGCAGACACTCATGTCACTCTGTTTTCTTCTTCTGCATTTCGGACTTTTGGGAATACAGCAACAGGGAGGAATATGCTGGTTTTACCACCAAACTTCACTGCCTCCCTGGGAATGGCTGGGGAATAACAGCTAAATCAGTCTGAGCTCCCACTTATCTCCATCCCCTTTCCGGGCACATGACACAGTTTAACAAAGCCGCTGGTGGCCCAGGAGGGCAGTGAGGTGACTGGTCTCTCCGGAAGGGATCTGGCTACGCACGGCTCGGTGGAGCTGCTGGGAGGCTCCGCAAGGCCTGTGGGCTGAGTCCTGGGAGTCACACATGGGGAGGAAAGTGTGTGGCAACTCAATATGGAAACTTGCTTGTGCTGAGGGGTTGAGAAATGAGAGGAAAGGAGCAGGAAGGGAACTATTCCCTTCAGATGAGAGACTGGGGGACATGCTGAGCAGGCAGCTCAAGTGAGGGGCAGAACAGAAGCTGTTTTGGAAGTCAAGAGGCTGCAGTGTAAGAGGAATCTTTTTCCCTGCTCACCTTGGCTTTGTTGTCCATGGTAACAGCCAGCTGCATCCTCTTCCCCATCCTGAATGTGAACATATGATTGGCTTCCTCCTCCTCCTCCTCCTCCTCACTGCCAATGCCAAACCCAGGGCTCGTAGGACAGGGGCTCACCCGCTTCTCGCTCACAATCCTTTTGTCCTGGAAAACGAATGACTTCCATTAGCAACTGCGGGCCCCTGGGCTCACCAAGGCGATTCCCTTCCCCAAACACACCTGCACGCGAGCAGGAAGGCCAGCGACAGAGCAGGCAGGCCTTGCCCCGAGGAAGCTTTCTGTGCCTGGCACAGGGCCGTGACATTCCTGGGGAACAAGGGGCTCGTTGTCTGCTCAGCAGCCAAACCCACAATTACAGCGGGTCCGGAAAATCCTTTGCACTTACAAATCTGACATTTCAGATTAAAATGCCAGAGTTATAGGAAACAAATGTCATCCTCCTCTCTCTCTGCAGCACTCTCAGTTAGATCGGGAAAGCCTAAGTCCTGATGGAGATGGCCTTGGAAGCCAAGTGGGTGGCTCCTGAGGGGGGTGCTCACCATCGAGAGGGCTGGGCTATCTTGTCCATAGTGTTCAGTCTGGGTTATTGCATCTTTCAGGTCCTGTATGAGAGAAAAACGTGTGCAACAACGCACCTCCGGAGAAAAGCAAGGGCTGGGGCTTGGCTGAGAAGTGAGCAAAGCGCTAGCCTGGCTCTGACACCCCAGGAGGGAGTGCAGCTCAGCGGGCTCCACACTCGCTCTGCCAGAAGGCTTCTCCCGGGGTTAAAGCAAGACCAGCCAGAGGTTTTGCCAAGCCCCACACTGCCAAGAGGGGTGGACAGGGCTTGTCAGAAACAGATTTGGTCCAGTTAGGAAGGAAATCTGGGACCTGAAGCCTTTGTCCCAGTTTTTGGAAGCCCCACAGCAACCAAGGGCTGCTTGCTTTGCTCACTCACAAAGCCTCCGCAGACCAGGACTTTGCCCAGCCTGCAGGCACCCTCAGAGGCATTCCCGATGCCTCCAATGACACACATACACCTGACACACTCTGCCTACGTATTTGCAGCAATGTTGACACCTGGGACCCATCCAGGACCAAGTGTGACTGTTCACACATTCATTCATCTGCCTGTGAATTCTGCATGCTCGGGTACAGGTGCCTGGGCATGGCTGGAAATTTATGTGCACCAGCTAAAATCACTTTGAGTGCACATCTCTGCAGAATTTTCACATCCTTCTGCAAGGGCTGAGGAGCTATATCCTATGCCTGACAGAGCTTTGCTGCGGAGGCTCTCTCGCCCAGAAACGTCACTTTGCTGAGGCAGGACTGGAGTGAGAGCTGTCCTGTGGTGAAAGAGAGGCAGCACTTACATTGTGAGCCTTAGTGATAGTAATAGTGAGTCCATCCTGCTTGGGTCTCCTGGAGGTAACCGCCATTCCCTCCTGCTCAGCTCGCTTCTTGTCCTCTTCTATTTCCTGAAAAACATAGATATCCTTAGAATCAGCCTGTCTGCAGCTTATCTCCTGCAGGCCACTGGGTGTGCTCTCTTGGGAAGGCAGGATCAAGAAAACAGGGGTTGTAGCTGGAGCACTTCCTCCGAATTCAGAGGGTAAGGCTGCTAGAGCCTTGAGTTGCCTTCATCTCCCCCTTTTTCATGGAAACTCTTTTGGACACCTCTGTGCTCCACTGGGACTGGCTGGGGAAGAGCTTCCAGCCACGCCACAGCCCCAGCGGGGAAGATTAACCTACCAGGTGCCGTGAGGATGCGACCTCCTATGGAGCCAAGAGGATTACGAGGATTCCAAGAGGAATACGAGGTGAAGGGGGGGAAAGGTGTGATGCAGATAGAGAACGATGGGAGGGTGAGAGGAGATGCTGCAGCAGTAAGGCAGGTGTCAGCGAGCCTGCTTTCCAATGCGACTCAGGAGCCGTAGCTAAAGGCAGCGCTGTGCCCACCTGCTCCGAACGCTCCCCGATGTAAAACTGTTATCTATACAACGTCACTCCAACACTGCTGACTGTTTGCTCTACACTGCCAGCTGAGGACTCCAAAACGGAGCTGGGGAAAGTCAGAACCTGCAGACTTACTTGGTATCTTCGGATGAGTGCTTCATTCTTTTTCCGTAAAGCCAAGATTTTCTTATCGAGTTCAACATCTTTCAGCTCTTTCTTCCTTAACATAGCATCATCAACAGCAGCATCCTGAAAACAGAAGGAGCAAAGATCTTCTCAGTTATCACACCAACAAGACAAAACCTGCTCCTTCTGTTTGGGCAGGGTGGGAAGTGGAAGAATGTTTCCCCACCATTTCTCCCCTTGGTCCTCCATTAAAAAGAACACTGCATCTTGTAAATTGACTTTTTTTCTGACAGCAAAAAGCTGATGTCCTATTTTGGTGGCTGTCAGTAGGCTTCAGAGTTAACACACTGCTTAGCTCCACGCAGTAACGTCACCTCTCCCTGCTGTTCTTTCAGGTGTTCTCAGGCACATCAGTTCCCTTCCATTGCATTTAGAGAGCACCTTGGTTCCAACAGGTGATAACAAATCGGATTTTTTAAATTCTAGTGACAGCAGCATCTGGCAAAAATTAATGCTGATGAATATCAACTCACTGCAGTGAGCTGATCCATATCGTCTAGACTCTGCCTGGTGTTTGCATGAGGAGTTAGGTGGCAAGACTGAGATCTCCAAGGCTCTACAGGTTGATTTTCAAACAGCATTTTTGTGCTCTCCTCATCAGCATGGCATCCGCATGCTGCAGGGTCTCACAGTCCCTCTCCAGTCACACAGAAAGCTGGACAGGACAAAGCGAGGCTGGGGAGGGGAGGAAACGAACCGCAAAGCTCCGAGCAGGCTCTGTATGCCGGGGGATCTGTTCTGCTGACACGGCAGCTCCAGCACCCGCAGGGTCCCCCGGCTGCGCCTGCGCCGTTCGGCCGCGCACAGTAACCTGCGGGCAGCACTGCGCGAACCCCGCTGCCGGGCACAGCGTGCGCTGCCCACGGCGCCGGCACCTTTGGAGGAATCGAGAGGCAAACGTAACAAAACCATCACCCATCTCGCTACAGCTGGACGTGGCTCCTGCGGGTGACTCAGGGCTGCGAACCTGTGAAGCAGAAACTGCCAGCGCGCAGCTGAAAGGCACATTGGACGGCATATCCTGGTCCCACAGAATCCTTCTGGTGGGAAAAGACCTTTGAGATCATCAAGCCCAACCGTTAACCTCACACCGCCAAGGAACATCTTGGCCCTGGAGCTGCTGTGTTCTCTGGGCCCATACCAGCCCCTGCTGCGGGGGCCTCAGCAGGGGAACCTGCGCCCGCCTCCAGCCCTGCCTGCTGCTGACCTGCTGCCTGCTCCGTGCCTGCTCCTCAATGCAGCCCAGCGGCGTGGGCACACCGGGCACGACCCGGGGGGCTGCGCTGCCACGGACGCGCTGAGCGCCCGGCAGCAACGACACACCGAACGCGCCCGGCGGTTCCAGACGGTTCCAGACGGTTCCAGCACGGGCCTCCCACCCAAACTCAGCCAATCAGAGGAGTCCGTCGGGCCTCTGAGCCAATCAGAGGAGTCTGTGGGGCCTCTGGCCAATCAGGAGGGGCTGTGGGCCCCCAGGCTGTCAGAGGTGGGAGATGTGTGTGCAGCCCCCAGGCCAGGCCATGGCGGCGCTGCGGAAACCTCCGGAGGGGACAGGGGAAGGAGGGCAGAGGAGGAGGGCATGAGGAAAAGGGCCCTGCTGGGGACGTGGAGGGTGGGCAACCTGCGCGGGGCCCTTGAAGAGCCCCCAGGTGTGAGCCCCCATTGCCAGCGCTGCCCTCCCCAAAGGGGTGGAGAATTAAAACTCGGAGGAGTGGTGCCGGGAGGGAAGAAGGGGCGTTCTCCCAAAGGGGTGTTCGTTGCTTTCATTGTTCTTTAAAACCAGAACCAGTTGCTAATAGATGGTTAATCAGCAAATAAAATTGACTGAAATACACCCAAACAGTGAAGTGCTGCCGCTCGCGATGCACGGGCAGGCGGGGGGTTTGCCTGTCCCCTTGGCTTCCTGTCAAATTGCTCATAGAGCACCAGGACCCTCAGGCAGCCGTTGGATCCCCACGGTGACAGGAGCGAACCGGCGCTGCCCTCCTGCTGCCCTGGCCGCCGCGGGGCTGTGCGGGCCCAGGGGCCATGCCGGGAGCATGGAGCATGTGCCAGGGTGACGGTACCCTGCTGGTTTTAAAGCACAGGATTTATATGAGCTGCGGGAATTTCCTCCTTAACACGGCAAGGTTCTCAGCTACCTGGGAGGTGGACACCAACGGAGAACGTGGGCAGGTTTGATCAGCGGGCCCTTCGGAAAATAATCGTAGGTAGCACATGGGAATTGAGCCAGGGGTTAGCATCGCTGCTCCTCCTAAAGTGTCACGGGCCTCTTGGGAACCAGGGCTGCAAATCACCCTGTCTGCATGGCCAGCGCTGCCTTCAAAGGAAGGGATCCAGCTGCTGAACCACGGCACATCCCTGCAATGCCAGCTCTGCCTTTCAACAGCTTTACATGAAAAAACTAACTATATTTCAAAGCTAACTATATTTCAGCTCTGATCAAGCCGATCTGTGCTTGGTCTGCAATGAATAGGACCACGGATGGGGGGAGAGGCCTGAGAAAAGGGACTGAAGGTTGAAAACATGACACTGTGGCAGAGGAGGTGTGCTGGATGTCAGAAACCAGCGAGCGGAGAGGCAGGAGAACTGGTTTGCTAACGCAGAGCTCGGATCCTGCAAGGCGCATCTTTACTCATGTCCCTGGCGAGGGGTATTTTACCTGTGCGGATTTACCGGCCCTTGCCGAGGGGACACAGGCACACGTTTGTGCTCAGGTGCAACAACAGGGACATTGAAACCGCCTCTGCACATTCTCCTGCTGGACAACGGGGTTTTGTCAAGCTCTGCGGGAGAACGAAACACGCTTTTCCATTGCCGTCAATCAACCGGGTACACAACAGGTGAGTGGATTGTATGTGTGGGTGGATACACTTTCATGGCCATTTTGCAAGGCTGATTAAAGCTGAATTCGGTGTGTACCTGCACAGAAGCTATTCTGTGAGCACTAAATTGGCAGGTTCGCTGTTTGCTGAGAGCTGGGGTGTTGGCGGCTTGAGGGTGGGATCAAAGTGGTGCATGCCCTCAAACACACCCCTTTCATCTTCACATCCCTTTGAAGGAGGACTGACAGGGCTGCCGGCCCAGAAGAATTTACAAATTCCTGCAGAGGTTGTATTTGTGCTCTTCTGTTTTCAAAAGCAAAGAAATGGAAAAGCCCTGTCGGGTCGTTCACCCTCTCCGCACGAGGCTGCACATTCGTCAGCATTTTGTCTGCGCTGCAACACAGCTGGTGTGGGGGTCAGGGGGGCCTTTCCATTTCCAGCTGGAAACAAGTCACTGGAAGGAGAGTTTTACTGGTATTCAGCACTTCTCCTCCCCTTTATTAATGAGGCCGTTAATGTATTCCTCTCTGCGCGACATGTTTCAGCTAATGCAGGACTGCGGACGAGAGGTGGTCGCTTGCCCGCACAACCTGGGGCCACAGAGCCGCAGAAGCACCGAGCGGCGTTGGGAGCCCGCGCACCGGCTCGCGGGGCTCACCCGTTGTACGGTTCAGCCAAGTCAGCGTTTGCTCGTCAGCCGCCGCTCCCAGGCAGCCGATAGCAGGGGGACGTGCCCTCTCCTCTGCTTTGGGAACAAATCTGCCAGCCCAGCCTCTGCTGAAGCTGGTGCTCAGGATGAAAAGTGGCTACGCCATGCCCTCCCCGGGGTAAAGCTCTTCCGGGGAGCCAAGGTGCCCGTATGTCACAGCGACGGGAGAGTTATAAATGGCTTTGGCAGAACAAACGTGCCATGGCTTTGAATCAGAAAGCAGCCGAGCCCAATGCCTCCTAGATAGCAAGGCAGAGCGACAAAGCTGCAGAACAGGAGGCCTCTTTCTGTCGCAAATACAAATGTCACAAAGGGAGAAATGGAAAGCTAGCAGCTTCGTGCTTCAATTAAATGACGACATCTCATCCTGTCATACCCCCACGCCTCAGCAGCACACACACTTGCTGCGCAGCTCCTCGGGGGCCGGGGGGACACCCGCTCCAGGCTGGCTCTGCGTGCAGTGTTTTCCCACAGACTTGGATCGCCCGCTTCTCCAGCGAGAGACCTCGGAGGCAGCGGGGTCGGAAAAGCGAGAAAGGCAGAAGGTGGGGGGGAGGGAAGAGGCGAAGAGAGCGGGGCCCTTAGCTAACACTCTTCTGCGTAAGCAAATGCATCCGCTCTTTTTAAGAAATATCCTCTGGCTTGACAGCTGCAGCCGAAGCCCTTGCTGGGACAGGCAACATCCAGCACTCCCCGCCTTTCTGGTACTTATCTGCCCCGGTCTCCCACCCTCCCGGGAGGCACATTGTCCTGAGCCAGGCGCTGCAGCCTGCCCCGCCAATGGACGTGCAAACCCCAGCACCCCAAATCTACCCCCTGGAGCCCCCTGATGCGGCACGGCTTGTTTGCTCCCTGTGCCTGCCGGCAGCCGGGCGAGGAAAAAAACAACAAAGCGACAGCCACTGAAAGGCCACCCTGAAGGAAGCGAGCGCAAGTCATTCCGTGGCGTTTTGGGTGGGGGACCCCACCGCCCCGCGCCCCTCCCAGGCCCCACAAAGGCAGCACTCACAGCTCGGTGCATGTTGGACATCGCGGCAAAGCCCAGCGGATTCCAGAGCAGAGCTAAAAGAGGAGAGCCATCAGACGGCCTTTCTCAGCACTGGTTGCACAGCATACAAGATCATGTTTTGATTACAAAAGCCTCGGCTGGGCTCCCAGCCAAGAGCACTGGCTGCCTAATATACTGAGCACAGACAGGGTTTTGAGTGCCTGTGTCCTCCTCTCCAATCTCACTCTCTTTTTAAAAGAAACACTCCCCTTTTTCCCACCCTCCTGACTCCTTTTAACTTCCTGATGCCACAAGCCCTCGTTCAAAGTGAGGAAAGCGGGGCGAACAATGAAAAATGGATCAGGCAAACAGCTTGACTTCACTTCGTGGCCATTCATGGGGTCGTGTTATTCGTTATGCATGGCTAAATGCACGCCTGGCGGGGGAGCGGCAGAGTATCTGGGGTCCTCAATGTCTTGTGAATGCCAGTATGTGCATAAGCCTTCCCGGGAAAACAAGTGCCACACTTGCCTTTTGCTGTTTAATTCCAGTATTCTCTGGGGATGATTTCCCTGCTTTTAAAATGTGCCTTTCTTTCAGGGAGGGAGCAGAAGCGATGCTGTGGAGCGGGCAATACCAGCGGGCACCGTGATTAGCAGAAAGCACATAGTCAAAGGAGAGGGTCCCCATGTGTCCTCATCTGAAATGCTGCCAGAATGACCCCCCAAGGAGAGACACGAATGGTGGGGCTTTGAGCAAACAGGCAGCATTTGTCTGCTTCTGTCTCAGGGACCCAGATCAGGCAAGAGGTGGATGGGAGATGGAAGCACATGGGAATATTTTGGTGCCCAAGGACTGATGCACACCCCAGCCTTAACATGAGGGCCCCGCTATGTTCATACGTTAAAACAAACAACCAAACACACAAAACGCGAGCAGGCCTGCTGCTGGTACCTGTCCCCTCTGAGACCTCTGAGCAGGTCAGCCACTCACAAAATCCCAAAAGCTCAACCCAAAATCCAGCATGGTTCAAGAGAAGCCTTCAAAGGACTTTGAAGGACTCTGAATCTGGCCCCTCCTCTATGCAGAACTCCAGCTACTGGAGATCAGGACTAAGGCACTAAAGGAGCTGGAAATGTGACTTAGTAAAAGTGCTTAAAGGGAAAGACTGACCCATATTAATGAGTAGCTACTCAAATGATGAAAGGAAATTGGAACAGTTTCCCAGGCAGTGCCTCTGGATTCAGGCTTGAGGAAGGAAATGAAGACTCTGCTGTGGATGGAAAATTGGGAAGAAGACACAAGAGCTTTGCTAGAGCCCAGGTGCTTGTCAAGAGGTTTGTGAAGGACAAGGCTGTGCAGAAGGTGTGGGGCCACGCGGGGCTTTTCCTGACCCTGGGAGCACAGGGCAGCTCGAGGATGGGGCTGCCTTGGGTTTCCAAACTGGCACAGCCCCTGGTGAGGGTGGGGTGATGGCCCATTTTTGGTTTGGCTGGTGGCCAGAGGGACGAGGTCAGCCCCAGCAAATGCTGCGGGGCTGAGCCAAGGAGTCAGTGTGCATGGAAACACTTTTTCCAGTGACAGTTCATTATCCTATCGGTGTGGTGGCCACGTTCCTGGGCTCAAGGAGCCTGCATGTGCTGCAAACACCCAGGTCCAGGTCACTGCAGAGACCCACACCATTATCCCAGGTGCTTTGCACCATGTGCAGCAGGGTCCTTCCTGTGGATCACAGTAGCTAAGGGCCCGTGTCATGCCCAGGTTGTCAAGGCTTAAGCTAAATGCTCGCAAGGAGTTTCTACAGACCTCATGGCCACGGCATCCAAGGCATCTGCTGCTACTGATGGTGTGGCCGAGCTCTTCCAGCAACCAGCAGTGCCATGAGCAGACATGAAGAGCCCCAAAATACTTTTGCCTTTGCTAATGTCTCTGGAGAGCTGCAGTTCCCTCCAGGGCAGCGTCGGCTGCTCCACTGCCCTCGACACAAACAGCTGACGTTTCTCAGATGTCCTTTATCATGTCTGAGTGGCATAAATGACAAGCATCTACTTCTGCATCGTCGCCTCAGACTGATGAGAAGATGAATGCTCGATTAATGCTGTGGACACGGAAAGCTCGGGGCAAAAGGGCCCAGTCGAGGAAGCAGCTTCTGCAGCTTCAGCAGTGGGGCAGAACTGGTTGGTCTGGGGACCTGTTTGTGCTCTCAGGACTCTCACAGGACACAGAAAGCAGAACCTTATAAATGCACTGAGATTTATGCAGTTATATACATGCACATATATTTGCTTACGCCTGGTGTCATGGCCAGAAAGGGTTGCAATAGCACCAAGGCCCTCCTCAGCTTGAGGGTTTGGTCTGAACTGTCAAAAACCCCGCTTTGCTCTCAAGTGCAGGGTCAATCCCGAGGTTACCGCTGCCTTCCCAGGGGGTCTGTGCCCACCCCAGGGAAAGGGCTCTCCAGGACCATCATCCTGGCACCAGGGAGCACCAATACCCAGAGCTCTGCCCCTTGGGAAGGAGAGGAGCCAAAGGTTGGCCCTGTGGTCTTTGCTTCACGGCAGGGGATGTATCAGCCCCTGAAGGAGCAGTCCCAGGGGCGGACAGCAGCTTGCCTTCAGGAAAGCCCAAAAGCTGGAGGAATCAAGAGGACACGAGGGGATTTTTGCTGCGCTGCCCTGCCGGGGCTGCCCTCCCTTGCGCACAGCCCTCAGCTGCCGGCTTGCAGCCCCCCATCTCCACCCAGGGCAAAGTTTGCTGGAGATTTTTCTGGGGCAAAGGAAGGAAACCAGAGCAATGACCTGCCCATTTTGTGCTCGTGATGGTGAAATAGTCCCTTTCTGTAGCTGTGCGCTGCAAAGCCTCTCTCTGACCAGTTTCAGCACAACCAACCATCTCTGACAGGAGTCTACAATCCCCCCACTTCAGGACAGCATTCAGCAGCTGGCAGAAAGGAATCACGCCACGTTCTGACAGCAAGACTATTTGTTTCTTCTCTGTCTTTCTGCCTTACACAAAGTCTGAAGGAAAGAATCCAATTCCTCAATAAAGCCAAACCTCACTGCCCTGAGAAGCATTCCTGGCACCCCCTCATCAGCCCTTCCACCAGCAGGAACCGCTTTGGCTTGAAATCCTCCTTGCTTTTCTTTTTGCACTCTGTGAAACTCCTCCACAGCCACTCGGTCCCATGCTGCCACTTTCCCCAAGTGCTCTTCACCCATCTTCATCTTGGCTTCTCTCCCTTTTTTGCATGACCGCTATTTAGTCAACAGATGGCACTCGGGAACTGCTGGGAGAAGCTGAGAACCAGCTGCCAGAGAAGCCCACTGGAGAAGGAGCCGCAGGTCTGGCTGTTTGGGGAGCCTGCTTTCACACTGGGGATCGGGGCTGCAGATAAGCCGCATGGCCAAGTTTCAGAGCCAGGAACTCACAGATCCTGCTGTCTGAGGCTCCTGAGCAGAATTAGCAGCCCCTCTCCAGGCCCGTCAGATAGAGGGAAGGACGGGAACAGGCAGAAGAAGAGCTTCCCGGGGGCCTGGAGGCATCTTTCCTGCCAGCCACAGAGCAAGCTGCCCCGCAATAAGCAAATTCCTCTTTGCTCCCTTGCCTACCCCTGCTCTGATCCTTTGGTCAGCTGGAACTGTGGGATAAAAAGGCGTTTGAGGCGTTTCCTCCACCAGGAGAAAGGTCAGCGTGCTCCCTGGGCTGGGAGGAGGCACCGGCCAGAAACGTCAATCGGGCTTTAGCTGGGGAGACTCATAAGGATCAAAGGACTGCTGAGACATTAATTTTCAGCTGTATCAATATGCAATTAAAATGAAAACTACCGAAGCTAGTTAAAAGATATAATGGCAGTTTGGTCCTGCTTAAAATCCAGGAAGGTGACAGCTGCCTGTTGGTACCAAGGGGCTGCCTTCCCACGGCGATACCAATCACAGCACCAGCACAGAAACCGCTCAGGATGTGCAGAGCAGCCTTGTTCCCATTCAGAGGACAAGTTTGTCCCCTCTTGTCCCCCTCCCTGTGCATTATCCCAGCCTGCAGGTTCTTTCCCCAAGTCCTGTGGGTGAGATCTGTGTCTACCCACATCTAATGCCACCTTGAATAACTCTTTATTTCATCCCCTCACCTGACATTTTCTGCTCTTGAAATACTTGTAATTCTAGTGTAGGGCCTCTGAGGTGGGTAGAGGCTGAGCAAACAATAAGAGGATCTGTCCTCTTAGTTCTTCCCACTTCCAGACATGCAGAGCAGGGCCGACCGTGGGTTTGCTGATCCCATTTACCACCCCAGCCTTCAGACGCAGGACCCAGGACCCAGCCTTGGGAAGGGCGCTAGGCTGTGCAAAGTGGCCAGGCCAGCCAGTCAGGCGGGTTCTCTTCATGTTGGATGGAAATGCAGTGCTTTGGGGAAGCACGGAGAGCGGCAGACGGCACCTGCATGGCCCTGGGGGACAGCTGGGGCCACGGGAGCTCCCCAGCCCAGCCCAGGGCTTCAGCCCGGACCCAGGAGGACACGGGCAGCCCAATGGCCTCTAACTTGTAGTTCACAAGCTGCAGATGAGCGCGGAAGAGCCAGCTGGCTCCCGACGCAGTCATGGGCCCTTTGTGAACTACAAAAAGTGAAAATTACTCAACACGTGGCTGCTCTGGGGCCACACCAGTGGCAACGTGACCCACTTTCAGTGCCTCTCATCCCGACCAACTCAGTTAAAACTTAACAAGCCATTTCACATCCCTTTTTCCAGCAGAACTCAAAAGCAAATTCCAGAGACCCACCTTGGCTCCAGGGTCTGAACCAGACTGAAGACCCTTGGTGGACTCCAGCGGCGTCACATCGCAGCGGTGCTGCATGGGTTCGCTTTGGGCGCAGCTGGCGGGGACACGGGCTGTTCTTGCGCAGGGTTAAGGTGCGGAGCTGATTTGGAGAACAAGCCCAGGGAAAGTGCAAGGGCCAGGCTGCAAGAGGCACAGAGACGCCTGAGAAGGGAGGAGATGAAAAGGGGAGTCAAGGTGGCAATTAAATATTAAAGGAGCAGTTCAACAATAATTAATACTTGGGTGGAGAGAAAGGGTGGAGGCACCTGAAGCGCTCGCAGACACTTGCTGTGCTGCGCCTGGCTGGCGGAGTGCTTCACTCAAGTGGCAGAAAACTCTTGAAATTGCAAATAATCCATGCTCCAGCAGGATGGAAATCATGATTCAAGAGGGTGAATTAAAACCCAGCTGGAGACGCTGGTTCTTCTCCCAGCTATGATCTGAATTGGAGCCACATTGGCCTTATTTCAACCCTTGCACAAGCTGAGGCTCAGCTTGTGATAAATCTATATGACATTAACCGAGGTCCAAGAGGAGACCACACGATTACTCCTGGGAGGAGGTTTCATAACTCAACACATCACATCACACTCAAAAAATCCCCTGTAAAACCCTTCGGGAGCCATCAGATGCACTTGCCCTGTTCTTACGTTTCTCTGAGCATCCACCCCAGGTCCCTGTGAGGTCCTGAGCGAGGTGACCCTCCCCTGGGACTGTGCACCTGCTGTGGGTCCTTCTCACTTGGTCCCTGCAGGATGGCCAAGCGCGTTGCTCGGTGCTGGGGTTGTTGTGCAGCACAAACACATAGGATTAGGTTTAGAACTGAGTTTGTAAGAAGGAAAAATTGCATTTCCTTTCACCCTGGAATACTGCGTTTCTTTCGGTACCTTCAGAAGGAATTGATTAAATAACACCCTTCCTCTGACCTGTTGTTATTTAAACCTTTTGTTGAAAAACGTTTGGAACAAACATTTAAAGATGCCTTTTTCTGGAAGCACCAGCTGAAATATTTTGAACATTTCTGAAGCTCAGTTTCTAACCAAAAATCAGCAGAAGCATTTCAACAATTTGGGAGATGGAACCTTCCCTCTCCAGTCTCCTACTTGCTCTTGATCCAAAACAATTGCTTTTCATCTCCCTATGGCTCTGATCCTCCTGAAATGGGCCATTTGGGCCAATTTCCTCTCCAAAAGGAGGAGCTCACAGGGGCAGGACGTCTCTGGTCTCTGCCGGGCAGGAGGGGTCTGTCCCGCAGAGGAGATCCCGTCAGCGCCGCCTTCAGCGCCACGGCTGCCCTTGTGTTTCAGAGCAGCTCTGTCCTTCATTAGACCCGGGCCTGTTCCCAGCTGCAGCTTCCATCATCAGCTTCACAACAGTGCAGAAACCTGCCCAAGCCGCCAATCTGATTTTAGGGAAGGCACCCCTGCTAACACTAGCTTTTCCCTACTGGCTTTTATGGCTGGTATTTAAACTTGTCCTTGGCAAGACTGTAACAGTCCTATTTTGAAGGTGCTGTGGCAAAGCTTAGATTCACCAAGGTAAAGAAGGACACAATAAGGTAGTTAAAAATTAAAAATAAAAAGCTCTCCCCGTGTTAAAACTTCCTAGCTGACACCACCGGTCATTCATCTGGTTTTCTTTTCCTTGGCACGAACACACTCATACAGCTGAGACTATCTCCTGTCCTTAAATCTGCGAGTGCTACCTTTACACAGCCAAATGAGGAGGGGCACAGCAGAAGCCCCTTAAATAAGCCTTGTCACAGCAGAAGGAGCAGCACCGTCCCCTCTTTGCAGGGCTGGCACAGCAGGGCAGACAGCTCACCACTTCCTGGGGCTCTCAGGCAAACTTCCCTACTGAAAATTGGATTAGCAGGGCTGAGAGTCTCCTGGTAACTGAGATCTCAGCTGTGTTTGCTGAGCGGTGACAACACGGGCTGGGGCAGCCTGCAAAGCCACCAGACAAACCACGGCAGCCGGCAGCACTCGTAGCCTCCCGAGAGCAATGCTGCTAACGAAGCAAGTGGGGGAGAAGGGATGTCCCGGGCGGGAGGCAGCAGAGCTGAGCGCTGCCCTTCAGAGTGCTGTGAGACACCCGGGCATGGTGCATTTTGCAGAATCAATCTGGAAATGTGGCTCTCGCGAGCCGCAGGAGCCTGGGAAAGGGGATGGCTGGTTTTGCAGTGTTTGATCTCACACACGTATTTGGCCAAGCCCTGGCAGGACCACACTGTGTGGGCTGTTTGCAGGTCCTCAGTTCCACTGAAAGTCAGCTGTGATTTTCAAGCCTTTTTGGATCTAAAGAAGGTATTGTAACAGACGCAGTTAGTCAAGGTATGTTGACATATCCCTGCATCTTCCCTGGCCTTCCCCAGGCTGGGAATTTATGTCCCAAGTCCTCATAAGAAGAATATTTATGCACAAAGGATGAATTAGTCTGGGATGTCTCAGGATGCTCTGGGGGAACTGGCTCACTGTCAATCACGCTGAGAAACGGTGCGAACATATGGGCTGCTTCAGCAAACGTGGCTGCGCTCCCAGCACGAGGCACTGCAGAAAATGGCACAGTGGATCTACAGGGACATTTTCCCTGCCAAGACAATGATCAATTGAGTCTCCATGGGCCTCCTGCCCCCCCCGAACTCATCACATCTCTGATTTGCTTCCGTTTGCAATGTACTGGTGCCCATGGTACCACATGCCTGGTACGTTCTCAGGCCATGGTGTTGTGTCAGCAGCCACTCGAAGGTTTCCAGCACGGCAGGAACCTCACGGTCCCCCTGGGCAGCAGAGGAGGGCCCTGCAGGACCTCTCCTTCCCGCTCCATCCCATAGGGGGCAAAAATAACACCTGGCCACACAAATGGCCCCGCGAGCCTGATTCCTCACTGCCTTTGAGATCTTGCACCTTTTACTAACGCGTACATTGTGGGGATGCTTCCTACCAACACAAATAACTTTGCACAAATTCTGGAAGGGGACAGGTCCTCCAAGGCCACCCAGGACAGAGTGGTCACAAATGGCAGAGCAGACCAGGTTCATGAGGGACACAAACAGCATCCAGGCCTCGCTCTTCAGGCACCACCGCGGATGTTCTTGGCAGAAGTGTCAGCTTAGATGTGAGCGGCTGTTCGGATAAATGGGTCTGACTCAGGTCTTGGCAATCAAATTGTGACTAAAGCACATTTCTCTCTCTAAATTAAACCCTCCTGGAGTTGCAGAAGGTAGGCAGCTACATTCACCTGGAAAATAAGCTCCGTACAGTGAAGGGGAGCGGGGCTGTATTTGCGAACACAGCACCAGCCCCGCATTGGAACTGTTCTCTGGCTAAGGAAGCAATTTCAAGGCTGAGCATTCAGGAGGCAAGAGGAGGTTTATGAAGCAGAAGAGGCCAGGACTGCTGCTGCTGTACCCATGGAAATCTTCCAGCACGGGAGGTGCCTGGCACACTGTCATTAGCTTTGAAGAGCAAAAATACCCTTACTATTTTACTGCTTCAGTGAGCAGTGACAGGCCAGGGTTCAAATGTAGCTGCAGATCTGCGAGACGTTGCGCACTGCTTGGAAACAGGCAGCCTGCTGCAAACCCAACCAATTGCACCGTGATCTCCAGCCTTGCCCTGACCACGGCGGCTGCCAAGGCTTAGCTGTCCACAAAATTCATACCATGAGTGATTTTGCACTGTCCAAAACACCACGGAGGTGTCACCGCTGCAAGCAGTGTTCTTAGAGCGTGGTTCTCCCGAGGCCAGGGTAGCGCTGCCCTCAGCGCCAGGCAGTGCTGCATCCTCACGCAGAGACTGAGCAGTGCACTCTGCCTCCGGCCCGCTCACTCGCCCGGCGCATCGCCAGGAACTGGGCAAGAAGATGTTCCTCTGGATGAAGGGTGGGCTCAGCTGTAAGGAATTGTTTTGTGGGCGTCGTTTATATTCCTAAACCAGTTTGGGAGCCTCATTTGCACATTCTTCCTGCTCACTCTTGGTTTTTTTTCCACAAGGGGATGAAATCTTGGGCTCAGCACATGCCTCCCCTAGAATGGTGCTCAGATCTGCTCTGCCAGCCTCAAACTGGCCAAGCACAGAGAGGCCAGAGTGGCAATATTCTAAATGGCAGCAGGCGCTGGGGACAGCTTCTGGCTGACAGTGCATGCTGACGGGCACAGGCAGCTCCTCCTGCTGCAGTGCAGGGCCAAGAGCCAAGCAGGTTTTGCAGAAAGGGACTCCTGGCATCCAGGGCTTTGGCCGCCACAGCCGCTCTCTCCCAGCACCCATGGCAGGGGGGTGCGAGCCCCAGCAGCAGGACCAGGTCTCAGAGGAGCCGCTGCCCCACGCCAGCCCCCTCCTTGGCTGTGGATGGCGCGGCAGGAATGCAGCCGCGTTCGCAGCAGTCTGTTATATGTGTTGCCAGAAGGACTGCGGGACGTGCTGTGTGTGTCTCGGTGCCGGCACTGGTGGCTCGCAGAGCCAGACACACGCGGCAGAGCGGGGAAGCGGCAGAAAGCCGATGTCTGGCCAGAAAGACGGGGGCTTGTTTTGGAGCATCGCTGTGCGACACAGCTGTGCCGGCTGCCGCGAGTGCCTCAGCAGGGGAATAGCCATGCGGTGTGTACACACTCCTGCTGCTCCTTGCGAGTCACTTCAATCCAGGGAGCAAAACCTGAGGATTTGGCCTGGCTGGAAGAAGCACCAGTGTGTAGGTAATATTTCCATCTCATTCTCCTGCCCCAGGTGCTTGGGGGATCCACCAAACCTGGCCTGGGCTTCCAGAGGAGCCAATCCCCAAAACATCTCCTGGGGCAGCAAGAGGGAGAAAGAGATGCCAAAGCCAATGCCCAGGACTCAATAGCAGGTTGTAGGTCCAACTTGCTAAGAAGAGCTCAAGGCCCTTTATTAAATGAATATATTTGCAGTGTAGCAAGAGGAATTCCGGAGGCTCAGGGACCCACAATCTCAGTCCTAGAGATACAATTATCTCCGAGGGCAATGCTAGCACTGCAGAAGTGGCAAAAGTGGGCTATCAGGAGCAGATATCTCCTGATCCGCACGGATGTGTCACTGCCTGTTCCCGATAAACTGAAGAGGAACAGGGGCAAAGGCAGAAAGGACAGAGCACAGGGGTGATTGTCTTGTAAGAGCGTCAGTGGGGATGAACCAAAGTGATCCGAGTCAAAATAGCTGATGTCAAATGTTAGCGATCAGCCAAGAGACTGCAAAAGAGTGCGATTCGGGGGGCAGCATGCTCCGGCAATCTGCCCCGCTGCTGAGCTCTGCTAACGGGATCGGGACATGGCGAACCCAGCTAAACTCTGCTTGGGGAGATGTTGATTTACAATGAAGGAAAACGAATTGTGCTGAAAGGGACCGTGCTAAGATAGGCCGTGTGAAATGAGACACGCTGAACTGTGACTGCAGCGCAAAGCAAATCCATTGGAAAATGCTCTTGGTCATGTCTGCCAGCCCATCGAGTTAAAGCCTTATTCTGCCTCCTTAGACTTCTCTAAGTATATGCCTGGCTTGTACTCCTAAAGCTGGGCTTGCACTCCTAAAGATAAGGGGGGCCTTGTTATTGACTTGAGTGGGAGAGGGAGGAACCTCCAAACTGGGGGGCTTTGCACACACGGTGAGATGAGTGTTCACGGCCGAGTCTGACCTCTCCGGACAGTGGAGCACTGCAGAGACAATGTTTGGCTTTTTGTTTGTGAAAGAAATGCAAGTGGTTGTGAGCAGGAGGATAATGAGATGCAATAAGCTACACGAAACAGGTGTTTTTTTTGCAGCTAAGCACCTTCACAAACCTGCCTCACCCCTCAGCACCTCTTACATCACCCCCCACGCATCTTTGCCCCATTCACCTCTTCATATATCTTCCCTCTCCTTCCCCTCTTTCCCTGTTCCTCTGCTCACCAGTTTTTTTCTCCTTTCCACACACACCCATTACTGTCTGACAGCTTTTTTAAATATACCTGACCATACACCTCCCTTTCTTGCTATTTTTATTTTTGCTTCTACTTTCTTTTTTGGTCATCTCTCTCTGTCCCTCTTGCTCACCCTCCTCCACATGAGAGCATGCTGGGGACGGCTGCCGTCAGGTCTCGGATGTGGGTTGCCATGGCAAACAGCCAGCTCCTGCACTGATGAAGGGTGAAAAAAGCCAACGTGACGTATGGACCAACGGCTCCAGCCCCGGCCCTGTAACCACAGCCCCGAGAGGGCCAGGGCAGCCCCAGTGACGGCCGCACGCAGCGCGGGGAGCGCGAGCCCTGCCGCACTCCTTGGGGAAGGGCCATTTTAAAAAATTCATCCATGTGTCAAATACGTTGCAGGCCACAGAGGAAACCTGCCAAGCCGTGGGAGCGAGGAGGCGCCGTCACCCCCACTTCACAGACAAGGCGTTCACACGTTGGGCTGAGCCAAACTAAAAGCTGTAACATGCAGCCGTCAGACCGGGGGGATGTTTGCATTTCAGCTGATTCCCACCATCCTTTCAGCTCCCGTGGCTTTATTATTATCATTACTGCTGCAAGTAGTATTATTTAGCATTGGGAAGAAAGAAAAGAAATAGCACCCAGGTCCTTGTCATTGCATTAATGCCAGCCCATCTTTTCAGCAGATACCAGGTTTCAGTCTTTCCTGCTGGGCCACATAATACAAGTGACTCTGTGGCTGCTCCTCGCAGCATATCTGGTCCTACCAGGCAAGTGACATTTCTGTGGCTGAGGCTCAGAAAAGCGGGCTGGTCCGTACGGCCCGGCCCAGCGGGGATCACCGCTGGACACCCGCGCTGCCCCCAGCCCGTCCTCAGAAGCTCCCTCTGATGGGTTGGGAGCAGTGTCAGCTGCGGTTGGAGAGTCACCCACCCTGCACTACGAAGAGCTTTTTGTTCTTTAAACTGTCTCAGGCATTTAAGTCATTAAGGCAGGAAGGGCTTATTCTAAGCAGTTAGAGGATTAGTGGGAGTTATAGGATACCCTCTGGTCTAATACTCTCCCTTTTTGCTTCAGCTGTTCTGTAGCAGGTGAAGCAAAAAGGATGACACCCTCATGAGAAAGAAAGTCATTGCCATGGTGAAGGCCACAGGCATGGCCACGAGAAAGGAGAAGGTCATAGCCACCCCCATGGCCACACACAGGGTGGTGAGGAGAAGGTTGCTACCACTTCACATATCATGAGGAAGGCCCAGGCCTTTCCTAGCACAAGCAATGTCATGGTCATTGGCATGGGAGAGACTGTGGAAGGAGCAGCCACCTTCCACAAGCTCTGTGGGAAGCTGTCTCCTCGGCACGAGGGGACGTGTGGCTGCCACACAACTCAGGGCAACTTCAGGGTATCAAAAGACAAGAGGATCCTGCAAAGAGGGGAATGTGTTTGAGCTCTTTGTGTTCTCCATGCTTTCAACTAGGTTGATTCAAAACTACTATCTATTTCAACAAATTGTTTACTTATTTAATGCTGCTAAAATCCAGAGGGTGAAACCGCACACTTCAAAACGCTGCCCTGCCCCTGCCAGGCAGGTCTGGGAGTGCTTCTGGGAGCTTCCCCGGCCAAAGCAGGAACACAGCTCTGCTGAGATGAGAGACCTGCCCCCCAAACGGTTGTGTGCATTGACGGAACCCGCAGCCCCCTCGCTGCGTCGCCCCTAGACGCCCTCCGGCAGGAGCCGTGCGCTGCTCGGGGAAAGGGCGGGAAGGTGATTTTTGGGGCCGGGCGAGGCGGTTTGGCGCTCCTGCCCTGCACCCCGCACGCTCAGCCCCGTCCCGGAGCGCCCGGCCGGCCCCGGGGGCGAAGGGAGGAGCCGCTCGGCCCGGTGCTCCCCGCCCCGCCCGCAGCCCCCGCCGCGCTCCCCGGGGCCGGCGGCAGCGCCCCCGCGCCCGCCCCGCGGCGATTGGCCGCCCGCTCCGGGCCCGCCCCCGCGGCCGCGCAAGCGCCGCGCGGAGCCGCGCCGGGGCGCTGCCGCCGTGCCGGGAGCGTTCAGCACCGCGGGCTGCGGACAGCGCCCCGCGACCGGCCATGGAGGCCGCGCCGGGGCCGCCGCGCCGGGAGCAGCGGCCCGAGGGGACGCGCCGCCGCAGCGCCGCGCCCAGGTCAGAGCGCGGGGACCGGGACGGGAGCACGGGGGGTCCCGCACCTGGAGGGCGGGGCAGGCGGCGGGCTCGGGCTGTGCCCGGTGCGGGGGGCAGGCGGCGCGGAGCCGGCGCTGCGGAGCCGGTGCAGCGGCGGTGGGAGCTGCCGCCACCCCCGGCTCGGTGGGTGCGGAGGTGGCCAGTGCCACCGGGGTTTTCCCGTGTCGGGGTCCACTGCCTGGCCCGGCATCCCCGGCAGGTTTTTATCCTGCAACACCGTGGGTTCTCCCCCCCGCAGCACCGGGTGAGCCATTGTTGGGGGAGCTCAGCATGTTTCAGGGTTCTTGTTCCACTAGGCTACGGGCACGCATGGTTTTCATTCCAAATATATTTTTCTATAAAACCCTGCAGCCGTCATCTTCTCCCTCCTGCGCCATATGCTCCCCTACCTGGTGTCTTAAGCCAGGCTGGCAGCCACAATCATTGTCATTTTCTGGAAATGTCAACAAGCCCATGATCACGGGCAAGCAGCCATCCCCAAATTTGCAAGCACATTGCCATTTGTTAGACGGGAGGCAACAGATCTTCTGAGCTCTTCAGATTCTGTTTGACCAGAGCACACCCCGAGGTCAAGAGCACACAAATTCCTTCTGAAAACCAAAGAGCTTCACTCCTGTCTGGTACAGGGTGTTTGTGCTGAGCCATCCCCCCTGCCTGGGGCAGCTCAGGTCTCAGCCAGAGGCCGCTGTGCTTTGGGGTCACGGTGTTCGCCCAGTGGCTGTTACACAACCCAGCACTGGTTTAAATCTCGGGCGTGCAATGGGGTCAGGGCTGCCACTGACAGTTTGGCTTGCCTGAGCAATCCTTGCTCATTCTAACGGGTCTTTTGAAATTAATCCTGAAGCCCGTAAGAGTTGGGTTCCAGAGATGGGTTAAGCCACCTGAAACAGGTGTAGATCTCACTCGTGCTGCTCGCTCAGGATCTAAAATTTGTGCCAATAAAGTATATACGAAGATAGCGCTTACGCAAGGCTCTTCGCAGAGCAGCTAAAGGGTTTGCTCTGCACTCCCTGTTCTCTGCTCCCAGCCAACGCTCTTTATCATCAATGTTCCACCCAGCATCAAAAAAATACAGATGTTTGCAAACACCCACTTCCTTCTGGCCTCTTCCAGACTGGAATAGCAAGGTGTTATTTGCTTTTCCCTTTCCATTTCATTTCTTTTTTCTTCAAAACAAAGCTTAGCAAACATGATTTTACCAGCATATTTGGCACTACCAGTGTAGACAGAGCAAACTGCATCCAGACCAGTTCTGGCACTGAGTTCTGGGAGGGGATCGGAGCCCTTTGTGTCTGGCTGGCTCCAAACACACACCTGCAGGGCAGCAGCAGGACCTGCCTGGCGGAAGGGCAAGGATGTGCAGACGAGGATGTGCACACGAGGCAATGGAAAGGATTATAAAACTAAACTTTTCGCAGCAGACTACGTGGGAAGCAGAGTTTTGCAGCCTCATTAATTTTTCATGATGATTTAACGTACTCAGGAGTCTCATTAACAAAAAGATTGTAGGTCTTCTCAAGGATACGCACTATCCTGCTGCTAGACCGAAAAAAGCAAAACAAATTGGAACTCCACAGCAATTTTCCAGTGCACGAGAACTTGCCCCAGCCTAAGGAGGAGCTGGATTGCTCAGTGCCTGTCGCTCCCTGTCAGACGGGGGAGCTGGATAACGAGGGGACAGGGAAACACAGTGAGCCCTCCCCTCATTTCTGGAGAAGGGCACTCTCATCTCCTTAGAAATCACAAGCAAATAAGCTCTTTTTTCTCAAGAGCCCCACTGCTGTTTTGCTGGTGGTATGTTCAAAGAGAAAACCTCTATTTAAATTCCATTATAAAACCCCATTCTTAAATAGTCATTTACAGCTCTCAAATAAAAAGCCATTAATCTAGATGGAAGCTGACCTATGGCATGTGGTTTTAATTCAGAAATCATTTCTAATTTTTTTCATTTGGGGAAACTTGTTCAGCTAATATGCAAGGAAAACCTTGCTAGAGTAAGAAAAAAAAGGGAAAGAAAACAAAATCAGCTTCTCTTCTCTTAATATCTAATTGAGCAAAGGTTCCTGGGGAAAAGGGGTTCAGGTTGTAGTCAAGATACAGACTTGTGCCCTTTCTCTCATTTGTCTTTATTCCCCCTTGAGATTCTTCTGTCAACAGGAGAAGGTGCAGTTTGACTGAGGCATCAGCTCCATTCCCTTGGTAGGTGTTTCGCATCTTCCACATGCAGAGTGCTGCTGCCTGTGCCCTGCACTCGTCTCACAAAAGCACTGCTGCACTCAGAGTGACTTGAGCAGTTTCATAAATTGGATTATTACAGTCTAGACATCTCCAAGGAAGAGATGGGGAAGCAAATAGCCTGAGAAACACAGCTCATCGCCGTGGGTACCAGGAGTAGTCAGCTCCAGTCTGAACCCTGCACTCCAACTGCTCATCCTCTGTTTTCCCAGCATCTCTTTGGCTGCATCCAGCTGAGTTTGCAGAAGAAAACCGAGGCTCTCAGGCCGCCTTTGCAGACTCTTCTGTGGCTGAGAAACCATTTCTGCCCCTCAGTCCCAACGATGTCAAATATCTGACAGGGCCCAGACTGGGAATGAATGTTTTAAAAAAGAAGTTTCTCTTCCCCTGGTGTTAGTTGTGGTGGCAAGCGGAGCCCAGCGCTGTGCTCTGCCCACCGCTCCTGCCTGGCAGCAAACGGGTATCTCACACTCCTCCACAACCATTTTTCTCGCATAGTTGAGGGTCCTGTGGGCCTGGAAAAGCAACAGCGACACAGCTGCAGGCAAAGAAGGACCAGCCTACACACCTCTGGTGGAGACCTCAGCATATCAATCGTTCAGCCCGCCAGCACTCGGCTAATTGGGAGTGTAGCAAGCGAAGACTTGAATTGTGCAGGACTGCCAGCAGTGATTATCCAAACCGATCGTTATTTGTGAGCTCCAGGTTTCCCTGGAGATGTCGGATAACCAAGGTCACATTGTCACGGAGCTGGAGAGAGATGGGCAAAAGGTAACTCATACCCAGAGGGTGATTGACAGAACTGTAATTGTTTAGTCTGAAAAGGGATAACGGAGAAGAGACACCAGTGAATGATTTGAACTGGCTCAAGTTATTCTAAAATATGAAGTCTCTGAGCAGGCAGGGGATTGAGTTAAAAGACAACATGTGAGGGAGGAACGGAACTTGACAATCTCTCACAGCAAAGGTGGTGAACAAGAAGACTGGGCTTCCATGTGAAATATTAGAATCAAGTCTGTTAACCTGTGTGCATAAAAACGGAAGGCAATCTGCGATATCCAAGAATTTGTCATCTGATTTCCCCACCGGGAGGTTTTGCAGCTGAGGGGTTTTTGGAGGAGGAATTTGTCCCTGCGTGCTTCCTGCATCTCCCTCGCCATCCTCAAAGGGTATTTTGTGAAAGCCTTTTTGTTCTGTCCAGTGTTACACATTCACCCTCAGCTGAGGCAGGCGTGGTGGTGCAGCCGTCACACTCATTTTGTAACCAAAAGCCTCTGGTCCCAATCTCCTATGCGGATCCAGCAGTTCAACTGAAAAATAATTTTGGGTTTGCTTTGAAAAAGAAGAGCACAACTAGTGTAGAGGTGTGAGAACACCAAAAGCAAAAGTTGTCAGTGCAGCAGCGTCTCTGAGTTATTATGCATTGTCAGAAACCATCACCTATTTAAAGTGTAGAAACATTAGGAAAAAAACAAGATCAAGGTAGAGGGAAAATAGTAATTCAGAGCCATCACAAAGGGAGTGAGAAAAGGTCTACCCCTTGCCAAAGCATGACACCACCACAGTCCCAGCTCCCTGATGAAAATGCCCTGACTCAGGACTACTAGTACAAAACAGCTTTGCTTTCGCTTGATTTACAAGCCCCAAATAGGATGCACATTCACTTCAGTCACTGGGCACCTGGGAAGAGCGAGATAAGTGTCACTGCCAGCGTGGGAGAGCGGGCTGAGGGCGGCCTGGGCCAGCTCTCCCGAACCAGCCCCGTCCCGCCAGCTCGCAGAGCCGCAGGGGATGTTGGTGGTCAGCACCTCCCATTCAGGTTGTTTCTATAATTAGTATAGATGGGCAATGACTAATTAAAGACGTCATTGGACTACCACAGACCGTAACCTTTCTTCCGTCTGCCTGTGCTGCAGCAGCGCAGCTGAATCCGTGTCCCTCCCGCTGCGGGACGACTGGTGAGGCTGCGACAGGCCCCGACAAGACCGTGGGTTCCATCCCACGAACAGCTTCGCTGCCGCTTGTTTACAGTCTCATGCACTGCATTCATATACACCAAGGACAAATGTGTGGTCTTCTGTGGTAAACTACCTTTATATAGAGCTGTAACACAAATCACGCGCTTGAAAGTCTGGGTAATTGTGCCACTAATCCATCTGTGATGGGACAGCAAGGAGTTCATGAAACAGGGCTTATATGATTTCTTTTTGACAAATTCTGTGGGTGAATGGGATATAATTGTCACAATCTGTTCAGGAGCTCCTGTCTTGGCCACTATCAAAAAATACTCAGCAAAGGAATTTGACAACACAAGGTAAAATCCTCCATGTAGTTCCCCATGCCTGCATGGCCTGAGCTTCAGAAAATCTGCATTTGAACATTGGTTGTTGCTCCTCAAGTCAGTGTCATTGTGATGAGGACCCAGGAACATGCCACCCGTGTCTGGAACCATCCTGCAGCTGTCTGCTGCCTTAAAAACTAAAGTTAGCATTGGATGGTGTCTAATCCATGGAGATTTCTTTGTTACTGGTCCCTGGACTGGTGAACTGTGCAAGTCAAGCTGAGTGCGCTGTCTGTGCCTTGAGCCTCCACACCAGCACTGCTGTAACTGCTACCACAAACATTACTCTGTTGTCATGGTTTTAATGAAACAAGTCCATTTTGTATAATCAAGAAATATAGTTTCTGAGCGTTGATAAACTCAATTGATTTTGGAAAGCACATAGCACAAGCTGCCAAGACCAATATGTCCCTCTTTCTGAAAAAATACCAGTTCTCAAGCAATACCAGCTAATAGTATTCTTCAAATTCCTTTTGTCATTGATATTATCAGGCCATTTAATTTTGGGTGCAGTTCCAGAGACCTGTAGTGGCTAAAATCCTGTCTTTTTCTGTGGCAGTCTGAAAAAGAAATGAGAGAGAGACTGCACACTTTCAAAAAGATTCCCTTCTCAAACATTTTGCCTCCCATTTTCTCCTTCATCACATCAGATGCCTCAGGATAAAGTTCACCTCGCTCTAGCCTTGCTCCAGCACTCATAATTCTTTGATGACTTGAGACACTTTGCAATTCTAGGTGGCCCAAATCATTCGTCATGCTTAATCCTCGATGCCAGACACTAGGGCGAGACCCAGCAGTCGGCTGTAGACACCCTGGCCAGCCGCATCTCTGGAGACAGCAATTCCTAAGGCATTTTGGGGGTCAGTGTGACCTCAGTCTATCGTGTGTGAAGGGGTTTCTGGTGTCACACAGGCTAGCCAGTCCCTCAATGTATTATTCAAACTCTCCAAGCAAGCAAAATCTCTCAGGCACTATAAATCAGCAACTGTAGGAATTCAATATTTTTTTAAATTCCTTGGAGAGAAGAAAGCAAAACCTGCAGAGACCTCATTACCTGGGAACTGGAGGCTGCAAATGTTTTGTGTTAGTAAACTGAGCAGTCAGAGGGAAGTCGAGCTTCAAGAGATCTTGGGAGTTCTAGTCCACCCCCGTCCTACATATCAAGACCAATCAATATCTGTTGCTGTCACCCTTGGCAGATGTATGTCTGATGTGTTCCTGAAGAGCCCAGCTGCGAGTCTGCGGGATGCGGGAGTGCTAGGGCATGTGCCAGCCTGGAGCCTGGAGCCCTTTCACACTGTCGCAGCCGTCAGGTTCGCTGTTCAGTGTTTTAGTGCTGGGGATGATTCACTCTCCTGCTCTCCCAGTGTGGAGCAGCACCATTGCTTCTGCACAGCAATCAAATTCATCTTTCCAGGAGCACAGACAACTGAGAATCTTCTTCACATGCAGTCTCCTCCGGCTTCCGTTGCCCCAGATCTCTGTAGTCACTCTGCGGTCCTGAGTTAGGACCCTGCTGTTACCAGCCAGTGTGTTCTGCCTCCTCTGCAGTGAAATATCTTGGAGAATTGAGGTGATGTTACCCGATTTTTCAAAATTTTGGTGCAACATGCACAAAGATATGATGGCTTCTCCATCAGCTATAATCTCTGAGTCACGGATGTCTTTATAACAAGCATAATCCAGCTCAGCCCTGAGACTGGCTCTTGGCACAGCAAATAGCGGGTGAGGTTTTACATCCTGCACTATGTGGGAGGCCTGTGGCAGTCTCCAGTTTGCAGGATGCGATTCCCTTTCCACTGTTCAGCTGCTTGACCATACCTTTATTTCCCCTCACAGAGACAAACAAAATGCAGGACCTTGCCAGACCTGCCTTGCCATGCCGGAGATCGCGAACACCGAGCCCAGCTACAGTGGTGCTTCCTGGGAAAGGATCTGCCCGGTCCATCACTGCCCCATTCCTGCGTCCCCCAGGCCGGGGGGAGACCCCCTGCCCTCCTCCAGCCACACGCTCGGGCCGGTCTCCACCCAGTCCAACGGGCAGGTGCCATCCAGCTCCCAGGACTCGCAGCAGCACCACCTGTATTACCCCTGTACCCAGGAGGAGCCCCAAGGCAGTTATGGCCTGCCCCCACTCCCTGGGCACGGCGAGGGGCCCGTGCTGTGTTCCCACCTTTCCAGCGGTGAGCCCGTGCCCGCTGCCCACCACGAGGCCTCGGAAACCCCCTGGAAACAGTGGTCCCCCGGGCAGCGACGGCCGGTGCAGCATCACGTTGTGACAGTCAGGTAAGAGGCACGTGGAAGGTGGCTCAGAGGCTTTCAAAACGCAGCTCCTGAACTTTGTGGTGGGAGGCGGGAGGGATGAGAAGGGTCTGAGTGGGGATGCACGGAACATGGGTTTGTCCCCAGATGCCCGCAGGGTCCGGCCTGCCCTCCCAGCTCTGGGGGTGTCCAGACAGCTGCTGCCCCCACACCAGGCTGGGGCAGGACTTGCCTGACTCACAGGATTATGCCCATCTTCTGTGATCTTTGCATTTCCTTCTTTGGCGCTGCAAGACACCCAGCTGGCTAGCTCTTTATCATGGCAGAGCTTCTCAGTGATAGGACCAGAGTTCATTTATTTTTCTGCCCCCACTGAAGCTGCTGTCTGTGCTGGGAGAGGCAGCAGAAGGTAAGTACTGGCTACAGCCGAGCAGCAAGAAATACAAAAGTGGGGAAGACTATTTGTTTTTCCAGGTTGGGCAGCAACAAGGGTGTAAATTCTGTATTGTCCATGACAGAATCGGGCAAACCCCATTTGTGTGCAGAGTGTCCCAGTGACTCGGGTGGCGGCTGTTGCATGGGCAGCACTGCAAGGATGCGCACAGGACTTCAACAGCCGGAGCTACAGCCTCTGTCCCCTCCAGCCAGCGTCACCCGGCCTTGCTTCCTGTGCCTTTTGGAGTCCCTGTTGGCTCTAAAGACCACGATCCCTTTGCCACCACAGCAGCAGCCACCAAAGTCTGATAAAAGGTGGCACAGAACTCTTGCATTTGTACACCAGTGCAGGGTTAGGCACAAAAGCCCTTTATGGCCTCATTTACTAGCCATTAACAGAGGATTTAATTTGCTTGTGTTTGCAGTGTAGAGCAATTGCAGTCAGAGGAGCGGAGCCTGGATCCATTTTAGCTCGTACACTATCAACAAAATTGTCAACCACATTCTCCATAACAGGTTATTTAAGTCAGAAACGCAGCTGGATTGCAAATCCCTGGCAGGATGTGCAGCACTAGCAGACAGAAAACCGATAACATTATAATGCTAGAATGGGGGTTTTAATCCAAGCAAATCTGCTTGAGAACCTATCGTGAGAGAATTAGCACAGAATGGGCAGAATGCTGCCAGAAAGAGACTTCTCATCCATAATCGGGTGAGGATTTTTCTTTGCTCCTCTCTCTCCCAAATCTACAGCGCATTAGCGTGATGAGGAAGATTTCAAGGGGACATTTCAGTGGAAATGGGGAGCAGAATGAAGGGTCCTTCACATACAGTGACCCACTGAGGTGCCACTGTGCTCTTAAGGTGCCGGTGGAAAGCTCACCCTCGGGGATTCCTTAACAAACGCAGCCTTGGACCCGCTGCGGAACGCTGCTTGTTGTGTTACTCAGAGCCCTACAAGTAGGGAGGACAAATGCTCCTCTGTGGAGGAAACCCCGGTAAAATGTTTTGAGCAGCGCTACTGGCCTTGTGCCCCTCTGGACTGGACAGGTGCTGTCTTTGGAAGGACCTGTGAGACAAATGGCAGCTATGTGCTACGTTTTTGGGAAATCCTTGCTGAGCTGAACAGGAAACAAGAATTGTCTATAGGCATTGCTAGCCCACCTGACGAAATTTAATAAAGAGGTATGCTCTTGGCAAGAAACAATTTAAAAATCCAGCAGGAAAGCACTTAAAGATTTTCATGGACAGAGATGCGGTGCAGTTTCTGGGGGATTACACTGCTGATGACCATTGCTTTCTACATGGTTTTCTTAAGAGGGCCAAAAATGAGGAGTGACTACATCTTCCCATCCTGCTTGGTTAAAATGCCAACAGAGAGGAAAAGACTCTGCTATTCATTACACTAATTCATGTGACACCAGTTCTCTTGCAGCAATGGCTTAGCTTGGTGCTTTACAGCCCCTGGAAGGGTCACCTCCCTCATTAGCAGCCCAGCACTGTGCTGCGTAGGAAAATAAGAAATTAATGCTTTTCTTTTGTTTTTTTCTTTCTGCAGACATGACAAAGCTTTCAGGATGCCAAAGAGGTATGTTTCATATCAAAAGTTTCCTGTCCTTCTCCCCCGTCCCAGTGCTCTCCTGCCGGCTGTTGGGAGATGCGCAGCACTACTGCTGCTCAGAGCCCGGCAGGGTCCGCGCTGCCCGCTCGGGGCTCCCGTCCCCTGGGACGAACCGCAGTTCCCTGCCCGCATCAATTTCACCTGCATTCACCAGTAGCAGCGCTGTCTTGACAGCTGGTCCTGGGGCAGGCGCTCTGGTCCATACAATAGCTTTTGATAGATATGATAATCCTTTATGTATGTGTCCATATATGTATATTTGTCTATAGACAGGATTAGCCCAGCTTGGCCCACCAGAGGAGCGATCAAGAGGATAGCCCATCCATCCCATAAGTTCACTTTTTCAAAAGACAGAAGATTTTTAATACAATTATCAAAGCTAAAATATTTTGATTGCTTTCAGTTGCTGTTTTAAAGCTGATTTTTTAAACTGTTTTTTCTGGAACATTTAGGTCATCAGGTACTGCTGCTGATGCCTTGACTTGCTTGAGTTGGTCGTCTTTAGGGGCCCAAGGGCCAAAGACGGCTCTGGGTCCAGCAGCTGAAAGTCTGCAGGCCAGACTGTTAGCGAGCAGCTCACACTGCACAATGGGCAAAACAAGAAAAGGAAGAAGCTCTTTTTAAATGCAATCTTTTAAGTTAAATATTTAAAGCTTCATTTTGCCCTAGGACGCAAGAGTCTGTTTTTTATTATTTCTGATTGAAAAAGCAGGAAAATGTAGGGAGGCAAAATGTAATTACCCGAGTTAATTAGAATTGCCTGCAAACATCCAGTTGGAGGTATAATATGTTCATTAATAGCTGTACTAGAGCCTCTAAGCTTTTCAATAAATAAATGCTCAAACCAGAAAGCCCTAATTCTTTTACTTCCTTTTACTAACACTCCGTTGGTTCAACAGCAGGTTTCGTTCTAACAGCAGAAGCGCCTTTGCAGCTGCATTTTTTTTCTGCCTTTGGTTCCAGTTACTCTCAGATGATCGCGGAGTGGCCCATCGCCGTCCTGGTGCTGTGTTCAGTGGTGGCTCTGGTTTGCACCTTAGCTGGCCTGCTCGTTGGGAATTTGCCTGACTTTTCAGAACCCTTAATGGTAAGTCCCTGCAGACGATACATCAACACGAACAGAAGGAAAATCTGTGGGCCAACCAGTGACATGTTCTTTCTGCCATGTAAAATGAGTCTATGCTGCCTTCCTTCTCTGCAGACAAAGACAGTGAGGCAGGACAGTGAATCAAGGGGGACTTTAGAGAGGAAAATTACTCCAATTTCTGTAAGTGACTATTTTACTTGAAGAGGAGGAGAAGAGTCTTATGAGATCAGGGAGAAAGAACTGTAGCCGTCCTTGCCCAGAAAGGACAGGAGACCTATTTTCTTCTGTTAGGTCTGGGATGCAGTATTTCCAGGGAAAACTCCATTTGTGTATCTCTCCAAGACGCAGAAATAATCTCATATAATCTCTGTGTCTAGGAGGAGGACTAAGGAAAGCTAAGCCAAACTAAAATGCAAGCTGATGACAAAACCCTTTTGCTTGGCTGCAGGGTTTTGAGCCCCGAGATACCGACATTGGCAGGAAGCTGGTTGTGTGGAGGAATGTAGAGAGCCATACGGGCTACCAGAAGACCTTTTCCCTTTCTCCCTATGCTGAAAAGAAAAGGTATTTGAGTTTGGTTGGGGGGGGGGGAGGTTGAGGAAGATGTTGGCTGTAAAGTTACGGGTTCAATGCTCCAAGATAACCTATGTCAATTGCAACATTTATGCTGTGCTTAAAAGTGACCAAGAGCCTTGTCAGTGAAAGTAACTCACAGCCAGACTAGTTACACAAATAACCTGATCTCTCGCCAGCTATGATGACATTGGTGTTGGCAGAGAACAGAAGGCTGCTCAGGGAGAGCCAGAGGCGAGGACACGGAGGATGGTGGAACAAATCTACGGAGCGGATGGTTTCTTCTGTGGCCCCCCAGGTGCGTGAAATCTTGGTGGGGTGGTAAGTATTACACACCCAGAACTCAACAGCATCCAGAATTGCCAAAGGGGTGTAGGACACAGGGAAATGTTCTGAAAGTGCTCTGAGAAAGCAGTGTCTACAATACCACCCAAGTTAAGCCACTCCTTAATGCACTTCATAACTGACTGGTTAGAAAAACCTTGTTCTGAAATCCTGGAGAAGAGTTGGTTCTCCATTTTGCCTTACTTCTTATTCCCCTTTAGAAATACACCTTCAAAGCACCAGTAAAAGGACTGATGTTTTCACCACTCACCCATTTCACAAGTGAGTCCTCTGAAAAAATGGCGCATGACCCGCTCCCTCTCTGTTCCTTCTTTTCTTCTTGAAAAACATAAGTTGCAGTAAACACTGGAGAGAAAAAAAAGAGGAAAACTCTAAGACACCCACAGTTCATCCCCAAAAGGACACTCACTAGTAAGTGGAAAGAGGAAGAGCATGTAGATGCATTTACTCGCTCTCTGCATCTACTCCTCCTCTGAAACCAAACACCAAACCCGCAGGTTCTTGGGAGTTCCTGACTGAACTGGGTCTGTAACAGGGTGCAGAACCAGCTGCTGACACTCACTGAGAACACACTGACAGCACAGGGAGCGCGGGCTGAAAACGCCCAACGCTGCTCCCCCGCTGCTGACAGGTGGGTGAGGAGCACAAGTCACAGCACACGAGATGCTACCACCTGCTACAGGCTACTGTCCTTTTGACCTGCTTCCCTTCAGGGAGCCCTCCATAGCACAGGACATAGGCATATAGACAACAATACACACACACACATATATATATACATATATTTTTTTTTTTTCTTTGCACAGAGAGTCTACTCCAAACAGCCTGGCTGATTCATCTTCACTGCCTAATACTT
This sequence comes from Streptopelia decaocto, assembly GCF_964273445.1. Taxonomy (NCBI): domain Eukaryota; kingdom Metazoa; phylum Chordata; class Aves; order Columbiformes; family Columbidae; genus Streptopelia; species Streptopelia decaocto. The sequence goes on from NC_138661.1 coordinate 68,005,022, forward strand.
TTCTTCTTCTTCTTCTTCTTTTTTTATTTCAGAAAAGAGCTATTCCCAGCTGGTATTTATGTCCACAACTGCTGGGAGCTTATGGAACTTGCAAGCTATTCAGTCCATGTGTCAAATTGAACAAGACAAGGTTAGTAATGTCGGGAAGAACATATACACATGCTGTCTCTTTTCTGACTGCCATAATCTTTAATCTCTAGCTGAAAGGAAGCCAGACAAAAATAATGTAAGCTATAGAACAAGTTTCAGCCTAGAGGACTCCAAAGCATTTTACCCAGTTAGCGATACACAGACAATTCCGTCTGTCACTGAAGTCCAGCTGCAGAATAGCAGCTGCCTTTCAACAAGAATAAACAGACACTGAACCAGAGCTTGGTGCGGAAGCCAAAGGTGCCCATCAGAAGCTGCTGTGAATTTTGGACAGCAGAATCTAATTACCAAAATGGAGCTATCATCTTGGAGACTGTGACAGCAAATTTTGCAAGTGGGAAGTTTAATTGGATTAGCTGTGTTTGCCATGGGATCCAAATTTTCAAATCAGAGGTTATAAAGTAGAAATAATGGACAGGGTTTGATTTCTGCAAAAGGCTAGCGTGTTCCAATGGCTTTAGTATTTGCAATTTGTCCTTGAGCCATGGCTTGTACGCCTGGAGGGGAGGATTCCTGCAAAGAGCAAGGAGCAGCATGGGGCTGCAAGATGAGGTGAGCAGACAGGGTCTGACATGATGTTCCCTCATCTGTTTTTCAGATACGCTCACACATTCATTTTAGGGACCTCTGCCAACGTACTGAAGCCAACGAATGCTGCCCAAGCTGGTCCCTGGGGAACTACATTGCTGTCTTGTACAACAGGTCTTCATGTTTGGACATAACCCAAGGAGACATCTCCCACACCCTGGCCCTCCTGCGTGCCTGTGCCCCCGACTACCACAAAGGAATCCTCACTCCGTCGTGCATAGGGCCTGAGACTGTGAGACAGAAACATGCTCAGTGTGCCAAAGTCCCAGAAAAATGTACCCGCTTCAATGCCATTTACCAGCTTCTCCACTTCTTGGTCGACAGGGACTTCCTGAGTCCCCAGACAATGGAGTACCAAGTGCCATCTCTCAAATACAGCCTGCTGTTTTTGCCTACGAGGAAAGGTGCATCTATGATGGGGATCTACCTAGACAATCTCGAATCCTGGGATCTGTTTGATAACTACACATCTATCACTGGAATGGACCTGGGCCTTAAACAGAAACTATTCCAGCACTATCTTTTACTGGATACCAAGTATCCAGTCCTGGCAATATTAGCTATTTTTCTAAGCATTTCTTTTTATTTACGCTCAGTCTTTATTACCTTAATGGTCCTGCTCGCTGTTGTCGGTTCTTTAATGATCTCCTACTTCTTGTACAAGGTGGCCTTCAGATTCACCTACTTCCCTTTTGTAAACCTGACGGCGGTCATCATTCTCAGCAGCATTTGTGCCAACCACACCTTTGTCTTCTTCGACCTCTGGAACCTCAGCAAGAACCAGAACCCTTCCGCTGGGCTCTCCCAGTGGGTGAGTCAAACCATGCACCATTTTGCGTATCTCATGCTGGCATCTTGCTTCACCACGGGTGCTGCCTTCTACGCCAGCTACATCAGCAATATAATAGCCATCCGCTGCTTCGCTGTTTACATGGGCACCTCCGTGCTGGTGAGCCTGCTGTTCATGCTGACTTGGCTTCCCTCTTCGGCTGTGCTGTACGAGCGCTACGTGGCAACGACCTGCATTTACAAGCCAGCAGACTACTGGAACAACACCGGCCAGAAAAGAGTCGCTCCCTCCCTCCAGTACATCCTCAGGGGTCTCCAGAACACACTGTCTGAAACCTCCAAGCTGCTCTTTGAAAAGCTTCTGCCTTGTGGGGTCATCAAGTTTCGGTACATCTGGATCTGCTGGTTTGCTGCTTTAGCGATAGGAGGCGCCTACATCTCCTGTTCCAACCCCAAACTCAAACTCCCGACCCTGGAGACATCGTCCGTGCAGGTGTTCAGACTGAGCCACCCGTTTGAGAGGTACGACTCGGAGTACTGCCACCAGTTCATGTTTGAGAGGCTGGAGCACGGCGAAGGGCAGCGCATGCCTGTCACGATAGTCTGGGGCATTCTGCCCGTGGATAATGGGGACCATTTCAATCCAAAAAGTAATGGCACCCTAGTGACAGACGTCACTTTCACGATCCAAAACCCTGACGCTCAGAGGTGGCTCCTTGAATTCTGCCAAAAAGTGAAGAACAAAACTTTCTATTACCCTGATGCAGAGCAGAAATCTACTGTGTGCTTCATGGAGGAGTTCCTCAGGTGGATGGACAGTCGCCAGTGCTCCCAGCGAGACCACAGCTTCAACCTTTGCTGCAACCAGTTCTCTTTCCCTTATGGAAGTGAAGTCTTCCTACACTGCATCAAAATGATGCTCCTGGAGCAGGGCAGGGAAGGGGCAGAAACGTACGATCTGGGCCTCAGGTTTGACAGGGAGGGAAATCTCGCTGCCTTAGTGCTACAGTTTCAAACTATTTATCACTATAGCTTCAACTACAGCAAAGCCAAACAATTCTACGAGGAAATCAACCTCTGGATAACAGAGGAGATGAAAACTGCCCCCGTGGGGCTTCAGAACGGCTGGTTTACCAGCAAACTAGAGCTGTACAACCTCCAGCACAGTCTCAGCACAGAAACCATGGTGGTCATGGGGCTTTCTGTAGCCATTTCCTTCGTGGTGCTGCTGCTCACCACCTGGAATGTTCTCCTTAGCGTTTTCTCAGTTACTGCCATTGCAGGCACTGTCCTGGTAACCATCGGCCTTTTGGTCCTCTTGGAGTGGCAGCTCAACGCGGTGGAGTCTCTCTTCATTTCGGCTGCAGTAGGTCTCTCTGTTGACTTTACCGTCAACTACTGCATCTCCTACCACCTGTGCCCCCACTCGGACCGCCTGAGCCGAGTGGCCTTTTCCCTGAAGCAGATGAGCTGTGCCACGGCCATGGCAGCTTCTGCTCTCTTCTCTGCAGGGGTCATTATGTTGCCTGCGACGGTCCTGGCGTATAGGAAGTTGGGGATATTCATCATGATGATCAAGTGTATCAGCTGTGGGTTTGCCAGCCTCTTCTTTCAGTCACTGTGCTGCTTCTTCGGCCCAGAGAAGAACTGTGGGCAGATCCTCTGGCCTTGTGCCCACACCATGAAAGACTATTATGATGACCCTGGCCTGAACGGAAGCTTTGCCTGCAGGGGGAGCGAGAAGCAAAACCGGTCGCGGAAGGTCCAGGAGTCCAACACTGCAAACGAGCAATATGAGCTCCAGCCCTTGTCCAGAAAACTCAGCGACAGCTTTGACAACAGCACTTCCACAAGCAAGCTGTCCAACCGGCCCTCCGTGCTCTCTGAAGACACACAAGTTGAAGACAACAGATGCCCCAGAATAGGAATGGAAAGAGAGAGACAGAACTTGCAGGAGGCCCTTGGAGAGCAGCAGGTTGGCCTGTGCCAGTGTCCTGCCTTGCAAACCTCCTCTCCGTACAAGCACAGCAGCTCAGTAACAGAAATACACAGGGAGAGACTCTGCCGAGATTGTCGATGTCGGAAGTACGGTCTGAAAGCTTGGGATGGGTCTGGGCTGGACCATATCCAGCCGGCTGGCGCGAAAGAAGAAGAGCAGCTCAATAAATCCCAGTGCTCTAGTGACACTGCCCAGCAGCAGTCAGATTATACCTCAGACAACAGCCACCTCCCTGCTGCTGACATCTACAAAATTCACAGATGCCTTTGTTCTCTCGGCAGCTCTTTTGACATGCTCAACATCTCCGGTGAGACGTCAATTAGTGATTTTGAGCAAGGCCTGAAGCTTGCTGAATCAGCCAGTTCTTGTCCCGATGTCTTAGAGCTGTCTGATTCGTACAGTCAAACAGAGAGAGGTTACTTGAACGGGAAGAGAGATACTCTGCGGCTGGACCTGAGGGAGACTGTCTTTGATATCTCTCCAGCAGCATCGCAGCAGAACAGCTCTTCATGGAAAAATCGATTCGGATTAGGGAACGAAGGTCCGGTTGTGTTACCAAACAGCCAGCCAGACATGCCTGATGTTTGGATCAAACGATCTAGCGCACAAAGTTCTGGTTACAACAGTTGAAACCTTGCAGAAAACAAAACTGTACTGCTGGGGAAAGGGGAAGTCGGAATCTCCTTGGAACTGTAAATAGCGTTTTTTTCCTCCCACCTCTCCTAGAGCTGAGACTATTTCTTAGTATTTCAGCTGTGCAAATACCTGTGTTTTCACAGAACCAGCAAATCTGATATTAGGGAGAGGACATGAGTTCAATCTTGATGGAGTCCAAGCCCTTTGACCTTCCAGTGTCTGGTGCCATAGTCACAGCTGTACTGCAAAACTTATCGTGTAAACCTGTTTTGTCATTTCCTACAAGGGGATTAGATTTTTTTTTCTTGTCAAGGTCACATAGGAGAGAAATAATGAGGCAAACCTCCCCAGATACCCACATATTTAACAACAGAGAGAGCTCATGTAAAACAAAAACAAAAACAACCCCCAACTATTGAAAATCCAGGTATCAAGTGAAGAGTGTATTGTTAATTAAAGAGTCTTTCATTTTCTACTAAATCAGAACCTGCTTTATGCGAAGTCCAGGTTCACAGATCCCATCAAAATAATTCAGATACTATTAAAAATCTCATTGAGACTTTGAGTTGATACAGCCTCTTACTGATCATGGAGAGGGCTGCAGAATCCAGACCAAATCTATTGCCAGTAACAATTTCAGTTCATTTTATCAGAAGTTCTAATACTGCCAAAGACTTTCAGTGTGAGATTTCTCCCTAAAGTGTCCTGGTCCCCTCAGTGCCGTGGGTGCTTTGTGTGTTATCCTCGTGGCTTGGTTCCACTCAAGGCATTCCCCACAAACATGTAACTTTTTAAAATTTGTGTATCTGCTAAATCTTGACTTTTAGTTTTTTATTTCTTTTCTTTCTTCTCTACCAGAAACAAACAGGAACACAAACACATCCTTGCCTTTATCTGTTGAAAAAGAGAAAACACTCTCTATACAAGTTGATATAAAATAAATGCTTATGACAAACTTTCCTAAATCCGAGTGATGCTTCATTTTCAGCAGGAACACTGCGGTTCATTTTCTTCATCTTTTAAGCGCCCAATGTATTTTCCAATGTAGCCAGCAAAAGGAAAGTCTTAAAAGATTTGCTCCTTCTGAAACCCACAAGTTCGTCATGCTCAGTGGAGACTGGCCACAACCGCCTGATGTTGAGTAGGAATATGCACTGTTAAAGCTAATGACAACGCTTGAAACGTACAGTGTATTTCAGTGTTGCATTTCCACAGCGCAGTTCTCGAGCTGGGTGTCCAGGTGGGTGTGTTGGCCCGCAGAGCTGCCCTGGGGCTGCGAGCAAGCGCTGCCTAAACTCTCCCCACAGGAATCCTTTCCTGTTACTTTCTGGAGGGTCTTCCTACCCATTTTGAAAGCTGTGTCGGAAAACCATCTAATAAAGTCGGGATACATTTTACACAGACGCGTCCTTTCCCCTTCCAGTGTGGGAGGGCGATTTTACCCGCGCCCTGAGGGGACGGGACTCGGCAGTTTCCTCCGCCAGGCCGCAGAGGCCTCGGGAGCTCCGGGCCTCCAGTGTCCAAACCGCAGGCCGAGGCAGCCAGAAGCAGGGAAGGCCCTCCCCGCCGGGGGCCGGCTCCCCTAGGGGCAGCTGCGAAGGGAACGAGCGTTATACCCTCACAAGGAACCGCCACCTCCGCAGCGCCTTCGCTGAGGGAAGGGACGAGGGCACAAAAGCCCGCGCGGCACCTGCGCACCACAGCCCCGCGCGCACTGCGCCTGCGCGGCCGCTCCGTGGGCGGGGCCGGTTCTGCGCACGCGCGGAGCCGTTTGGCGGCGGGTTCGATTCAAACGGCGGCGGCGCGGGAGCAGCGGGCGCGGCCGCTATGGACGGGGAGCCGTCCCGCATCCCCGTGTTCAGCGGGCCGCGCCGCAGCGGGCCGCCCGCAGGTGCGTACGGAGACCGTGCTCTGCCCTGCGTGGGGCTGCGGGGGGAGCGGTGTCTGTGAGCGAGATCCAGTGCCGCCCTGGCCCGTGCTGCCCGTCGCGAAGCCCAATTACGGGCTTTATTCAAGTGTCTTGTCCGCATTTAAGGCTTCGGTGAACGCTTTTTTTGGCAAGGGCGCCTCTCTGGGCAGGGCGGGTGCTGCTGGGCCCCGCGGGCGGGTCCGCTGTGCCGAACAGCGGCCTGGGGCGCAGACCCCCCCCTTTGATCGGCCTTGCAAACCACCGGCAGCACCTCAGCCGTGTGGGCAGGCAGGCTGGGCCTTACAAACACGGGGTGCTCTGTATCGGTGCGACTTCCTGTGTTGCTCCAGTATAAATGTGCCTATGGGTAAGTCATTTGAAAAATGCTTAATTGGAGTGGGAAATAAAAGCAAGCTTCCTGAGCCCACTATGTGAACAAAGCTTTATATACTCAAACAGCTGTGGTTTAAAGCCACATAAAGTTTACATAGAAAGCTAATTCTCTGCAGTGTTGCTTTAGAAGTGTATCTATTCCTACAAAGTGAATTGAAATATAAAGTTCTCTGAGCTGAGAGTTTTGGGTGCGCTGGGTTTGTTTTGCTTCCTGTACCGAGCAGCGTTGCTTGGATCCCTGTGCCATTCTGGCTGCTTGACATTGACTCCTACTTTATTATCATGCCTACGTTACCACTTTCAAACTTTCTCTCATTAGTGCCAGCCTGGTAACTATGTTTTAATGGTCTCCCACCTGAGCTGTCTGTGGTTTGGTCTTGGCCCTGTATCCTCGGTAAAGTGTGAAAACTGCCCTTAGCTGTTGCTACCTAGCAATGTTCTAGCAAGATATAACTGTGATTTATCTCAAATTGAAGGTTTAAGAGATCCAGTAGTTCTGTGTATTATGGCGATCTCTTGTAGACTCTGGTGTTTGCATTGTTGTCTTTTTCGTGCAGAAGTGCAACCGGCTTTTTCTTCAAAGAAACAATGTGTCAGCAAAACAGCGGAAGTAGAGTTCAGCAAAGATCCCAACTTTAACTTTAGCTCGAACGCTCCAGCAGATGGTGTCTTCAAAGCCACAAACCAAGGGTAAAAGAAAGTAAAATATTGATGCATTTATTACTTGTCAAATGTCTTAAAGGTGGCTTAGCATTTTGCAGATTTTGTCAAACTAACAGGCTTGGTAACCTGCAAGAATGCAGTGATCTTTTGATAATTGTCTTTTACCTGTCTTTTAAGGTTGCCTAAATCTGCCAAGAAAGTGGAACCGGCCTCAAAGAAGACGGCGACAAGAGGAGGGTATGTTTCCTCTAGTTCCTGTTAGTTGCCCTCAGGCAGCAGTGTTTCCTCTTGGAGGGTCATGATGAGCTCTCACCCATGTCCAGCTTTCTTGCCAAGTTTGCTGATTAAAGCTCTTGGTCAGAAACAAGAGCAAATGCTTCCAAAAAGAGCATTTTTGTGAAAGTAAAAGAGAAGGTGTGTAATACTGATATTTTTGCCCCTAAATCTTGGATATTTGGCTCTACAGAACTCTGAACAGATACAAACTAGAAGCAGAACTGAAGACCAAGAATCAACTGTTAGAAACAGCCAAACAACAGCTACATTCCAGACTAACAGGAGCACAGGTAAGGAAAGGGGTGGAAAAATAAATAAATCATGGAGTAATTCTTATATTCTGATCCCTACAAGGTCAGATCAAAGGATTGTCTTGCTTATGTTTCTTCACATGCTATTGTGTCCTATTGTGGCTTAGTCTCTTAGTTTCTTTGTGTTCTCCAAGTTTTTTTCCCCGTCTGCTCCGCACTGGGGAGATCAAACCTGGAGTATTGTGTCCAGTTCTGGGCTCCTGGTACAAGAGAGCTGTGGACATACTGGAGAGAGAGTCCAACAAAAGGCTACTGAGATCATTAAGGGACTGGAGGAAAGGCTGAGAGAGCTGGGACTGTTCAGTGGATTCTGTTTCAAACAGATTTGAGTTTCCTGAGTCAAGTTCAGGTTCAAAATTGGCACCTCGTTATTCACCACCTCTAGCAGATCACTCTAGGACACAGCGCAATGTCTGTCACATGCAAGAGGCCCTACTGGTACCTCTCAGCTGTAAAAACTCCCTTTATTTCCTAGTTCTCAACCAATTACTAATCTGTGAGGTGATCATTCCTCTTACCTCACAGCTTGATTTCTTTAAGAGCCTTTGAGACCTCCTACGAGATGTTCAAAAAGCTCCTGACACTATCAGCCAGATCACCCTAATCCACATGTTTATTGATTCTCTTGAAGAACTGCATTCCACTTGTGAGGTTGATCAGCTTATCCCATTGCCTGGCAATATCTGACCTGTGCAGGGAACAATGCTGGGGCTTACAGATTCTAAGATGCCCTGTTGTTCCCAATGTTTATATGCTCTTCGGTGCATCAAACTCTTGCATTATTGATATATATGAGAGGGAGCACAATAAAAGATACACTAGAACTGCCTAAAAGGAATTTCTCTTTAGGATCGAGTTTTTCTAATGGTTGCTGTGAGATGTGGATGTGATGAATGAATTAATCCTGTCCCGAAGCAGGAGTAAAGGTTGGCAGCAGGCTCCTTTACTGTGGTGGTAGAGCCAGAAGGGCAAGGTCTGATTCTCAGTGCTAGTGGAGCACTTGTTAAGCCATTAGCGTCACACTTGGTTACTGACTAATGAGAAGAAAATCTCCTTGGAAACTCGATTAACTTACGACCTGTGTTAATGACAGGGCATTATAAAGGATTTAAAGGAGGAGAATGAAGGCCTGGTACAAGAAGTTGAGAAACTGAAGAAATTTCAGGAGACTTGCATGGTGATTTTGGAGAGCAGAAACATTGATCCTGGTAAGGACTGTGCCCTTCACGTGCCATTCTGCTACTCATTCTTCAGGACGCTTTTTTTTTCCCTGTTGTGACTGTTGTAAGACATGTGGATTCTCCTTCCTCATTACGGAAATACTGCTGTAACTCCAGGGCATATTTTTTTTCTAGCCTAAGAGAAAAAGCTGCTTCTGTAGTAGGTCCTGTCCTGGATAATCTTTGAAAATAATTTAGTCTTGCTGTAGAAAGTCACTTTGAAAAGCTGTTTGTTCTTACAAGCAAAGTTATCAGTATATTAGAGGTTCACTAGTGCATCTCGTAAATTAGTTACAGGCAACAACATTTTGGAGGAGGAAGAAAAGACACAAGAATGCCAGAAGCAGACAACGGTAAGAAAGCTTTGAAATGGCACTGGGAGTTCAACGGGCTTTGAGAAGTCTGTGTGCTCTGCTGCCCTTTTCTACTGATGCTGTGCAAACAGCTGCTGAGAGTTGCATTTATTGGTATGATATCAAACTATTTTCCTTTTGGCTTTTCAGCTGTTAACTGGGAAGCTCATAGAAGAGTTGAGGCTATTTAATCAAACAGCTGCAAAAGAAAAGGAGGCGCTTCAGGTAAGACTGTGACTTTGGTTTGGACTTAACCAGGTAATGAGCACTTGGTGCTGAGTGAGATTCTGAAAGCCTTCAATATTGCTCCTTTTTTGTTGTATGTGCATTAAGGAAACTGTGTGTGTTACTCCGCTCCTGCACAGAGGGCTGGGACAATGTTAAGTTTCGGTCATTTCCAATTGAATTGTACACGACTGAGCTTGAAACAAGGCAGGAGGTGAAGGTGCTGTTACTGAGTGACAGCTGCCAGGCTGCACTGCGCCTGTTCCAAAGCGGAGATGGAGGCAGTGCTGGAAACGGAGCAGTCTCTGCAAGCTCAAGCAGCTTCAACAATAGTCTATATACTGACCAAAATAGTAATTAAATTACAGTTCTACAATTCTTTGTAAGAAGTTTAAGAGCTAATTTATTAAATCGCTATTATAAGACTTCCTAAGCTTTGGTCACAGATAAATTGCCATATTCCTCAAGGAACCAAGCTAAGACACCCCAGTCAGGCTAGACTAATCTTAGTTTAGCTGGTAAGACCCTGCTGAAGAGTTCAAATGCTTTAGCAGGAGCTGCTTTAGAACTTGGCTTTGCTGCTCAGTAGTTTTTGTTTGACAAGTGTCACGGACAGACTTCCCTAAATGTCGTGTGCACCGACTTCTCCACGCAGACAGCGATGGCCAAGTGGAAATCTGCGGAAGAAGAGAGGCAGCAGTCCCTGGAGAAGCACTCGTCCTTCCAAGCGGAGATTAAGGAATGCTCAGCAGTACTAGATGAGCTGGAGCAGCTCCTGCTGATGTGAGGCACAAGGATGGGACTGTTTGGTGGGTTTTTTTTTTTTGTATCTTTTACTCCTACTCTGCAAACCTGGTTCTTATGTCTGGTGGTCTCACCAATGTGCAGGTCACCACTCTCTGGGGGGACAGCACCAGGATGGATGGTGGGGGAGCACAGCACGGGCTGCCCACCCCTGTCAGGCACTTGTTCGCCCCCACCTGCCGGGCCGTGCCTGGGACCCCGCACCGGGGAACTTCCCTCGCTGGGGAACCCTCTGTAGTATTGCAAAAATTGCTGGTTTTAACCCATTAAATGTACTGGAAGGACGTGGACTCTGTCATTTTTCCCTGCGGCGCTGCCCTCCTCCTCCCCCCGGCGGGGCGGGGCGGGGCGCTCCCCGGGGCCGGGCCGCGCCTGCGCTCCGCGGCGGGCCCGGGGCAGCCATGGCGGCGGCGGCGCTGCTCGGGCGGGCGGCGGTGGGCGCGGGGCTGCGCGGAGCGCGGCGGCGGCAGGCGCTGGGGCTGCTGCGGCGGGGCTGCGCGGGGCTGCCGGTGGACGACACGGTGAACGGGCTGAGCGACGAGCAGCGGCAGGTACCGCGGGCCGGGGCTCCGCCGGCGGGCCGCGCTGCGGGGGCGGGCCCGGCCCTGGGGGTGTGCGGGTTGGAGGGTGGTGATTGGTCGCGGCTGTGGGGAGCCGGCCTATCCCCGGGCGCGCAGAGGGGGCGTGGCGCGGGCGGCGGGTACGCGCCCGGTACACGTGTGCGCTGTTCCCGGCGGGAACCGGGCCCAGAGCAAAGGCTGTTCCAGCTTGCTCTGGGTTTTGCTCGTGGGGGAAGGCGCCTCTGTACCGTGGAACGCCGCACGACCAACCATTTGCATAAACAAGTTCCACTGCGCTCGCGTTGGGCCTGTTTGATCAGAAATACGGTCGCCAAATAAACAAATTAATCTCGTCAAATCCTCTCAAAAGAAGCGTTGCAGCTCTCCTAGCTTGTTCCCTTGCCCAAGGGGGGACCTAAAGCTTTAGGATAATGGTTCTTGGCTTTGCTGTTTGCTCCTGTGTTGAGCAGCAGCCCGGTGCTGGCCATCAGCACTCACTACCTGCTGCCCCAGGGTGTGGGGCAAGGGGGGGTCCTCAAAAGACTTGGTCCAGACAGGGTTCTGCCAATAAAACCCTTTTCCTTGGTGCTTCTCAGGTCTGAAGCTATAGCCTTACTTAAATTACGACGGTGCAAGCATATGGATATACAAAATAAACTTATTCTTGCTTCTTTCTTACTACAGAATTATTCTTTGTCAGGCTTGTGTTTGTGGTTTATGGCCTTATCAGCCTGAATTAACTTGTTCTACATTCAGCAGGTGTAAAAGGAGGAGAATATTCTCGTAGTTCCTATCTGTCTGGTGCAAAAGCTAAAAATGAGACCAGAAATAGATCTTCAGGAATGGTAGTTAACTGTGAATTAAGAGCACTGTAAGTGTTACCAGCCGGCTTAGGCTGGGAGGGATGCCTGTCCGAGTCCATCCCTCCCTCTCTCATTGATTCAGATTATTTGTTGTTGTTATGGTTTTGGGTTTTTTGTGGGGTTTTTTTGTGTTTTGTTTGTTTGGGGTTTTTTTAAGCTTTATGGTCAAGAATATGTATATAAGTAGGTTTTCAGCTTTTTAGATGCAGAAAAATATTTTGAGGTTTTTAATGCTTAGATCAACAAGCATACACAACTTTATGGAATTTTGCCTCTGTAGAAAATAGTAGGATAGCCAATGTACTTCCAGTTTGATGCACCAACACATTCAATTAGTAGGCACGTTTATTACAGGCATCTGCATATAATTAAATTAAACTGTAAGCAGCTACTGGACAGGGATAATCCATTATAAGCCCTGTTCATCAGCTTTCAAAGTTTCCCGACCAAGGCCATCCCCTGAAACCCTGGTGCAGGCAGTAGCTGAGTAACATTATCTCATTTGGGGGGAAGATTGTTAAGGTAAAATGCTGAGAGGAACTTAAGTACATCAAGATTTTCTCTTTAAAAGACTAAAGGGTCTTTCATGTGGTCTTACCGCCGGTAACCTGAAACATCGGTTCCCTTCTCATCTTGGGATCCTGGTGTCGCCTGGCAGATGCTAGAGAAGAAGATGGCGATATATTGATGAGATGTAACGTATGTGTTTCTCCTCGTGTCTTTTCCCAGCTTAGGCAGACCATGACGAAGTTCTGTCAAGAGCATTTGGCTCCGAAGGCCCAACAGATTGACCAGGAAAATGAATTCAAAGGCATGCGGGCAAGTATTTCATGTGTGCGTTTCAAACAGGTGGTGCTGACAGCCTGTCTGTACTTTGATCTGTACGTTCATCCAGACAAAGGGTCCCAGTCCACAGCACAGGAACAGATGCATTAACTTTTCAAACTTGAAAGCCATAGAAGAAACAATTTTTTGATTTCCTGTTTCATCTTTTGTGAACAACTTTGAGCAACCTGGGGCAGAACCCAGCCAGCATCCAACTGGAGAAAGAAAGATTGATAACGGTCGTGTTTGGATCCTCATCGTGATATTTGTGCCTTGCTCTGTTCAGACTCCTCCTCTAATATGTGCTTTGTATTCTATGTAGGACCCTTGCTTGGGCATCTGAGTTTCCTCTCAAATTTGTTGTAGATGTATTATGTGCAAATGCTGAAATGTAAAGTTTGACTGTTGAACTGAAACTTGACTTCCTAAAACCCCAACAAATTCTGTGCCAGGGATGGCTGGATTGATGAAAATGAGAGATCTAGCCATTGCTTTTCATAAGCACCACAAGACTTAAAAAGCCCGGAACATCTGCTGGGGCTTCCCGGAGCTCTGATGTTGACATTTCCAGGGATATATGCACGGCTTTGAAGTTCGGGATATGAGCGTAGTCTGGCACACCAGATGTCATCCAGAGCTGTTGAACAGTACTTTTTGAAGTCTCTGGAGACGATTCACTGATAATTGTTACCGCTGGCCGCTGGGGCCGGCAGCTCCGCGCCTCCCGTGGTGTGGCTGTCCCTGGAGCGGCGGCATTGCCGCAGTGACCAGCCTGGGGGTGACAGGCGCGTGGAGGGGTCCAGCAGGTGGGCTTTGCAGCTGAGGTGTCCAGCTCTGCAGAACTAGCGTCTGGTGTCCTGGTGGTCAGGAGAACCTCGAGGTTATGTGCTTGAGGGCCCCTTGTGGATTCAGCTCCGTTAGCTTCACGAGCCCAAAGTGCTCACGAATTCCCTGTTGTGGTCGCCTTTTAAAACGTCTCTAGTCCCGCCTGCGGGTGGGCAGCACCTCTGCCCCAGCCCAAACCTTCCCCTTCTCAGCCTCTCCCAAGGAGGCCTCCTCAGCTTTACTTACCAGTTTGCTTTACTAGAAGAGTTACATTGCCAGCTAATGGCAACTCTTCTAAGTGTTTCCAGGATTTCAGACACGAATACCCTACACTAAATCCACTATTTGCAGCAGCCGCAGGCTGACAGGCTGCGCCGTGCTGCCAAAGCACAGTGGCAAGAGTGCATGAAGTAAAATACAAGCATCAATTTAAGTCATAACATCCTATATTATTTTTAGCAAGAGATAGTATATGAAAGCCTAGAAATGCAGTTTTTAAATTAATGGGAGGTTTTAATTCAACGAAATTCTCCTTAAGCTGGGCAATGAGTTAAATCTCACGACCTGTACTTCCAGAATGGCATTTAGGCGTTGTGAATTTTCACTGAACGCAATGGACTGCTCCCATGTGTATCATAACTAACGTCCGTTAGTCTGTCTGGGTTCTTAGTCCAAAGGGTGGAGCTGCTGCAGGAGGAGCAGGTATTGGTGTGTTTACCTCTGAGATGGCACAAGAATAAGGTAAATTGGTGTGTCTGTGAGCCACCTGGGGAAACTCCTTGTGCTGCTGGGCTGAGTGCAGTCTGGAATGATTCCTTGTTCTGTGCTTGCAGGAGTTCTGGAAGAAGCTGGGGGCACTGGGAGTTCTGGGGATCACAGCTCCCGGTAAGTCTGTTCCCAGCCTGTGCCCTCTGCTGGGTGACCCCTCAAACCACAGCGGCTCGGCTGAAACGCGCCGGTGCGGAGCAGCCGTGCCTGCGCTGGGACGTCCATTTGGCCAGAAGCTCCTATCCTTTTATTTTTTAAATAAAATGGCAACATTTTTATTCCTCACTGAATCTGAATCCTCTTCCCTCGTTAGGACGATAACAAAATGGCTTTTACAGTTTAAAAGTGCTGTTCAGAAGTGGTTTCTCCAGATATAACGTGTGCAACTCAGACGTGTTTGCGCTTATGGAGCGTTTGCTGCAGGTTTTGAAGAAAGGGAGCTAGAGATAAAAGTATCCTAGAGCAAACATCCATCTCTAATAGAAGTTAGAGTATAAAACAATGCTGTGAAAAGCTGTGATAACGAATGGAGAGCTGACCACATCCAACCAGTCAGAAGAAAATCAGGGTAAATCTTATTCAGCCTTGTCCAGGTTGGTTGAAAAGTGTTTTGATTAATGTTATAGATGACTGAGGCTGCTGTGGTCATGCTGAATGCACTAACGCAGTGTAATGAGGAGAAGCCCTTAGCGCAGAAAAGCGGCCAATGGGGCCTTTATTTCCCATCGTAAAGTCTGTGTTTCTAGATGTGCGTCTGCAAAGGCTTCTGCAGAAGCAAGCTGAATAGCAATGCGTTGAAATAATGCCTCTGCGGTCCTTTCAGTGGCGCTGAGGCTGCTTGAAAGAGTCTCTAGTTCTGCTTTCTTTCTCTTTACTCTTCCCAATTTACTGCTGCTCCTGTTTTTTCTCACTCTTACCTTCTTTCTTCTTTGATGTTGTGCCTGAGGCTTACAGCAGTTTCCCACACTATAAATAAGCCATCCCCTCATGAGTCCTGTCCTTTTGGATTTCCTCAAAGATTTACCTCTCAAACCCTCCTGTGCCCGGCATTTTTTGCCTGATTTTTGATTGTATAGCTACGTGCAGTTTCTTTACTGGCGTCGGTTTTGTTGGAGGAGGTGGAGACCGGGACTTAGGATGTGAAGATAATGGGAAATCTTACGAGGGCACATGCTCAATTGAGTGGCATGTTTGGGCACCAGTGCATCAAGTCTAGTAAGGGAGCATTTTAATAACAGTGCTTTTTGTTTTCTTTTTAAAAAGAAGAAAACTATGTTGGTTTGATGTAATTTTCTGTTTATTTTATAAAGAGCTAAGTTAAGAAATGCAAATAGGTAGATATATATAGATATATATAGGTATATATGTATATGGATGTATTTATATTTGCTGTCAGCTGCTCAAGGCCATTATGCATTTCTCAGCCTTCTCTTTTTTCCCGGCCTTCCATCTTTAGCCCTGGGTTCAGGCCCAGCTCAGCGTGCCAAGCTGGATTGCCAGTTACGATCCTCATGCGGCTCTGTTGAGGTTGCACGTAAGGGTGGCTGACAAGAAGGACTCACTGTTGTGCAAGTGGCGGTAGCATGTTTTAGATGCATCCTTGTGCATCTTACATGGGTAAAACTATGCTGGACAAGTAAATGATTTATTTTGAGGAAGAAATTAATAACGATGTGTGATACACTCCGTGGCGGTTAACGTGGGGTTCCTCTTCTCTTTCCAGTGGAGTACGGTGGATCTGCTTTGGGGTATCTGGACCACGTGCTGGTGATGGAGGAGATCTCCCGCGTGTCGGCGGCCGTCGGGCTCAGCTACGGGGCCCACTCGAACCTTTGTATCAACCAGCTCGTGCGGAACGGCAACGAAGCCCAGAAAAACAAGTACTTGCCCAAGGTGGGGAAGCTGGAAAGCGTTCGGGTTTCGGCTGCACACAGGGCCAGTGTCTGCCGCAGTGCGGAGCATTTTAAGCCAATTTCAGTGACCCAGCCTTTGGGAAATACTGTACTTCCCAAACTTGCCTTTCTCTACCTTGCTAAGTTTTGTCCTGTTAATCCATATTGAACTCAGCCCGTGCCGAAGTCCCAGTCTGCAGACAGCATAGTCCCGCTCTCTGGAACAGTGTTACTAAACGGGGCTTTGGGGTGACCCTGGATGATATTGTTCCAACTTCCCAAATTGTTTTGAGATTTCTGGGTGGAAGTCACCGCTTTCCTATTTTATATTCCTCATTTCTCGCTGCCCAAATGCTGGATTTGCCTGTGCCAATTAACTACGTGTGGAACTTCCTCATCATCTGGGGCATTGATGTTTGTGACTCCAAAGCACATAAAACAGATTTTGGTGTTTAAATGCGTGGAAAAACTTAACTAGTACGTTGAATCCCAGCCGCTGAAATTATCAGCAAAATTACCAGCGCAGGAAACTTGATTTAAAGCGCATGCAAAGCCCAGTGTCCCTTCCTCAAAGCATTGTGCGAACCTGCTGATATGTAACTCTGAGTTGTCCTTGTTGCTGCTCAGGTGTATTTTAATGCCCCCATTTGCTGCCTTTCAATGAGATGTGCAATCACTTCAGTTCTTACTTGTCTTGGCTCAAGACAGACTCCTTAATGGTACTTAAATAGTTTTGAGCAGATCATGAAGGCTTCTGTAGAAATGCACCGATGGATCGAGTTGGTTGAACATCTCCCTTAAACATTGAATCTGTTTTTTTTTAAAAAAGGAGATCAAAAGGAGGAGAAAACAGATAAAAGGACACAGAGAGGGGGAAAAAAGGCAAGAGACAAGGGCAGGCGGAGGGAGCAGGGAAGAGGAGGCGAGGGCTGCGCAGGGCCGGTGCGAGCGGGCGCAGGGGCGTACAGCGGCCACGGCGGCGCGGGCGCGGGGGAACCGCGCTCTGAGAACAGCGCTGAGCACTTGGCCATCTCTTGTCACCCGCTCGCTGCCCTGCTCTCCCTCCCTTTCTTAGATTTGTGTTTTCTTGCAGCTAATCAGCGGGGAGCACATTGGAGCCTTAGCAATGAGCGAACCCAATGCAGGATCTGATGTTGTGTCCATGAAGCTGAAAGCAGATAAGAAAGGTAAAGCCTGTCATGTGCTGCCTGGCCAGATAGCCGGCGTAAACTCCGTCTCCTGTAAGTCCAGACTAAGGTCCTCAATGCCACTGAGACACAGTGCTAAGTCTTGGCTGTACCGGGCCACGTTTGCAGGCTTGTGCTGCCCCCCAGGAGACTGAACGTGTGAGAAACCAGGCAGTGGAAACTTGAGGTGGGCAGGTGAAGGTCTAGAAGTGAACTGAGGGTGGTGGTGGAGGCCGGTGGTGTTATGGAACCAGTGCCACGTGCCTTAGTTTGTCTGGTGTTTGTTAAACTGTCTCTGGACTCCAGAAATGAAGGAAATGAGTTTTCTTAAACTTGGGAAGGATTTGTGCACGCTGTTTGCGGGGGTCTTAGAGAACTTTCGTGGAGATAAATGGCATGAGGATGTAGTGTTGGTCTGTTGTGAGCTGACAGGTTGCTGCTCTTTGCTTCCAGGAGACTACTTCGTTTTGAATGGGAACAAATTTTGGATCACCAATGGGCCAGATGCAGATGTTCTCATCGTTTATGCTAAAACCGATATTAATGCTGTTCCAGCCTCCCGAGGTATAACTGCCTTCATCGTGGAGAGGGTAGGTTGAAGCTACTTTTCAGTAATTCCCACATGCTTATTGTGGTGGGGCTTTCAAAGCTGATTCCTTAACCCAAAGAGCCTCATTGAGAAGCCAGCTGGTTTTCTTTCTAGAGCTGTCAGCCGCTTGCTGAAGGACAAACTGCCCCGGTGACGTGGTGAACTGCGCTGGCAGCTGGGCACACCTGGATTGTGGTATCCAGGCATGTAACCAGTCTTTAGGGCTAGAAATATAGAGAGACTACAGACGAGGTTCTAATAGAAAAGGGCTTGCTTGTGGCCAAAAATAGTCAGATATATTGGCAGCCTTGTAAATGTGTCCTATTATCCCATTATCTAACTTTATGGGGTCTTTTTTAAGGCAAGACATGAAAGACATCTAGTGATTTAATTTAGTCTGTCAGAACTGAGATGTGACGTGTTGTCACTGTCTGGACCCTGCAGGGAATGCCGGGTTTCAGCACCGCCCAGAAGCTGGACAAGCTGGGGATGCGAGGGTCCAACACCTGTGAGCTGATCTTCCAAGACTGCAAGATCCCCGGTGAGTGGGGTTCGGATGGCGGCAGCGCGCACCTGCTGGCTTCCCGTCTTGTTGGTCAGATGGATTGGATCGCTGACTAGACGCGTGTTCCGCTGTGAGCTGAGGGCTCTGCGGGTGGTTGTGCGCTCCCTGTTGCAGATAGAAAATTCACAGACACTATATAGCAAGTGGAGGAGATACCTTATCTGAGCTCATTAAAATGCTAATTGCAGATCTGCAGAAAAAGTAACTCTCCTGCTCCACCAAAAGCTGCTTTGCAGCGAGCAGAAGAGTTTCAGCTGCAGTCTGACGTTTCTGACTTTATTGGATCCTTCCACTCTGAAATCAGAAAGGCCGGTGCCCGAGTCTGCAGATCATCTCCTGGGCAATCACCTGTGCAGAGCAGCGTGTTCTTATGGTAACGGGATTTCCATTTGCCGATAACTGGGAGGAGCACATCGCTGCGGTGTTGAAAGTTAACACACCTTGCACTCTGGCCATTAATGCTGCCTCCGATCTTCTGCCTTGGGAGCTGAGCCGGTGTGGTGCCATTGAGCCGTCTGCAGGGTCCTGCTCGCAGACCGAGCTGTCCTCCAGCACTGAACCCCAGCTGCTTAGAGCACGTTTCACTGTCAGCCACGCTCTGCTGACTCGCTGCTGTTTTTCTCGTAGTAAGTGTTGTCCATGGATTCGTTTATGGCAAAAGCTGCTTCAGACCCCCCATTTTTTGATTTGCGTTTTTCTGTGATACACAGCAGCAGGTCTGCGCCCCGCGCGCAGCCCACAGGTGTGTCCTCCGCTCGCCGCACACCTGTCCAGCCCTTTTCCCTGCATGGACAGGAACATGCTCAGGCTATTCAGAGCTTTTTTAGCTATGAGATGCCATTACTTGTGAGCAACTTTTTCACTTCATCATTACTGATGCTGATATTTGTGTTCTTCAAAGTAAGGTTTACTATTAGTATTCTGGTCTGTGGGGCCTTTGAGCCTTTTCTGAGAGCCGTGCTTCACTCTTCTTCCTCTTCCTAGCTCCAATATGGTGGTGAAGGCCCTGCAGAAGCTGCAGTTCTGCATACACTCCATCAACGTGCTCTTCACTAAGCGAGAGACAATGCACTCCATGAGCTTCTGCCACTGAAACGCAGGCT
Source organism: Streptopelia decaocto (assembly GCF_964273445.1). Lineage (NCBI taxonomy): Eukaryota > Metazoa > Chordata > Aves > Columbiformes > Columbidae > Streptopelia > Streptopelia decaocto. Next base: position 68,024,515 of record NC_138661.1, read on the forward strand.
GTTTATTTCAGGAGTCTATTTGCATGTGTGCACAAGTGCTGTCTCATTTTCACTTTGTGTATCACGCCTCTCAGATCTCTCGTGATCAAAGCCTGCAGTGGATGTTATTTCTCCTGCATGGTGTGATCAGCGGATGATCTCTGTCTATCCACAAAGCACAGCTGTTAGGCTTTAAGTTCTCTCCTGGTTGTAAGAATACAGCCGTGCTGCGATGAGCCTTCTGTTCCTGCTTCTCCTTTTATATGCGTTAACATCAGTGTGTGCTTTAGATTGTCCCAAAGCAAAAGGGTTTCTTGAGGTTTATTTCTCAGCCCATTATCTGATGTGGCTGTTTTCCTGTTCCATTTTCACAGAAATAATGCTTGTCTCTCAAAACATTTATTTATAACATCTACCTTATTCTGTTGAGCCCCCCTTGCAGAAGGGGGAGAATGACTGTTCACATTCTCTAGTCTTCAAGGACCGACATAGATCCCTCCAGCCTGTGATAAGTGGTGAGCTCAGACTGCTTGTCTGGGTCCGGTGCTGGGAGTGCTCGCAGAGGTGACCCAAGGGGATCAGACCAGGATTTACATCCATTTTGAACACACACATTGGATGATAATGCTGTCAGTTTGGGTTAGATACAAACTAATGGGGTGCTGAGGGGGCTCCCAGTCTGTCCTCCCAGGCTGTTAAGTCTCTGATGCTTGTTGGTACGAAAGCTGGAGGAGCTGGAGCACCTCACGCTTCTGAAAACAGACAAGAGCATAGCGGTGATTCTAGATGCACTTTATAACCCTTTGCTGCCTTTTCCTTTTTGGCCTTGGTTGGCTTGAAAAGCCATTTGAGTCGGGGGGAGCATAAGTATCAAAACTCAGAGCCTGGCAGCTGGTCCTGAATGGTTGAGGGACCGAAAAGGAAGGGGAACGGGACTGAAGGTTTGAACCCTCTCCCCAGCGAGCACAGGCCCTCGGACAACAGCTCATCCGGGCTTTGCACACAAGTGAATCGCTTTATTGTGCCTGTTGCAGCTGAAAATGTCTTGGGGGCGGTGAGCAAAGGAGTCTACGTCCTGATGAGCGGACTGGACCTGGAGAGGCTGGTGCTGTCTGGCGGGCCGCTGGGGTAAGGGATCGTCGTCCTGTGTAGATGGCAAGGCCGGAAGGATCCTTCGGGATCACCTACCCCGGCGGGTCTCCAGCTGGGGTAGCAATGCCAGAAAGCAAGCTTGCTAATCTGTGTGTTCCAGTGTAGCGCAGGCCACAGGCTCCCCAGAGCCTGCTTTTGAAAATGCTGGTCTTGATGCAAACATTTCTAGGGATGGTAAATCTTTCTTGGTCCTCATTTGCATGTTTGCATATGCCTTACTTCAGGAATAAGTCTAAAACGCCATCCGGACTGGCACACAGAAGGACCACTGGACTGGATGAAGGGTTTATTCTTCGTTCATTCAGTCCTTAAGCTCCCCAGTAACTATTTTGACCCTCCCGTCCTCTTGCCCTCCCACGCGGTCTCTCTGTGCTAAGCCTCCTGTGGAAAGACCATCTTCCACAAAGCAGAGGGAGGATGTTTCACCCTTATTCGTGCCTCCGCCTTTTTATGGTCTTGGCTCCTGGAGCTGTTCTTCTGTGGAGGTGCAAGGCAGCACACTGTCCTGCCTACAGTCCTAGGAAAGCTCCTCAGCCTTTCTCCTCCATCCCCGGAATTAAGCAGGTGAGGTCTTACTAGAGAACGTCCCCAATGAGCGATATGTAGAGCGCTGGGGGGAGAACGGGACATTTGGATTTTGTTCTTAGCATTGTTTGAGTGGAGCTGTGGGAAGACAGCAGCATATCATTTTAGGTATGAGAACCTTTTTATTATTTGTCTGTTACTTGTTCTGTTGTCTTCCTTTTTCCTCCATATCTGTGCTTTTCTTAGGATCATGCAAGCTGTTCTTGACCACGCAATTCCATACCTACATGTAAGAGAAGCATTTGGACAGAAAATCGGCCACTTCCAGGTGAGGCAGAAAAGGCATTAGTTTTGTCCTCTTGCTTGTTTTCTTTAAAAACGAGGATACAAGGAGCTGTGTGGTGGGAGGTCGTCGTGTGGAGTCGCCTGCAGCTTGTGCTGGGGCTGCGGGGTGTAGTGATGTGCGGGAAGGTGAGAGGTCCCGTTACTGCAGTGTGTGACACCTGGCAGCGTGTGACACCTGGCAGTGTGTGACACCTGGCAGCGTGTGAGCTGACGGGACCTCCGGCTGAGTGCGTGTCTGCTCATTGCCTGGTTTCTGTGGGACAGCTTGGGGAGTGGATGATCTCCAGTGCTAGCACAGAAACTGATCTTCCCCTGTGGCATTCCTGTCTCCTGACGCGCAGCTCATGCAGGGCAAGATGGCGGACATGTACACGCGGCTGATGGCGTGCCGGCAGTACGTCTACAACGTGGCCAGGGCCTGCGACCAGGGGCATTTCAACGCAAAGGTGCGCTCGCGCCCGCCGGGCCTGTCTCCTCTCTGTGCTCCTGGGTCGGGAGCCGGGGGGAGGGCTGGGGTTTGGTTCTGGGGGTTCAAATGACTCCCTCACAGCACTAAGTGCTTTTGTTTTTTCTTTTCCACCCTAATGGAAAAGGAAGTCAGGTTCTACAAGGCAACGGATTTAGCAGGATCTGTAGGTGTTTGTTAGAAGCCAGAACACAAAGCCCTGGCTGTTGCAGGGCCTGTAGCATCTTTTGGAGGTGTTGTCATCTCCACAACCGGCACTGTCACCTCTCCCGGAGAGGGGGACGGAGTGTTTAGCAGTTGGAGCACGGAGCCCCGCATCCCAAATCAGATCACATTGGTCTCCTGTGGATGTGATGTGTGTTTGTGAGCGACACCAGCTCCCCTGCTGCACGGGGTTTCTTCTTTTTCTGTCTTCACGTGGCCCTTGCAGACCTGACACAAGTGCTCCGTGGTGACAGAAGGACTGCTGCACTCCTTCCTTGCTGGGAGCGGATGCGCTGCCTTTGTGATCAGGTAGTTCAGGCTTGTTAGCACACGTCTGTACAGTAATGGAAAGGTCAGAGCAAGGCAGAGACTGGAGACGGGCAGGTGACACCTTTGCTGACGGCCACCGTTGTGACTCTGCTTTAGGACTGTGCCGGAGTGATCCTCTATTCGGCAGAGTCGGCTACGCAGGTGGCTCTGGATGGGATCCAGTGTCTGGGTAAGTCCCGGGCAGGGCTGTTTGTGGGACTGGTTGCTGCAGAGAGCCGAGCACGGTGCGAGGGCGACGCTCCCTCCCGCCCGCCCTGACACCGGGGAAACGCCTCGGACTCCTTTCTGTTGCAGGTGGGAACGGTTACATCAACGACTACCCCATGGGGCGGTTCCTGCGGGACGCCAAGCTCTACGAGATCGGCGCCGGCACCAGCGAGGTGCGCAGGCTTGTCATCGGCAGGGCGTTCAACGCCACTTTTCAGTAACGTCCACCCGCGGAGAGGCGGCTCCCTGACCACCGCGAGGCCTTTGACCAGACAGGCTGGAACGCACAACTCTCTCTTTTCTTTATCTTCCTGCTTTTGAACCTGGGATCATCACCTGCGGCCTCTGTTCTGCCTGCTCTGTGAACAGATGCTGCTGGGCTGGGCTCCGACAGAGAGAATCCACTGGTGGCACGGCAAGAAGAGGGTTTTTCCTCTTCTCATGATCATGCTCGTGATCATCCTGTTCACAAGCCGTCCCGATGCTCAGCGTCACGGGGCTGAGGGTCACCCCAGGGATGCGCTGCCACCGGAGCAGGCTGCTGAGGTGTACGCCTGAAACAAGAGCACAGAAAGTCACCCCCCCAAAACAAATGGACAATGAGGGAACAATTTTGTTCTTTAAAAAAAACCACCTGAGTGCCATTAAACAGCATTTAGCATCGTACCACCGGAAGGTGACATTTCCCCGTGTGACCTTCTGGTGGGATGAATCACTTCCATTTCGGGAACTCGACACCAGCCCCGTCGTGGGGGTGGCTGTGGGGGGCGCTCGGCATCCCGGCTGCACACGCACTGTTTTAGGTGGTGATTCCCAAAGCCTCGTTAAAATGCCACGTCTGTTTCTTCGCATCCTTCCTTTCCCGTTCCTGCTGCTTCTCGGGGTTTTGAGCGCGGCGCCGGTCCTGCCGTGCCCATGGACGCCCCCGCCGCGGCGTTCAGCCCCAGGGGCGCCATCCGTCACTCGCAAACAGTCGAAATGTCAGACCCGCATTGTGACACCCGTGAATGAAGCGGGCGGGAGGAGCTTGACTTTTGGGGTTGGGGTTTCTTGTTTTTCTGCGGAAGGTTGTTCTTTTGGCGAGAGCACGTACTCGCGCTCCACCTTCGCTTGGCTGGGAAGCCGGAGCGAGCGCGGCGGGATTTGCGGGTGTTTTCGGTGCATGTTATGTGCAGCAAATGGAAGTTTTTACCTCGCCTTGTTAAAGAAAATTGCAGAGTAGACTTGCCAGCCTTAAAGAGTGAATCACAAAGACAAATTGGATGTTGTAAATATGACAGAACAATTCATTAAACAGTTGCCATGTAGTCAACCTCCCAGCGGTTTTAACAAAAATGAGATTAAAGCTTTGTGTGATTTGTTGTAGGTGATACCTGCCCATAGTAGGTGACAGTAGACTAATATGGAATTTTAAAAAGCCACAGATTGAAGCAAATTTCACCTTGAATTGCCAGGTTGATCACCAAGTGCTTCTATAAAAAGGTTATAAAATGTCTAAAGTCCTGGTGGCAATGGCTTCTTCCAAACGTCCTGTTTGTTGAGCTGCGCCCGTTGCTCTGGAAGGTCCCAGGTCTCGCTGTCAGCCTCGGGCTCTGCTGGGGGGAGCGGGAGCGGGCAGGGGGGGCTCTCGGGAACGTGGCATTGGGCTGCACCTGGCAGTGCTTGCCAAATGCACTTCACTTGCATTTTCACTCTAAATCGCTGCGGTTGCTACACCCCAGGCTAGTGTCCAACGCATATGGGAAACTCACATTTTATCAGTGTGTTCTGCATCTCTTTAATAGGGGGGTCAATCCCTGCGCTCTCCCTTGAAGCCTCTCGGAAGAACGTGAGCACTGAAGCGCTGGGTTGCGGTCCATCTCTGGCCAGAGGAGCTTCCCCAAGGAGCGTTAGAGCCGTGTCACGATGTTGTGAGGTGCAGACTGTTAAAAACAGGTTTTTGAAGGTGGAAGGGACCTGCAGATTTTTAAACCTGTCCTCTAACATTCGAGAGGTCTCATTTTTAATACATATCGTAAATAATGCCTTCACTTTCCAGGCTGATCAGCACCTTGAGTTAGAGGTAGAATGAATCACTGTCGAACGCATCACAGACAGGGTGGAGGGGCAGATCCATCACTCCAAGCGGGTTTGGCTGGTGGGCTCCCAGGCGCCCGCAGCGGCGCTGGCCCGGCAGGGCTCCGGCTTTCCCTGCGCCGGGGAGGACTTGCCAGGGGACACAGGTTTCATCTCTATATGATACCAGTCAAATGAGCTTTGCTGGGTGGGCCCTGCTCCTGGGGGCTGTCTCAGCAGAGACCTCGGCCGGTCCCCACCGCAGCCCTTGTCACCCCTCCCCCCTCTTTATCAACCAAGGCTTTTTTCCCCAAACTCTCATTTAAAAAATAATATGTGTCTAGTGATACATCCGGGCTGTGCCTCGGGCCTCCTCTGGAGAGCAGCAGAGCTAATAGGAGAACATGCGAGGACATGAACTTATGGTGTCTGCTCTGAATCTGTAATGGGAACGGTCCTGACCCAAGCAGCCGGTGCTGCCGTTTGCTGGGATGTGCCGTTTGCTGGGATGTGCCGTTTGCTGGGATGTGCCGTTTGCTGGGATGTGCCGTTTGCTGGGATGTGCCGTTTGCTGGGATGTGCCGTTTGCTGGGATGTGCCGCTCCTGCCCCAGCTTCCAGACCCTCCTGTGTTTGCAGCTGCCTGGTTATGGAGCAGAGAGAGCCTGGGGAGCGGAGGGAATTCCTCACGCAGGAAGCAGCGAGTTCATTTAAGCAGCGTGTATAAAGCATGAGGTTTTTGAATGATGCAGGTTCATAAGGAAGCATCTTGGAGCTTATCAGAAATCCAGAGATGCTGCCTGTCCTGGCACAAGCAGGACCCAGGACCCGTGCCCAGCAGAACCCGCGCCCAGCAGAACCCGCCAGCACAGGGAGTTTCGAGGTGCTCCCCGAGTTGTTCTGTGTGCACAAAGCATCGTCCTGCAGCAGCCGGGCAGTTTTCACACGTTAGCAGCGTATTGATTTATCGAAAGCAGAAAAGCTGCGCTGGGTTCCCGTGCTGGGGCTGCTGGCTCCTGGGCATCCCGCTCGGTGAGTTATTTCTCTCTGTGTGCCACCAGAGCTGCTCGGCAGCTGGTTCCCGTCGGTTGAGCACCTGATGGCAGAACAGACGGAGCACAGTGTCCTGCGGGGAGCGAAGCTCTGCCTGGGTTTGCTCTCTGACGGGTGAGTGTTGCAGCTGAGGGTGTTCTGCTGAGCAACAGCTCCGCTTGGACCCGGGGATGTGCTCCCCGCGGGCCCCGGTCGCTGCAGCAGGGGGGGTGTGCGAGCCCAAGGCTTTCACAACACGGAGCAGGTTCTTGGCCCGTTTGGAGCCCTGGATGGGCAGGGAGGTTGGGGCTCCTGCATGGATGCTGCAGCTCCGCTCCCTTCCAGCTCCTCAGCTGCACAACCGAGCTGCCGTAACACTGACAGCATTGGCACGAGGGAACTTGTTCGTGTGCTTGATCAATGCCCCTTTGCTCTGCGAGTCCTCGCTGGGGCTGTTGGCAGGAAAAACCAGCTTGTCATGGAAAAACTGGTCTTGTGCTGAGTTACGGTGCTGCCAGAACAGGTACCGAAATGTGTTTGATGTAGAAACCCGTGTTGAGAGGGAAGGGGAAGACGGAGCAGAGAAGACGGGCTGTGACATCTCTGGTGTCCGGCCTCGTGCTCCCTGGGGCAGACAGGACCACGGCTCCTCCCAGCCGTGCCCAGCACTGGACTTTAACCAGAGGCCCATGTTTGCGGGGATGCCCACAGCATCAGGGTGCTGTTGGCCTTATAAACATGCCGAGGACATTTATTTTCATGTATGTCTGCAAGGTATAAACTGCTGTGGAGGGGTTTGTCTGCAGCGAGACCAGCTGCGCGTTGTACCGACGATGATTTGAAAGGGGGCTGCGCGTGGGGCTGAGCTGGGGGTGAAGTGGATCTCGAGTCCAGCGAGGTCAGACCTCGGGGACAGGGACCCGTGTCGGAGCAGCACCCGGGCAGGACAGTGCTTGTCCCCCCTTCTTGGCGGGGACCTGGGAGGTGGTTTGGGGGTAAAGCCACTCACATGAGTCCTGACGGGGCTGCCAGGTGGGATTTCCAGGCTGCTGCGTGGCTGCAGGGCGCCCTGCCCGCTCCCAGCAGAGCCCGGCGTCCCCGCGCTGTCCCTCTGTCCCCACCGCCCGCCCCGGGGGACGGCAGGAGCCGTCACCCGCTCCAGTGGCAGCGGGGAGCGTGTGCGCTCGTGTGTGGCAGAGGATGCGGTTTCCTGCCTGTGGGGCAGGTCTGGGAGGGGAAGGGAAGGGAGGCTTCAGTAACCTCTGGGGAGGATGATGTTTCCCTCCTGCACCTGGCTTTGCTGTGTCGTTTCAGTACAGGATGACGCATAACGAAAGTGTCATTGAGTCTTGTTTTCACCGCTCGGAGGAGATGTGCTGAGGCCAAACCCTGCGATGCTGCCCGAGCATCGTGCAGCGCGTTGCTCCATCCCTGCTCGTGAGCACCCCTCTGGCTCCGGCACCCCTCCGGCTCCGGCACCCCTCATGCAGCCCTGCTCCCTGCGGAATTCAGTGTTTGGGCTCTCACTTGCGTTGCGGCCGCCCCCGGGGCTCCTGGCAGAGCTCCCTGTGGTTAACCGCCGGTGTCGGAGCACAGAGCTGCTGCTGTGTCAGCTCTGTGTTTCCCACGCGTGGGTGAGCGGTTGGTGTGCCGCAGCAGGAGCGGCCCCGCGGCACCGCTGTGCCGGCCGTGCCCGTGCAGCGCCGCCCCGCCACAGCCCCGCAGCAAGAGGCTGCTTTTCCATTTATAAAAGAATTCACAACTGTGAAGAAGGAGACAAAAAACATTCTTGAGCTGAGGGGACAATGTTGTGCGAGGGGGGCCCGGGGGGAGCGGGATTACTGCAGCGCAGCCCGGGGTTGCACCGCTTACACCTGCTGTTTGCTGAAAGGCTGATGCTGAGCAACAAGCAGCTGATGCTGAGGCCCAGTTGTCAGCCTGAATGGGAGGAAAAAAAGCCTCTGAGGGTTGCGTTTGCCAAAGGAAATGGCAGGAATCCCATCCGTGGGCTGGAGGAGGGGGCGCCGGAGCTGGGGGACAGGAGCCAGCTCCCTCAGGCACGTGGGGGTCTGGGCAGCCCCAAGGTGTGGGTCTGGCTGGGGATTCATCATGCCAAAGGGACTGGGGAGAAGTGGGGTGATCCCGAACCCCTGAGGAGCGCAAACTCTCCCCGAGCTGTCCCGCTTGCTCAGCCCTGAGCGGCTGCAGTGGGCAGGGTGGGGTGATGTCCCCCCATGAGACTGCAGCGTGAGGGCCGGGGTGGCACTGCCACCACCCCACGGTGTCACCCAGGGGGGCCGAGGTGCCCGGGGGGGAGCCGGGATCTCGGAGCCGTAGGATGAGCACTGAGACACCCTGCTCAGCACCTGCCCCATGAAAACGTTGCCTTTACCCGAGCGAGCCTCGTGCAGAGCGGGGCAGAGGGGCAGCGCCGAGTTTCTGGAGGCTGTTTTGGGGCCGAGGGCTCTGTACGAGCACGGCCCCTCCTGCGCGGGGCGGCTGGTGTCAGAGCTGGGACAGCCCGGCCGGAGATGCGCCGGCCCTCCGGAGCAGCTGCCAGGGAGCGGGGCAGGCAGCGGGGTGTGTGCCGCAGCCGCGGGGCGCCAGCAGCTCCCGCTGGCTGCACGGCCAAGGCGGCTGCACCGCGGGGAGGCTCTTCTGCCCGGGAGCAACCGGCCCGCGCCGGGCACGAGGAAACGCTCTGCCCGTCTGCTCTCCGTGCCCATTGCTGGGCTGAAGAAGCCTGAGGCCCCAGGGAAGCAAAAAGCAGCAGCCAGCGGGTGAGTCCAACACCGGGAAGAAGAGCAAACAGTGATTTTTCAGCCCTGACCAGGCAGTTGCTCCCCTTTGTGCCCCCCAGGGCTCCGGGCTCACACTGTTACGGGGAGGGGAAAAGGGAGCTCAGTGCCCTGCAGCCATCCCTGCAGCGCTGCCTGCGTGGGAGGGGGAGAGACGGCCCTTTGCTCCGTCACACAGCCCTGACCTGGTTACAATGCCCGGGGCCGGTGCCAAGAGCGGGTGAGGGAGGGGGTACAGCCCCACGGCCATGGTCATGGACCCCCAGCATCCGCAGAGCTGAACCCCAGCGCAGCAGCCCAGCCCTGCGGGGGAGCCCAAAGCGCGATGAAAGAACAAGAGTGGCAGCAATGCTTCTCCTGTTTGATTTTGCAGGTCCTGCCTTTCTAGTGGTGGTTCCTTTCCAGAGCCATGAGATTGAGGGGGGGAGGGAAAAACCAGCTGGTAAAGCAGCGCGATGCTGAGCCGGGTCCTGCTGCTGGGAACCGTCAGCAGTGTCCCCACCCTCTGTACGCCCGGAGGTGGGTGAGGCCGGGGCTGCCTGCGCCCTGAGCCCCGCTGGGCTCTTCCTGGCCCAGGTGTGACACCGGGGCAATCCTGCTGACCATCGGTGGCTGTAATTCGGACCGAGCCCCCGGAGCCAAGCGGGGCTGCTGGCGGCGCTGAGCACGGCCCTGGGCCAGCAGCTCTGTCTGCCTCCGCACGTGTGACACACAAGCGAGTGCATCCACATGTTTATGTCATTTATGAGCGCTGGGCAGAGACAGGTCTCGTCCAGCTGCTTTCCCAATGTGTGCACAGGGAAATCCCACTGCGAGACCACTGAGACATCACCTGTGCTTTGGGGAGTCCCGGAGCCCGTTCACAGCAGGATTTTGCAAAGCACAAGCGGATTTCGCAGTGTGCGCAGCCCCTGTCCTGCTCAGCTCCACCGCTGGGAAGGGGCTGCCCCAACAGCCGCGCCTTTGCCCCGGCCTCGCGCAGCTGCTCCTGCTCCTCAGCCTCCCCCCAGCACAACGTCTGGGGTTTGGTTTAAAACTTTTATAAGGGGGGAGGTTTGAGAGGCAAACCCTGGCCTGAACGTGAATCTGGAGCCTGTCTCTAGAGATAAAAGGGCGTTAACGGCACTTTCTGTCCTGGAATTTCACGGGGACCCCCTCCCGCTCCCCATGTGGTCACGCTGGCTCCAGTCCCACCGAGGGATCCCGGGAGCAGCTGCGTCCAGGACTCGGTGCCGTTGTCCCCCAGGGAGGTGGCTGCGGTGGCAGCAGCAGAGCCGGAGCCACCCACCCTGCTTTCCGCTGACTCGACACAATTTGGAAAACCGGCTCTCACCGGCGGCGGAGCCGTCTCCCTGCAGCTTTCCTTCCACCCGCCTGCTTTTGTTATTAGAAAACCCCTTTCATCTCCACGCGTCTATTTTCTCCATGGCAGCAGCGCCCGGCAGCCGCGGGCAGGGTCGAACCCGTTTTGCCCGGCAGCCGCGGGCAGGGTCGAGCCCGTTTTGCCTGGCGCCCTTTGCTCGCGCAGCAAAACTCCAGCGCCCACAACCAGCCCGAGGCTGCTGGCGGCAGCACGGGGGTCCCTGCTCCGAGGTGAGTGTCCTCGGGCACTGAGCCATCTCTGGTGTAGGAATCTCCAGCTTTGCCGTGCCCGAGTTTGCGCCCCGAGCCGGGGAGCCGTGGTCGGAGGGTTTGCGGTGCTGCAGATGTCGCTGCAGCGAGCCCTGAGCAGGCAGAGACAAGAGGATGATTAAAAAGCCGACGTGCTACAGGAGAGCTTGTTTCAGAGTTGCAAAAAATGCCACGAGTTCAGCCAGATCCCACCCCTGGGCCATTATTCATCCAGCCCCCCAAATGGGGGCTGCTCGGAGGGGCCTGGGGCAGGACAAGCCGCGGTACCCAGCACCGCAGCATCCCTCAGGCTGAGAGGGATCCCAGGGAACAATTAACTCCATGGCAGGCATGGGTTTGCCCGGCTAATTAATCTATTTAACCCTGCCGGTAAGTGCCTCGCCCGTTGGAAGGGACTGAGCGCGTTAAAAGGTTAAGTAACTTGCCCAAGGTCATCCAGGTTGTCTGTAGCAGAGCAGAGCAAAAAACCCCGTGGGCTTCCGAGTCACGGTCATTTTGTACCTGTCCTCGGGGTTAAATAAAGCAGCTCGGTGCTGCTGGGGCTGGGTTCGGCGTCCGGTCATTGATGCTTCTTGTGCCCTTCTCTGTGAAATGAGAAAGCTCTTTAATGCTCAGTGCATTGCCCTCTGCAGGTACCTACATGTCGCGATCGAATCCCCACCCCGCGCCCCGCTGGAGAACCTGGCCGGGTTGGTCTCCGGAAGCGCCTGGCGATGCAGCTTTGCCTCCAGCGCCGCCGCAGCCCCCACCAGCCCCAGGTCAGCCCTGGGCCGCGACGGGGCCACCAGCACCAGAAGCAGCCTTGTTTCCTTGCCCTGCCTGGTCACCGAGGGGGATGAAGAGGCTGGGCAGGGCTGCATGCAGGCAAATTGCTGCTGTCATTAGACCTGTACCTCTAATTGCTGCATCTCTTATTCAGCCTGTGCCCAAAGAGCTAATCCCAGGTGATTACAATGGACAATGTCATTTAAATCAATTATCTCTCCACTCAGAGCCATCCAGCCTCTCCTGCCTTCCCTGCACATCCACGAGCCCCATAATTTATTCATCCTAGGCTGCACTTAAACATCTGCTCCGGTGCCATTGGAGTTTGGCAGAGCATTAGCTTTAAAATTTTATGAAACACAGTGCAGGTGGCAAAATCAGAAATTAAGGATTGTAACGATGGCAGCGAAGGGTGGGTGAGCAGGACTCGGGGCGCTCCGGGTCGGCCGGCTCAGGCGTGGGCCGCGGGAAAGCTCCTGGGGACCCGATGCCTTTCGGCTGTGGAAATTGTATTTCTTCTCATTTCTGAACAACAGGTCGGGGGATCTTTGCATCCCCCGCACTCGGGTGGATGCTCAAAGAAGCAGGAGAGCATCTTGCACTCGCTGGTCCTCAGGGTTTTGTTGCTTCGTTATTGCTGCTGCAGAAGCCTTGGCAAGGGAATTGTTGTCGGCGGGCGATGTGCCTGTGAAGACCCCTTTCCCCTTTCCCCTCCAAAATGGGACTCGCGGGCTTTTAATGACGCGGTGTCCCCGTTCCACCTGTGCCGGGTGCAGCTGCTGGAGCGTGTGCCGGGAAAGCCCCGTCTCCCCCAGCACCACGGCAGGATTTTTCCCCAGGAGTTCTTCCAGCCCATCAAAAACTAACAAAATTGGAAGTTTTCTTCCTATTCCTTCCCCCGCCCCCAGCTTTTCTCTCCCTCGTTTAAGCCTCATCCCATCAGCTTTGTTCCGGGCCATTAATGAGAATACCAAACAAGCACCAAAGCGGTGTCCAGACCCCTTGGGACGTTTGTAGGTGCCTGCAGGCTGCGGTTGTTTCCAGGATGAGGTGGCTGCTGCGGGATGCTGGGGGCTCTGCCCCATTTCCCCAGCAGGACAGACCTGCAGCTCCCACCGATGGGGAGACGCCGGGACTGACCCGCTGCGAGGTGCCATAGATTTGGGGTGTTCTTGCTTGTCCAAAAGGTACGGAGGTCTGACATGGTCCACAGTTAACGGTTTTAACTTGAAATGACAGAAAATCAGAGATCTATCTGTGTCCCCCAGTTCCTGCTTTCAGCACAGAGTTATAACCCTGTGTAAAACACGCCTGTTATCCGCAGCGTCTCCCTGTGTTTATAGCTAATGAACAGAGCTTTGGAAAGAAAATATTTGCTTTTGCAATTCCTCTTTCATCTATTAACCCCGCTTTGCATTGGCAGCGCGTAGCTGGGCTGGAGGGAGCGAGTTGCGGAGGGAAGAGCAGGTTAACGGGGATTTAGGGATGTGGATGATGTGCCGCTGGGGCTCGTGGTGCTGAAGGGCTTAAGGATCCAGGGGTTTCTGACCCATCGGGCATCCTGCACTGCGCTGGGGGAGAGGAGAGGGGCACATCGACTCCTGCTCCTCTTCCCCAATGGGAAGAGGAAAACCAGGGGGATTATAAAGCGCTCGGCTGTTCTTTGATGCCTGGAAAAGCTTCTGGAGTGTGTGGGGGTTAAACCTACTTAAGCACCTGAAAGATAACAAGGTGCCAGTCAAGAAGAGATCACATCAAACCACTCTCATTTCCCTCTTTGAGGAGGAAACGGGCCGAGCGGACAAGGAAGCAGCAGCGAACGGGACACATTCTGATTTTAGCCAGGCTGCCGCAGCCGCACGGCGGGAAGTGCTGATCTGGGCGGCCGCTGTCTGTGCCCAGCGCCCTCCCCACCGCAGGGCGAGGATGCGGCGCTGGTGCCGGGCGGGCGTCCTGCGTCCCACGGACACCCCCAGGAGCAGCGCAGGTACCCAGGAGCACAATCCCCGCAGGCCCTGCGGCTGAGCCCGCTGGCTCGGGTCTGCGATTACAGCTGCGAGAGCAGGTCCCGGCACGGCAGGCACCGTCCCTTCGGCCGATCCCAACTTCCCGGGCTCGCTGTCCCGGCGCGCTGTTCAATCCGGGCGGTTTCCCGCTGGGAAGCGCCTTCTCCCACCTGCGCGGGCAGGAGAGCGGCTCCGTGGAACGGGGACCGCACCATCCCCATAGCAACGGCCGGGAGCCCGCGGAAGGAGAATTATGACTTTGTTCCCCGTTCTGGCACGAGGAGAAGCCGGGCTTTACGGGATTAGGCAGATCCCAGCTCAAACATCCAGGGTAACACTGGAGGGAATAATGAATAGTAATAGCAGAATAAATGGCTTTTGATATAAGGCTCTGTCCAAACAGCGCTAACAACCCACCTTGTTTAAGCTTGGTCGATGCTGACGGTTTCCATGCTAAATATGAACCCTTTGGGGCTTTTTGAGCTTCCCAGATTGCGTGTCCACACAAACCAGCAGCTGGCGCAGCTTTCTGAGCACAAATCCTCACCGCTCGCTCAACAGCGCTAACCCGTGTGACCCAGCCCAAGCCCTTTGCCCACCGTGGGCTGTTCTGCCCCCAGCAGAGGAGCCATGAGCAGGTCGCAAGGTGGGTCCTCACCCATGGACTGCAGCGCAGGGTCCACCAGCCCTTCCCCACGGCCAAACCCAGCCAGCCCGTGCCAGGAGAATGGGACGGCAGCAAAGCTGGGCCACCAGATACACTTCATAGGTACTTCAGAGGCATGAAAAGGTCACTAAATTTGGGGCCAAGAGTGATCATTATCATCCAGCATCTCTCTGATGAGACGTCTTCCCCCAGACTCTGGCGCTAAGCCCATGGCTCAACTCACCTTTCATCTTGGTATCAAGTTTTCTCACCCGGGGGAGTAAACCCGCTGTTCAGGTTAATTCTGTTGGTAAGTAATTGCCATGACTGCTGAGAGCTTGCAGTTCACTGTCCAAGGCACAGGCAGCTCCCCTTGCCGCCCGGAGTTCAACAAAATTGCCTTAATGAATTAAAGTTCCCATTATTCCGGGTACATTCATATCTCAGAAAAGCAGAAAGCTACACCCTGTGGGAACAGTTTTGATCCTCACATGAGGATCTAATGAGGGTATCGGGGTTAATAACTACTTTTGCAAGGGCTACAGCAGCCAGGACGCTGGGTTAAGCCTCTGGCCGTGGGGATCTGCAGCTGTGGGGCGGCACCTGCAGAAGGACCCACATCCTCCTGTACCCCCATCATCCATCATCCCATGACCCACATCATCCCGTATCCCCCATCATCCCGTATCCCCCATCATCCCGCATCCCCCATCATCCCGCATCCCCCATCATCCTGCAGTCCCCCTCATCCCACTCCCCATCCCGCGGGCAGGTGCTGCCATCGGCCATGCGGAAGGGACCTGAGCATCGCTGGCTGTAGCAGCTCCGCTGGTTTCCCAGCTGAGAAACTGCTCTTCCCCCCGCCGTGATGTCTCCAGGCCGGGATTTCTCGTGCTCGCTCCGTGGTGCGAGTGCGATCTCAGCAGCCCCTTCCCTGCCAGCCGCGCGCAGCCCGTGTCCCTCGCGCTGCCGTCGGGTAACACCTCTGTGACACTGCAGCCAACGCTTCCCTGCAAAATGTCACGCACTTGTAACAAGGTGAGGAAATCCGCTCTGCTCATCCCTCTCGCTTCCTCCCTGCCTGAATCGTGGAGCAAACCAGCTCTGTTTTCCCCCAACTTGCTGTTATCCCCCAGAAAAGCCCCTTTAGCACAGCTGTGCCACGTTAGCATCTCGCGCAGCTCTCACGACGGCTCCTGCGGCCTTTCTGTTGCGTTTCCTGGGGTTGTTTGCGGGGAGCCGAGTGCTGCCCGGGGTTTCTTCAAAGCCAGCGCGTTTCCCCAGGAAAGGAGGCCGGTGGATGAGCAGGCTCCTCGGCTCCGCTGTTTACAGCCTGCTGACCCTGCCAAGTTCGAGTGACGTCTGCTGCTCAGCGCCATCGCGGGGGACCAACCCGGGTTGAAAAGAGCAAAGAAAAGGCAAAAAGGTGCCCAGGGATCAGAGCCACGGTGTGAAACTGCTCGTGGCCATCAGCCTGGGGCTGGGCAGATGAGACCCGGTTTTCGGGCTCTCCCCGTGGCTCTGCCTCCTGTTGCAGACGCCTCGTTCCCAGGCAGTAAAGCTGCAATGGGTTTGGTTTTTATTTTCCCACAGGATCAACACAGATCATGATGCTGACATGTGTTTCAAAGCCTTGGAGGAAATGGTGGATCGCCCCTTCTTATTTTTTCTTTCCCTTTTCTCTCTCATTGTAATAAAACAGCAGCAAGGAAAGATGTGGGAAGGGGAGCTAAAGGGAAAGCCGGTGCCTTCCTGAAGGACAGGCCGGGTGCTCACCCCCCGCTTTAAACCAAGAGAAAGGACAGAAATGAGAAAAGAACTGGAGATCCCGTGTGCTGCGCTGCAGCCTCCTGCTCCGAGCCGGGATAACCAGCTCTGCGCGTCGCATCCAAAGCACCCCGCTGGAGTACCGTGTTTGTGGACCTTCAGGGAGATGCTGTTTTCCACTTTGCTTTCTGCAGCCCCAGGTTTGCTCCGACGGTCCCGGGAGGACCCAGCGCTGTCTCGCACGCCCCGGCGGGCCCTGCAGCCCGTCCCTGCTGGGACAACTTGCGCCCTGCAGCCACCCGCCTGGCTCACATCGTCAGCCCCAGCTAATTGCTCGCGCTCCGGATGCACCACTCACACCAACCGAGATCGCTCTCCGTGGCACCACGGCAGCCCCAAATCCCCGAGCGCTGCCTGGGCTACATCCCACCGGAACCACCATCCCCAGACAAACCTTCCTCCACTCCCCACCCTCCCTTCCCGAGGATTCGGTGATTTAAGCCACCCCTCAGGGATTCCATTTCTGTGCAGAATGCAAGGATTTAGCCACACAGCCGATGCTAACGCTAATAGGATTTGTACAGCTAAACTCCAAGCCTTCCCGTAAAACTTACTGCCCCGTTGGTCCCTTAACTCTTCTGCTGCTCGCCAGGTACCTGACGCACGGTCACCAAAGGATGGAGGTGCAGATGCCCCCTGGCACCCATATGAGCTTCGAAATGTGGGTGCTGATCCCCAACCCACCCCTGCAACCCATGGGGTTGAGCAGAGGTTAATAGATGGTGTGCATGTGTGTATTTCCCCCCACCACAGAGAAGCCGTTATAGTTTTAATGAGGCTTTGGGGGCTTTTCCTATTTCTCCAGCAGCAGCCGTGGAGGTGTTGCTCCTTCCTGTGCTGCTCTGACCTCATGGCACTGAAAACGAGGAGTGAAAAACCACCCTCAGGGCTGAAAACATCCCCAAGTGGGACACTGGGTGGACCTCACAGCGCCGGGCACCTTTGGGAGCTTGAGCACAAGAATAAAGCATCCAGCAACGACATTTTTTCATAGTGAAGAAAAATAACTCAATTAACAAATGGTTTCAACTCCGAACCAAACCTTTCAGATCTGGAGACTTGACGGGCGCTGCGGGGTTTTCAACAAGTCTGCCGTGGGTGTCCAACTTCGTTCCAGACCCCAGCACATGGGGCACACGCTTTCAGATGCTTTTGGCCATGATCCAGCACTGCCCTGATCCAGCACTGCCCTGATCCAACACTATCCTGATCCAACACTGCCCTGATCCAACACTATCCTGATCCAACACTGCCCTGATCCGACATCATCCTGATCCAGCACTGCCCTGATCCAGCACTATCCTGATCCAGCACTGCCCTGATCCGACATCATCCTGATCCAGCACTGCCCTGATCCAACACTATCCTGATCCAACACTGCCCTGATCCGACATCATCCTGATCCAGCACTGCCCTGATCCAGCACTATCCTGATCCAACACTATCCTGATCCAACACTATCCTGATCCAGCACTGCCCTGATCCGACATCATCCTGATCCAACACTATCCTGATCCAGCACTGCCCTGATCCAGCACTGCCCTGATCCAACACCATCCTGACGAGCATCAGGAAAACGAGCTGGACCGTGTGACAACAGCTGGGAAAACCCACCCGAAGCTGCCGGGTGCTGACGGGCACAGGCATGGAAAACCCCGCGGATTTGGCAGTTCCCCCTCCAAGCCAAGCCTGGGCTCGTCTACCGGAGGCGGCTGCGTTTCAGTTTCAGTCCTGGCTCATTTTCCCTAGAGCCGGCGCACAGATGCACCCGGGACATGGCCACTCTCGAAAGAAGGGGGAAGGTTTTTGGAAAAGCACCGTTTTTCATCTATTGTGCTGGGGATGCAGCAGCGCTCCCGCTCCCCGGGAGGCGCCGCGGCCCCCCGCAGCCGCCGCTCCCGGGGCCGCCGCCGATCGCTCCCGCCGGATCCGGTTCCGCCCCTTCCCCTCTTTGTCCCGGCTCTCCCCGCCCCGGGCCCGGCACCTTCCCGGCGCCTGCACCGGCACCGCGCGACCCCCGCCCGTGGCCCCTGACATTCCCGGGACCCCCGCCCGTGGCCCCGAGCATCCCCGGGATCCCCACTCGTGTCCCCCAGCATCCCCGGGATCCCCACTCGTGTCCCCCAGCATCCCTGGGATCCCCACTCGTGTCCCCCAGCATCCCTGGGATCCCCATCCGTATCCCACAGCATCCCCGGGATCCCCACCCATATCCCCCAGCATCCCTGGGATCCCCATCCTTGTCCCTGAGCATCCCCGGGACCCCCCTCCATGTCCCCCAGCATCCTTGGGATCCCCATCCTGTGTCCCCCTGCATCCCCGGGACCCCCACTCGTGTCCCTCAGCATTCCGGGGACCCCTGCCCCGGCCCCCCGAGCATTCTCAGAGTGGACTGAAAACTAGAAACCAGTTCTAACTCCCAGGGAACCCCCCCACCTCCCCTCGTCCTGCACGCCAAGCGTGCAAGACCTGGCAGCATCCCTCACCTCTCTGCAGAGACTGAATGGAGTGAAGTCCCATGGGAATTGGATTTCATTATTTTCACAACATTTGCTACAGGCGCCACTATGAACTGTTATCATAAATAATTCAAATGAAGCTACAAATGATAAAATAAATGAGCAAAGTCCATTTTGAGAAACATTATCTCCCTTTTTTCCTGTGTTTTCTGCACTTAGGTGCTAATTCCCAGCTCCAGACGTTTGCAGCTGGATTCACCACAAACTAATGAGGTTCTGCACAACAGCATCTTTCAACGAACCTGAAAATCAGGAAAGCAGAAGGGCTTCTTCTGCAGAGGTCACACAATTCCCAGCCAGCTCATAACAGCTGAGATGGCCTTTGTGGGTACAAGTCTTGACGGTGATGACGCCCGTGTCAGGTTGGAGAACGTAGCCCAGTTTGATACTGGTGCAAGTTGGAGCAGAAAGAACCAAGGGGTGATTTGCCTTCACAGGTCAAACCACCGGGTTATTAAATGAAGTATCTGGGCTGGGGGCTGAAGGGCTGAAGGCAGAGTGTTCCTCGGTGCTCGCACAGTGCCTGTGGGCAGGGCAGGGTGCTCCCCACGGCCACGCTGCTTTCCTCTCACTCCTCAGCCCACGATTTCCCCTTTGCCAGGGACACCAGAGCGCTGGCGACGTCGGTGCTGGGGCTGGCGCGGAGCAGCGGCAGCGGCTTTCCCTCCCCGTTCAGCCTCTGGCCAAGGCAGTGGCATTGTGGATATCCAGCCATTTGTGCAACGCCTCGAGTAAGCAGAACAATCTGATTTTCTCCGTTTTACACCCGAGGAGCAGGAGCCGTGGCAGCCAGGGCGCGGAGGAGCCAGCTGCAGGGAGGCAAAAAGCTGCCGTCCCATTTCCTCCTGCCTTTCCCCCAAGACATCACCTCCCAGCCAGCCAAACAGGTTGGCTTAACGCAGCCACCCAGGAGCGTGGAGGAGCAGACACATCCCCTCTGCCACGGGCAGCGACGCCGAGGAATGTCCCTGTCACGTCCGTGTGCTGGCACGAGCTCGTCCTGAGGGACACAGGGAGAAGGGGCTGAAGGTTTTACTGGTGATGCAGCTGTTTCCTATGGAAGTGCAGATCAGCCAAGCTGCTGCCTTCGGGATTTCTTATTGGGTTTCCTGTATTAGTTCTGTGCAAGGAAAAAAGGCAACGTTTGGAGCTGTAAACACTGCAACGCTTTGGTTCCCGCTGGCTTGTCCAAGGGAATGCGCTGCCCTGAGCCCAGCAAACCTGCCGTGGGGCGCAGGACCGGCCGTGGGGTGCAGGACCCGCTGTGGGGCTCAGCAAACCTGCCGTGGGGTGCAGGACCGGCCGTGGGGCGCAGGACCGGCCGTGGGGCTCAGCAAACCTGCCGTGGGGTGCAGGATCGGCTGTGGGGCTCAGCAAACCTGCCGTGGGGTGCAGGACCGGCCGTGGGGCGCAGGACCGGCCGTGGGGCTCGGCAAACCTGCCGTGGGGTGCAGGACCGGCCGTGGGGTGCAGGACTGGCCGTGGGGCTCAGGACCAGCTGTGGGGTGCAGGATCGGCTGTGGGGTGCAGGATCGGCTGTGGGTTGCAGGACGGGCCATGGGGCTCAGGACCAGCTGTGGGGTGCAGGACCGGCCGTGGGGTGCAGGAGTGGCTGTGGGGTGCAGGAGCGGCTGTGGGGTGCAGGAGCAGCCCCGCTCTCCGCAGCCGTGGGCGGCAGCTGCGCTGGCGCTCGCAGCCCACCGCAGCCCCATCCCTCAGCACCGCCGTTCACAGATGGTCACATAATTACTGTTTGCTTTCCCATCATGTCTTTTTTGGGACATGTGTTTTGCGTTCGGATTTCTCCAGCCTCCCTGTTTTTGTGAATCACACTTCATAAAATAATGGCTACCCAGGGAATGGGAGGCATAACATGTTATCCTTCCCCTGCATATGAATTTTTCACTAGCACTGCCACGATCCAGCTCATAAAGCAGAGTCCTCAGTTTTAATCCTTATTTTGCAACACACTTAAGCGCACACCTACATTCACCTCTGTCCACGATAACACTTAGGTATGGTTTTAATTCTTACTCCTGTGATTTTCTGTTTTCATTTAATCCAGGTCTCATTTCCTGGTCCCCACCGAGCTCATCTGAAGCAAAATTCATTGTCCCTCTGTTTTTTCTCTCCATCAACAATTTTGGCTAGTGGTGCTTATATATTCCTTACTAAAGCACTTTAAAGTCTTAAGACGAGAGGTGAAATAAGACATACAATACAGCAATCCCCTTCCTTTTGCAGTGCACATGGGCTGAACTTCCCTGGCACTGGTGCTTGGTAGAAAATAGCATCAACAAGCAGCATCAACTTTACCAAAATAAAATGTAAATTAAAACTCCGTAGCAATAACAAACCTAAAAACCTGCAGATGATTCCCTGAGACACAAATACAGTACTTTTTATTTGCCAGTTTTGCAGGTAGGCAGTGAGAAGACGCGTGCCAGCTCTGTGCTGGCAGAGCCCTCTTATCCTCCTGACTTCTTTGGATGGAAAAAAGGAAATATTTCACCCAACTAAGAATGAGCAAAAGTTGATGATTGAACAGAAATCTCAAAGGAAGCCGCCTGTGTAACCACAGCTGGTATCCTGCGGACCCAAATACTGACAGCCAATTTGCTTTTTTGGTGTAATGTAACGCCGAGTCAGTCAATAGAGCTGCACCAGGGACTCACTCGGCCTTTTGTATTTACTGGGTTAGCCCGGAGCGGGGAAGGAAAGGAGGAGACCACTAAAAACCATCTTTTTTGCCGCTACAACTACTTTTCATGTTGTGGCATTGGGCAGGATGGGATAAGTCAGCTGATTTGGATTTGGGGATGTTTTTTGGTGCCTGCCCATTGGAGGAGATGCCTGGGAAAGGTGGGAACCCCGGGGGATGCAGCTGCCCCATGCTGAAGGAAAATCGACTTGTTAACCCAGCCCTGTCCCTGCCGTCAGACAGGAGCGCGTACAGACCTGACCGCAGGGATCCTGAGCAGATGAGCCGGGTTTAAGCCCTGTCTGTGGCCACAGAGGCTGCTCGGGAAGGTGGGGGCTGGTGGTCCTCCCCTTGCAGACTCCCCGTGCTCTGCCCTGCAGCCCGGTCCTTCCCCGAGGCCTGACGGAGGAACCAGTCGGTGCACAATCCTGCAGACTGCTGCACCTTGATGCTTTCAGTGGGTAAGCGAACTGGGTTTAAGGTGGTTGCTTAAGCTCCTGTGCATGTTTGCAAGGTGCCGGTGTGACGGGAGCGCTCCAGCATGTGGGAAACTCTCGGTGCTGCATTTCCAGGGTTGCGCTGCCTCCCCACCTGTGCTGAAAACAAGCGGCCAACAGCCTCCTGCCAGCACCGACACCGGAGCTCCAGCCTTCATTTCTCTGTCCTCACACACTGCTGGAGAGGGGGTCCTCTTAGTTTTTTCTGCGACTTTTAAAAACTTGCCAGAGTCATTTGTGGAGGTTGAAGGAGCTCTGAGCACCGCTCTGGGGGTGCACAGTGCAAACACCCCTTCTGCAGCCTGGGTGGCTGAGCTGCAGCGCGTGGGGTGATGTTGGGGCTCGTCCCCACTCTCTCTGCTGTTATGCTCCTGAAACTAAGAGTCAAGACATGCAAAGACCCTTTTCCCCCAGTACCCCTGTGTTTAGTGGTGAAATCCTCTCTTTCCCTCCTGTTAGCTCCTGGCGCTGGTTCAGCTGTGTGCACCTCTGTGGGTGGCACAACAGCCCTGGATGTCGCCTCTTTCCCAAAAAAACAGGCCAAAAGTCGGGGTAGGAAGATCTTGTGTTGGGGCTTTGCTGCTTTGTCCTTCCTAATTAATGAGGGAAGAAAAAACCCAACCCCATGTCTGGTCAGTGCCTCGATGCTGACAGGCTGAAGAACAGCAGACACGCAGCCATATTGTTCTGTAATCAGCAATTAGCTTTATATTTTTTTTTCCCCTCATCCCTTCGAGAAAGGGACAAGGAAAGGCCCCACTTGAGAATAAATTAGTTTCTCAAAAGGAAGGGAGCTCTGCAGATGGCTTTGTCGTGCTTTCTGCTCTTGTACAGCTCTGGAGCACGCAGTCCTCCATCCTCAACCTGTCCGTGCTCCAGATGTTCTGTTACAAACACCTGGAAGAGGGGAGGCGGCCTCACCTTCACCAAAAAGCAGCTGTTAAATGTCTGATATTTATCATTAAACTTCAGCATTCATTTTGTCCAAGTATTCCCCTCCTGAGTGCTGTGAAGCTGTGGTTTATTGCTGGTTTGCTGCAGTTTATTGCTGGTTTGCTGGAGTTTCAGTGCTACTTCGGCTACATCTAACTTGGGCCAGGTAGCGCTGCAGGAATGGGTTGGGGGCTAATGAAGAACCACTCATTAGAGAGTGGGGTTCATCCATGTGCTCTGTTTCTTCAGGAAGTGTAAGAGTTCGATGTGTATGTGAGGGAGGTGTTTTACACCTTTACTGTTACCCCACAAAACGGGGCGCTGAGCAAGAAGGATTTTAGAAACCGCTTTAGCATCCAGCAGCTGCTGGCCAGGATGGAGTTCTCCTGCCCCGAACGCAGCCTCCTGGACAACTCTCCTCTTTTGGGGGAAAAATCTCTCCCCCAGGTGAATGCTTCCTCCCCAAACAGCCCATTTCAATCGCATGCGGTTTTCGTTGCAGCCTCACTGCGGGCAGCTCCACGCCGGAGCAGGGTTTGGCAGCAGACTGCCGCAGCACTCCGAGGGGCTCTGGGCCTCTTTCCATGCCAAACCAGCCCCAAGCGTCCATGCTAAATTATTGCATCCACACAGCGAACAGCACAGCAGCAATGTGGTTCCTGAAACTTTATAATTGCCAGTCTCTTCATTTTCCTGGTCCTGTTGAGCTCGGCAAATTCAAGGCAGGGGGTTTCTGAAGTCACTCGAACACATCTAAGGGCCGGCGTGTGCTCTGTGTTACACTACAACTTAACTGGCTCCGGTGCTCGGCAGTGCTGTAGTTACCCTCTGTTGGTTGCGTCTCACAGCAGAGGGGAGGACTCGAGTAAAAATGTCATTTTTAGGCAGCACTTTGGCAGCAGCAGGAGCTGCCTTTGCGTTTCAGGCGGGGAGCAGCACAGTGCAGCTCCGCTCCAAGGAGAGAGGCAACGTGGTGTGCTTCTGGAGAGGCTCCTGGTGATAAATCTGTTTAACGGAGTGAAAGTCCCATCCAAAGGCGGCATTTCTACATTGCAGCCCCTAAGGAAAGCAGTAAAATGGGGTAATGTAAGAGAGTTTTGGTGGTACCTCCATTCTCTTTAAGGACATTGTCGAACCCCTAAGGCAGGTGTTGGAGAGCGAGTGTGCAGCACTGAGCCCACTGTCATGTGCTTTTGGACACAAACCCACTTATTTTTTTAAAAAAGCAAACAGTCCAGTCCTGCATCTTTTAGCCCACCATGCGCAGGCTTTGGTGAGTGACCAAATGCTGTATCTGCAAGGTAAGACGTGGTCCCAGCCCCCTGGGACAGTCTCTTTAGTGAAATCTGGGGAGCATCCCTATTTTTCCAGCTCTCATGTTCTGCTGGGTAGGTAATGTGTTTGTTAACTTCTCGTTTGATAACGAGCTGGTGGTGGTCTCATAAACACTGCCTTGCATGAGTGGTTTCCCATTTGAATGCCAGGAAAACTCATTGTTCAGTCCTCAGCGAGCTCACAGGATTATATTCTGAGTACGCTGAACCAGGGGATCTGCTGCGCTGGGAAGGTGCAGACGCTGCTGCACGATGTCCTTGCTGGCCGCCAGGGCTGGCGCTGCTCAGGTTGGTTTAGCTCAGTTCTTTTCTGCGGCATCACCAGTTCTTGGTATTTGTTCCAGGCAGGTTTCTGGTTTATTTGTGTGTCACGCTCAGATGCTGTGCTCGCTGCTGGGGTCCCCGTGCTGAGCTCTGGCCCTCCAGAGAGGCCTCCCTGTGCACTCCAGAAACATGATGCTGAGCACAATTTATCCGCCCAGCTCACATTCACTGATATCCCATCGGGTATGGTTCAGCTGGGCAAGGAAAAAGCGCTGATCCCTTTTCCTACGGCTGTCACACTGCTTGAGGTCAGTGCTGCCGAGGCTGTGTCATCCACGGTGCTCCTTGGTCATCGCTTAGAGCTCGCGAATCCTGATTGCGGAGAGCAGCTGGGTTTATCGCTCACCTCGTACACAGAGGAAGGAAGAGAAACTTCAGCTTATAAAGGAAACAAGAATTTTTTGAGTCAATGTCTCCAAATAGCTGAATTTTCCCTCAATATTCTGTGTAGCATCTGGGTCCTGCATGCATCATGGCAGTGGCTGATCTTCCTCTTGCTCACGAGATCCTTGTGGACCAAGGACCACAGGAACAAGGCAGAGAAAGTGTTCTAACCCCTGGGTTTGCTGTGGCATTGTATTTCACGCAGACCCTCTGGGCTTGTGTGGGGTTTAACTCATCGTGTGTGTGCTAGTTGCTGGCTTCTCAGAAGTTTCTTAGCATTAAACAGGATGAAGAAAAAAGCCCATTCTGCAACTAATGGAAGGACTTCAGCGGTAGGAGACTGCGGTCCTGCCAAAGACACCACAACATCACGGATTGAAGAACTGCCAAGGCTTGTTGGTTTTCAAACGCGTTTTTCAGAAGATGGACGGTCACAGACGCTGTCCTGGCTGGGAAGGAGCAGCCGCTGCCGCGTCCCAGGCCTGTTGGTGCAGCCCGTGTAGATGACGTCCTGGCGAGGACACACGTCCCGGTGTCCCAGGCTGCGCGGGGAGGCTCTGGGACACCTGAGAATTCCCTGGTGGCCTTTTCCCCCTCAAACGAGCGGGGCGTTTCACCTCGCCTGCTGACAGGGCCGTTTGGGGGCACACAAACCGCCGCGGAGGCTCCTTGGCCGTCCTTGGGTCCCGCGATGTGGTGGAGGCAGCGATGGGCACCCAGACCCCCAAACCTTTGCTCCCCTCCTCGGTGGCCGCTTCCAGCGCGGCTCCCGCCGCCGGCCCCCGCTGCTCCCCCGGTGCCGGCCGGTCCCCGCTGCTCCCCCGGTGCCGGCCGGCCCCCGCGGCCCCAACTTTCCCGGAGTTGGGATGCGACGCCCCGGGTGAGGGGCGGGGGGCCATCCCGGTCTGGCCGGCTCGGGGCCGAGGGGCCCGGCCGCGCAGGCCGCGGGGGAGGCGCTGCAGGGTGAAGGGGCGCGGGCTCCGCGACCCGCCGGTGGCCGCCGCTCCCGGCCGGGCGGCGCTGACAGGAGAGCGCGGGCCGCGCCTCCCCCGGCCTGTGCGGGACCCTCCGGGCTCGGGGGGGCCCTGGCGCCCCCAGCTCGGCGGTGCGGCCCCCCGGGGCGTGGGGGCGGCCCCCCGGTCCCACGGAGCGCTGCCCGCTGGCTCCCGGCCGCGGGGGAACCGGGCCCGGGCGGGCCGGGGCCGTGAGGGGCTCCCGGGGGGGCCGGGCCGGGGGCGCGGGGGGGACCGGGGCGGAGGGGGGAGGGGGCGAGGGGCGGGGGCGGGCGCGATGATTGGCCGGTGGCGGCGGGCAGGAGCGCCCGCGATTGGCCGGCGCGGCGGAGCGAGCGGCGGAGCGGCGGCCGGCGATTGGCTGCGGACGAGGAAGTAGGAAGGAGGACGGCGGGGCTCGCGGCTTGCGGGGAGTTCGCGGCGGCGGCGAGCGGCGGTGCCTCCCGCTCCTCCCCGCGGCCCCGGCAGCCGCCCCGCCCGCTCCAGGCCTCAGCGCAGCGCCCGCACGGGCCGCGCCGGATCGCGACGCCCTGCGGCGAGGGCGGGCGGCAGCAGCGGGGCGCCTCATCCCCATCCCGCAGCCGGGCGGCTGCCGAGGAGGCGGCGCTGACGCAGCAGCGTGGAGCCCGGGACTCGGGTGCCCCGGGAGGGTTCCCGTCGCTGGATCTCGCCCCGGCCGGGGCCTGCGGCCGCCCCGCGGCGCGGGAGCGCGCCCCGGTGAGTCCCCACGCGGCCGTGCCGAGCGCCCGGAGGAGCTGGCGGCGCCGCCTCGTCCCCTCCGCCCCCGGTGGCTCCGGCGGGCCGGGAGCAGGTGCCGCCGCCGCCCCGGGGCGGGGGAGCGCGCGGGGTCACCGGGAACTTTCCGCGCCGCCGGGGGTGGGCGGCTGCGGCGGCGGGAGCCCCGGGAGGGCATCGCGGGCGGGCGCGCTCGGCGCCCCGGGGGCAGCGGCCTCGGCGGCAGGTGGGCCGGGCCGGGCCCCGCAGGTGCGGGCGGCCGCTGGGCGCGCGGCGGCCGTTAACTCGACGAGACCCGGCGGGGCGAGCCCGAGCCGAACCACCGACACCCCCCGCCCGGCCCCGCGGGTCCTCCCCCGGGGACAGCCCGCAGGACAAAGGCGGCGGGGCCGGCGGACAGGGGCGGGGGGCCGGGCCTCCGGGCCGCGGAGCTCGCGGATCCGGTGCGGGCTCGTCGCTCGGCGGTTGCCCTGCGGGAGGGTGAGGGCTCGCCCGGACATCGCCGGGTGCGAGGCCGTTCCCGGGGCAAACCGGGCAGAGCGTGGGTTGGCGGAGCCGCTCGCCGCGGTCCCGCCGTGCCGGCCCCTCCCGGGGCACGGAGGGGGTTTTGGGGCGGCAGCCGGGAGCCCAGCCGGCTCAGCCCAGCCAGAAGTTTGCTCAGGGCGGCGGGTTGATGTTTGGGGGGCCTCTCACGCCTGAGTGTGGAAATAAAGCCCTCGCCTGGACGGCCGTTAATTAACGCAGCAAGTTGGTTGACTTTTCTCCGGTTCGCTGTGCGGGGTCGCCGGTGCCGCTGCTTGGGAGCGGCGGATCCGTGTGAGCGCAGGTGCCATCCGGCCTCTTTGCGGGGATGGCGGCGGAGTTTTAATGTCTGTGATGGTTCAGCCCCGACGGGTTCCTCTCTGCCGCGCTTGCCCTGCGTCTCCCGTGGCCCTGAACATCTCTGCTTTCCTGCCGGTGGCTCAGAGCTTGTTTCCTCTTCTCCTTTTGTGTAGCGGTGGCTCCTAATGGAGGCAGCTTCGCTGGCTCCCTCTTTTCCAGCTGCTTCTACAAGGCGCAGGAGCCAGCACATGTGACTGGGCAGATCTCGGCAGGCTGGCAAGTGCTCTCCGGGCTACTGCTCGACAGACAGACAGACAGCTGCCGACGCGGGGATGCTCGCACCCCAGCATGGGGGCTCGCGGGGACTCCCTCTCTTTCAAAAGAGCAACAGCGAAACTTGAAAAATATGAGCATTTGGGATGTATTCTGTTTGCCTTGTCTTCCACCCCTCCCCTTTATCCACGAGTGCTTATCTGAAAGAGGTTCTGGTTTTGTTTTGTTTTAAAGAATACAGCTGCCCCTCGTGCTCGCTTTCCATCTGAAGTCATCATTGTCAGGAGCAGGCGGACCTCAAAGCGAAAGGCTTTTCTGGGCTTTTGCTAGCTTGGTTAATTGATCTGTCCATCAGTTTGCCACAATTAGCCCTCGCTCCAGCCTGGCGGGCTCTGTGTGATCTCTGGGGCTGCGGTTGCAGGGCTGTGTTCTGGGGTCTCGGGCTTTTATTTTAACGTTTCCAGTCCTTACGGTTGTGACATGAACTGTATGATAGACCGATGCTTTTGAAATCTTAATGTGATTTAAATACCAGCAAGCTGCTGATGGCTTTAACAGAAATATCCTGCTAACATATTCATCCTGAGCCATCCTTCACATGTGTCATGTCCTGGCTACCTGAATCCTTCTCGAGATTTAGCTGGAACTATCTAAATATTTGCTAGCGATAGGCAACTGTGTGTTAGTCTGATTTAACAGGGCATTTTGGATTAAAACATTGATTTCTGTTTGTTTTCCTGATGAATTCAGTGCAGCATTTTAAGTGGAGCAGCAGCACAGGCTTTCCAGCCGCTGTTCTTGAGCAGCGCAGAATTGCTCCCCGGTGAAGTGTAGCATTGCTTAGAGGTGTAAAATCAGCTGGAAAACCCCAGACCTATGGGTGAAAATAATTCCCATAACTTTGTAAGAGTGGATCCTTTCTGGGCGCTCTCTTTGCCTGTTGACGGTGACAATTCCACGGAACAATCTAATGCTGCTGAGAAATGTAGCATTAGGGGAAAAACGGTCCCAACCTTGGTTGTGTGGCAGAATTGGTGTTTCAGAACCCGCTGAGGTTTTCTCGTGCAGCTGTATCCATCAGTCTGGTGTTGGTACGCTGTCCTTTTTGCCAGTCATCTGCGTCACCTTTCTGTCTCCGATCTGACAGCCTTCTAATGTATTTGTTTTTTCAACCCCTCTGAGCAGCATAGGTGAGCTAAGCGTGTTTGCTCTGGTGGTGTTAATTCCTGCTGTGTGTCGCGGGGGCTGTGCGGGGCACACGTGCGCTGCTGCACTCTGGGGATATCTGATTTAGATAGCGCTTGGTGATTATTTGGGGGAAATACACCCTTCAGCAAATGCTTTTCTAATACTCCTGCAGCACTGAAAATAAGCCCTTAGCAGCAAATCTATCCAAAGTAAACAACTGAAAAATAATTAGAAATCGTAGGCAAAGTTGTGCTCACTGTTTGGCATTAAGTTCAGATCATGAGAAAATGAATGATTATATCTGGTGCTGCAAAAATAGGAAGGTGTGCTCGGATGTGCAGATACTGTGTCCAAAAGGAGCTGTGCGGGGCTTTTTTTGCCCCATCGAATACTGGGTTAACCATGGCAATACATCCCATGGCAGGAACGACAGAACAGCTCCCGCGTTGTGCCCAACCAGCCGAACTAATTAAGTCACAACTACCATATTGTTAATAATACATGAAACAGCAGTTCAGATAACCAGGAAACACAAAAGCCAAAAAATAACCCCCCCGAAGAAGTCACAAAGCTCAGAATAGCTTTGAACACGAGCTGTGTGCTCTGTGGGAAGTGGGGAGTCCCGGGGGCTTTTCCTCCCAGTGCCGGGGGGTTTCTGACGCGGCAGGTTGTGGCTGAGCTGTAAGGAGCTGGTTTGCTGTGCGGCTGCACGTTTGTGTGTCCTCAGATATCTCCTCTGAGCTGGGGGGTGTTTGGAGCTTTGGGATGCAAACTGCATTTAAGGGAAAAAAGGGGAGATGGCGTGTGAGGGTTTGGGGCAGGGGGGCTCCAGAAATGCTCATCGCCGTCCACAGTCGCCTTTCTGGCTTGGACCACCGGCATGCTTTTAACGACAAAGCAATACCCAAATTCATAGCCAGACTGCTGCCTGAGCGAATGAGTTCTCTGTAACAAGGCCGCTGTGATTTAACCCTCCAAGCCTACACTCTTGGAACCCCTGTGCTGGCAACTGATATTCTTTAAATGGGGAAAATGCACTTAAATGTAACGCTACTGGTTTTAGTTCTTAAGACAGAAAGAAATGTGATTGTATGGGACAATGCAATAGGCCTTTATCCACTTACTTGGTGTTCTAGCATGGAGCTTTATTATTTAAAAAAAAAGTAAAATAAAGTAGAGCCACAGGAATACTTGATGTTATAGTAAAAACCAATCATCTCCCATTGGGAGAACAGGACTGTGGAAATCTTTACCTTCACCTTGCTTTAGTGCAACGAGGGACTGATGTTAGCATTAAAAAGTCAAACCAAAGGATGTCATCAGGAAGAATACATGTAAATCTGGTTTTAAACTAATTCATTTTGCACCTGTTCTCTGTCCCCTGTCAATATTTATGGCACTGGAATTGAATGAATCTGTTCCATGTTATTTCTTCTCCTCCAGTGTGGGTGAGAACCCGTACGGAACAGGAGAGGGTATGGAGAGCTGCTGAGATGTAAAAAGTGTTGTCAGTGAGTCAAGTGAGCACCTGAGCTTGTCTTTTAATTCTCTGAACTACCAGCGTTGCAGTGAGAACGTTTCCAAACATTTAATGAAATTGTAGTGGAAGCCCCTCAAGTAGGGACAGCAGTTCATCACATACCTGAAAATGAGGGTAACCCCTGTGTTCAGGGCCCCCCTTCCACACATTGCACACGTGGCACAGCCAGGAGCGCTGATTTTGGCACCTTGTAAGAAAATCCCATTAGGTTCTAGGTGCATGTTCACTGGGATGCTGGGCTGACTCCTTGCCCAGGGCTGCCCTTGTCCGTCCTTCTGTCCTGCGTCTGCCTGGGCCGTGTACATGCTCTGCAGAGGTGCTGACTGTCACTGAGTCTGGCACGGGCTGAGTGTCCCCGGGCGCTGCGGAGCGGTGTGGGGCAGAAGGGAGGCTGTCCTGGGGGTGGGGGCTTGGAGCACTGCGGGAATCGCCGCTGGGGCGGGCGCGCTGCCGTGGGGCGGGCGCGCTGCATGGCCGGCCGGAGCCCGTGGGGCGGGCGCGCTGCCGTGGGGCGGGCGCGCTGCCGTGGGGCGGGCGTGCTGCCGTGGGGCGGGCGTGCTGCATGGCCGGCCGGAGCCGTGGCGCGGGCGTGCTACGTGGGGGGGGTGCTGCGTGGCCGGCCGGAGCGCTTTCGGTGCTGGGGAGCCTGGGATGTCAGTGAAATGTGTTGTGTTGAGGAACAAGCCGCTGTTCGGGTTCAGAGCTGCCGGTTCTGTATTCCTCGTGTCCCAGTTCTCCTGAACAAAGGTGTGACTAAACAAGAAAATTATGTTGGTTTTTTTCCCCCTTTGTAAGCCACATCACAGGAGCGCTTGCTGGCACCCATTGTTCTTCAAGCAGTTTTCTGAAGGGCTTTCTCCTGCTCAGCTTTGAAACCATACGGCTTATACAGCTTGCCCGCCTCAGCACGCTTGATTTTTCTTTTTTTTTTTTTATTTTGTTAATAAAAGATCTTGGCTTCTAGTAACTGCATGTGTATCAATATTTCAAATTATTTACGATGCTCTTAGGAATAGAAAGGAGGCGTTTTCCTAGCATTGATCTGAATAAAACTGCCTTGCCGGCACCTTATTTTTGTGTCCGAATGATCACCCTTTCAATAAAATTGCGGTGCTAGAGAAGCATCGAGATCCGTGGGCATCGCCGAACTGTGCCGCTTCATCCGTACACCAGGCATGGCCTTCTATTGTTCCTGGCCTGTGGGAAGCACTGGGAGCAGCGTTACCGTGCAGCAGCATCCTCTGCCGCCCGCCCTCATTGTCTCAGCGCCTGCAGAATACCTGGAACGGGCTGCGCTTGGCAGCCAGAGAACACAAATTTGGAGTTGGAGGCGCGTGAGGAAAAAAGCTGATTGAGCTGCGTTTTGCGGGCTGGGAGGGGAGAGGGGGCTGTGGGCAGCGCGGGCTGTGCTGCCTGACCCCGCAGCACCTCTCGCCCAGTCCTGCAATTAAAGTCCCCTAACGAGAGCCTGAAATGGAGGGGGGTCGGCTCTGCAGGAGCTCCGTGCTGTTGGCTGTATTGGGTAGTTGGCAGATTGAGCGCGTTCTAGCTGATTTAGGGTCGGGAATACCGTGAAAAGGATTTGGGGGGGAGAGGTGTATTGAGGCATCTCCCTCTGCGGGGGGACGCAGGCAGTGAGGAATAAGCTAAATAATCACATATTGATAAGTGTGGAAGGTTTGGAAGGAGGAGGAGAGCGTGGGCTTGTGAAGGAAACCAGTGGGCAGCAGGATTTTTTTGAAATTAAAAATCAGCAACAAAAGGGATGCAAGAGGCATGTTTAGTTGTGTTTCTTTGTTTGGCTGGCTCAGTGCAAGTGGGTTCGGGAGAGCAGGGCTGGCGCGGAGCGGGGGCGCAGCGGAGCTCTCCAGGTGCGCGGGGCAGCGCAGGAAGAGGATTTGGCAGCTGTCATCACATGGAGACACAGAAGAAGAGATTTTTCGTTAAAATCCTGGCTGAACGCCAGGTGACAGGATGGGTATGGAAGCCTGATGGCTTGGACAGGTCACTCCCAAACTGGAAATTCCGTAGATTTCACCGGACTGCATGAGCACTGGGAGAGAACCGGGTTTTGGGGGATTTGTGCCGTAAACCATCACTTGGTGACCCCAGCTCTCTCGCTCAGCCCTAATCAGCTGGAGGTGGCACGTGCGGTTACCGAGCACGTGTGAGCGTGTGGCGGTTGCTGTGCCTCCCCACGGCCCCTCGTCCCAGCTCTCCCCTTTGCGGATTCTGGAGCTGCATTTCACCAAAGATCCCTGGAAATGCGGTTGTTGGGGATTCCTACTGGCCTTTCTTGCACTGTGGTTGCAAAGAGCTGAATCCTTTCAAATCCTGTTAGAGAGCACAGACAGTGTGATAGGGAAAGCACTATTTAGCCTGCATTCAGAAAAAAAGCCATTTCCATTTCTTCCCATATAGTAGAAGCAGCGTGAGGGAATAATTCCCACTTCAGAATAAATTACCAGCTTTGCTGAAATTGCAGTCCCGGGGCCTCTGGGGCTCTAACGGTGTGATGAAAACCCGTCCCTTTTGGTGCTGTGGGTCAGCATCGCTCGTGAGGAACAACTTCACCGCAGCACCCAGGTTTTTGCCGCAGACAGCGTACCTGCGGAGCGGCTGCTGCGTGGCTGCCTGCGCAAGGCTCTCGCCTGCGCTCTGCATACGTGCCGTTTGCATCAGTTGTCCTGCCCGAAGCCACTAACGAGCTTAAGAACTCGTCTGTTTTCTCTGTGCGTAACAAAAATTAAACCCTTCCCTCCAAACAAAAATGCTGTCGCGTGCTCAGCCCGCTGCTTTCACCCAGGCACAATGGGCAATCGCTGACCTTGCCGGAGATGCCACCCTGAAGCTCATTACTGGATAATTAGGTGATCCTTAACCTTTCCACGAAGTTTGGGGGTTTGGGGAGCTCGGGGAAGTGATTTTTATACTGATAACATGACTTAATCCAAGACCTGGCCTTGAATTCCAGGCGCTGGGCTGTTCCAAACTCCATCTGTCCACTAAGTGAACGTCAATCCCATTCCAGCTTGCGTATGTTTCCACGGAAACCGTCAGCGGCGATGGTGAGAAGTGGACCATGGAGGGGCCGGGAACCAACACAACAGCGGCAGTTTTACTTTTTGGTGCTTGAACGTGATTAAAACCTAGTTAGCTGCAATAGCCCTGCGTAGAGCAGCGCTTCGAGTACCGTCCGCTCAGCGAGTTCTCTTGACGGAGCCTGTGTTTTGTGTCAATGAAATGTGGTCCATTTAAAAATTAAAGGGAAAGTGGCTTCAGGTGCTGCCCCTGAGGTCTCATTCCAGCTGTTGGAGCTTTGCACTTTCCCATATAGATTATGGGGTTTGTATGGTGTGCTCCTCTCTTTCTTTCCTTTCTGGCAGGCTGGAAAGCTCACGCAGGCGGCTGCAAAGCTGTGCAGCTCCTCGGCTGGACAAGGCGAGCTGGGCGCGTTCTCCCGCGTCCCGCCAGAGCAGCGGGTATCTGTGTGGTTAGACCCCTCCAAAATACGAAGTGTTTAGGTAAATTAGAAATCAGCGTCCTGGTCATGTGAAAAGAGCAACAAAGCATCTTGCTGCTACCAAGAAACGAGTTGTGTTTGGTTTGGTTTGGTTCCCCCCCCCCATTTAAATTATTTTTTCTTTGATTGAGAGTTTAAATTCTGCACAAGCCAGAGTTGTAAGTCTGCCTTGCTTTCTAAAGAGAAGCGTATTTCTGCCTGTTAATACAGTCATTAAAGAAAATGTTTATCTTGGTTATTGAAATGAGTAGTGAGGCTCTCACGTTGGAGCTCTAAACCAGGATATTATCTGTTATTTTAGTTTAAAGAATGTTGCTAGCACACTTGGGCTTAAAATGTTTTACTGTGACAAATAGCTGAAGCTGAAATTCTGGTGTCTGGGGATATCCCGCGTGGGTATATTGTATCCTTGAGCATTGTGACTGCAATAGGAGGCAGAGACTCCGCAGCTCCGAGCTCTTTGCAGCTGTTGTCCACCATCACATCCTCTTTGGCTCGGATCTCTGGAGACTGGGATTGCCAGCAGCAGGACCGGCTGTGGGAAGGCGGGTGCTGGGGATGGTCCCCGGGGCCGGGGCTGCGGCAGCCGGTAGCTGTGGCCGCAGAGGGACCTTTGCGGCGTGTCCCTCCTTATCAGCTGTTTACCCTCGGCGCTGTGGGAAAGCCCAGCTCGCTGTAGCTTTCTCGGCTCTTCCAGCATCTCCTGGAAACTTTGTACCGGTTCTTGTGTGGTTTGCCCGGTAGCTGCGAGCGTCTCCCGCTGCCGCTGTGGTTCCGCTTCAGCTGGCGGCTCCTGCAGCTGCAGGCGTCCGTCGCCCGGCGCTCCCGCCGCCCTCGCCCGGCGCTCCCGCTGCCCTCGCCCGGCGCTCCCGCTGCCCGCGCTCCCGCTGCCCTCGCCCGGCGCTCCCGCTGCCCTCGCCCGGCGCTCCCGCTGCCCTCGCCCGGCGCTCCCGCTGCCCGCGCTCCCGCCGCCCGCGCTCCCGCCGCCCTCGCCCTGCAGGCACGTTTACCGTGGGGCAGCTTCACGTTTGGTCTGCTTGTACCCCAGCCCATTGGATCCTTGAGCTCTTGTGCCAGCCACTTGGGTGTATGAGGGCGTTTTTCTCTCCCCCATCCCTCTGCCCTGTGTGTTGAACATCTCAATGTTAAATCAACACTCTCAAATCCTGTAGCTGAAAAGCAAGGGGTAGTACTGATTGTTTCTCCACTTGTTGGTGCTACGAGTCCCTCAAAAGTTCCCTCTCCCTCTCCCCCACCACGAGCGTGTTCTCCTTGGAGCTGGAGGAAGCGCAGGGTGCCCTCCAAGTAGCAGAGCACTCACTTGTGAAGAGCAGCTTGTGGAGCACTTGTAGGACTCTTGTCCCCAGCACTCAGCACACTTCAATGTTTAGAAGCCACAGCCTGACTTCAAGGGACCTTCCTGAAAATTCAGTTGGAGGCACCCGCAACATTTCCATAAAACTAGGCTGAACTGTTTAAAAACTTTGTGGTTCCCAAGGAGAAGTTGTAATTATGCTGCTTTGCCAGAGATCTGGTGGTTTATCCTCTGCAGGTCACGCTGGCTTCACGGTGACCTGCACTGATGCACATGACGTCTTCAAGGGCTGGATGTTGCTGGGTTCCCCTGGAGATGAGGCGATGCCTCTGCCTGCAGAGCCGCTGTCTTGTAGCCACAAATTTACATGTGAAATGTCCAGGTATGAATAAAGTCAGCGTAGCTGTAGGTGAGATTTGCACTGAAGCTGGAAGCTGTATGATGAAACTGTCCTGGCCTCCAAGCCAGTTGTAGCTGCTGATGCTCAGGAGTGATCTGCACCATGAGGTGCCTGTGCTGTCCCCGAGCTGACCCGCCTCTGGTGGCCTCTGCCAACGCGTGGCACGAGGTCCGGCAGCGTGGTGTGGAGTTACTGCACCCTTGTGGGTTAAACGGCTCTGGTGTTAGTGCGGCCCTGTGGAGTGCTGCTGGGCTGAAACAGCCGTGCTCGCTGGCTGTGGGACCCGGGGAGAGCTGCAATACTGAACTTGCATGCGCTTAACAATCAGTGGCGCAAATCACCGTCAGGCTTTAAAGCGCCTCTGCTGGCTGTGTGGCCCCTGTTTGCGGGAGCCGGGCGGTGGTGGTCACCCCGCCGTGGGGCAGGGGTGACCTGTTCCGAAGCATTGCTGACACACGCTCTTCTGACCTCGGCTTCTGCAGGCAACCTCACGCTTCTTCTTGCCCGGCAGAAGGAAAGATGTAGGAAGAGAGTTCTGAGTCTCCATAAGTGTGTTTTAAGGGCTTTCCTTCCCCTCTCATTCCCCAAGGAATACCATGTCACCATCACACACGTTATGCACGGTTCTCTCCACCCTGTTTTTTAGTGCCGTGACGTAAGCCCGTACGCCCTCTCCCCGCTGGCCGCCTCCAGGCCCTTCCCTGCTCCCTCGCTGCTCCATATTACTCACTGCACAGCAGACGTGGCCAACCGGACCCCGCTCCCTCCGGACTCAGTCCACGCTGCGCATGGAGTGTCTGACACGCGGAATTCCTGCCCATCTACCCCAGGATGATGTGGATTTATTTTTATTTCCCGGCAGCGGGATGTTGACTCAATCCGGCTGGTGCTGCTCAATGAACCTCGGTGGCTTTCTGCAGCGTCACCTTGCTGGCTGCTGCCTGGTTTGTGGGACTGGTGATTCCTGTCCATGCAGTGTATAAATTGCGTATTTGTTCCCTGTTGATGGACTCTTCTTTTTTAATGCTTCTCTGGTCCATCTAGATCATACGTGAACCCATAGCTTGTCTTCTGACTCGCTTGCTGTCTCTCCAGCTATTACCTGCAGGTGAGCCTGTGCCTTGCTAATAAAGTACCGTGTGACTTGCTAATAAAATATTGACTAGTGTGAGGCCTGCCCCGGGGTCCTGCTGTGTGTGTTGTTGTGTTTCATCACGGAATCGTTAGGTTTGGGAAAGGCCGCGCTGCCTGCCTGCCGGTGCGTTTCCTCAGGCCATATATCCCTGGCTGGCTCCAGGAGCAGCCTCAGAATCAGTGAGGAGCGAAGCCCGGCTCACCTTATTGCAAACCTCTTATCATGGCGTGGCTTTGAGAGCTAAGTGTGTTTAATCGCTGCCTTTCTGAATGGCCAGGCAGTGTCACGCATGTGTAGGTAGATAAATGCCAGTTAATGAGTGGATATAAAGCAAATCACTCCCAGCACAGGTCTGTAAATGCTGTCCAGTCTATTTAAAGGTGGTATTTGTTGCCACGACTGATCAAACCTGGGGTGCAAGCAAATGTGTGTATTTAAATACACCTCTACCGATATGGGTAAAGGATGAAGGAGCTGGGCCAGCTTCTAATGGGAGTTAAATGGGCTCTTGTGGAAGCAGTGTTCCAGTGACTGGGCTTCTAGTTGTTGAAAGTGCCTGAATTGCCTATGTCTGGCTTGCGGTTTCTGTTATTTTACCACCGCTTAACAGTTCTGGTGTGGAGACATAAACCAACATGCCGCTGCCTTGCTGGGGAGTTTCCTCTCAGCAGGTTTCTGCAGACGGCGCCGTGCCGGCTGCTGGAGAGGCTCCGATGGCTCTGCCTGCGCGCCCGGGCAGCGCGGGCGCCGCGGCCTCTGCCGGCCTGGCCTTCGGTAGCCAAGGCGCAGTCTGGGCAGGGCGCGGGGTCCCTCTGCCGTGGCAGCCGTGGCTTTGCCGTGGCTTTGCCGTGGGGATGGGCCACACGCGGGGTTTCGCTTTCCCCAACCCGCACCTCTGATCGTTCTGGAAAGAGCCGGCGCTTGAAACCTTGAAGTGCTAATTGCTTAGTAATGAAAAGTCTAATTGCCAAGCAATTAACTTTAAGCACTTAGTGGCTGGTGGAGGTTCAGGCTGGTCTGATGAAGATATTAATAACTGCAGGTTCCAGCCTAAAATCTCATCTGTTCCCTCTGCGAGCGTTGGTGCCGTGGGACCCCCACACCTTGACTCCCCAAGTCTGGAACTCGTCTGCCTTACCAGAGCCTGTGTTCCCGTGTGCTAATTCCCTAATGGACAATCAACTAATGATCTGCTCTTCAAAAACACAAAGCAACAAAAAACCCCTTGTCTGAACTCAGTGGTACAGGTACTTGTTCTCCTTTGAGAAGTCAGGAGGTGTTGCAGCACCGTTCAGTTGGGCTAAATTTTTCTTGACTGACCTAATACATTAAACCAGTTGAGTTGTGAAATTTTAAGAGGAACTTTTCCACTTAGCTCGTACTCATTTGTAAGTGCTGCGCTCCTGCATTAAGAAGAGGGAGGAAAGGGTTTATGGTGAGTTTAGTTGGGCTTGGCAGCGTGAGCTCGGCGTAGCTGTGCTGCGGAAGCTGTGTGGACACACACCCGGGTGCTGGTGACGCTGTGTTCTGTGGAGGAAAACACAACTGGGGTGTTCGGGTGGGTTGGCTTCTCCAGGAAACCTCTGGGGGCACCCGATAGCTTTTAGTAATGGATGCGCTATAACTTTACTCTTCCCTGCGTGAAACTCTAGGTTTCTATACCTGCAGAAGTTCTGCCCATGTTAATGAGAATATACTGAGCTTTAGCCACATCTGAACTTTTATTCCCTACATTCAAGTGCTGCCAAGTCAGCTTTGGGTTTAAACTCTGCTTAGTGTTTAGTGCAGCACGGTGGTTTATAAGACATCCGGGGAACGTTTGAGAGTGTTTGGTTACAGGGATTCTAGTGGGAATGCAAGAGTTTTGTGGAGTCTTTGACTTGAATTCGGGGAGGATTGAAGCCCTGGAACGGAGAGCTGCTCAGCACAGGTCGGCGTCTGTCACCTGTGTCCTCGGCCGGGGAAGCGAACGGAGGACGCTGGTGTTTGACGTGACGCTGGGAAAGTGAGGATAAGGAAATGTAAAGTCTGTATTCTTTGGAAGTGTGTGTTGCACTTTGAATGCAAAGAGGGATCCAAACTGAAGACAGAGGAAAGCTGAAATCCCAGCAAGGTGTTCTGCTCCATGGACAGCTGCTACAGACCAAGCTGAAGTTGAAGTAATGCGATACTTCTTTTGAAACTGCATAGAAATAATAGGTATTTCCAAATGAAAGATGATCCTGTCTTAAATGCTTAATCTAGAACTGAAAATACATTCAGATTGCAGTTTTAGTCTGAAGAAGTAGTTCTGGTCAATGTATTTCAGCTGGGGATGAGTCAGAACATAGGAATCCTCAAAAATATTGCATGAACTTGTTATTTAACATAGCCTTTTAGCCTGCCTGGGTTTAAGGCTTCTGTACATTCAAGTGGAGGTTATAAACGTGCACGTCTTAAGTTTTAAACCCCAGTTTCTCTTCTGCAGTCCTCTGGGCCATGATCAATGTGGTCAGTACCCTCAGCTGCGCCGCAGGGATTCGGGCGCTGAACCGGGCACCGCGTTGTCAGACCGTTGGAGGGATGCTCTGAGGGAAATAACATGATTATTTAAAGGCAAAACAAAATGTTCTCAAAGTTGCATTTCGGGTCAGATTTTAGGATGGTTAATTAAATGTTCCATTGAAGGAATGCCTTGCCCTTCCCTGAATTTCCTGCGTTGCTTTTTTTCCTCCGCTAAAGCAAGTTCGGAGCTTGCCCAGCAGTAACATGTTGTCTTTGGATGTCGAGTTTGCAGCTGAAAGGGCCGTGGTGGTGAATGGGCAGCTTTGTGGAGGGCGCACCTGCCCCGCGTCCCGCGGCCGCCCCGCCGCACCCCTGCACCCCTGCACCCCTGCACTGCCGCACCCCTGCACCCCTGCACCACCGCACCCCTGCACCACCGCACCCCTGCACCCCTGCACTGCCGCACCGCCGCACCCCTGCACCCCTGCACTGCCGCACCCCTGCACCCCTGCGCCACCGCCCCGCCGCACCCCTGCACCCCTGCACCCCTGCACCGCCGCACCGTCGCACCCCTGCACCACCGCCCCGCCGCCCCGCTCCTACACCGGCCACGGCGCATCTTCAGTCGTCTAAACCCAGCAGCTCGGAGGTTGTGCAACAGCGTGATTGGAACAGAGACAAGAGCTTTAGTATTTACTGCAGAAAAATCTTGCACCTTGTTCTGCAAAATAAAGTCTTGGAAATAATTTGTTATTCTGTTTTGTGTGCGCCAGGAATGGTGCCAGAGCTATCTGAGCACACTGACATATGATTGATATTTTACCAGACTCGGCCTTCTGCCTTGAAGGAATTTAGTTTGCATTTTGCATGTATGGAAAATCAGATGAGCAGGGCTTCTTTTTTAATTCTTTTTAAACCATGATTAACTTGATTGGCAAAGCTTGTGCTCCTTCTGAAAACACAACTGTCAAAGATGCCTCGAAATACTTCTGACTTGTTTTTTCAAACTACTTATAGGCATCTCACAGGGCGTCGTTAGCGTAGCTGTCACGGAGGCAGCTTTTTGCGGAGCCTATTTAAATTCTCATAGGCAATTCTTTGTAAACATGTGATATTTAATATATCTGGTATCTATGTGTAGTAGTAGCTGCTGCTGCCGTTCTCTGGGCTGTTTCAGGAGAAGCGCGCCCTCCGTGTGCGCTCCAGCCTTCCTGTTCCGCAGGGGGTCCCGCGTGCACCTCCCTCCCTCCCCAGCGCTCGCCCCTCCTCGTCTCCGTAGCCTGCCTGTCCTCGTTAAGAGGCAGCCTTAACGACTGGTTCCCTGGGCAGTGATATAGTGAAGGCCACGGGTCAGAACATCTCTTAAGCGTGAGAGCTTTGGTTTAAAGTTGGCAGGCTTGGCTCAACTTGGGTCTGATTCCCCCCGCTCCTCGTGCGGCAGATGCCGGGGTTTCCTCTGCCGCAGCTGAGCCGTGGCTGCCGCAGCCTGCCTGGCTCTGCTTGTGCACAGTTAGTGTATTATTTTTTCAGATGGGTTTTGAGAGGCGAGAAGCCGGTGGTGGGCTCAGCGCTGCGGGAACCGGTGGTGTTTGTGCTGGCGGAGAAGCGGTGTGTGCTCGGGGAGGGGGTTGGCTTTCCGGCCCTGTGCTTCTTGGTGTCTTTAATGACACGGTTGCTTATTATTTTTCCCTAGAGCCCTTGAACTGCTTGGTGCACAAACAGTTTAGAGAATAACAGCCAAGACTAGCGGCTCCTGGCCGCGGATGTCGGAGTGGCCGTGTGTTCTGCTGCTCTCCTGTGGGCAGCACGAGGGATGAACGCGGGATCAGAACGCTGGTCGGGAATGGCCGTACGCTCTGGCACCCTTAAGACATCTGTTCGCTCTGAGTTTCCTTCTCATCCTGGTGCATCCCTCTTGTTGAAAGGCAAAATAAACACGTCCCATCTTTGCCTTCAGAAGCTTTGCTTTTACTTTAATGCAAATATGTAAGCAGACCGTGAGTCCAAAGCTTGATCTGGTTTTGGTGGCAGCTGTTTGAGTTGCTGAGGTCACACATTTCTTCCCACATTTTTTTTTACTATAGCATTTACTGAAAAAGTTAACACAGTAATATGACTTTTCAGCGTCAGTGATGGGGAAAGGAAGGCTGGTGCCCTTCCCAAAAGCAATGTGCTTTTTCCAGGTGTTGCATTTGTCCCCCAAACAACTCACCTTGTCATCTTTCCACTCTGCCCTAGACTCGTGCATCGTTCTCTCCCGTGGATATCAAGAGCTGGCTTTTCTCCACTAGATGTGAGCTGGGTTAAGCAGTTTGCTCCTAACGGAATAAACTTATCCAGCAAGTGAAGTGAGTTGAACGGTTCTGGATGCGATCTCTTCTCCCGAAGCGTGTGCCAGCCTTTGGAGAGGTGTCAGAGCCCGAACCCAAACCTGCCGTGGGCATCGCAGTGCAGCGCGGCTGCCGGAGAGGGCTCGGGCATCCCCGCCGGCCCCGCAGCGCCGAGCAGCTCCCTGCCGCGCGCCGCGCCTCTCGCGCCTCCCACGCTGCTTGGCCATGGGCACTTTGCCTCTTTCTCCCTTGTGAGTGCTGCTCTCTGGGGCTGTGGAGAGAGTGTGAACTGTAATTCTGGCTTCCCCGCAAAGCGCTTCAGAGCCAGCGGCAAGAGCTGAGAGCAGATAACGGAGGCGAGGGCC
The DNA here is from genome assembly GCF_964273445.1 of Streptopelia decaocto. NCBI lineage: Eukaryota > Metazoa > Chordata > Aves > Columbiformes > Columbidae > Streptopelia > Streptopelia decaocto. The sequence continues at coordinate 68,066,298 of NC_138661.1, forward strand.
GGGGAGCCGGGGGCGAGCGGGTCCAGCCCGCGGTTGTGCGGGCGCTCAGCCCTGCGAGCCCAGCGCCGTTCCTGCTCCTCGCCATTGCCCGCACACAGGTGCAGCGCTCTTGTTTTTAAAGCATCGCATATAATTGCAGTTGTTGGAGCACATTCTGCAACACTCCCAGCGATGTGGCTGGAGCGCAGGCTTTCGCAACAGAGCTCTAATTACGGTGTTGGACCGGGAGTGGAGCAGAGTCCCAGGCAGCTCCCAGAGAGCCTCTCAATCCCTTTTGCAAACCTTTGGGAAGCTCTGGAGACATGGGCTACGTCCTCCGGTATGATATTCGCGTGGCTGTCGGGCGGTGCTGGCGAACGGTTAGAGAGAGAAACGAGCCTTTTCTGCAGCCTAATGAGCTTGGTGTAAACAGTTTTCTGTGGAGCATGTGGGTGATGGAGCTTTCGATGGGCCTCCGGAGAAAAATTGGGGCTGGACCCCGGGAAGACAAATAGCAGCCTGGAACGATTACTGTCTTTCTAAATGTTGAGATCGAAACGATGCTTCCGCTCCTGGGGCTCGCGCAGCATTTGGGTCGTTCGGGCCGGGGTACCTGATGCTCCGGTGATTTATCCGGATTTCCGAGGGCTCCCGGGAGGTTTCCTTCCTGCAACACGTTCCTTACAGCGCTGAGAATGATTCTGCTGTAAAAGCAGCAGGGAGAAGGGAGCCAATCCTCCAGACGCTCACAGTTACAGGGCTGTTGTCATAGTGTAAGCTGTGCCAATTTAAATGGATATAACTTCTGCAAGTAGACAAGGGCTGAAAGTGACAAAACGATGCCTCACACAGGAAGATTCGTGTTGTGGTAACTCTTTGTATATTCCTGAAGTGGCACATGGATTAGGAGCTTTAAAAGCTTTACATTTCTGTGCATCATCTCCTCGGAATGAATGCAGCTCCGTAGCGAAGCTGTGGAAGGGAAATGGTGCTTGAATGGATAGTCCCAGACTAGTTTCCTCTGATTTCGCTTGCGATGGAGTGCGAGAGATGGAGAGACAGATGCTGCAGCTGCGTGATTACAGAAAATGCAGCTGTTAACACACTTGCTTATTTTCCTACTAATGAGGCATTAACTCTCCTCTGATTTTGCTGTTTGGGTAGTAGTTTTTTCCTAGCAGAAAATTGGACCGGTGCTGGTTTTTACTGTTTTTCTTTATTCTGCTCTGGTTTGGGTTCAACAGCTGTCAAGAGGGTTTTTCAGAACTAGTCTGGTTTGAGGAAGGAGGCAGCAATTCCAAGAGCTGTAAAGTGCTCGGGGGCTCCGGACGCAGCTGGTTAGACCAAGCTGCTTCCTTGGACTTGTTTCATTTCTGATAGAGTTACACTTCAGTGTCTTCTCACTGCTAATCCGGTTCCTCAGCTGCAGGCGGGAGATGGGTGGTTCTGGCTCAAGTGTCTTTGCTTTCGGTTCTTCAGATTCTCTCATGATTTCTCGGAGGCTTGTGGGCACAGCTGGTTTTTCTTCTTTGCTTTGTGAAGCAATCCGAAGGTGGAAGGAGGACGGAGAGCCCTGGCACCTCCCGTGCTGGCCGTACAACACTTGCTGTGAGTAAACCCCGCGTGACTCTGCTTTTGCGGCGGGATGCGCTTGGCTGTCAGAGGGTTTGCTGTTGAGCAGCCCTCAACAGCTCTGCTTCTGTGTGCCGGAGAAGGGGTCGCTGGGGGACAGGGAGTGAGTCAGGCTGCGCTGTTCGCTGGGACGTGGATGAGCAGGAGCAGCCCTGCGCAGAGCAGCCCGCGGGTGCAGGTGGTGGCGGAGGCACGGGAGGACCTGGTGGCAGTGCCAGCAGTGCCTTGTGTTCAACAGAGCCGTAGCGTAAGGTGTGCAGTGCCTGTTGCTCAGTGTGTGCTTGTTGTGCGGTTCAGCAGGTTGTTTCCTCGTGCCCATCCAACACCTCCCACAGCTGGCGCTGCCGTCGCTCCAGCAGCCGCACCGCGAGTCCTCCCCGGCTCCTCGTGCGCCGTGCGCGGCAAATCACCGGGGACCGGGAAGCGCACAGCGTTCCACGGGCAGCCGCGGCTGTGGGGAGAGGGGAGGGAGCTTCTCCCAAACACATGTCGAGGAGCTGATCTAAAACGCTGCGCTTGGATTCTGTGGGATATGGAGCCAACTCCAGCATCTTTTCCCTTCATCTTTCACAATAATTTGTGATAAATTCTTGTGGCATACGGCTCTGAGATTACAGGATTAATTACGAATGCTGAACCTGGTTGTTCTCACCTCCGTTAGAGTGTTGTATCAGAAAAAGGACTTGGGATGTTAATCAGTGCTCCAGGTTCTACAAACCGCTCTGTGGGTCATGGTGGTGGTTTATTGTGGTGATATCACGGGCAGGCTCCCTGTCTGCAAACTGAACCTTTTTAGCCACGCTTTGTAACTGTTCCACTCGCAATTGGTTTATTTCCACCGATAATATACTGATAATATTGAGCCAGCACAGAGCGGGCAGGATTCAGTTGTGCATTTGAAAACAAACAGAATTCACCTGGCTTTGGACTTGAGGTTTTCAGTGGGGTGTGATCTGGAAGGACGACTGTGTCTCAGTCTCCGAAATGAGGGGTTGGGGAAAGACGGCTGGTCGTTGGTTTAGTTTGGGGTTTGTTTGTTTAGCCAAGGAGTCTGTTGTAGAGGTTTTTGAGAGTAACGCTGACTTCTGTGTTTGCTTTAGTTACTTTGGTCGTATTTGCACGTTGTCCTGTGTTTCTGCTGTGGAGCTGGATTTGGGGCCGTTTGCAGTCCCGTGCTGGATGGTGCTGGTGGTGTCCTTGCTGCTACTTAAAGGATTTCAATACAGCCCTCTAGCAGCCGGCAGAGCTGCCTGTGGGCAGTTTGGCCTCCCGTGCAGGAGTTCCAGTTCTGGAGGAAATTGTCTGTCTGACTCGATGAGCATCATCCTAATCTCCAGAACCTGGCTTTCTGATCAGAAAAGCACGCATATATAGAAATGTTTGCTCCTCACAGAGCCCCTCGGTTGGACCCCGTGTGTAATGGGGTGTGAGGGGTCGCTTACCCCCACACGTGTTGGGAAGAGTCTGACATTTAGAAAAGCCACGTGCAAACCACACCGGCTTCCAGTTCCCAAGTTTCTTTTAGTTAACGCATATATAAGCAAGTCAATTAAAGCACATTGGGCTTATTTCAAATAGATAATCTAATTATCAGCTTGATTAAACCATATCAAATGAACAGTTCTTGTAATTCAGTAGCTTTGTCTGATCACTGCAAAGCAGTAGGAGCTTTAATTAAAAGACTGGAAGTGTCAGAGCAGCGTCGATGGTGTCAGTGGAGGGGGTTCCAGCCCAATACCTGATCGCAGGGACGGCCAAACTGCTCCGAGGGTGACGATAATGCGGAGACCACCTCTTTGGTGCCAATAAAGCACTGACTATTGCATTTCTTGTTATTTATGAGAGCAATTGTCCTTTTCTGCTGTTTCCGATGCTCAGATACAGACTTAATTAAATCCATTCCGCTGTCGCTCAGTTAGCCGATGTTTTCGTGTTTGTAGGTAGGTATCGCCCACCCGTGTCCTTTCCTGGCATGAGCCCTGCAGCCTCTCCAGGGAGCGTGTGCTGCTCCAGGCTGCAGAGCTGCCCCGTTCCGCAGGGGCCTGCCGAGCCTGCTCATGGGCTCTTTAATGTCCACAGCGTTTAAAAAATGCAACTGTAGGGAATGACAACAGCCGCGAGTAGCCAGGTTCTAACCTGCAGAGAGATTTGCATGTATTTAATTTATTCATGTTGGCAGATCTCTGCTTAATAGACCGAGTTTACTTTTCACATGAGTAGGTGGACTTTTTATTTTTCTTTGTCTAATTATTTCAGAAAACGCCAATGAACCAGCCTGCCTGTATCAACACGCAGCAGTCGAGTACCTGGGATTTGTTTCTGCTGGACGCCCTGGACCAGCCTCGATCAGCTTTAGCAGATCTGGTGTGCCGGGGCCGTACTGGGGCTGGTGGGGCGGCTTGCTGCCCCTGCCCCGCTTCTCCAGCCGCTGTGCCGTGTGCCGCCACCGCCTGGCTTTTCATTACTGTTGTGTTCTATGGCTTAATATTAAACCACATCTCATTGCATCCTGTCTCTTAATTGGCTTAACTGGCCATCACCCAAAAAGACTCTACTCTGTATAGAAACAGGCTTCCCCAAATGTTTCCTAATTGGCGGTTGGTGCTCTGTGAGGAGATGGGTCCCTCTCGGTGATATTAATAGGTGTTTTCTTCTCTTCCTTCTCAGCACTGGACGTTGATCCTATGACGCATGCCCGGAAGAAACAGCTTTTCCTTCTGAAGCATCCAGCGGGTTCTGCTGGGCAGGCTGCGGCGGCGCCGGGCGGCGGCAGGATGGACGGGAGCGCGGCCGAGCGCGGGGAGCAGAGGGACGGCGGCGCCCCCGAGGCTCCCAGCTGCCCGAGCGGCTTTGTGGGGACGAGCAAAAGCAAGAACCTGCGCGAGGTGCGCAAGACGTACCCGCTGCGGAGGCGCCTGCTCCCCGCCGTCAACAAAAAGACCTGCAAAGTGCTCCTGACCAGGCTGGAGGATGTGGCTGGGTCTCTGTCAAAACAGAGCCAGAGCTGTAACAAAAAGGACCTTCCCAGCTGGATGGAGAACTTGGGACCTGCTTTGTTCTCCGAACAAGTTCAGCCTGTGGGAGCAGGAAAGAGTGATTCATCTGGGGAAAAGTGCACAATAAATTACCCGGGGACAGAGCAAGACCTTGATGCTGCTCCTTCCGAGCCCCGGAAACGCAGGCTGGCCTCGCTGAACGCCGAGGCCGTCAACAACCTGCTTTTTGAACGGGACGATGGCTTGTTATCGGGCAGGCGCTTTCGCAGAGACTCTGTGAAAGCCGGTGGGGACTGTACCGTTAAGGGCTTGCACTGCAAAGCCGGTGACAACTGGCCTGCGCTGGAAAAAACAGCTGCGAAAACAGGCAAAGGCAAAACCCGGCATCAGCCCGGTCAGAAATGCAATAGCTGTGAGCATTCACTGGACGAGGTGTTTGATGATGGGACGAAGAGGGAGGACGGTGCCGTCTCCTATCACCCCACCCCAAAGAGACTGGCCAGCCTGAACGCCGTGGCCTTCCTGAAGCTGACCCACGAGAAGGAGCAGCCCCTCAAGCAGAGGAGCAAATCGGACGGAGAGGGCATGTCCGAAAACCACTGTTCAAAAGCCACGCTCAAATGGGCCAAAGCCGGCCGGAAGAATTGTGTCAAATCCAAGAAGGAGCTGGCTAGCTTAAAAATGGAGGCTCAGCCCGGCTGGCGAGGACTTGCTCTGGGTGCTTTTGGGAAAGGAGAGCAGCGGGACTCGGCCAGGCTCTATGGGACGGCGGAGCCCGTCCCGTACGAGTCGCTGTCGAGCTCCTACGCCAGCGCGGAGGGGTTCTACCACAGACTGCCTTTGCTCATGGGCGGCCAAGCCTCCATGAAGCCGGAGTATGGAAGACCTGGAGAGAAGTCCCCGACCCCCAAGCAGGAATTCCACCAGCCTTCCTTCCCCGTGCAGCAGTTCCCTCCCCTGCCCGTGCCTGGGAACCACGCGGATTGTGGCTGTCTCTATGAGTCCTCGGATCTGACTCCCTTGAACGGGTTTTACGTTTATTATGGCCAAAGTGGATACAGTGGCTACTCTCACTGCTCCGTTTACCCCAAGGACGAGCTTTCGCAATCCGCCGCCTGCGAGGGGCTCCTGGTCTCGCCCGGTTCCTTGCCGTCGGGTGCCCATTTCCAGCCGCTCCACTGGTGTAACTCCCCGTACTGCTGCGGAGAAGGAGCCGCCATCAGCAGCTACAGCGTCTGCGGCGTCGTGCACGTGCCGGAGGGCCGGCTGGGCGGCGTGCACGCCGGGCGGAACAGCTACCCCTACAAAATGCCTTTTGCAGCAGGTAAGGTGCAAAGTGCGAGCAAACCTCGTTGGGCGTTCCTAGGAGAAGAGGGCTGGTTCGGCGCGGTGGCTAACGAAGGTGTCTCGTTGCCAGGAGGCAAACTCCCTTGTGCCGGGCTCGTCTCGCTTGGCAGCCGAACTGCACATCAGAAAGAATCCGTGTTTCGCCTCCCCTTCCCCCATTTTTAGCCCTGAGGGCTTTTCCCACTGCAAAGTCTTACTGGTGTGGAAAGCACAGAATCGGTGAAAGGATTTGGGCAGTGAGGAGGTGACTCATGACTTGCCGTGCTGGAGCTAACGGCTTAGCTTGGATCTGCATAAAACGAGTGGGTTTCAGTTCCCCGGTGCTGTGCGCGGCTCCTGCTGTGCCGCGGTGCCTGAGCCGCGCTGGGCCGCGTTACCCGGTCCCACAGGGCTCCTGGCGGGGCCGAGCGCCCTTGCCGAGCGCAGCGCCGGGAAGAAGCCGGCAGTGCCGCGGTTATCGGACCCTCACCCGTGCAAGGCAGTTTCATGAATTGCCTAGATCTGACCTGGCGGGGCTGCCTAGCAATTCAGTTTGCGTCTGCTTTTTGGGCCGATGCTTCAATTTCCCTGCAGCGATCGGCATCCCGGGTGCACTGTTGGTTTGGTGGGTAGTGTTCCCGTCTTTGCTCTTAAACAGTGTCTGAAAATGATGCGTTGAAACGGGACCAGGTGATGGTATAAGTGATGTAGTTATTTGCCTGGCTCTCTTCTGTCCCCTGTCAGTTGTTCAGACTCTCCCTCCAATGTGCTTTATCTTCGAGCTTTGCCTTTGCTGTTCAAAAATATCTTTTGAAATATTTGAGCTGGTTGTGTGGGGGTTATCAGACACCAGTACTTGGTACAAGAGCAAACAGGAGGCCGCTGCTTCAGCTGTTGTTAGTGTAAATATCGGGCTTCCCGTTAACCACGTGTCCGACTCGAAAGGAGGCAGCGCTTGCCCGCCTCAAACAGAGGTTCGGGTAGGTGGGTAAGTTCTGGTTCAGCACTCCGGCTGAGCGAGGCTTTGGCCTCTCCCGCTCTAGGAAGCTGCTGAAACTCGGGAGCGTTTGGTTGAAGTATAATTTCCATTTTCACTAAATATCCCCGCTGTCCCGGTGCCGCTTCCTGCGGCAGCGTTCAGTGCTGGCTTCAGCGCTCTGTCAGGCTGGGTGCTGGCGAGACAGCCGTGTTCCGGTCCGACGGCGTTCCGTGCGCTGCCCCGAGCCCACGCCGGTGTCTCTGGGATGGCGGCGCCGGTGCCGCCGCCTTGGCGCAGCCAGCGGTGCGGGCGGCGCACACGGAGCAGCTCGGCTCTCCCGGCGAGCTGGGTGATTCTCGGGTGCTGGCAGGGGCAGGATTGCTCCCAGGGACGTGTATTTCCTGGCGATGTGTCACCCCGCTGCTAAGATCCTTCTCAGTGTGGGTCTGCAAGTGGCAAGATCATTTCTTTTTCTAGCACGTTTTTTGGATCTGGTGCATTCTGTAAAGTATAAACGTTTCACTGATCCTGATTTCCCTCCTCTGGGCAGCTTGGCTTTAGAAGCCTACAGCATCGGAATAATTTAGACCTTGTTTTGCGGATTGAAGTGTATAAGGACATCTCCTAGAATATTAACGGCACTTATGCTTAGGAGTTGATTTATTTCTTTTTTAATATATGTGTGCCTCTGAACCCTCATCCTTCGCTCGGCTGGGTTATTTTAGTGAATTAAAGGCGAACTTTGGCTGGAAGCAGCAGGCTCCCGCCTGAGCGCACTGGTGTGAGAGCATCCAGCTCGGCGTGTCCCTGCCTTGTGTTATGTGGTGTGTGAGACGTTCGTATGGAGCTGTCGGTGTTGGGTACGAAGAGGCTGAGGCTGTCCCGGGGCAGCCGCGTGCGCTGCACTCGGGAGCGGGCTTTGCTTTCCCCATGCGTGGGTGTGCAGAGCGGGAGCGGGCGGCGGGATGGGACGGGAGCGCTGCGGAGATGATTTATCGCGGGAGGGTCCCAGCAGGGCCGGCTCTGCGCCACCGCCCAGCCTGCAGCACGGCTTGGTGTGCGGCTTCCTCCCCTTCACCTGGAGCTCCAAACTGCTTTGGCAGCGACGCGCTGCAGAGGTGATTCACTGCTCCGCGGGTCCCGCGCCTCCGCGCCGGGCAGGTCCCTGAGCTGCGCCTGGCGGCCTGCCTGCTCACGGTCAGGGTGCTGATGGTCCAGCCCAGCCCTCGCGCTTGCAGTTCAGCAGCAGCTTTGCTGCATCTCTTAGGGAGGGTCAAGGGGGAGGCAGCAGGCAAAAGTTCCTGTTATTGCGAGGGGATCGCGGCAATTATTCCGGTGTTTTTTCACTTTCAGACTTTTTTCAGCGGCTCTGCAGCAGCGCAGCCCCGCAGATGTGCCAGCACACGCCCGGGGAGGCTGCCCGGAGCTGCCCTTGCGCTCACCCCAGCGCAGGCTTCGCGCTGCCTTGTGCACGGCTGTGGGAGCTTGTTCCTGCTGACGGGGGGAATTCAAACCCGACCTGCTCTGCCGGACACATTGGCGGGGCTGAGGGCTTGTTTTGGGACTCCTGGAGCTGTTCGGGGATGCTTTTGGAGGCAGCGTCAGCCCATTTCCTAGCCTGTTGTGGTTAAGGTGTTGCTGTGGGGACAGGGTTTTGCTGAAGGCAGCAGCGTGCATCAGCTGACAGGGTTCTGTTCCCTGTTGTTTCATGTTTCTGCAGTTAATTTGGAGAATCTTCTCAGTTTTCCCTGATGAGTAGAATTCAGCTTTTCCAAAGAAGCTGGCTGCTTCTGCTAGCGTGGCTTAATCCGTCCCATCGTTTTGATATGCCTTTTATTTCTTTTATACATATTGACAGGCTGGAACTGCCTTGGACACTGGCCAGCCTTCTGTGTGTTACTGGCTGGCATTACTTGGGGGATTTCGGGCGGTGTGTTGTAGTGCGGTGTCATCGGCAGCGGCACACTGGAGCATCGCAGGCTTAGAAATAGCTCTGCTTTTAGACTCCAGTGACAGTGCAAAATGAAATTACAGCGTGAAGAGTCTTTACTGCTGTAATGTAAGAAAGGGAATTTCAAGGGAAAGCGCTGGTAGTTTGGGGCGGTCTCGACCGTGGAGTTGTATTTCAGATGAGATCCGTGTCTCTTCTCTTCCTTTCCCCCAGAAGGCTGCAAGTCCCTGGAGCAGCTGAACCTCACGCTGCCGGTGGCAGGACACCCCGCGTCCCCTGCGCACCCGCTCTCAGGATGCCCCGTGCCCAGCGTGCCGCCGGCCGCCGAGCCCGTCCCGCACCTGCAGACCCCCAACTCTGACCCGCAGACCATGGCCCGGGAGTGTCCCCAGAGCTCCAAGCCCCCCAGCGGCTCCAAGTCCGGGCTCCGCAACACCACGGGCTGCCTGCACGCCTCCGACAGCAAAGCGGCCGGGGGCCATGGCCACCCCAAGCAGCAGCGCATCAGCAGGAGGAGGGCGACCAACGGCTGGATCCCCGTGGGCACGGCCTGCGAGAAGGCCGTCTACGTTGTGGTAGGTGTCTGCAGAGCTGGGTTTGGGGTGTGTGCGGCTGTGGCCATTGATGCATCTTCAGGGGACTGAGATCGTGAAGGCTTGAGAGCGTTTTGGGTCTTGCTTCAAGGTGGAGATGCCCACTAGGTGCCTCTAGAAGCCCTTGGGCACGTTGTGAATGGGAGCAGCAGGTGGTGCCTTTTGGCTGGGCTTGGAGGCCGAGCTGCGGGTGGCTGGTTTTTCTCGTGCACTCTGGTGTGACGTTGCAGGGGCTGTTTGGAAAGGAAGGAAAACCTGCTGCTCCCGTGCTAGCATCAGCTGAAATGCCGTGCCGATGAACCCTCCCGGCTCCGGCATCTGCAGAGGTGGCACCTGCTCCACGTGTGAGCCCATCCTATGGAGAGATCGCCCTGGCTTCTTCCTCCCGGGTTAGGGAAACCTGTTGGAGAAAATGAGGGGTGTTTGAGCCTCGTTCTAAGGAGTGGCTGTCCCTAAGGTAGCTCTCCTAAGGTGGTTCATCAACAGGGATCTCCCAGAGAGCACAGAGGACTGAGACAGCATCCTGGAATTCTTCCAGCACCCAATGTCCTCCTCCTTGTCACTTAGACGGTAGCACGGCCAGTCGCTCCTTCAGGGATTTCTCATCTATGCTGTCGGTTTGTTGTGTTTGGGGGCAGAGACTGGCTTCTGCAAATGGGAGGCGCAGGTGAGATAGTTGTATTCTGCTTGATTTGAATGTGACAGCCACGTGTGAGCTGTGAGCACTTGGATACTGCTCCACAGTGGACTTTGTTCACCTATGAACACCCCACCCATAGAAAATTAATTCATTTGACCCGATCTTTGCGGTTATAAAGCAGCCTGGTGGCAGCAGGAATGCCGCAAGCGGTCTCACGCCGCTGGGCGTCCCTCGGAGATCTCTGGCAGCGGAAGCACGTAGCTCTGAGAGGGCTCCGGCAGCTTTTAAATGTGCAGCAAGGCCAAAGGAGCCTCGAATTGGGGCGGCAAGCAATAAACTCGCTCTTTGCCTGTACGCTCAGGGTGCTGTATTTCTGTGTGTGTTCCAATGCTACAGAACGAACCGGAGCCGGCCGTTCGCAAGAGCTATCAGGCTGTGGAGAGAGATGGGGAGATTATCCGGGTACGAGACACCGTCCTCTTGAAGTCAGGACCCCGGAAGAAATCGATGCCGTATGTTGCCAAGATATCGGCGCTGTGGGAAGACCCCAAAACAGGTACCGTGCCAAAAGAGGATGATTTTCTTTCTGCTTCAGCAGGTGAGGGTGAGCTGGGGGCCAGGAGGCGGTGGTCAGGGGAGCTGCGGGTCTGCCGGGTGTTCTGCTGCTGGCAGGCTGAGGAGGGGGAAAAGCAAACAACAAGACCCGGCTGTGTGTAAGAGAAGCGGGCACCGTGTGGTCAGGCCCATCTTGACCATGTCATCCTGCAACAGCAGTTCTGGCATTAACCTGGGCATTAATGCTGCAAGTAACAAGCTTGGATGAGCATCTTTTTCAGCTTGTGGTCTGGGTGGATATTTTTTTCAGATGGAAATGTTTGATTTGGGAGGTTTTTTGTTGGTTTTCGTACTAAGTGACCTCTTTGTGATAGTGTAGCACAAGTAGAAGGGGGTGAGGGTGTAATAGAACAGCAACGTGACCGACTTCATAGAGCTTCTTGCTGTAACAAAAGGACACCTAGTTCAGCATGAAATATTGATCACGGCACAGCTGCCTGTGCGTGGGCGCTGTGGGAGCCAGAGGGCTGAGGCGGGAGGACGAAGCAGGATACTGGGGGAAAGCACAAGAAAACAGGCTTGATGTATCTTCCCAACCCTTCCTGCAGGGGAGCTGATGATGAGCCTGCTGTGGTACTACAGGCCGGAGCACACGCAGGGCGGCCGCAACCCCAGCATGCACCAGGTAAGGCCACCGCCTGGAACGGGCGCCGGGGCGTCCTGCTGCGTCGGTGTTTCCGCAGGAAGGCGATTGAGCTGAGCGTCTCCCCGCGTTCCCGGCGGCCACAGGCTCTGGGGCTGAGCATGTTTTGAGTCTAACAGAGCTGTCTCGTGGCTGTGCTGCAGCTGTTACCAGATGCGGTAGTGTCCTACAGATGGGCTTTTCCCCAGTTTACTGTCATGTGGGGAAACTCCGGGCTGTAACAGCAGCTGCTGCATTCTTTACGTGGCCACTTCTGTTAGGTTTTAGTGTTTCTCCCTTTAATCTGAAAAAATCCTGCATATCAAGTGAAAAGTTGTTTTGGCTGCTGCCTCAGGAGTGAGGAAGCGTGAGTTTATACTGAATGGCGATGGGATGCTTTTCCAAAAAGGGCATTGTGATTCACCCAGAAACGCGCAGCTCGTGCAAAACCTGCTGCGGCTGTGCAGGCCATTGGGGGTCTCTGTCCTGTGCTGCCGTCTCGGCCTGAATCCCTTTATTTGCTGCTTAAACTCCAGAAATCTGCGTTGTGCGGAGACGTGGGTCCGTCATCCTCCCCCTGGATACATCTATGATCAGAATTAAAGCTTGACTTGGGATGTTGTGCCAGTGTAATAGAGTTTGCTTTTTAAAAGGAAAAATGTGTGAATCATTATGACTTCATGCCTTGCTCTGCTTTGCATGGGCTTGTGTAGGGTGACAGAATAAGCTGCTTTTCAACTGGGAATGGAGAATTTACTGCACCTAAATAGTTGGTGCCTTTTTCCTTTCTTTCCCCCTGACATTTTTAAACCGAAGGGGCGGGAAGGGGCGAGAGCAGGACTGGGGGATGGTGGGGAATTGTACCTGCCCGACTGGCAGGGCACAGGTGAGTTTCTAACCTGACATGTGGTACTTTTATCGCTTTCCTGTCCGTAAATGAAGTGTGACTGTATCCAGTTGCATTTTACTGTAGAGAGTGTACCAGTAACCCGGCCAGGAGGCATTAAGCCAGTTTTTTGCACACCTGCTTAATTGCACAAGACTTCAAACGAGAGTGTGCTCTTGGGGCTGAGTAGCTGGGACGGGCTTGCCAGAGATGACTCAGTTTTGATTGAAGGAGCCGACCAAAAGCTCAGCGTGCAGGAGCGAGGCGTGGCGTTTTCGGGTCCTGTGATGCAGGTGTGGCGTTTTCGGGTCCTGTGATGCAGGTGTGGCGTTTTCGGGTCCTGTGACGCAGCACGTCCCCGGACGCTGACCCTCTCTGCCCCTTTCCTTCCAGGCCGCTCCCCTGCCGCGAGCAGGGGCAAAACCCGCACATATCGCTTCCAGCCTTGTGCAGCGCATCCGTGTTCCCAGAGATCGTCTTTGCTGATCTGACCACACCTGAGATTCTTTCAAATGGCTCTGGGTTGCCCCATATCTCACCTGTCCTGCCCCAAGTTTCATCAGTTACCTGGGGAGAAAAAGGCTGTTGCTACTTCCCTTTCTAATTGAGTTGGGATGAGGAGAGGGCTGGAAAAGGAGGGATTCCTCTGGCGTTGATGTAGAGATGGATTGGAAAGACTGGTCGTGTGTCACAGTAAAGGCAGCGCAGTGCTTTTCAACCTCCATGTCAGCTCCCAGCTGTACAAATGAATTTTGCAGCCCAGGAAGGGGGACGGGAACGCAGAACGTCCCTGCGGGGCTGGGAGCGCTCCGGGCTCCTGGGCTTTTCTGGCTGGTCTGCATTGCCAGCCGTGGCATCCGCTGGTGCCTCTCGCAGGGGCTTTTCTCTTTGTGCGCCCTGCAGAGCCATGATGGACTCAGCCTTCCTCCTCTCACCTCTGTCCTTGCCATCCCCAGGCACCACAACACACCTTTCGCAACGCTGCTTTCATTTTTCCCAGCGCAGCGTTGCGAAGCTCATGTCCCGGAGGCGTCGGGGCGGCTGTCCCCGGAGGAGGGAGGCTGGGCGCTGGAGCTGCGCCGGTGCTGCGGAACACCGCCTGCACGCGTGGGCTTTGGACACTTGGCCTCACACTGTGTGCCGGGCAGTGCTGAATGATGGGAGATATATCTGGTGCACACTACAAATAGGTCACAAAACACCTGGGAGGCGTCTGGATTATGTGCAATGTTACCTGTAAAGAGTATCTGCAATGAGCAGGTTTTGATAGACGCCCTTGAAGGTGCTGGGTGAGGCTGTGGAGCTGGTCCCACCTCCCCGCGGCTCCTGGCCAGCTGGGTGACCTCCTCCTGCCTTCTCTTGCAGAATGAGATCTTTGCATCTCGGCATCAGGACGAAAACAGTGTTGCCTGCATCGAGGAGAAGTGCTACGTGCTGACCTTTGCAGAGTACTGCAGGTAGGTGGTGCTCTTAACCTGCTGCTCGGCCCCTGGCGCTCCTGCCATTCCAGGCAGCACCCGCAGGACTCTGCCAGCCCTCCAGACTTTGCTCACCACCGCCTGTGAGTGCTTCTGCCACGTGAGATTCGTTACGGGTCTGTTTTGTGTAATACAGAGGCTGTAAGAGGCTCACAGGTGTTTGCACTTCTATGACCTTGGTACTACAGCTTCAGTGCAGGAGAACCCATCACTTGGATCTCAAGCCAAAGGAAAGCAGGAGATGATCGTATACATCCGTCCCCTATGGGACATGGGGTGCCAGAGCTCCCCACGCAAGCCGCTTGTCACTCCTGTCAGTGTCGCTACGAGGCACGAGTTCTGTGCCCGCGGATCCGGGTGCTTTGGCAGCAGCGTCACTGGCAGCAGCGACACCGGCTCTTACTGTTCAGCTCTTGCTGATCCAATCGAAACTTTGTCACTAAGAACTTCCGAGCAACCCCATTCAAGGCTGCCGTCCTTTGGGTGGATGTGCAGGGCAGAATGAAATTGGGGGCTGAATGGACACACAAATCCATAATGTGAAATAGCGCTTTAAATCCCTGTGGCTGTGCTTGGTGCGCGTTGTTGACCGTGCAGCCTCAGCGCAGTGGGGATGTTTGGGCGCTCGTGCACTCTTGGTCCTCGGGCTCCTGGCCGAGTGCTCTGCTGTTAGAATTTCTAAAGACAAATTGTTTTACAATCTCTTCATAAGCTGAATCTTGTTTGTTGTTCTGAAAACTAAAAAAACAAACAGATGAACAAAACAGCAAACCATAAAACAAGCCCTAAGCTTTGGCTGCGAACAGCTCACGTCCCTGCTAACAGCCCAGCCCTGTGAGCAGCTGCTGGCAGGAACGTTTCCTGTGCTGCCGTGGGTAAGGTCACCTTTGGGAAAGGTTCGCTGAAGGCATCCGGAGTTCTTCGTTTGCTTAAACAACAGCCTGATGCGTAAGCCTTTTCTGGGGCTAATTAACAAAAATGAGGCCACAGTACTAAAAGCAAGGTGGATTGATTAATTGCAGACACCTTTTGTACTGTTCAGCACCCACCAGTATACAAATAGAAACCGCTGTGCTGCTTCCTGCGGTTCAGGCTGGGATCAAAAGTGATCGCTACTTCACGTCCTCCTCTTGAGCCAAGCTTAATTCTCCTTTGCGCTCCTCCCCTTGCCCCGCCACCCGCACCCTGGGCTTCTGACACAGAAGGTGAACCAGCCCGCACTAACTGCTCCTGTCATTGCCTTGCAGATTTTGTGCCTTGGCAAAGCGTCGAGTCGAAGGGATCCCAGGCAGGAAGACCATCATGGTTCCTCCCTCGGAAGAGTACTCCACCCCGCTGCACCGCAAGGTGCCCGAGGACACGGACCCCGAGCTGGTTTTCCTCTGTCGTCACGTCTACGACTTCAGACACGGGCGCATCTTGAAGAACCCGCAGTAGCGGCGTTGTGCGGCGGACGGCGGCGAGGACGAGCGGCCCCGGCGGGCGGGCGGGGAGGTCTCTGCGCTCTCACCGAGCTCCCCGGTGCCGCTCGCGGACCAGGGTGCCCAGCACTCTTTCCTCAGACTGCAAAGCGTGCGCGGGAGCAGATCCCTGCGGAGGAAGGCAGCGGTTGAAAGCACAGCACTTCACGAAAAGCATAAATGAAAATATATACGTATAAAATAAATATATGTATATAGATATAGGTACTTGCATATGTAAATCTATATCTATATATGTATCTAGAGATGCAAATATTAGGAGGGGTTCACAAGGGGATAAAAGCCAGTAAGCTGAATGCAGAGCCATGGCTGGTTGGAGAGGTGGCAGGGCGCAGGGGATGCTGGGGCGCTGGGCCGGCTCGGGGATTTTCGTGCCCCGTGTGCGGCCCCAGACCATGCCCTGGGCAGAGCGCGGGCGGCTCCCGTGTCCCGTGGGACGGACTGGGAGCATTCCCGGCGCGCGAGAGCTTCTGCAGAACACAACCGTTCCTTTGGGAGCCACCCGGGTGCAGAGTGGCCTTGGGTTGTGCTTGAGCAGGTTTTGTTCCAGCGGGGGAAGAAGCTGCCCTGATTTTCCCCTCATCTTTCTCTTCCCCTCCCCTCGCTGTTCTGCCCGTTGCCACCTGCACTGGGGCTGGGGAACGGGCTCCAGCGCGGAGCAGGGAGGGACCGGCGGGACCGCAGGCTCAGCATCGCGGTGCGGAGAGCTGTGTCGCGGTGCCGCGGTGCGGAGAGCCGTGCTGCGGTGCGGAGAGCTGTGTCGCGGTGCCGCGGTGCGGAGAGCTGTCTCGCGGTGCAGAGAGCTGTGTCGCGCTGCCATGGCGCGGAGAGCTGTGTCGCGGTGTCACGGTGCCGCGGTGCGGAGAGCCGTGCTGCGGTGCCGCGGCGTGCAGAGCTGTGTGTGGCACAGCGCGGCCGCGCAGCGGTGCCAGCAGCCGTGCCGCTCCGGAGCTGGGAGCGCACAGAGGGGCCTCCCTGGGTCAGAACTGCGTGTGCTCGTCCAAGGATGGCTCTTCCCCGACAGCTTGGGGGGCTCTCACGATAGAAGTGAGTTTACTCTTTCTTCCCAGTTTGTTTTCCTGTGATGTCGTTTACAGCCCCTGTTTAACCCCATACGTCTTCAGTGTGAAGAAGCCTGAGGCTGGAGGGTGAAATGGCAAACCCTTGAGTGTTCTTGGCTTTTGAAAATGTAACCCACCCCCCCGGTGTGTCCCGACCCCGCCGTGCTGCCTCGCAGCCTCGCCTCTCCCGCCCGGCCCCGAGCAAGCTCACCAAAGTGGCTTTCTCCTCCTCAAAGGAACTGAGCGTTGGGAAAGGTTCGCGTCCACAAATGCGACCCGAGCCCCACAGATATTGTTGCCTCTTGCCTTACGTGTATAGATCCTAGATAGACGTTCGTTTATCTTAACGCCAACTGTTTGAGTTAATTCTAAAGCAAACCAAAGGACAGCGTAACAGTCCGTTGAGTCGCTCACACCAAGCTGGGAGTCCGTTTCTAGATGCACTAACGCAGAGGAGGAGAATCGGCGCCGTCTCGGCCCTGTTCCTGCTGGCTGGAGCTGCTCAGTGAAACTAGGGGTCTGCGTTTTTCCCGTCTTTCGGGGCTTCTGAGCCCGTGCTGACCGGCGCGGCGCTCACCCTGCTCCGGCGGTGGGAGCAGCG
This sequence comes from Streptopelia decaocto, assembly GCF_964273445.1. NCBI lineage: Eukaryota > Metazoa > Chordata > Aves > Columbiformes > Columbidae > Streptopelia > Streptopelia decaocto. Next base: position 68,083,138 of record NC_138661.1, read on the forward strand.
CGCGGGCGATGCCGGCGCGGGGGGCCGGGGGGCTCGGTGGTCGCTCTGCCGGCTGCGCGCCGGCCTGGCCCGGCCAGGAGACCGCGCAGCGTCACCCCGCTCCCTGCAAACAGCTCGATAACGCAGGAGTTCTCCGGAGACTTGCTCTACATACCAAAGAGGGGAGCGTGTCTAGAAGATGACTTGAGAGGAGAATGCAAGATCTGGGCGCAGGGCACGCGTGTCCCTGGTGTCACTGGGTGGTTCCTGCTCAGCGGTGCAGAGGATGCTGGAAAAGCCCCATCTATTCTTGCCTGGGTACCCCCAGCTCCGGCAGGTTCAGTCCTCGGTACGCGAGCAAGAATTTGCAGGTGAAGCATCTTATTTCATTTATACCTCAAGATACTGTTACTGTCAAAGTAATTGTTCAGATTTCTCCGTAACGATGAGCTTGTGCACTGGTGGTCTCTCGGAACAGGGCTGCTGCTGCAGTGGGGCCGTGTCGGGGTGGCAGTCGGGAGCACTTTGGGGTGAAAGGGCAGCAGAGTGGCCCGTGACGCTGCCAGAGGGGATGCAGGCGGGCGCTGGGGCAGCAGAGCAGCTCCCCCGGGGCTGCAGAGGGGCTGGGGGCCCTCAGTGCCCACGTGGCCCGTGCAGGGACCCCTCTGAGCACAGCCCAGGCGGTGACCTGCCCGCGGCCACCAGGCCTGCCCCAAGCGCCACCAGCCGCAGGACGCTCCGAGAGCCGCCTGCCGGGCCACCCTGAGCGTCCCCGGCAGGAGGGTTCAAACCCGCGGCGGCTCAGCACACTGCTCCTGCCCGCCCGCTCCCGCCCCGTCCTGCCTCCCCCAGGCAGAAGGGAAGGTGTCCCTCCCTGGGTCCAAGGGGCTCCGCTCCGTGCCGGGAGGGGACAGATCCCCAATCCTCTCGCGTTAGAATCCGCTTCAGGCCAACAACATTGTTCGAGATTCCCGCGGTTGCTGATGCTGTTGTGCGAACAGCATGTAAATGAATCGAAATGTCTTATCCATAATGAAAAATATTTCATGCTTTTTTAATCTATTAGATATGGAAATATTTTTTGAAACTGAAAATGCAGCCGGTAGAATTTAAATTGAAACGTAATACATGTAAAATATATTTTAGTTGATAATTTTGTAAAATGCACTTTTTTTGTGTCTCTTCTCTGGTTTCCCAGATCTGTATTTCAGTGTTTACAGATGGAATGAGAACATTCCCTATACCCTCCTTCTGTGAGAAAGATATATTAGAAGTAATTCTTAAAAAATAAATTTGCAAAATCGTATTGATTTAGAAAACAAGCGGGTGCCGCGCTGTTCTCCTCCCCCACCTGCCCGTCCCGCTCGGGGTCACCCGGGGCCGCGGGGACCTCGTTGGGGCCGTGGGGACCTCGTTGGGGCCGCGGGGACCTCGTTGGGGCCGCGGGGACCTCGCTGGGGCCGCGGGGACCTCGCTGGGGCCGCGGGGACCTGGGGACGTTCCTGGCTGGACCTGTGGGTGGGATTGGGGTTTGTGGTCGATCCCTGCCGGTCGCTTCCTGCGCCCGTCGCGGTCCTGAGGAGCTTTGCTAAGCGCAGCTTAGCAGGCGGGCGGGTCGGGCACGGACCTGGAGGAGTGGATAAAAATGAGAGAATCCAGGCTGAGAATGAAAACCATCTGGATAATGAAGTGTATTAAACTGAATTATCGTCCCAAAGGGAGCGAGGAGCTCGTCGGGTGATGTTTGAATGTGCAAGCTGGTGTGGGGTCAGTGGGCGTGATATTCCTGACCCCACAGCCTTGGGTTTTTGCTGAGGAGCCAATTTGAACATTTCCAGTTGTATTTAAGGCAGCTCAGCTGCCCCAAGGCATCGGTGATGTGGGTACGGGAGTGGAGCAGAAACCCACGGCCCCGGCGGCTCCAGCGCCACGCCGGCCCGGGCCAGCCTGGCTTAGGGCTTTCATTAGCACCAAAACCCAGAGAAAGCTTTTGTGCCGCAGCTCCTCCCGCGTGGCGAGCCGTCCTCAAAAGGATCATCTGTGGCGGACTGAGAAGTTGGGATTAACGTCAAACAAAATTGGATTTAGTGCTGAAATCTGCTCCCCGCGGGAGCCGCGCTGAGCTGGATCCGGCTCCCCCGCGTCCCGCGTTTGGCGAACTGCAGCTCTGGGGCCACGGCTGGTGCTGCCGGGGACTTTCTGCTGCCGCACCGGGGTCCCGCTGGCCTGGGGGGGCACCCTGTGTTGGCAGAGGTGACCTTGCCCGGCTGTGACACAGAGAGGCGAGTTGTCACCGGAATCCCACTGCTTGGGCCAGCTGAGGGCCTCGCGGTGGCTCCACAGCTGGTTTTAGTGACCTGGCGGTGATCACGGTCACTGGTGGAGCTCCTCGTCCCACATACAACACCAGGAGGCGACAGCATCGCCAGCCTTGCGGGAGCTGCGGGCGAAGGGGGCTCTGGGGGTGCCGCAGGGGCTTTGGAACAAGGTTTGGGTGCGGGGTCGAGCACACGGGATGGGTGGGAGATGGTCGACAGCTCCTGAGCTTTGGGAATTCAGAGCTCTGGGAAGCAGGGGCTGGTTTGCCGTGTCACCGCCGCCGTTCCCCACGGGGTCGGGGATGCTGGCGTGGCTGTTCTTTCGTGGCTCACGCTCCGTTTTGGAGCAGCTCCTCAGCTGGGGAGGTCCGGCGGGCCCCGGCACGTGCTGCCGCGCGTCCCCCACCGCGCGTCCCCCACCGCGCGTTCCCCACCGCGCGTTCCCCACCACGCGTTCCCCACCGCACGTTTCCCACCACGCGTTCCCCACCGCGCGTTCCCCACCGCGCGTTCCCCGCCGCACGTTTCCCACCACGCGTTCCCCACCACGCGTTCCCCACCGCGCGTCCCCCACTGCGGGTTCCCCACCGCACATTTCCCACCGCGCATTCCCCACCGCGCGTCCCCCACCGCGCCCCTCCCGCCTGCATCTCCCGGCCAGGCCAACCCGCAGCGGCATTCGGGACTCGCTCCACTTGCCGAAACGTCTTCCCACCCAGAGCAAAAGCCACAAGCTCCTGTTTACATTTAACTGCTGCTTTAATGCCGCTAATTATAATTGACTGTAATTACGCCAGAATTCATCCCAGCCGAGAGAGGGGAGCGATTTGGGCTGTCGTGTTAACGTGACGGAGCGCTCGGTTGCTCGCAGCTTGGTTGCGTTAAAGCGGCTGCTGATAAATGGGCTGTGCTGGAGGAGCAGCGCGTGAGGTTTGTCACAGCGGGGACAGATCAGCCCCGGCAGAGCTGGTGCCACCCGGGAAGGGACACCTGTCCCCATAGCCACCTGCTGTCCCAGGGACCTGGGGGATTCCCCAGCTTTACTCTGCCCCTCTCGCCCCATGGATGCCGGGAAAAGGCTCGTCCTGCCCAGCTGGGGCGTCCGGGACACGATAACGGAGCAAACACTCCCTGGTCCCCACGCGGTGACAGTGGCTGTGTTCGCAGAGGCGATAAAAGCTTCGGCAGAAAGGTAATTCCCATCCGGCCTGGGGAAGGGGCTGCGCTGGAGCTGGTGGGGGGGACCGAGACTCTGCAAACCCCAGAAGCCGAGCTGAATCAGCCCTTCCTACGTGAATTGTCCCTGTGGTGCTGTCAGGGTGGGTACACACGGGGCTGGAGGGCAATGCTTCAAACGCCAGCAAGAGCTCTGCAGGGCTCCAAACCCAGTCCAGGTCCGGCTCAGTGGCCAAGGGCAGCGCGGAAACACCGAGGATGGTGGTTGAGAAAAAGGGAAGCAAAGAGCCCAAAATCACGGGAACGCAGGAGAAACGAGGTTGGTGTTCCCTGCCTCGCTGGGAAATGTGTACATCCCCATCCATACATTCCACGTGGGACGGGACCCGCATGGCTTTGCAAAGGAGCCCCTGGTGTGACGCAAAGTCATGGCCTCGGGAAGGTAATTAATAACAGGAGGTAATTAATAACAGGAAATGCTGTAAGGGCGATGTGTGCGATGGGACGATGTGGCGATCACAGAGGCGAGCACCGGTGTGGAAGCCAGGGCTGTGTTCGTGCCACTTGTTGCTATAGAGATGCGATGGCTTCTCCGTCAGAGCCTCCAGTGAGAGCAGTTAATCCGTTTTTAAGAGGAAAGGATATTTAATAAAGGAAACAATTTAAATGGGATTTACAAGATACGCTGGATGGAAGCACCATTTATTCTGTGGCTTCGTATTTAATTTTAATATCTCTATAAACCTCTCCAGAGTGTTCTGCAGAAACAAGACGCAGTTGGAGCGGGTTCGACCACCCAATAATTCTTAAAAGCAAATCAATTTAACAACGCTGAAAAAAGGCCGCGTCTCGATGAAGGTTTTTCCGCTCCCCGTGGCGGCAGGAGCGCTGGAATACATGTGTTAGGAAACAGACCAACTGTCCTAATGCAGAGGTGGTTTTGAAGGGATATCGAGCAAAAGCTCAGCAAACAGGGCAGGGGGTGCCCAGTTCGGCGGCCCCGCTGCCCCCGGCCCCGCAGGCTGCGCCCTCTCCTGTGCCAGATCCCGGACGTTCTCCGTGCGGCGCGGCAGCAAACCAGCTGGTGCTTTGCACCCAGGCTGTGCCCCAATCTCTGCGAACCCCCAAAGGGCTTCCCCGTCCCCACAGCCGCCGGGGCTCGGGCGCAGAGCTGAGCACGGTGCCCTCAAAACCCTTCCCGGGGGGGCGGGGAGGGACCTTTCCGTGCTCTTGCTTTGGTTTTGCATTGTGATTTGCGTTTGCCCTGCAGGGGAAGCGTGTGCTGGGCCAGCAAGCCGAGAGCACCCGCTGAAGCGGCTGTGATCTGTGTTCCAGCCGACTCTCCTGCTCAGTTAGTGTGGTTTTCTGGACGTCAGGTACGTGTCACAAACCCCAGCGCAGGGGATGCTGCGCGTTCCTGCGGAGCCTTCGCTGTGTGTTCCTGCGGAGCCTCCGCTCTGAGCTGGCAGAGCGAAGCAGGACAGGAGCCCTGTGCAAACACCCATCGAGCACCGGCTGCTTTGTTGGGAGGAGTTTTCTTCACTGACACGAGTTTTGTCTGCACCTGTAAATGATAGAGTTTCTAACACAAGCAGCTCATCGACAACCCAGCTGTTTGGCGGTGTGCTGCTGGAGCCGGGCTGGGCGATGGGGCTCTGCCAGGACGGCCGACGGCCCCTGCCCGCCTTTGGCACTCCAAAAATGAGGATTTCCAGCAAGTCAGCAGGATTTCCCGCTGGGAGGTGGTTTGTGACTCTTCCCAGGTCCACGTGCTGGGAACGTCACAGTTTCGGGAGCACCGTGTGCTCCGGGAAGAGCCGCTAAGAACCTGCAGAAGGGAAGTTCTCCGTGTCCTCAGTGCCGTGGCTGGGCCACCAGGGCGGTGTCTCGGCCCCCGAACGCGCTGGGTTTTCTTTTTTGAATACAGAGATGGAGCAGCACAGACCCAGCTGTGGAGACCCCTCTGTGAGAAGCACCAACCAGCCTTTTGGCAGCCCCTGAAGCCTGATTTGGGAAGCAGAGCTGGGTGTCCCCTGGCCTTTCTTAAGGCATTTTTTTGTCCTCCTTTTCCTCATATATGGCCGTGTGACCCCCAGGCAGGGGACCCAGCGTCCTCTGCCACCCGTGGGGCTGGGGATATTGATTGCTCAAGGCGGGGACTCCAAACCGCCCAGAGCAAGGGTGATGTGCCAGTTAAATGTTTGTCTGGGGGCTGTTTCTCCACTACCAAGCGCAGCTCCTTCCGTATCACAGCCCCAGTGCAGTGAAAGAGTCAGGTTGAATTAATGCCACGTTGTATCATTACAGCCTATAAAAAGGGAATTATATGGCATATTAGTGCCATTTATTTTAGCGTGTTAGCCGTTTTCCTGCAGGCAGATGAGCACGGTCGGGTTTAGTCCTCGCCTGCCTGTGAGATGAAAGCTGGGACACCCCGCGGGAATCGATTTCCCCAGGGATGTCCCTGCCTTGGGAACACGGGAGATGCTTTGGGGCCCGCGGCAGCAGCCCCGCAGTCACGCGTGGGGCCGTAACAGACGTTTCTGCCTCTGCGTTGAGGTGTACGGGGAATGCTCATAATGGCGTATGTCTAAGTGTCTATCACACTTGGCTCAGCGAGCACAACATATTTTCAGGACATGGCTGACCCTTCTGAAATTGTTTTCCTCCAGGAAACAACGTCTCGCCCAGCACACTTACGCTGAGTCGCTAATCCAGCCCAGTTCACTCTTTAGGGCTGGGTGGAGCATCAAGCCTGCAGCAATTCCCATTTCCGTGGCTGGGTCCTGGCACTGCAGCGTCCCTGCCACCATCCCCGTGCTGCCCTGCGTGTTCTGCGCCATTCGAGCGCGCGAGGGGATGGCGAGGCTGGTGGTGATCCCCAAAAAGGACCCGCGGGACTCACAACTCCACCACAGCCCCGGCAAGAGCCGTTCGGGAGCCTCAGGCTTGTTGTAAAGAGCAGCAGCTACACCTCGAATGAGTTCAGAGACTTGGGGACTCTCTTGCAACACAGGTTTTATACTGTGTTGGGTTTAACGTGTGCTCGTAAGGAAAACCGACGGTAAAACCACAGCTGGCTGCCTGCACAGATGTTTGATGTGTGTGAATCTGGCAGCCCTGATCTGAAAGGGATTAGAGACTGGTCAGCGGCTTGTGGGGGATGAAGGGTAGAAAACGGGAGCTGTGGTGGTTGCTGACTCTTGGAACGGACCGTGCTCACCACGTCAGCCCGCTCTCCTCGGGGAGCGCCGGAGCAGCCGCCTGTGCAGCGCCAGGAAGGCTCTGCCGATGGACACGGTTTCCCAAGCTCCGGCGCCTGCAGCATTTCTGCCCTGTCTCTGCCCCCTGCCCAGCTGCAGCGTGTCTGAGCGAGCAGCGCCGGCCCCTGCGCTGTGTGCGTCCCGGGACGTGCAGCCCCGCAGCTCCGCCACGGACCCGCCGGCCCCTGCGCTGTGTGCGTCCCGGGGATGCGCAGCCCCGCAGCTCCGCCACGGACCCGCCGGCCCCTGCGCTGTGTGCGTCCCGGGGATGTGCAGCCCCGCAGCTCCGCCACGGACCCGCCGGCCCCGCGGCCCCCGGGGACGGACGGGCTCCTCTGCCGGGCAAAGCCGGGGTGGACGAGCTGGTACGGCTGCTGCTGCCCCACGGTGTTGTAGCCGTTCTCCTTGCACGGAGGAACCGAAACTCCCAAAGTGGCTCAGCTGAAAAGCGATTTCATAGTTACGCGCAGTGGAGTGGGGAAAATCGGCACTAAGCTCGGTGTAAGGTCTTTGCAAGTTCAGCCAGCTGCATATCAGTTAATTTGCAGTTGTAAGATAAGCAGATCTTTCAGGACCACATTTTCCTTGAAAATAGCGATTTTTGTTATGAGGGCGATAGACTGAGCCTATCATAACAATCTCAGAATTATTTAGCATACTCACCCAGCACGTTTGACTTGTTTGAATAGACTTTTTTAATGAGATATAAGAAACTCTGCCTTACACAGTGAGCTGATTGTGAAACGGCTCCTGTGCTTATTCCCTGGGTTAAGAGGCTGTTATAGTAACTCCTGGCCAATCTCTGGACACGCAGCCATCAGGTCTCTTCTTCCTTCGCTTGCTTTGCTGTTGGATCTGGAGCCGCTCGGGCCGCTCCGAGGGGCTCGTTTGCCGCTGCGGGAGCCGCGGTCCTGTCGCTCCGCGCTGCTTGTTTGGAAATTGGCGTCAGCCCAGACTGCTGTTCTTCACAGAAACCTCCTTTCTTTCACTGACTTTTTCAAGGGGCCTCATGCATTCTTCTATTTTGCGGTTTCTCAGACCAAAATGAATATCTGATCTTACCTGAAGGGCCGGCAGAGCCTTGGCAGGGCGTGTGCGGTGCTGGTGGTGCCCATGGGCGTCCAGCCTCGCTCCCAGCCACCAGGACAGGGCTGTCCCTCTGGCTTTCCAGCCCCACTTGCCCTGTTAAGCCACCATTTCTGACGGCCAGGGCTGAATTCTGCAGCCTGCTTTAAACCCAAGTACGCCCTGCGTAAATGATGCTGGGAGACCAGCTCAAGGTAACGCATATGATATTGTAATGCATATAATAGTGATGCATTTTAATGTCCTTTTTCTGCTCGTGTGAATTAGCAGTGAGGAAAATGGCTGGAGGGCTGTTTGGCACCAGCTGGTGGTTACCTGGGGAGGGAGGTTTGCTGCTCTCCGCTGCTCTGCAGGCAAACGCTGGGCTTTCACAGTGTCTTTAAAAGTGCTGCGAGTTACAAAAATCCCCCTTGTATACCTGTGAGAAGTAACTGTGGGGAGGAGGCTGCTCCAGCCCAGGCGATGGAGATGGGGCAAAGCACCTCCACGGCCAGGGCCTGTCCCGGGAGTGTGGATGCCCACGGGTGCAATTTATTGTCACTTGGGGTTGTGAATGGTGGGGGTGTCTCTTCTGCACCACTTATAGAGACCTCAGGATTCCTATGGATGAAATGTGCAGCTTAAGTGCAGGCCATGATACAATATATTCCCCTCTCCATGCCGCGGGTGGTATGCGTTGGTGCAGCCGCAGTTCACGCTGGTGTTGAGATCAAGAGCAGATCCTTGGACCTGCCCTCTGAAATCAGAGCAGGAATCCGGTGACGCTGCAGAGTGTGCAGATTTACAGCGGTGCTGCGGGTGGCAGGGTGCATATGCCACCTTTCCTAGAGCCAACGCTATATTTACATCAAAATAAACCGGTAAAATGTAAAAGAATCTAGCTCCAGGCTCTCACACTGCACTACAAACGCTTTGTCTGCCTTGGCTGACAAAACGCTCTTGGCTTTTGATCAAAGAAAACTAAGTGGAAGCTGTTTTATCTCTTGATGTTAAGAAAGCTTTTGACAGAGAGAGTCCCTGCAAGACTAGTTAAGATGCACAGGCCCCGTGGTACGTTCTGAGAGCGCGCTGAAGGAAAATCTGCAGAACAATGCCAGTATGAAATGATTCGTGCTGTGGAAAGCGCTGGATGTGCCAACAGCATCCTTGGGGCTGGCTGAGTGCTCCGGCTCTCGGGCTGCCTGGATGACGAGCTGCTGGTCACAGCTTTGTGCTGCTTAGGGCAAAGCCTTGGCGTTAAGCGGCTCCTTAGGTGGCATTAGGAGAGCGTCAGATTGGGGGAAATACCTACAAAGTTTTAGTAAATCGTGTCCTCTGGCTGTCAGGTGGTGGCATAGGCTCTGTGGAGGGCTCACCAGGTAATTCCATCTCCTTCTCCTCTATGCAGTGCAATAATTAAGTGTGGCACAGCTGCTAATTAAGGCCAGTTTGGCCTCATATTACAAAAACCGCTACAGCCACCTAATTAAAGGCTGTGCCACTGCACGGAGCCACCGAAGGGCTAAAGCCGAGCTGGGAAGCACCGGGCTACAAACTGTGCTGCTGCGACTCTCAGTAAGCGCCGGAGGGTTTGATTTTAACTTACAGTTTAGAAGGATTTTGGGGAAAGGGAAGCGTGTTGTGTTACCCAGCCCGTTACGGGCGGGATGCCGGGCGGGTACCGACCCCCGGTACCGCAGCGCTGGACGGGGCGGGGGCGGCTCCCCCGGCCCATCCCGGCAGGGACCCGGCTGCGGGGCGGGGGAAGCTCCACCGGCCCCATCCCGGCAGGGACCCGGCTGCGGGGCGGGGGAAGTTCTACCGGCCCCATCCCGGCAGGGACCCGGCTGCGGGGCGGGGGAAGCTCCCCCGGCCCCATCCCGGCAGGGACCCGGCTGCGGGGCGGGGGAAGCTCCACCGGCCCCATCCCGGCAGGGACCCGGCTGCGGGGCGGGGGAAGCTCCACCGGCCCCATCCCGGCAGGGACCCGGCTGCGGGGCGGGGGAAGCTCCACCGGCCCCATCCCGGCAGGGACCCGGCTGCGGGGCGGGGGAAGCTCCACCGGCCCCATCCCGGCAGGGACCCGGCTGCGGGGCGGGGGAAGCTCCACCGGCCCCATCCCGGCAGGGACCCGGCTGCGGGGCGGGGGAAGCTCCACCGGCCCCATCCCGGCAGGGACCCGGCTGCGGGGCGGGGGAAGCTCCACCGGCCCCATCCCGGCAGGGACCCGGCTGCGGGGCGGGGGAAGCTCCACCGGCCCCATCCCGGCAGGGACCCGGCTGCGGGGCGGGGGAAGCTCCACCGGCCCCATCCCGGCAGGGACCCGGCTGCGGGGCGGGGGAAGCTCCACCGGCCCCATCCCGGCAGGGACCCGGCTGCGGGGCGGGGGAAGCTCCACCGGCCCCATCCCGGCAGGGACCCGGCTGCGGGGCGGGGGAAGCTCCACCGGCCCCATCCCGGCAGGGACCCGGCTGCGGGGCGGGGGAAGCTCCACCGGCCCCATCCCGGCAGGGACCCGGCTGCGGGGCGGTGCCGCCGCCGCTCCCGTCACTACCGGCGGCCGCTCCGCCTCCCTTCCGCCTCCGTGGCCGCCGCCCGGCGCCGGGAGCCGCCGAGCTCCCCGGGGCGTGCGGCGCGGCGGCTGAGCCGCCCCCGGCCATGTTCCCCCGGGCGCCGCTCCCCGCCGAGCCCCGGCGGGACGAGTCCCGCCGAGCGGCCGCCGGTGGGCGCCGGCGGGCCCGGGCGCGGGGCGGCGGGGCGGCGCTGCTGCCCTCCATGCTGATGTTCGCCGTGATCCTGGCCTCCAGCGGGCTGCTGCTCATGATCGAGAAGGGCATCCTGGCCGAGGTGAAGCCGCTGCAGCCCGCGGCGGGGGAGCCGGCGCGGCGGGGCGGGGGTGCGGAGCCCCCCGGGGAGCTGGAGGCCGAGGTGCTGCGGGACGTCCGCAACCGGACGCTGCGGGGGCTGTGCGGGCAGCCGGCCATGCCCCGCAGCGTCTGGGAGCTGCCGGCCGGGCAGCGGCGCACGGTGCTGCGGCACCTCCTGGTGAGCGACAAGCACCGCTTCTTGTACTGCTACGTGCCCAAGGTGGCCTGCTCCAACTGGAAGCGCATCCTCAAGGTGCTGGACGGGGCGCTGGAGAGCGTGGACGTCAAGCTGAAGATGGACCACAAGAGCGACTTGGTGTTCCTGGGGGACATGAAGCCGGAGGAGATCAGCTACCGCCTGAAGAACTACTACAAGTTCATCTTTGTGCGGAACCCCATGGAGAGGCTGCTGTCGGCCTACAGGAATAAATTTGGGGAGATCAAGGAGTACCAGCAGAGGTACGGGGTGGAGATCGTCAGGCGCTACCGCAAGAACGGGGGGAATTCGGCCGGCGACGACGTGACCTTCTCCGAGTTCCTGCGGTACCTGCTGGACGAGGAGGTGGAGAGGATGAACGAGCACTGGATGCCCATCTACAACCTGTGCCAGCCCTGCGCCGTCCGCTACGACTTCATCGGCTCCTACGAGCGCCTCAACGCCGACGCCAACTACGTCCTGGAGCGGGTGCGCTCGCCGTCCTTCGTCCGCTTCCCCGCGCGCCAGCCCTGGTACAACCCGGTGACGGCCGAGACGCTGCACTACTACCTGTGCAACACCCAGCGCCGCCTCATCAAGGAGCTGCTGCTCAAATACATCCTGGATTTCTCGCTCTTCGCCTACCCGCTCCCCAACATCACCAGCGAGTTCTGCCGGCAATGAGCTGCTGGTGGCGGCGTCGGGCGCGGGCTCCGGCACACGCTGCCGCCCGGCCCGGGGGACACGCTCGGCTGTGCATTAGCTCAGAATTTATACTTTCCGAACACTCTTTATATAAAATATTATATATTGCCTTTGCTACTAGGATACTTTTTGTAGTCCCGATTTTAATGTGTACATACGCCGCTGACTTCAGCACAAGAGCTTTTGTATATCTATTTTGCTTTAAATGCTTTTTTATGGCACGGTATGGAAAACATCTGAAAGGAAATTGAGAAGTGGGTATATTTTAAATATTTTTCCTGCTTTTTTGTGTGTGTTTTGCACTACATAGTATGCGGCTGAATCGCAATTATGATTTAATGTAGAGGCTGATGTGCTAAAAATTAGCACTGTTAAAACCGGTCCTAGATTAGACAGGGTAGTTTTTCAGGTATGAGTAGAGAAAAGGCTTTTATAAACTAGGCCCTATTTATCCTCTATTTTCTCATCTGTAGGTGCTAGTTAGATGAGGCTGGTCTCTTTTCTGTGACAGTATTAGTACTTCTGGGTTTTTATTATTATATTATTATTAATTATTGTTATTTACCGTTGAAATAACACTAGCGAAAATACTTTTGTGTGATTTTTAAGATTTGAAAGTACCAGCTATTTAGCCAGCATTACGTATCAGATGCAATATCAAGCCATAACAACTTGCTCTCTTCTGTCTCTCTGAATGAAAGCAATACGGAGTTCTGCTGAGGTGAAGAACTGTCCTGCGTCTTAGGGCAGAAAGCAAAGAGCAAAGCTCACGGCCTGGGGGGCGACCCCGCAAACCGCCCTGGGGAAACACAGTGGCCGTGTGAGGATTACTCCTTCTTTTATAGATGTACACACTGTTTTTATAGCTGCTCCTATTTAATTATGACGGTTCAATGGCAGAAGTTGGGGAGAGAATGTATAATGTCGTTCCTGGGAGGCTGCGCCCTCTTTTCTAATAAAGTTTTTATAGGAATGAGTCTGTTGCTTAGTGCTCTTCCTTTGCTATTAGTGTCTGTTTGTGTTCTCGGAAGGGCCCTCGTGCCAAATCCTGGCATAAATCTGTGCCAAACAGGCGGTTCCCGTGCCGGATAATTTGTGATTTAGGTGCTGGAGCCGCAGTAACAAGTGGAAAAAGCATTGTGTTCCAGATGATTGCGCAACGCGGGCAATAGGATTTGGCAGCAAAATAGGTGCCGAATTCCTGTGGAATTGGTAGAAGGCAGCTGCTGGCTGTGCCCTCACCTCCGCGCCACCTGCCCTGCGCAAAACGGCTTCAAGTCTGGCTTTGCTCTCCTTGCGCCCCGGCTGAACCTGCACAACTTCTGTCTGTCTGGAGCGTTTGGCGCCCGGTGCTGGAGGGGCTGGAGATCGTCCTGGCCCCAGCAAAGGCACCAGATGCCAGCTGGGAATCTGATTTCATTCCGTCAAACAGATGCCGATGGTGGGTGGGCTGAGTTTTAATTAATGCTGACCTTCAGGTCTCTGTAACTAGGACTAAGCTGGTTCGATTTTACTGCCTTTGCTGCTGCGAGGCTGAGGGAACGGCTCCTGCTTGTTTAGTGACTGGGTTTTTCATTAAATGTTTATTTTGCAGGAGTTTTAGGGGTTTGTGCTGCTTATTTGTTTATCTGCCACAGCTTCTGTTCTCTCTATTAAATCTTCTGTCTCTCGTCTCTTGAACCCAGTTTATTGCACACAGAAGGATTTTGCTTTTCTTTGGCTGTCTCTTACTCCTTTCCTGGATAGCGTTGATCACCTTTTTCTCTTTAAATATAGGCAGAGAGCCTCCCACCTGCTTGGACCCTCCCGTAAGGAGGCTTTAACGCGGGCAAAACCCACAAACCCTTTTTGCATGGGCAGAAGTTTGCCCCATACTTGGCAAAAATGAGCAAGTGTGGCAAAGCCCCCGAAAGCTGAACCAAACCATTGAACGTTTCTGCTCTCTGGTCTGTTCCAGCTCGGCAGCTCCTTTTTCCGCCTTTCGGTCGCAGTCACCCAGCAGGATAAAAAGGTGACCTTTTAACTTTTTAATTATTACATTTTATCACCTGAATGCTCCAAACTCCCCCAAATAATCAACGTGAGGTTTTGTCACTGCATTTCTTCCATTTGTTTTTTCTGGCTTGGTGTCGATAAATCCCTACAGAAGCACGCCAGGGTGCGGGGAGTCGAATTCCACCTCGTTAGATGGACAGCTCCCAATTTCCTCTAAATTACCACAACGTTATTTTATTTTAATTTGTCATTAGTCCCTTCTTAGTCTTCTTGCCTCACCACAAACACAAAGAAGCATCTTATGTATTCGTTAGTTTTGTAATGTATGTGTGTGGGTTCGTTCCTTGCCCCGGTGACTCCTGGACGTGCCAATCCCTCCCCACCGAAGCCGAGAGGATGGTTTCTTTCCCCGCATCCTCCCGTTGCTCCGGCCGTGGCTTTACCGCGGTGCTGCAGGGGGAACCGAGCGCTCTGTGAGCGCTGCCCAAGGGCTGGGGCTGCCGGCTTCGCTGCCGGCAATCAGCGCCCGACACGCCCAGAGCCGCTAATTGGCTGCTAATTGCGAGGAAACTTGCAAGGTGTTATACAGATGCTTTAATCTCTTGCTTAGGAAGGCAAGGCGTGATGAATCTGGCGGTGAAAAGTCTCTGGTAAGGTCAAGTTCCCCGATTCCGTGCTGGCAAACAGCGGGTGATGTGGCTGGTCTGCAGGTGAGAGTTGTGCACGGTCCATCCGGGCTGCTGCCAACAGGCAGGAATGCATCGCTGTGCTTCATTGGGCTGTTTTACAGATTATGAGCAACACATCTATTGCGTGGGTTTGTGCTGGAGAGAGGACAGGGGCATGAAATCGTTTTTGTCGGGGCTGTGATGGCCCAGCATCAGAGGATGGCTGTCCGGCGCTGTGCGGCGCCTCCTCCCCCGTGTCCCTCCTGTCCCCCGACATCTCACTTTGCCAAAAGGAAAAGGTCCCAACAGCAAGTGAGCAGCATTTTCCACAGCCAGTTACCAGCTTCCTAAATTGTTGTAACTCACTGTTTCGGGATGAAATCACAAAGAATTTCTTATTTACACAAGCATGCATTTATGCTGTGCTCATTTCTGTGGTCTCTTGCTTCTAGAAGTTTTTTTATGATCAAGATGGTTTATCTACATACAAACAAACAAAAAAAAGGGTATTCTTGCCCTGCACGAAGAACTAAAAATAAGCAATTGCAACCTATTGTAATTGTTTTTTTCAGTTTGTTTCCTGGGTGGTTTCTCGTAGCTCATCTGTTGTACTTGTGACCAATTTACTTGCTGGTGGCAAAGTCTGGTTAAGGTGATCCTCCCGTGGGGTGAAATGAGCTAATTGCAGGCAGGTGTTCAGTGCTCTCAGCATTGTGCGTTGTCTGTAACAGGGAGAACAGGAGAACCACTCTGGTTTTGGCGTTGGGAGCTGCCGCTTCGGTATTCCCTTTCGCGCAGGTCACGATCCCTTGCTGTTTCAAAGATCTCTTTTACCGTGTCGGCTTGTTTACCGATTCCACTGTTATTTTGCCTGAAAAGCCTCATTTCAGCATACCTGAAACCCAGGGCACTGGGGTTTTGCAGTGCTGGGAATGGGTGTTGAAGCTCAGTGGTTTCGCAGACGCACAAGAAGTGGATTTAACTGGGATGATGTGGGAGATGCCGGCGGGTCCCGCCCAGAACCAGCTCTGGGGACGAGCAGCACCCGCTGAGCTGAGATTCGGCACCTGCGACCGGTGTCTGAATTCGCGACCCAGGCTCAGTGCCGTTGGCCACTCGCAGGGAGAAAAGCCTTTTATTGCAGTGCCATTCCCCCTGGTCCCCAGGCCGAGCTCCAGCGCGTGTGTCAGGCTTTTCCTCTTTCCTGTGGGCTTTTTCCGATTGCTTCTGCAGAAATAACCAACTTCCCTGCCAGGCCCCGCCGCTGCAGTAAATGCATTAACGCTGGCAGCGGCTCCGCTGGCTGCTCGCCACGGCCCCGGCGCTGGCGGAGCCCAGCTTCCCACAGCACCGCGGCACCGCGCTCGGCTGCTCTCATGTACGACAAGGTGTAAGCCCAGCTTTGCGGCTGCTCTAATGTACGTACAAGGTGTAAGCCCAGCTTTGCGGCTGCTCTAATGTACGTACAAGGTGTAAGCCCAGCTTTGCGGCTGCTCTAATGTACATACAAGGTGTAACCCCAGCTTTGCGGCTGCTCTAATGTACGTGCAAGGTGTAACCCCAGCTTTGCGGCTGCTCTAATGTACGTACAAGGTGTAACCCCAGCTTTGCTGCTGCTCTAATGTACGTACAAGGTGTAAGCCCAGCTTTGCTGCTGCTCTAATGTACGTACAAGGTGTAAGCCCAGCTTTGCTGCTGCTCTAATGTACGTACAAGGTGTAAGCCCAGCTTTGCGGCTGCTCTAATGTACGTACAAGGTGTAAGCCCAGCTTTGCGGCTGCTCTAATGTACGTACAAGGTGTAAGCCCAGCTTTGTGGCTGCTCTAATGTACGTACAAGGTGTAAGCCCAGCTTTGCGGCTGCTCTAATGTACATACAAGGTGTAAGCCCAGCTTTGCTGCTGCTCTAATGTACGTACAAGGTGTAAGCCCAGCTTTGCGGCTGCTCTAATGTATGTACAAGGTGTAAGCCCAGCTTTGCGGCTGCTCTAATGTACGTACAAGGTGTAAGCCCAGCTTTGCGGCGCTCCTCCTTGTTTGCAGATGGAGCAGGATGACCACAGAGCATCTCCTGCCTTTAGCTGTGTTTCTTTTTCACACAGAGGCGTGAGCACCCTTGGGGTGGTTCTTCCATCATGGGCAGGACTTTGGAAGAGCCGAAAGAAAATGTCTCTAATGGATCTGATGTGTCTAACGAGGCTGAGGCCTTTTGGTGCCATCGGTGCTCCAGACGTATCTGCTCGGGGCTTAGCAATAGCATCTTATGACGGAGGCTCTGAGAGCCCCTGATAAGCAGAGATTCCCCAGGGTTTTGATGACTCACACCTACAGATTTTGGATCAAAACTGAGCCAAGACCCCATGGCCAAGGTAAATGGAGAGAGTTTGTAAACCTTGCGAAAGCCTCGGGCTGAGGCACCGTGAAGACACAACGAGCCGCTGTGTGAATCCCAGCAGTGCGGCCGCTTTGTCCGGGAGTGTCTCCACTTTCTCCTGTTCGCTCTCGGCAGGTGGGTGTAAAACGTGCCTTTCCGTGCAAGGCTTAGACTGTGTCTGCGAGCGGCAGCAAGGGGGAGGTCTGGGGAGAACCTCAGTGTTTGTGTTTGTGCGCTCCAGGCTCAGCTTCGACGGCACTGCTTCCCCTCGCTGAAACGCACCCAGAAAGGCTGGGCCCGTGTGCAGGGGTTCCCGCCCCCCAAAGGGGGTCAACACCCGGGTTATTTTTCTGTTTAATTCACACAGAACAAGCCCCCGTCCTCTGGCAATGCAGGACCGAAGCTACGGCTGAAAATGACGAGTTACAATGTGCTGGAGCGGCGTTCTGCTGTTGTCTCAATATCAGGTGTCTTTCCTGTTTTGCTTTTGCTGAAATCGGGGTGTTTTGGAGAAAGAGAAAGCAAACGGGAGACGGATGTGGAGAATGAGCTGGAGCTGCCCCAAGTGCCCGCGGAGCCTGTGGAACCTGCAAAACCAAACCAAATAAAACCATCCGCTGAGTGAGAACATCCCAGAGGCTTTAGAGCCCTTTTGTGGGTCATGGTATCAGCAAAGATTTGCCCGGACGATGGGGCTCCAGCATGGCTGTCAGGCACACAAAGGTCCCCGAAAGGACAGACGCCATTGTGGGTGGCGCTGCGAAAGGCTGCAGGGGAGGCTGGCGTGTTCAAAGCGCTCCCTTTGCAAGGCTGCATTTCCCAGGGCTTTCCATTTTTGTCTTTACAGGATTACAATTTAAAAGATGCTTTAGTTGCCCGGGTGGCACGGGGCTGCGCATCGTGCCGGAGCTGGGGACACCACACGTGCTCGGGGCAAAGCTGGTTTCTTGGTTTTTCATGGAATTTTATGAAAGAGCATCGCGGCCGCGCTGGACCACTTTGGTAGGTGGTATTTGCTGATGGGAGCTTGGGCAATGAAAGAAATGGGAAAGAACAGGACACTTGGGGGCTCCTAAAAGCACTGGGGGTGTGCTCCCCCCACCCTGTCCAACATGTTGGCAGCTTGGAAAGGTGCTCACAGCAACCAGCAAATTCATATTTATTGCTGTATCTCTGGTGGGGAGCATCAGGGGATGTGGAAAATATGGCAAATGGGGATGTTAAAACCAGCAGCAACACAGGCACGTGGTGCCAACCCTGCTGGAGCTGCGGCTGGTTAACAGACTTGTAAGACACCTGAGTAACAGGCAACCTGAGCTGAGGCAACTGAGGCTGGTTTGCAGAACTGCAGCTAAGCCAAGGGAAGGGCCAGGCAGGGGGACACAGCAAAAGCTGGAAATGTGAAACTTTGGGGTAAAACATCTGGTTCATTGCCAGAACCCCCTCCTGGCGGGGCAGGAGGCAGGTTTGTGTCGCTCCGCCCCGCTGTGTTTGCACAAAGAGCGGCCGAGCTGCCGGTCCCGCTGTGGACGGGCGGATGCTGCCCCGGGGCAGCTCTGCAGGAATCCCCTGGAAACTGCGGACAGTCCTTGAAATAATTTAAAAAAACAAATGAGGAAGCCTTGCAGTAGCAAGAATGAGCCTTGCATCTTATTTTAATGGATCTTTGAACGGTTGCAAGCAGCTTTCAGAGCAGTTTTGGCCCCTGATGCTCCCTCCAGCAGCCGCCTTTGCAGAGATGCAGCGTGGTCCTGTCCTGTGGTTCTGCATCTCTCCGTCCCCACAGCTGCTGCTTTTCCTGGGTGGGCGCATGCTTTCCAGGGGCTCTTGCTTGTTTTACTGGGATTGCTTTGTGTTTTACCGGGCTGCTGCATGTTTTACAGGCATCACTGCATATTTTGCTGGGTCTGCTGCATAGTTTATCAGAGTTACTGCATGTTTTGCAAAAGCCACAGCGTGGTTTAAAAGGTTGCTGCGTATACTATTGTGGGCTGCCGCATCTTTCCAGCGCTATCCTGCGTCTTGCCAGAGCCCCTGTGTGTTTTCTGTGTGTTGCTGGGCTTGCTTCACGTTGTACCAGCTCACCGCACACTGTGCTGGCTGCGCCGCCTGTTGTAGCAGGACCATCCCACATTTCTGTAGGATCTCCACACGTTTTGCCAGATCGCTGCAGGTTTTGCCGAGTTGCTGTATATTTCCCCAAACCGGTGCATTTTTCAGCGCGCCGCTTCCCGGGGGTGCTGCACACACCATCCGCACAACCTCTCTGCTCGCGTCCCCTGTCTGAAAATGTGTTTAGAGCAAACACGCGCCCTCCCGTGGGCTCCGAATTGCGCGATGCGAGGCTGTGTTGTGGTGTTATTTTCCCAAGGCCAGCGGGGCGCGGGGGGCTCGGCGGGGGCTCTGCCGCCTGCTCCCCCCGACACACGCGGCCCCGGAGGCTCCAGCCAAACGCCCCATCCCGCAGGGATTGCTGGCGGGGAGCAAGCTGGCACACAACCTGTTTAGAGGAGACTAATGTCTCGGAGCCACTGAACCGTTTAATTGCCAATAAGTACAGCCTACGTGTAAATAATGATGGGGATGCAGAAAGCGTGTTGTCTTCGGTGGAAGGAAGGAGCTGGCAGGCTGAGAACTCCCCGTGGCAAGTGTGTAAATGAAGATTTCTTGTTAATACAGGAGGAATGAGCGTCAGAAACCCTGCCTGGATGTCTCGTGGTGTTGCTCTGCGCTCGGGGTGCCCCGGAGGGTGACGGTCCCTGCACAGGTAAGAAGCACCCGGCTGTGCCCTTGGCTGAGTTTGAGGGTAAATCTGAAGAATTCATCCTTTTGCCAGATGAAGCTTTGTCCAGGCTCCTGTTGCAACCCAGCATGACTGTTGCAATGCCCTTTTTTCCCTGTTTTGGGAGGATAAAGAGCTGCAGGGATCTGAATCCAAAATTGTGGACGTTTATCAGCATCACGGGCAGGCTGGCAGCAAACACACTTTCCCTTCAGGGCCCCGAGACAATCTGCAGCGACCCTTCGTCCCCCTGTCCAAACAGCCGTGTCCCAGCTCCCGCTTCTCCCGGGCCACTGTCACCGTGTCTTTCAACCCCTGCTCTTTCAGGACATTGAAGGAGCGTTGGCAGCCTGGGCTCGCTGCTGAGCTGACGCGCCTGGCCTGGCCCTGATGCTCTCGCATCCATCTCACTCAGCTCTTCACTTCGGTCTGGCGTGCCTGGGCTAGGCGCAAGCAAATGAGCTCCATTTTGGCAAGTTTTGGGGCCAGATGCTTTTTCTTTCCCCTTGCCTGTGTATCAGAGTCCACATGCCATTTCCATCATTTTGATTGAGCGCATCCCTCCATCCCGTTGATTTCTGAATTCAGACACACCAGAGGTTTGGAGCGATATCTGGGGTTTGTGTGATGGGGATGTTGCCGTGTTTGCAGCAGCAAAGCTCCCCCCGCCTGAAAACCTCCCCTGAGCGGCACCAGCGCTTAGTATGCACAAAGTCTTTGTATTTTCTGGAACGTGGGTTTTCGTTAGAGGTTTTCCTTTGAAGCAGCTCTGTGTTTCGCGAGTTTATGTGGTGGTGCAGAGCTGCTTCTGCGTCAGCCTCTCCATCCCTATCTCTTCCGTTAGGCTCTGACCTTGTTTATCAGGCGGGTCCAGTTTCCCTTTGTCCAGGCACATGGAGGAGTCCCCATCACCACCCACACCCACGCTGCTGCATTTGTGTCTGCTAGATAAGCGTTGCGTTGTACAACTGCTGAAAAATACCCCAAAACCACACGGGCTTGTTCATGCTGTGACTTTGCATGCAAGAAGCGGGGCTTAAAATCGGTTTGCAGGGGAACAGGAACCATCCCTCCCAGGTCGGGGATGGATTTTGCCGAATTTCATGTGGCTACAAGAGGCAGGTACAGCTGAACGGGCTCTCCATGGTCTTCCCATGGCTCAGAGAAGAAGTGGGCACATCCAGAGGCCAACATCTGGGCAGGTTTAGACACCCCGAGCCGAGGCTGTTTCCACCCAGGCGTGTGGAAGCTCAGAGCCCAGCAGCAGGTTTTGGTGAGGGGTGTATCTGTGTGTAAGCACAAGGCCTGTGCAGCGGCTCTTGCCGTGGAACCGCGGCGCTGGAGCCGTCCCCACGCTCCACAGCGAGGGTGTCACCAGCCGGAGCCCCCACTGCCACCAATGGAGGAGCCATCGCGGTCCAGCAATTGGGCTTTTCCCAGGGGCTGATGGGTTCCTATAGCAACGGGAGCCGCTCGCCGCAGCTTTCGCCTTCCTGACAATAAAAGCGCTCACACTCGTTTTCTGAAATTAGTGCCCCTCACCCCGCACGCTGCGGCGCCCCTTGCATGTCCACAACACGATCAGACTCAGCAGCAGCCCCTGCGCTGCCTGAAGCGGTGACCCCCGGCTCTTCCTCATCACCCTAAAAAGGGGGATATTAACATGCAGTAAAAGTGATGCTCTGGTTGTGGGTTTTTTAATGGGGGACTCTCCCATCCCTGCTCCATCTGTGGATTTTGGGAGCTCTGGCAGTGGTACCGAGCTGGGAGAGCTTTGGGGGAGAGCTCTGGGGACCGGCACAAGGTCACCCCATCTCCCATCACCAGTTGGGCAAAATGTAGAATTAAGTACGGCAGACACCAGGTTTTTCTCTGAGAGAGGACGTGGTGAATGTTCAGCGTAATTAAGGAGCCTCCTGCCATCTGCCGGGGGAGCTGAATGGAGGGTAAACAAACTGAATGAAAAGTAAACTGGAGTTTAAGAAATCTTCGTTAATTTGCTGAAGCAAGAGCTTGCCGTGCTTAAAGAAATTAAAATGTGAGCTCTCAAAATCATCTTGCAGCAAGCCAAGGTGGAGGAGATACCTTGGGAATATGTAGTGAGAGGGAAACGGGTACATTCATGAATCAGCTGCAGCTGATGCTAATTCGGTAACTCGGCACTGCTGAGGGACGCATCGGTTCACGGAGAGGTAACGGCAGCGTGGAAATCCCCGCTTTGCCCGACCAGCGAGATCTGGGGCATTTCCCCGCTGCCCTTTCTGTGCTGCGGAGCGTGAGTGGGATTCCGCTGGTCTGAGCTGAGCAGTAAAACCGCTGAAAATGTCTGATATTTGGGTAAGAACCATGTGCCCGCTGGAAATTGGCACCTACCGAGTCACCAGCAGTGATTTTGGTTTCAATCCTCAGAGGGTTTATCGTCGTAGGCTTGCAGCTTTGAATTAAACAAGATTATTTGTTTGAGTTAAGCAAAATAATTGTCCTATCTCTTTGGCAATCAGGCTTTGAAGTGTTGGCAGAGGCGGGGAGGAGCATGGGCTGGACAAAGTCCATTTCGCAAGGCAGCAGAAGTCATTCAAGAAATTAAACCGGGTTATTCTATATGTTACCTCGTAAGTTATAAACCCGAGGTGAGTGTTTGGATGCTGTGACGCTGGGCAGGTGTTTTGCCTGCACGTGGTGGTTGATTTTGGAAGGTGACGCTCCACAGGCGCAGGCGAGCCCTGCCAAGGCTGAGCCGTGACCGTGCCCACGGTGCCTCCAAATTCGCCCAGCGAAATGAGGAGGAGGGAGACGGTGGTGGGTAGAACAGCTCGTCCTTAGAAGGCTGCTCTCGGTCACCTCTGGCATGTCGTGGTTTCGTTCTCCTCAAGGTGTAAGAGACATGGAACGTCGTTTACACAAGGCGCATTTTTAGTGTTGGGAGAGCAATTTCTGCATGCAGCATCAGCTCCATCCTCTGCCATCTGACGTGCTGCTGTCAGAAAAAGCAATAGTTCATCTTTGTCAGCTCTTTAACCCTGTTTGTTTTAAACAACCAGAACATCTATGGTGTGGGGTCGGCCCCCACGCGTTCCTCCTCGAGAGGTGGGGTGAGAGAATGGGGCTGAAGGGACCTGCAGGTGACGAGTGTCTTGCAGCAGCAGCAAGACAAGCAGTTGCGGTTTTAAGGAGGCTGGGGAAAGGCTTTGCTTGGAGCCAGCTCTTCGGCTGCGAAGAGATTTTCTTGTTATCACTCCTGAAATTACAGTTGACGCAAACACGGCTCTGAATGTTTCATGAGGCAGGAGGCGGGGGATCTGTGGGTGAGGCGGGGGATCTGTGGGTGAGGCGGGGGATCTGTGGGTGAGGCGGGGGATCTCTGGATGAGGCGGGGGATCTCTGGGTGAGGCGGGGGATCTCTGGGTGAGGCGGGGGATCTCTGGGTGAGGCGGGGGAGCCGCCCGCGGGCGCCGCGCAAACACCGCGGATGGTCGGCAGCAGAGCAGCCATTGAACTGGGATGCTGGAGCTCCCTGGGAACAGGGTGCCCCTGGGACAGCAGCTCGCTCGGGGGGCGCCCGGGGACTCCGGGGGCTGCAAGAGCTGAATGTTCAGGATTTATCTACTCAGGAAAGCCAAACTGCTTTCGGTGGATTCGATGTGCTGTCTGTGTGTATACTGCTTATGAAAAGGATTATTAATTAAGGTTGGTTTGTTTGTTTTTTGCTGGGAAATGCTTCTGCGATGGGCTTTGCTGGAGCTGCTAGGACCTTTTTTTACAAGAAGGTTTCCCTCTACCACCAGTCATCTTTCATACCTACAAAATGTCAATTAACCCTCCTAATCTCGTCTGAATAGAGGAACAGCTTCAAAAGGGAGCTGCTACTTGATAAAGACACAGGAAAGGATGGGTTTGAACAAAAAGGTGGGGAAAAGTGGCTCAGACTGGGACCCCCCTAAAAAACCCCAGGAGCAGTGACAGGGCTTGGGAGGAGTGGGGAGCGCGCCTGCTCGCAGTGCTGAGCATCCTGATGATACTCAAACCCTGGTGACAGCACCGTGACTGCAGCACCCCTGGGGACACCCAATGCTTGTACCCACCCAAGAGTCGTACCCACCCAACTCTTGTACCCACCCAACAGGGTTTTCCCGAGTCCCTTCCCCAGCTGTAAGTTCTATACAAAATCCCAGTCGCTCCCAAGGCTTTGCTGGATTGGAGGTACCTGTGGGAGATGTTATGATGGTTCAGTTGATTGGGATTTCAGCAGCAGCGCTAGCCCTTTCACAGCTCACCCTGCCCATGCAAGATGTTGGCTGCCTGCTGAAAAGATGATGCCAATAATATTGATGGGGAAAAGCGAGGTTTGAGATAAGGAACGAAGACGTGTTAGCATCTATTTGCTAAGCGTGTTGCTCGGTCTGCAATGTGTTTCTTGTCACCCTGCGCTGACCCAGGGAGTGAGGAGCTGGATTTGCTGTGACAGCTCTGGTATCTAACAGCCATTTCAAGAATATCGACATCAGTGGTTCCCGAAGGAGACGCTGTGACCCCAGGGAGCACCAGGGCAGCTGCAGATGATGGGAAAATCGCTGATCCGGTGCCTGTTGAGCATGTTCATCCCTCTGCATCCCTGTTCTGCAGCTGTCCCTGCATAACAGCATCTCCTCCGAGGCTGCGAGAGTCACTTTGCCGAGAGCCCGTGCCCGGAGGGGCCAGAGCAGAGGGCCAGGTGTAGGGGATTGCAGGAGAGCGGGCGAGGAGGGGAAAGGCGAACACGCTCAAGTGACCCGCAGCTGGGGTATAAAGAAACACATACATCACACGAACTGTTTTACTGACCTTGTGTGCTTGACAAGTAGAACCTCTGCGTTAGATAACATAGGGCTGAGAGAAACCCTGCGGTACCTTGTCATGTCGGAGGTTCCTGCTTTGTTTGGAGAAAGAGCAGAGCACAGCAAGAGGCTGCGTCTGCTCTAAGCCTTGAAATATAGGCGAGCATAGCCAGCCAGCCAGCCCTTCCAGCAGGGCTGAACTGACCAGCACCCGCGTCCCCGCTGGTGTCACCTCTGCCTGGGAGCTTAGTTGCAGCTTCGGAGGTCCCCCAGTAGAGAGGTGACTGAAATAAAGCTCGCTCTTTGCAATGCATTGGTGGCCCCTGGCTCTCTCGGGACGTGCGTGCGCCGTGCACACAGCGGCCAGGAGAGCACCGTGTGTGCCGCGGGGCCGGGGCAGCCGTGCAGCTCGCACAGGCTGGCCGCGGGACGGGGGGATGCTGCGCCGGGAAGCGGCGGGAGAGGCAGCGCCTGAGCCTGACCCAGCATCCCCCGCCGCAAACCGTGACTCATCTCTCCCCGGGGTAAATTACTTCTTATTCGGGTAGATGCAGGAGCGCTCGGCTCTGCCAAGTCCCGCAGGGCCTGGCAGGGAGCAAATTGCTGGCACAGGAGCTCCGCAGCGTGAGGTAGTTCCGAGCCAGCTTGGCCGCTGATGTCAGCTGGGCAGAAACGGGGCCAGCTGGCTGCTTTTGGGGTGATCTCCTGGAAACTCCAGCTCTTGTGCTGCCAGAGCCTCTTGCTCGAGACCCTTGCAGCCCTTCCAAACTGAGGGCTGGAAAGACAAGCAAGATGTTGTGGTTTAAATAGGACTCTTCCCTCTTTACCTGCACTAGATGGGGAGAAATGACACCAAGAAGCAGGTGCCAGTGGCCGAGGAGTGAGCGTCCAGGCTGGCACTGATGCTGGAGCAAAGGCGGGAGCTGAGGCTGTGCCGGGACGCCCCATCGCTCACCAGCACACCCCCCCTGCTCCAGCTGACACGTCACTTGGCTGTTCTGGCGTCCGGGGAGCATCGCAGCCCGGCTCCGTCCCCGCGGCCACAGCCGCCGCCTGCAGAGCACAGGACACGTTTGTCCTGCAGCGCTCGCCACTCGTGGCTGATAAGAAAGTCAAAGTGGAGCTCAGGGCTGGAAGAGTCTCTAACACAAGGCAGCGGCTCAGCAAACAGAGCGGAGCTGGGAGCGGGATGCGCTAACATGCTCGGGAGTCAAGTTTGAGAACAGAGAACAGAGCCCTTGGGAAGGGGGCTGGACAGAACAGCCTTTCTGCCGGGAAAAACCATCACCGGAGCCCTGAGCTTGGTGTTCGCCCAAAGAGGGGAAAACAAGCCTGTTTTGCTCATGTACATGTTGCAAACCTGCCTCTTCAGCTGGAACCAAGACCTGAGAAGACAGAGACGGGCACAGTTCGTACGGCCCGTGAAATCTCTGCTTACACAGAAATGTGACGGTGATTTCGCACAACCTGCCCAGGAAATCAGCGATGAAGGGATCCCTGGCTAGAGCCATAATATTATTATTGATAAACAGGGTAACAAAATAAATCGACATGTCCTAAGAATTTTCCAGCCAAGTTCCTCCATGAGAAGAGATTTGTCCGCTGGTCCCAGTTGAGCAGAGTAAGTTCTTTTATTGGCTGTTTTGTCAACTGCAGTCGCCTCCACCACCGACGCCATCAAGGCAGAACCGGCATAGCAAGGGGGAGAGCTAAAACCAGTGGAAAATTACCAGGCTAATTTTGTTTGCTGTGCCTGATTGGGAGACAAAGGAGGAAATTTCCAAGAGGCGATTCAGTACACATGAAAAAAAATCAGTGATCCTTCATGTACGTTTATAGCTAATGCTACATCTCAATTTATTCCGAAAGGCAGGACAAAGGATTTCATCATTTGTGGCTGTGGGAGAAACCTGAATGATAATCAAATAATGGTAATAATACCTGGCATGTATGTAAGCTCTTTCAAATTGTAAGCTCTTTCAAATTATAATCTCTCGAGTGCTTTCTAAAGAACAGCACCATAATAACTAATATTATCTTCCTCTTAGAGCTGAGGCTGAATAGCCCGGGCCCTGGCTGCTGTCGAATCCCTCTGTGGGTCTGTGGTTTTGTGTTCTCCCCTCGGCAGGTCTGTGGCAGAGAGAACCCCCTTGGCAATGCCGGTCCAGCTCCGTTACCAAGCAGTGCTGGCACCCCGGTGGCTGGGCTGAGGATGGAGCCACCAGGCCACCGCGGTGGAGGGTGGGCATGGGGGACAAAAAATGGAGCAGCTCAAAAATCACTAATTACAATCAATTTAAGGAGGAGCATGTGAGCAAAAAGGAGCTGGCAATCCGCCCGCATGCAGTGTTACCAGTTTCCGAGGCAATGACGATAGATCTTGGACGCTCCTGGGCCACGTTCTGGCCACTACATCTCGGTAGAGGAGAGCGAGGTCTTTAAATACCAATGTCTAATATGCTGGGAAAGAGCTCCCTAAGTGCGAGGGTTTCACCCCAAGGAGTACCTGCCCGGGGTCCCGGGCCACCACCACTGAAATGTCTTGGGGGTTGGAGAGAACAAGCTTATCGATCAAAAATACTGTCCTCAGCTGAGAAGTGGATCATCTTGTACCTCGTCTTGACCGTTAAAAAGAGCTTAATCTCAGCATCTGAAATTAACCGAGACACAGCAATCAAAAATTGATTGGACATTTGCAACGTGCAAAGACCTCCGACCCGGAGATCTTCATCTCTTTTACCAAAGGAACTGATAAAAAATTTAAGGAGGACGCGCATGTGTTCAAGACTCTCATGTTAATTAAAAAACCTCTTCAGCTGCCCAACTTTGGGCTAATTTAGAACCTCTCCAGCTCCAGACAACAGGCTGTTATTAATAAGAAGCTATTTGTGGGTTGTTGCTGAGACCAAGAGCAAAACCAAGCTGGCAAGAGCCTGGGCCATCACCCACATCCCAACCAACAAGAGCATTCGCAAGGAGGGAACGGGCTTTGCAGAATATTTGGCAAAAGTCTTAATAATGGAGGGTGATTCAAGACAATTATCCCCTTTATACCCACTGGCTCTGGTAGCAGCGCTCTGCAGAGACAGCCTTCAAACATGTTTTTATCACCCATTTGTCTAATTTACTTGCATTAAGTAAACAAATTATGTTCTTCCTTTTATATCCAGTTTCTTCGAATCAGCGAGTGTGGCTGCTGGATTTCTGGAGCGGTTCTGCGTTTATTCTCAGAAGACGCTGGGGTCTGAGCTCACCCTGGCTGAACAGTATTTCCCCATTTCCTGCAGGTAATTTGGAGACATGAGCAAAACATCTCGACGGGGAACCTGGGGGTGGGAACCTGTTCTCCTGGTGCTCAGTAACTGCGAATTCTAGTTTAGTTTGGAAATGTGGGAGCGGGAACCTCGTGCTCTTTGTAGATCCGTTCTCTAGGACTGATAGATGCGTTTTCTAAAAGGTCCTGCAGACACGTAAATGGTTTCAGGTTGTGGGGGTGAAGGGCTGGTGGGTCCCCACCTCATTGCATTAGCGCCTCTGAGCCCCAGTCAGGGAAAAAATAGGCCAAGAAGAGCCATTTAGGGCAATTTAAGGGGTTTTAATTAAGAGTGAAGTAATAGAGCTTGCGATGGGAGGAAATTAAGAGAGAAAGAATCGATGCTGGATAAGAGCCCGTGATTTCCTCCAGTGCTGCTGTTTGCAAGGAGGACTAATAACCCGGCACAGAGGAAAACCGCCGTCCTTTTAGGTCAATTAGCGCTGAGCGGGAGCAAACAGCAGGAAGGCTGGACGAACCCTGGCCAAACCGCGCGAGGGAAGGGCCGCGTCCTGCCCCCTTTGCCACATTCACCTGCTGGCTCTTCATAGTTACAAGATCTTTATAAAGCGCAGGTTCTGTGAACTCTGACCGTTCTGTAGATGCCTCACGCACAGCCTTGAATTTAGAAGAGGCTTGAATAATTGGGGGGACGTTATTCTCTCATAAGAAACTTGCAGGGAATCGTCCTGCATTTCTCAGCAGATTTTGGGAAGGAATAGGTTTGCGTCTCTCAGATCTTAGATGAGATCTTGAGCAAACCAGGTTCAGTCCATAACCCCCCATGGCTAAAAAAGCCTCATTCTGGCTCCCGCAAGCCCCACGCTGTATGAACCCCCCTTCTTGATGGGGTTTTGCAGGTTTTGTTCCCCACCACAAGCAGAACCTGCATCTTCTGTCGCTGCTGCCTCTGTCCCTTGTTGTGGTTCTTTTTTTAGTGTTCAAAGAAAAAATAATTGAAGCTGGTGGGGACTCAGGAAAAAATAATTGAAGCTGATGGGGACTCAGGCCACTCAGAGAAGGAAATCAGGGCTGAGGCTGCAGTGAATTCCTTATTTAAGACTTTACATCACAAATGCTCGCATGCTTTGGCTTGTCTTCCTCTGCATCCTCAGCCAAAGGTCAGAAAGGTTTGGCTTTCACTCTTGTTTGCCCAGCGCCCGGCTCGTGAAGCCCTGAGCGCTGGTCAGGATTGCACACGGCTGATGTTCTCCAGCCCGCCCCGTCCCACGGGGGAAACAAGCCGGGTAGATTCGGCAAAGCTTCCTCCCCCTCCCGGAGCAGCAGCCGGAGCCGGGCGGCTGCTGGTGACAGGTGCTGCAGCCTCACCCGCCCCGAGGGGACTTGGACTCGGAAGGGACGTTGGTGCCTTGGGGCGCGGGTCCCACAGACCCTGCAGGACCCAAATCTCGTCCCCAGCTTCTTCATTGAAAGCAGCAAAATAAAAACTCCCCTGTCAGGGGGTGCGTCCAGGCTTTGCGAGCAAGGTCTTGGCATCACTGAGGGCTGGAGGGGATCAGGAGGCTCCAACTCCGCCACTGGGAACGGAAGAGGCAGCAAAAAGCTGAATTGGGAAGGGGAAGGGAACAGTCACCCATGTCCCCTGCCCAACGGACTGTCCCAGGGCACCCGAGCTCCCGCAGAGCCCCCTGAGCACCCATGGGCGCCGGGAACCCCCTCTGATCACCCCACAGCATCTCAATAGTGAAACACTGGGGTATTTCAAATCCAAACCATGCGCAAGCCACACAATACACTGGTAATTAATTCCTATTGCAAGGTGGGATCGATACCCCCGGCTGCTTTAGCTCCCTTTTGCAGCAGCACTGTGGGTTTTTTATAGTTATTTACTCTTCCACTTTGCTAAGGATTTGTGTGTTTTTTCCTTGTAGGCTTTGAGCCGGACTTTTTTCTTGTGTAGCAAAAAGCTTTTAAGCCATGTGGCAAAATAAACTAAGCCACGCAATGGAGGAATAACGATGCAAGGAGCTCCACGTTTCTGTTCAAACAGGAGTCAGAAAACAGAAGATGAAAAGCCCCGTTTACATTCCTCTTTGTACTGTTTGGTGTCAGCTGCAGAATTCAATTGGAACAAGCAACCTTTGAAATGATCTAGAAAAGATTCTCATATATTTGGGTTTTATTTTTGCTATCGATTCACAGGCAGCCGTTGCCTTTGGCAGAGAAACTGTGTTTGCCGCGTCCCCAAGAGCTCAGCTTTGCAAAGCCGTGGGAAGCGCCCGCAGAACAGGAGCTCGGCAGATCGTCCGTCTGTCCGTCCCATTCCATTTCAGTGCCGTCTGTCTCCCAGGAAAACGTTCCCCATGGGTCCAAAATCAGAGCTGCCGGCAAGTGGGCGGCCTCGTCCCAGCCCAATGGCTTCCCAGAGTCAAAATCCCAGGGGAAAAACCTGTTTAGTTTGAAATACGTTGATTTTGAAAGGCAATCATGAGCACTTCACCCATTCCTACCTGATTCACCCTCCTTAGAGGCGTCCTTTGTGTTTCACTGCCCGACCGCGGCTCAGCTGCCTGATTGAAAGGGACTGGGCGACTTAGTCACTTTGCTTATTGTTTCCGCAAGCTAATTAAAGGTAGAAATGACTGTACCAAGCAAGAGCCGCCCGGTGCCAGCGGCAGCAGTTTGTGTTGGCCACGGCCGGCGCTGGCCTGAGGAATCCCCGCTGGGCTTTGGCAGGCAGGGCGCCTCGGCCAGCACTTAGTCCTGGCTTAGCAGAGATTTACCAGCCAGGCCCATTTTCCCACTGAAGCTACAAGAGGCAGAAATGCTTTTAGTCCCTCCAGGCAATTTTGCACCTTCCTAATACCTCTATCAAAAATGCCAAATGGAGAAAAAGCTCCATTTTGCCCAGGCTCGTGAAAGACGGGACGATGGTTCCTGCCCTTAGACCCTCAGAGCTCGTCTCGATGCCACAGAGCACTGGAGGCTTTAAAGCGATGCTGGCTGCAGAGAAATCATCTGGAATTTGCCCTGTTGAATAGGAAACCCCGCAGTTCAACCCTGAAAAATCCAGCTTACATTTACCAGCATTAAAAAAACGGCTTTTAAGCTTGATTACCATTTCTTTTTCTAGGTTCTTTTGTCACCTACTGACATTCTGCTATCGCTTTGGGTTTGATCTCATTAACGTGTAAGTTTATGGCATGAAAATATGCCCCGAGATTTGGGTCTGTGCCTTTCTCTGCAGCCCTGGCACTGCTCCCTTGGCCCTGCAGCTCATGGCGTTTGCTCCGGCGGCTGCGGCGCTGGCACCGGCCCGGCGCCGTGTCTGAGCGCAGCTGCTCTGGGGGTGCCACCCGTCCCGCGTTCGCAAGCCAAGGCTGGTGGTTTGGGAGCCGACCCGCGGCAGCGGCTGCAGCAGCAGGGGCGGGAGGGGGCAGCTGGAGCGGAGGGATGATGCCAAAACCAGAGGGAGCGGGATTTCCCCGTTTGCCCGTCCGCCCGCAGCGGCTGGGGGGGCCCACGCGGTGGGCTGTGCTGCCCCAGGCGTGGGGACAATCCCCGGGCTGAAAAAAGGCACCATCGCAGTTCGACTGGCCGTGCCCGCTCGGTAAATGCCCTTCAGCCCCATCCTGAGCTTCACCTGAAGCAAAACCATTTCACTTGGGGGTTAACTGGTTCAGGTGAGGGCGCGATGACTTTTTAAAAGTAAGAAGCAGATTTGCTGGCACATATGAGGAGGACTGAGAGGCCGTGGCCGGAGGAGAAGCCGTGGGGCTGCAAAGCCACGTTGGCCCGAGCAGGCAGGGCATAGGCAGGTACGGGGTGTTTGTAGCACTGGAGCAAGGAATCAAAGTGAATAAAAGCACATCTCCAGTCATTACCTTGTTGGACATGCACATTAACCTTTTCTTTCCAGCCAGAGGTCTCCCAAACCCGGAGCCACCTCGTTTTTCCAGCCCCCATCTCAGTCCAGCCCCCAAGGATCTGCCATCGCCAGTGACAACGACAAACGCATCTGAATTGATGGGCTTCCCAGGAGGCGATTAAGCCACAGTGAGGATTTTTGTTGGATTCGAATCAATACAAACACACAGCCTGAGCTTTTTAAGCCTTTATTAGAGGGGAGGACAAGCCATGCACGTTCTGGGTTGCTCTGCTCCTCCAGGACAAGCGATCCAGCATCTGCCACAGGAAAGCTGCAGAAAGCAAAGGGGGTTCAGCTGCTTTGGGGTGCGCAGTGGAGGTCACCAGCCCCCCCGGGACGCGGCGCTTGGGGGGGCACCGCAGAGGACGGTCCTTGCAGCACCGCAGAGCGGGCGGCGGGAGGGTGAACGGGCAGCAGCTCGCAGCTGGATGCACCAAGTGTCTGAAGACACCAACAGAACCCAGCAAACAAAGCCACCCTTTGTCCCGCAGTTTTTGGGTGAGAGCAGCCCACCGGCAGGGTTCCCACCTGCACCCAAGGAGCTTGAGCATGCACATATATGATCTTCGTCCGCTCTGAGAGTGGAGATCAAGACATCTTCCTCTGCCAGCACATTGCTTGAGATCTTCCTGGGTGCCCCATCCCCTGAGTCCGGCTCGGCTGCGAAGAACAGGGACGATGTCACCGCTGTGCTTGTTTGGCTGGACGCGCTGGGCCCCCCCGCCTGCTTGCAGAGGTGGCTGCTCCCCAAGTCAAGCAGCTTATGAAAGTCGCCCCCACTCAAAACTCGCCGTCGGCTCTCGGCGGCCTCGTGCTCCCACACAGTCTCCGACCGAGGAATGCGCATTTCTTAATGCATATTGTCCTTTCTCCAACGAACCGCAATTTAAAAGAAAAAATGCACAGCAATTTAACTGCTACCTGTGAGACCTGGTGTTCTTCCAGAGGCAGAAAGCGCTATCTGTTGCTTAGGAACAATCTTTATCCGACAAAATGAAGACACATGCTCTCCAAAGAGTTTTTAAAACGCACCTGATGTGTGTTTGTCTTGTTTAGGAGCCGACCCGCCTCCTAAATAAGTGGCAGGGGGAAGATGTTGTGCTCCAGATAAAGCACCAGCCACCTACTGTACCCAGCTGTGATTCCAGATGTAGCGTATATGCCCCATACCAAGTTGTGAGTTGAGCTATAGGGTATATACCCCATACCCAGTTGTGAGTTGATCTACAGGGTATATACCCTGTGCCCAGCCATGAGTCGAGCTATAGGGTAAGTGCTCAAAGAGCCAAGAGACTCTTGTTTCATTGCCGTGTCCTTCCAGCTGCTCTGCTGCTCCCTGTGCAGATGGTTTTTAGCTCGGAAGTGGGAAATCCTTCAGGGATCTCCCCCTCTGTTTGCAATGCCTCCGTCTTAACTTTCTTCCCTGTTCAGGATTCAGATTTTACGTTTGTGACTGGGCTGCTGACCGGCGGTGTGAAGTGTTTCTCCACCATGACACCACGACCAGCCACCAGCTCCCGTGTCCAGCCTACAGCACACGGGGTCCAAAAGAGAAACCGATCCCTTGAGGTCCTTCAGTTAAGATAATCTAGCCTGCAAAGCGATCTTTTCCGAGACCGCAGTGGGAGCATCTGCCAGGGTGGAGCAGGTGTTGAAGCGAGAAGCCTTGCAGGACGTGACGCTGGAGCTCTTCTTCTTGCGGTACAAGTACCTGCTGAGGTGCACCCAGAACTTGTCGTGGAGGGAGGCGTAGATGAAAGGGTTGTAGCAGGCGGAGCTCATGGCCACCAGGTGACACGAGACCTGGATGACGTTGACGTACCTCTTGTCCAGGATGGTGAACTCCTCGTCGATGTCTCGGATGAAGTTCACGACCTGGAGGGGCAGCCAGCAGATGGCAAAGCACACCACCGAGACCGTGAGCACCCGGAACGTCTTCTGCTTCGTTTTGGTCCATTTGTCCTGGCAGGGATAGGCAGCGCCCGGGATGTTCCTCCTCCGCAAGTGGTAGGTGATGGCACAGAAGGAGACGGATACCGCCAAAAGCGGGAGCATGTAGGACAAGAGGAGCATCAAACACGAGTACAGCAGCCGCTCGCTCTCCTCGTGCTTCCAAAACTCCTCGCAGATGATCATGTCGTGGCCGATGGCGTTGAGATCCAAGTAGTGGGTGTGCAGCGAGGTGGGAACCGAGGCCACGATGGAGAGCAGCCAAATGCAGGCCACGAGGCAGACGCAGGACCTGCGGCTTATCCTCCTGCGGATGGGGTACGCCACCACCACGTAGCGGTCGATGGCGATGGCGGTGAGGGACAGCACCGACACGAAGACGGTGGTGGCCTGCATCAGGGTGACGAAGTAGCACATGAACATCCCGAAGAGCCAGCCCCGCACCTCGAAGGCGTAGGACACGGTGAGGGGGACGCAGGCCAGGCACATGATGAAGTCGGCCGCCGCCAGGTTCCCGATCAGGAAATTGGTGGTGCAGTGCAGCTTCTTGGTGAGCGCGATGAGGAGGATGAGGAAGAGGTTCCCGGTGCACGCCACCGCCACCAGCGTGGCGTAGAGCGGGATGAAGAGCGGCTTCAGCTCCAGGAGGAGGTCCAGGCCGCTGAAGAGCAGGGCTGAGCCGTTCTGCCAGGAGCCGTTGGGCAGCCGGCTGTGTGCCATGGTGTGTCCTCACTGCGTCCTCACTGCGTCCTCGCTGTGTCCCCGCTGTGTCCCCGCTGCTGTGTACCTCGAAGTCAGGGACCAGGCTGCCAGCCCTGAAAGGGAGAGGAATGGGCTGTGGGATTTGGGGCAGAAGGACCCGTCCCTGGGGTCCAGGTCCTCTGGCACAGCACACAGAGATGCGCTGGCTGGTTTAAAAGATGCTGTGACTTTCTGAGAGTGAATGTGCCCTGTGGCAGACACTGCAGAGCTCCGGTACAGAGAAAACAGGGACCCTGGCTATGAAAAGGTTAATCAGCCAGCTATGAAATGGTTAACCAGCTGGTTAACCAGCCGGGGATCTGCAGGGGCTGCCCTGGGGAGCTGGGGATGCCTCATGGAGAGGAACCTGGGAGCTGTGCTGGCAGAGAGCACAAATAAAAGCCACTCCTGCATTTTTTAATTTCCATTTTTCCGCTGCCAGCTCCACCCCGACCTGCCAGCCCTGCTGCTGCTCTTTCTCCATCCCCTGCCCTCTCTCCATCCCCTGCCCTCTCTCCATCCCAGCCCACCCCACCGTTCCCCATCCCACTGCGTTATTTGCCCCCTTGGTTATTTCTCCATCATCCACAGAGCTCGGGCTTCTCCTGCCCTGGGAGGTTTTCCCTATTCTTCCCTCGTGTGGGACCCATGGGGGTGTTTGGAGGTGCAGGGGGGCGGTTGGAAGCGTGTGGTCGCTGTCCCTGGGCACACAGAACTCCCGCCAGCAGCCGAGGGGGAAGATGTCAGATGTGTGTGAGCAGAAAGTGCAAGGAAACGAAGAATGGCCCTCCAGGACCCTCCTCTTGGAGCCCGCACTGTCAAATTACCGCTTCATCCCCCTCACCGGGACTTGAACAGTCTTCCTCCCCTCAGTGGAGAGTCAAAACAGTATTAATTAATTAGCTCCCATAATTAACTGAGAGAGACTATGATTTTCTACTTCACGGCTGCACACGCAGAGTGCACACGGTGATTAACGCGGCTCCAGGTCCCCGTGCCCTGCTCAGGCTGGGAATGCAAAATCCCGATTGAAACTTGCAGCCGAGAAGCCAACACGATGGTTAATTTAGAGAATAATTATTCAGCTCCATTCCTTTAGCGGGGGTCGAGCCAGCCCCCCTGCCCGGTGCGGGTCCTTCTCCCGCAGCCTGGCTGAGTCCCAGAGGGACCTGCTGAGGGATCCCCCGTCGGGGGCTCTTACCTGCCCGGGGCTGCGAGGATGAGGAGGAGCCGGCCCGTTCACCGGGGGTGTTCGCCAGGAGAGCTCCGGCAGCCGCAGTTCTTACTCACAGCCGCTTTCGCTGGGGTTTTGTGGGCTCGGACGCGCACATCCCACCCCACGGTTCCGCAGGCGGAGCCGCAGCTCCCCCGCACTCCCCCCATCCCCTCCCCAGCCCGGCGGTGGCTCCCGGGACCGGAGCGCTCAGCGCGGCGGGGCGGCTGCGGGGAAGCTCCGGGAGCCCCCGGGGCCCGCTCCAGGAGCCCCCCCTCGGCAGGGAGGGCAGGGGAGAGGCTGGGGGAGTAACGGGGGACGGCGCGGGCGGGCGCAAGGACCGCGCGGAGTTCCCGGGAACGGGCTGCGGCCGCCCCGTCGGGGGCCCGGCCCGGGGGAGCGGGCGGGGCGACCGCGGAGGAGCGAGGGCAGCGCGGGGCGAGGGCAGCCCTTCCATGGGGTGCAGGGAGCAAGGGGTGCAGGCAGCCATGGGACAAGCGTGACCCATCAGTAGGGTGATGGGCACCCAACCTCAGGCGTCTCGTGGCCCCACCATGGGGCAAGGGCAGGGTGGGGCGAGGTGGCCCAGCCATGGGTTGATGAGTGCCCAGCCATGGAATGAGGTGGCCCAGCCATCGGGTGCCACCAGCAGCCGTGGTGTGGGGACAGGCATGGGGCACAGCGCGCACCCCCTGGAGGTGCAGCCCATGCAGAGGCAGCGAGAGCAAGGAGCGGTGGGCAGTCGCACCCAGCCCCCAGCCACAGGATGGGGCAACAGAAATGCCATTTTGCAGTTTATTTCCTGGTGGAGAAGACAAACCAAGCCAGGCCAAGAGCACAGCCTGCAGGGGCAGCGCTGGGACTGCCGACCCGAAAGGGCCGAGCCCCCCGTCCCGCTTTCCATGGCCGAGAAATCGGGCAGAATTGCCCCAGACACAAACAGGAGCCAGGCCCAGGCATCACGCGGTCATCTCCCCACCAAACCACCAGCTTTCTCTGTGTTTCCAGGAACATCTCGGGTCATCTGTTATCACGGATGTGCCCAGGACCCTCAGTGCTCACAGGATCTGTGCAGAGACAAACCAGAGACCCGTGACCTTTCCAGCCAACGGGCGTTGACTTTCAAGTTAACTTCAGGGTTGACATTTTTAAGAGCTTGGGAAAAAAGCTTTGTCACTAAAATGCTCTTTGCACAAACACTTGAAAAAGCTTCTGCAATGGATGTTGAGCATGTAGGGACACACAAGAATCAGGGTTAGATTTTTATTTCTTGGCTGTTCTCTCCTGTGTGCGTTTACAAATAATGTAAATGTCTTTAAAAGCAAATAAACCCAATGTGTCCATACGCTGGTCTCTCTTAGACTGGAGCTGCTGGTGTTTAAGATGGCAGGTGACGTTCCTTTCCTGTGACTGATTTCCAGTCTGGGCTCGGTCTCAGTTCTGAAGGGCCGGGTGTGTGGTGAGGACGTCGCGCAGCCCCACATCTCCCCTCTGTGACCAAAGGGCTGTTGGCAAAGATAAAGTGTTTGGGGATCTAGAGCAAGCAGGATCCATAG
Source organism: Streptopelia decaocto (assembly GCF_964273445.1). Classification (NCBI taxonomy): domain Eukaryota; kingdom Metazoa; phylum Chordata; class Aves; order Columbiformes; family Columbidae; genus Streptopelia; species Streptopelia decaocto. Next base: position 68,120,001 of record NC_138661.1, read on the forward strand.
GGCTGAGGTCACTAAAGCTATTCCTCTCCCCAGTTCCACATCTGCCCCAGCGATGCGCCCAGGTCAGCTGTAAGGACACAGCCTCGCAGGGTGCGTGGACCAATTTTAATGACTTTCCTCCTTTTTAGCAGAGATTTCACACAGGGTTGGGGCCATGGAACTGGTGTTTGAGCCAGGCTTGAGGTGAGGTGGCTCTGGCAGCGCCCGCGCAGCCCCTGGGCAATGGCTCTGCTAGAACAGGGTGGTGAAACCCGGGGGAGCTGCCAGGACACGTGGCCGAGGCTCCAGCTGCGCCTAAAGCAGCACAAGGTGCTGCAAGAGGTGGAGCCAATTCCCCAATTAGGTAGAAAAGGTGGTGCCAGGCCCTCCTGTCAGGGGTTGCTCACATCCAGCAGTTCTGTTGTCCCTGCAGAGCCCAGGGGGCTGGTGGGCCTGAAGCAGTTTGCTGAGCTTGGAAATAATGATTGAAGTGCTTTGGAGAACTTTAAAAAACCTTACAGTGGGGGAAAACCCCAACCCAGGTATTTTCTGCTTGTTGGGAGGTGGAAGAGCTGCCTTGGGTGCTGAGGGGTCTCCATCCCCTGGGTGTCACGGGGTGAAGCTGCTTTTGCTCCTGCGGCAGAGCTCGATGGCACCGATCCTGCATGGCATGCGGGGCACAGCAGGGAGGAGTCATTACCCAGGGTGAGTGCCGGCTCTGGAGCTGCGGAGCCGCCTCGGCTCAGCCGCCTCGGCTCGGCCACCTCGGCTTGGCTGCGGCTGCAGGGAAACGGGAATGTTCCAGCGGGCTCTCCAGCCAGCGCCCTCCTCCCCTCACAAATGCAAAGGGCGATGCATTGGAAATCTGCTGATTTTCTGCCGAAACCACAGGCTTATAGGGCAGATATTGTTGCACAAGGCAGTTTCAAGTCATTTCAATTTCTGGTTGACATTCTTAGGGCTGTTCCCTGTCGCCACTGACAGGAATCTGAGCTGGGGAAGCACGGTGCAGAGTCACAGGACGATTATTAACACTATTCCCGCGCTGGAGGCTGCGATGTTGGGGTGATGTTCTCAGGTCACGTCTTTCCTCCCGTTTCTTTTCCACCCTCCCACCTCTTCTTGCCACCCCTGCCACACCAGAAGTGCTTTTTCCACTCGATTTTCCCTTTGGAAATGGTTTCCAGCTTATTTCAAGTTAATGAATCGCTGTGTGATCGATTGATACGCAGAGAAAGGCTTCAGAAATGGGGGCTTGGGAGAAATTAGCTTTAATTGGGCATTTATGACTGTAACACAGTTGCATCGTGTGATTAAAAAGAGGAACCAAGTATTGCTCTGATATTGATTTTGGTGGCAAGATGAAGTTAATCATGTCTGACTCCTAAGGAGACTTGAGTGGCCAACCATAATACTGTTGTCCAGTGCCGACAGTAATTACTTCGTTTCCATTATGACAAGCTTGGTGGTAATGAGAGCTGAAATTAACCCCACGGATAATTACCCTGTTGACCTGAGCGAGGGGCTGATGTGAGGATGGGGCTGATTGCCCCTGATTCGTGGCTTTGAGCCCTTTGGGTGGGTTTTTGGTGGGGAGGGAGCCCTCAGCAATTTAGCAAGGGAAACCCTTTACTGTCCTGGGCCAAAAATGCTCCAAAAGCAGCTGGGAAGCTGCTCGTTCCACGGGGACTCCCTAATGAGTCAGTAATTGTAGGGCAGGGATGATGAAGGCACTGGGAGGGCAACAAGCACCCAGAGACCCACCCTGGGTCCACCCAGTTTGTCCCCTAAAAACCAAGCAGCCGCTTTCCCCAGCACAGCCTCCCAGCTGAAGTCCTGCAGGAAGCTTTTCTCAGAAGCGCCAGGACGATCATCACAACTTCAAAGCGCTTGGCTGTTCAGAAAGACGCCGCCACAGAACCGCTTTGGAGCAGCGCTTGCCCTTCTGACAACGTTGGGGCTTTGGAGTTTTTATCTTTGCTTTTGTTCTTTCTCCCGGGGAAGGAAAACAAACCTTTGTTTCTCTGCGGGCACCGCTTTGATGTCAGACGTATTAATTAGTGTTTGCCCCGTAACAAGGGAGTGGCAGGAACGGGGCAGCTCGTTACCGAAGGGCCGGGGTACCCGGCTGCCGCATCCAAAGCAGCGCATCGCGCATCAGCTCGTTTTCCTTCAGAAGCCTCTGATTCTTCATCTTTGTCTTCACAGCTTGCTTCAATAGGGAAAATTAGAACATCATCATCACCTGGACCTTTTTTGGTACCAGGCCTGGGAATGGTCAGGGCAGTGCAGGAGAAGTTGTGCAGAGCTGTGAGTTCTGGTGGGCCGGGCTGTGAAGTGTCTGGACTGGCGGAGCTGTGTCGGGGTGTCAAAGCCGACTGCGGAGCCAGCGCCAGCCCTGCCGGGGATCAGCAGGAACAACAGCATCTTTGCTTCCGTATGGCGGGCGGCCGGGAGCTGCTGTTCATTTTAAACAGCAGAACAATCTGATAAAGGCAGCAGGAGGCTCTTAGAAGATCGTTTGAGATGAGAGATGCAGTTTGGCCGTGCTGGCAGGACAATGAATCGCCGGGTGGTCGGGGTGGAACGTGCACTCGACTCGGGCAGAGGCTCCATCCGTGTCTGCGTGTCCACGGCCGGAGATTTCCCCGCTCCTGCTCCTCCTGGACAGCCCTTTCCTGACCCGATCTTTGCTGGCTCCACAGAGCCGGTAGGACAAGCCGCTCTTGGTCCCAGGTTGCCCCGTGCCAGGGTCTGTGCCTGGGGCGGGCTCTGAGGCTGCAGCCCCTGCCCGGTCTGCGCGGCGACGCGCCCGGAGCGCCACCCGTGCTGGGGACAGCGGCCGCGACGTCCGTGACCTGCCGGGCAGAGCAGGACACGGCGTGCTCGGCGTCCCACGGCTCTGCCGGCTCACTGCATTGGTTTTGTTGGTTCAAGCACACGGTGAACCCCCTTTTCCCTGTACGAGTTCCTGGGGAAGCGCAGGCTGGGTCACCCCGAAGCGTTTCTCTCTGTATGTCAAGCCAACCTCGACGTGCGGCTGTGCCCATTGGCTCATGAACATCTGTGAGTCCCAGCGATGGGCTGAATTTCTGCATTGGCTTGTGCCTGACAGGGATGTTTAATTAATGTTTAGGGCCAGTTTTATCCCAGAGAGACACTCACCAGCCTCAGCTGTTGCCTGCATTCTTTTTCCTTAGTCACTTGCAGTTTTAGGTGCTGCTTCCACCACAAAGGTGCTTGGAGGCCCCTGTCTCAGCCCCCTGTCCTCACAGCCACGGGCTCTGCTCACCTGGCAGCCACAGCCAGTCGGGTTGCCTGGGATTTCCCTTTATTCTCTTTATTAACTCTGCAGAGGGGCTGCTATGAGGGGCTGTGTTACCCCCCCAGGGCGACCTGCGTGTCTGGCAAGTTTAAGTGGGCAGAGAAACGCGGTTTCACACAGAGAAAAGGGCAAAGTGGTGTGTTTAAAAGGCACAAAGCGGAGGGGGACGAACGTTTCTGTTGTGATCGCTGGTTCCTCGCAGCTGAGAAATCGCCTCTGCTGTTCGATAGCGGGTCTGTGTGTAACAGCCCGACGCGCGGCCCCGGCTGCATGCGCGGGCGCTTTGCTGCTCCCATTGCCCGCTGTTACCAGCGCTCGTCTTTCTGTTCAGATCGGGGCATCTCGCGGCATATGAATTATTTCCATGTACAGGACAGCTGGTGTTGCTATATGTGCAAAAAAAAAGCCCTAGCGAAATGCTGCTTGTACCAGCCAGAGTTGGTTTGATGGATAAGAGCCGCACAGCTTGCTTTTTACTAGAAGAAACCATGGTAGCTGGAAGTCAAGTCCTTGCTGGTTAAGCCACAAGCAGCATCCGCACCCAGCACAGCAGCCCTGCCGGACCCACGGCGCTGCTCCACGTACTCACGGGGTAAGTGACCTTTGGACAAGTTCTTAGGGGTTGTAATGGAGAATTCTTGCTGTCCGTGGGGGGATTTAAGCACAGACTAAGCCCAGGTCTCATCTCTGGGTCGGTGTCCGAAGGATGGACCACAGAGAGGATCCCAGATTTTCCTGCAACACCTCCGTGCTGCGGTGCCTCCCATGGGTGCTGGGAGGGTTGAACTACCCAAGCGCAGATGCTGATGCAGTAAAAGTGCAGTTAGCTTAAAACTAGATTTAAAAAAAATAGCTTGTGTGCTTATGAAATAGCGTTTTTTATTATAATTTTAATCTTGTGTTTGTTGTGCGGCGCTGGCTCGGTCTGCCAGCCCCGCTGTTCACATCCCGCTGGGCTGATCCCCGCTCCATCCTGGGCAACCCGCAATTAACAACCCGCAATTAACCAGCCTCGTTAGCGGAGAAGCTGCTGCTCTGCCTGCCCGGTGCTGGTGTTACCGACCCCCAGCCACAAACGGGGAAACCGGGAGCTGCTGCACCGCGGGATGGGGCCTCCCCTGGTCACCAGCGTCTCCTCGCTTATCCACGGGAAGCACCAGCGCTGGCTCTTTCTCCTCCATCACAAAGATTTCTAGGCCTTCTGGCCTCCATCCTGCTCGGCTCTGGGTGATCCTGCTCTTTTTCTTTTTCCTGCGAGCCCCTGGACCTGATGAAACGATCTGGTCCCCGTGGGCACTGCCCGACTGACTCACTGCCCCAGTTTTCTTTACAAAGGGTTGGCAGATCTGGACCCCCGGCCGTGTTTAAACGGCTCCTCCTCCTACTCGGAGTAGCTGGGCTTTGGGATCAGCCAAGGCAGAGGAGCCGCTCCTCCCCAGGCATCGGTGCAGGACAGACACACGGAACTCGGCAGCCAAGGACCGTGAATGCGCTGCCAGAGCATCGACGCACATCCAAAGGGCTTGACTTGCTCTGCATTTGGGCGACAATCCTTCCCCAGACCCTTTCCTCAGGCTTCTGAGCTAATTTTAAAAATGAAAGCCTGGGTGCTGCTGCCCAAGGTCCCCCCTCTGGAGGAACCGCTGGGTTACACGGCCCCAGCGCTGGAAACGGTTCAGCGCAGTTACTTTGAATCCGTTTCTTTCCTGGATAGCTTTAGCAGGAAGAGACAAACCAACAGAAAGCACCTTGACAGCCACTGCTGATCGCAGGAAGGAAAGGTATTGACTGGAAAACAGCCTGTGAACACACACAAATTGCAGCTCTCTCTGTACCTACCAGTTCTGGGAAGTACTCCGAAGCGTCTTTGCTCCGCCTGGCACTGCGGTGGGCGAGCGTTACAGCCCATCTGCTCCAGAGAGCGGGCAAATTATAAGGGACATTTAAAAGGTGACAAAGGCCACCCTGTAACAAGACACGAGAGTCGTGAGTCTTGTCGCACTGACATTGAGGTGATTCACCGCGTTCCTCAAGCCCTGAACGCCGTGTTTGTTCTCGGGGAGAGCGATGAGCGTGACTTTGCGGTGGGTGAGCGGGGTAACGGCTGCCAGCAAACGAGCTAATAACACCATTTACAGCGGTACAGACACAGGAACACGGACAGTGCAGCAAGGAGCTACTTTTAAAAATGTATTTTCATACAGGTACATAATGAACACGGTAGGAATCTCATGTGTGAACGACCAGGACTAACCACCCCTACATCTCTGTCCTGCCGAGCTTTGTCTGGGCGTGCGCTGCTTCCCCCTATCGACCTCCGGAGCGAAGACAGAAAGCGCAGCTTAAAGAACCATCAGTTTTACACAAATACACTATTACAGGGTTTTTCCATTAGTAATTGGAAATAAGCCAGTTAAACAGGAGGAAAACCAATTAAATACTAGAACATGTTTAAAGTCAGATAATTCTATGCAAGTCTGTGATGAAAACAAGCTACTTGTAGCCTCCCTGGTTATCGCTCTTGGTTTCCTGGTACAGAATCTCCTCTGACCCTCGTTTGCAAAGGTTGAAGCAGACAAACAGGTACAAAACAGCAAACAAGAGAAAAAATACCCCCCTCCAGTCTATTCTGTAAAGGACAGTTTGGCCAATAAAGTGGGATATTGTAGGAGGGTACATGACATAGAGAGGAATGTTAAATAGTTACAACATCAATGACACAATCAATTTAACAACTGCAAGAACAGCGTGCTTTAGCGTTTTAAATTGACAGGGTGGGAATGATCTGTGCTCCCCCAGGCACGGCTCAGGGCAAACTCAGACTTTAATAGCGCAGATCTATAGAAAACACCACGGGGACCTTGCAGGAAAGAAAAAAAATGCCCAACTGAGTAACAAAAAAGGTACAAGACAGGAAGAACAATGGATTCAGTGGGTTTATCTGTTCTGTTCTAGACCATGACGTTTCCTGATGCTTCTGAACAACCGGTGGTTGTTGTTCAATATGTCTCCTGATGAGTTCCAAACAATTCCCAGGCGGACTGGAATGATTAGGTCGCTACAGGCAGGGAGCAGATCCAAGTCAGGTTTCAGTTCCGCGGTCGCCGTGTCACTCTTGTCCACCACAAACGGCAGCTGCTGTCGCTGGAAGTCCAAAGCTGTTTTGTGTTGTTTTTCTGTGTGCCCTTTCTCCCGGTCCCGGCTGCCGCGGGGCGCAGCTCCGCCAGGCCGGACAGGAGGCGGCCGTGGTGCGGCTCTCACTGCTCCGCGCCCGCGGGCTCCTCCTCGGGCTCCCTGCCCGCGGGCTCGGGCGGGAGCAGCAGCTGCACCTCCTCGGTGCTGACGGCCACCTTGTCGGGCTGCAGCCAGCGCTTCAGCTGCTCCAGCGTGCTGCGGGGAGCAAAGACACGCGTGAAACCAGAAAGTAACAACAGAGCTGCACAGGAACCCATGAAAACCCTCTGTGTGTATCCCTTGCACCTCCACGGGTCCTGACAGAACCATATCTTGGTTTTTAAGACACAAAGCGTGTTTGGCAAGGCGGCAGCGCTGATCCCTGCCCATCCGCCCGCTCGTTACCTCTCCTCGGAGTCGTGTCCCTCCACGTAACACTCGGACTCGAAGTTCTCCTGCAGGAAGCGGTCCCAGCACTCCTGCTTGGCCTGGGCCAGCGTGCGCAGCATGTCCTTGGACGTCACCTCCTGGGACAGGCCCTTAATGCGCATCAGCCGTCTCTCTGCGAGGGGCAAAGGAGGGACCGTTATTGTCTTTATTACGCTTTTTCTGAAAGGAAAGAGAATAAGTATCTGGATTTCTATATCAAAAAAAAAGTTAAACTTTTCAAGACTACACCACATTTAAAAAGTCATTTTCCCGCCCTGTATTTCAAGTCTGTATTTCTTTTACGCACACAAGATGATATTTTTTAGGTGACATTTCTGAAGGTTTATGTAATCAGTCAACTCTGCCCATGTTTTGAGTTTTAATAATAATTCTAGTAGGCATGATTTGGAAAAGCATCAGAGTTTTCTTTCCCGTACCTGCCCACCCCCCTCCAACCAGCAAACAGGTCACAGGAAGAAATGTCACTTTGCTCTTTCCCCCCAGAAGCATCTCCCGAGGCTCCAGAGAAAGGACGAGACAAGCGCCGTCAACACAAAACCGCGCGGGCTCTGTGATGAGGTCCGAATGCGCCTCCCCAAGTCACCTACAGTGCGACCACCTGCTCTTCAGAGAAGAAAACTGCACTGTGCCTACTTCTCTTAATTTTTTTGGGAAAAACCCAATTCTTTGGTTTGTACTTGATAAAACACTCCTTTCTGTGGCACAGGCGAAGAAGCTACAACCATGCTTCTCATTTCCACTGGCACACTTGCAATAAATGAGTCAGATGCCCTATTAATTAGCTGCAAGGCGTCTTTCCGAGCGGAGCGGGGAGCACCGTCACCTCGGCCGCGCACGGAGCCACAGCGGCCGGCAGCGCCGCAGCAGGGGTGGGAGGGGGAGCCCCACCACTCACCCAGGGATGCCAGATACACCTCGGAGTCGCTCAGGGGCGCCCAGGGCTTCAGGTTCGCTGGGGAAGCGGCGCCGGAGCCGCCGCCCGGGGCGCAGGGAGCCACGAAGGAGTCGGTGAAGGCGTCGCCGGGGTCCGTGTGCTCGGGCCGCGGCAGACACGAGCAGATCTCGGCCCAGAGCTCCTCGCTGGGCCTGGAGGCCGCGGAGTCCATGCTCTCCATCATCCTCATCCTGACAGCCTGAGCGGGGATAAACGGTGAATACCGAGCAGAAATCCCTCTCTGCCAGGCCCCCCTGCCCTCCCCTCTGCACAAGTCACCGGACGGTTCAGGAACCCCCAGAGGACGACGACGCGCTCGGGCGTGTCACAGCGTCCCCCGAGGGGCCCGCGCCTGTCCCCGCAGACCCCACCGCTCCCCGGGGCCGCCCGAGCCCGTTCCCTGGGGTCTCTGTCACCCCCGCTCGCCGGGGCTTCCGAGCCCCTTCCCCGGGGACACAGAAGCGCCGCTCCGGTCCCCGCACCCGCCTCGGCCACCGCCCGCACCGTAACACGGAAACCCGCGACAGCTTCTCATCACGTGTCAACTGGCAGCCGCATCTGGCCAATCGTCGCGCTGCCTCGGCGGCTGCAGGGCGTCGATTGGTATCCGCGTCTGGCCAATCGCCGCGCTCCATCGGCGGTGGAAGGGCGCCTATTAGCCCGCCGCCCAGCGGAGGGCGGAGAATCGGCAGGATGCGGGAAGGAAACTGACTCCGCTGTGGTGCCATCTTGGCGAAGGGCGGAAGTTTTTCCTGCGCGGAGGAAGCGAGCGAGCCGCTACACCTGGCAACGTGCCGCGGCGCCTCAGTGCGGCTGCGCGGTGAGTCCCGGTCCCGGTCCCGGTCCCGGCCCGGTGCGGCGGCGGGCCTGGCGGGAGGGGCGGCCCGGGCCCGTTCCGGGGTCTCTCGGCCTCGCGTTCCCAGCGCGGCCGCGCGGTGCCGGCTGAACCGGGGCCGAACCCGCTCCCCCGTGGGGCGGCTCTCGTGGCTCCGGTGTCGGCGCTGCCGCCGCCTTCCCGAGGCGGTGCCGCGGTCCTGCCCGCCCCGCTGCCCCCGCCCGGCGGCCCGGCCGGCACCCGCTGGCACCGCGACCCGCCGGCGGCTCCTCCCGGCCCTGGGCTCTGGGGGCTCAACAAGGCAGCTGCTTCGGGTACAATTAACCATTTTAATTGTGCGAGACGGTCATTATCTCCTACAGCTCTGGCTGTAATCGAGGCTGTACCTTCTTACAGCTCTTGCCTGTGGGTTCCCAGGGGCTGACAGGCTGTTGTGTTGTAATCCCCGCAATAAGCGCGGTGTCCCATTCCGAGGAGGGAAGGTGACTCTGTGGTGCCTGTGGAAGCAGCAGGTGTGAATTCCGCCCGCAGGCCGCTGCCCCGCGCGTGGGATGCGCCGCCCGCTGCCGCTCGCGCTCATGGGGCTGCTGTTCGCCAGGACCATGGCCTGGGCCTCCAGCGGGAAGACGCACCCCGAGCTGGTCAACAACCTCTACAGTGAGTACGGGCTCGGGGTGAGGACACCGAGCGTCGCGCCGCGGTTCCCGTGCTGCTGCTCCTCCTGAAAGGCTGCAGCTAATATTGCCAGATTTCGCTGCCTGTCCCTGCTGAACTCGTGCTATTTATAACTGGAAATGAGATGTGCTGCCAGAAGTGGCAGAGAAGACTGTCCAGGGCCTTCCTGCTGCTCCTCTGCAGCGACACCTTTTAACACACTGCACAACACCTTTTTAAAGTGCTGCAGCTCGCTTAAAAATAGCCTTGAATTTTGGCTGCTGCTGGAGCTGATTTTCCCGTTAGAGTTCCCTTGGAGATGAGGTGCAAAGGGACGTTCGCTGTCTCTGCAGCCGTTGCTCTTTAGTTTATGCACCATTCCTATGCTCCTGAAACCTGAAGCAGAGGCTCTGCTGTCAGCACAGTGTAACTATTTATCCTTCGTTGGGTTTGACAGCCCCAGAAACGCTGTGGGTGTGAAGTCACCATCTGCTGAGAGAGCCGGGGCTGATGGGTGGGACCGTCGTGGGATTTAATTCTGTATACATCTGCGGTTTTGTTTTCTGTCCGTTCTCGGGTTCCTGAGGTCGAGCTGTCCCAGTTCCACCACCTCCCATCCAGATCTCTCCTTGCTACAGTCCTTTCTGTCTCTGTTTTCCTTCTTCTTCCAGAAAAAGGGATAATTAAATCCCAGCGAGTCTTTGATGTGTTGCTGGCTACTGACAGAGGTCACTACATCAAGTATTTCCCGTACATGGATTCTCCTCAGTCTATCGGTGAGTAACTGAGGCCAATGTGGCCCCTTTCCCGGAGTGCAGGACTGTGCCTGTCACGCTGCCGGAGGGCGGGAGGTGCAGCGAGAGAGAAGAGGGTTTTCATGTTCTGTGGGGAAAGTGTGGGAGAATGAAGAACTGTTCACATTGGTAATTTCAATCATCACTTTTTTATCACCTAACTTTTGTCACTGCTTTCCTTTTAGGCTACAAGGCTACAATCAGTGCACCGCATATGGTAAGATGTAGCTTTTTCACTTTTGACAGAAATGGAAGAAATTGTTTGTTTGCCATTTTTTATCTTATTTTGTTCTCAACCACTAAAGTAGGAAGGTGAAACAGGTCCCAAGGACAGGATTAGCGTTCTTGTTTCTTTAGGCACTGTACACGTGAAGCTTTTTTTCTGTTTAAGAAGAATTTGCCCTATGCTCCTTACGTTGCTTTAACATTATGCTGAGGTGGGAATTCTGTTCCACTAAGTATTAATGCTGTCCAGTTTTTTTGCATGAGACTCTTTTTCCTGTCGCTTCACATTTTATTACTGAACCTCTTTGTAAATGCTCTTCTGCAAAAAGATCTTCCCAACCAACCGCTTGAGTTTCACTCTGAATGCGCCAGGCACAGCGCCGGGTGCGCTGTGTTGCAATGGGAGCAGGCAATGCTGAGCAGAAAAGCTGCAGGGAGGCAGGCAGAGGGGCTGCTGACACGTCCTTGTCCCCGCAGCACGCCCACGCGCTGGAGCTGCTCAAGGATCAGCTGGTGGAAGGTGCCAAGGCGCTGGACGTGGGCTCGGGCAGCGGGTACCTCACGGCGTGCTTTGCCAGGATGGTGAGCTCGGGGCGCGCTCCTGCCAGCCGTGCGGAGTTTGCGCAGCTGGCGCGGGGTTTCTGTGCGGGGACGAGGAGGTGGGAGAAAGGGGGAAACTCTTCCCGAATCAGCTTGTAGTAAAGACATATACAGTCATTTTTGGAATCTAAATGGATGCTGTATCTGCTCTGAAATGTTTTCTACGTTCAGCTCGAGAGAAGTGTGTTTGTCTACTGTGCAAGTCCATTTTAGGTTCTTTTTAGTTTGCTTCTTAAGTAGTCACAGTGTGTTTCTGTTTTCTAAGCTCCTGAAATTATTTTCTGTCAAGTGCTAGAAAGCTGGTCAAGTTCCTCTGCTCAGGAGGTTAATTAGTCAAGAACTGGGCCTGCCAGGACGCTGCTAATTCTACCCAGTAATGATTTCTTTGGCAAGGAAGGATTGCTCGGAGTCCCCGTAGGCAGCATCTGTGTATCTCTAAAGAACCTCATCTAACTGGGACTGCTCAGCCTTTAAACCAAGGGGCAGAGTATTTGCGCCTCCTGTTCAGAAACTCTGCTCTGAGGTTTCTTCCTGGCAATTCTGCAACCCCCACAGTAACTTGCCCTGTAAAATCCATCTCTGTACACACCGGAGATATTTGGTGTTTGCTGTTTGTCTTTTCAGACGGGCCCAACAGGGAAAGCTGTGGGCATAGAGCACATCAAAGAGCTGGTACACGAATCCATCCGAAACGTCCAAGAAGATGATCCAAGTTTGCTGAGCTCTGGCCGTGTGAAACTCGTGGGTGAGCTCTGCACCCCCACGCGTGTCCCCTCCTGTGAATGCCCATGGGCTCCGACACACTGACCCCAACACTGAATTTTGGGGGGAATAACCTGAGTCAGCTCTGCCTGTATCTGGAATCTTGAGCCTGCACAAAGTCACTGTGTTACTTAAAGGCCCTCTTGGCCTTGACTGTCCTTCTAGCGTGGCTCAGTTCCAGAAATCTCTCTCCCTTTTGGAAAATTTAATCAGCGAAGTTAAAATTCCCATCACAACCTTGTCGCAAAGCTTTTGTCATCTAGACTTCAACTGAAAGGGTACAGGAAGAATTATTTCTGTGTGGAGTTGTTACGTGAACGGAAGTCTCTTCTGCCCGTTTTTCCCGCTGCAGTTGGCGATGGCCGGCAGGGGTACCCCGAGGAGGCTCCGTACGATGCCATTCACGTTGGAGCAGCAGCAGCCGCTGTGCCGAAGGAGGTGAGAGCTGCCGTGCTGGGTGTCTGCTGCCGCGGCTGCCTGCCTCTGCAGCTGCGCAAAGAAGCAGCATTAGGGAACCACTGAAAGCTTCTTTTTGCCTATTCTGTATGAAGCTGGCAAGCTTGTGCTTCTCGGGGTGTCGTGACCTTCACAGCATGGCTTATTTCTGTTGTCTCTTTTTTGATTTTTGGCTCTGCTGATTTCGATTTCTGTTTGCCAGTTGCTGAATGAATTGAAGCCGGGAGGTCGGTTAATACTGCCAGTGGGTCCCGAAGGCGCGAACCAGGTCCTGATGCAGTACGACAAAACCAGCGACGGGCAGATCATCGAAACGCAGCTGATGGGCGTGATCTACGTTCCTCTGACAGATAAGGAAAAGCAATGGCCTCGGTAAAAAGAAAATCGCTCTCCTTTGAGGAAGGTTTCTTCCTCGCAGCTGTCCCTGGGCACTGGCTCTCCTTGGCTTTACTGACAGTCCCGCATTCCTAGAAGCCGCTGCCTGTAAAGGGAGAGGAAGGAGGTTTGGCTGGTGAGGCACAGCTGGAGAGGAGGATCTATGTTTTGTTAGACAGGGCTTGCAGACTGAGGACTTGAGCTTTTCTCTTTTGCCTTTTTTTTTTTTTTTTTTGAGCCTCTGCACTTTGGTGAACACCAGAGCCTGTTGATTCTGTTGCTGAACTGAAGGCCACGAATAGTAACGGTTGGTTTTTCTTTACCTCAGGAATGAATTCTGATGGATGGCTGTCTCTAAGGTGACCTCAGAAAGCTCAGGAATGGGACTTGTGGCTGTAGATGGTCTGCATGATTTTGTTTTGTGAACAACAGCTGTATCAGTGGATGTACCTGTGAAGGCAAGTTCTGCGGTAGCAGAGCTCCTTACAGGGATGGAGGAAAGGGCGTTTCTCCAGCAGCCGTACCGGGGGAGGCTCTCGGAGGCTGCATCTGCTTCCTGACAGCGCACGGATCCAGATAACTCTGGCTTTCCTCTCCGATCGGCTATAGGTAACATCTATTCACAGCGAATTGTGAAAGCAAACAGGAATAACTTAAACCTGCACTAAAAATACCCTTTAATATTGACTACTCTGCCTAATGCTTGAAGAAAATAAGGCACAATTACTGTTTCAGAGCAGTGACCTACCCTGATTTATCGAAGTTTAATTACAAGAGCCAGTTCTCTTCCTGTCCTGCATTGATTGATTTAATCTCTGGGAACAACATGGAGAATTTTGGGTTAAAATCTCGGTCTTTCGGCTTCTCCTTGATGCGTCCTTCTTTCTCCCGCCCGGGCGGCTGAGCCGAGAGGGTGAGGAGCTGTTCGGAGGGCGGCACGGCCCCGTGGTGCCCGGCTTTCCCGGTAAACGGGCCGTTCGCGCTCAGCCGGGGGCGGGAAAGAAACGGGCGCCACTGCGCCAGCGCTGGGGGCGTGGCCTCGCCGCGATTGGCCGCGCAGCCTGACGTCACGCAGTGCGCCGCGGGGCGCGCCGGCGCGCTGTGGGCCGCGTGGTTGCGCTCGGTGGCGCGGAGCGGGGCTCGGCGGCCGCTCCTTCCCCGCACCGGCGGCATGGCGGAGCCGGGCCCCGCGCTCAGCGGCGCCGAGGAGGTGCAACCGGCCCCCGGGGACAAGGAAGAAGCGGCGCCGGCCCCTAAGAAGCGGCGGCTGGCGGCCGGGGAGCGCTACGTGCCGCCGCCGCGGAAGCTGAGCACGGGGGTGAGCTTCGGACCCGAGCACTTCGCCGAGACCTCCTACTACTTCGAGGGAGGGCTCCGCAAGGTCCGGCCCTACTACTTCGATTTCCGCACCTACTGCAAGGGCCGCTGGGTGGGCCGCAGCCTCCTGGACGTGTTCAGCACCGAGTTCCGCGCACAGCCCCTCGCCTACTACCGGGCCGCCGCCCGCGCCGGCCGCCTGCGCCTCAACGAGGAGCCGGTGCGCGACCTGGACATCGTGCTCAAGGTGGGAACCCCCCGGTGGGTGCTGCTGGGGATGGCCTGGGAATGGGCGTGGTGGGGGACACCGGTGACCCGACGGGGAGGCATGGAATAGAATCGTTTGGGTTGGAAAAGACTCTCAAGATCATCAAGTCCACCATTAAACCAACGCTGCCAAGTCCACCCCTACCCCATGTCACTGAGAACCTCATCTCTGCGTCTGTTCGCCCCTCCAGCGATGGTGACTCCAGCACTGCCCTGGGCAGCCTGTTCCAATGCCCCACAGCCCTTTGGGGAAGAAATTGTTCCCCAGATCCAACCTCAACCTCCCCTGGCACAACTTGAGGCCATTTATTTTTGTCCGTCTCCCCTCAGCCTTCTCCAGGCTGAACCCCCCAGGTCCCTCAGCCGCTCCCCATCAGACTCATGCTCCAGACCCTTCCCAGCTCCATTTCCCAACACATTACTGAATTTAAATGGCAATGAGCAGAGTTGTTGTGTTAAATCCTGGGTTCCAGGACAAAGGGGTTTTCATGTTTTCCCCTGCAACGTCAGTCCCCTTTGTGTGTGGCCTTAGGGGCGGTCGTACAGGCTGGATTCACACTAATTGTCTGCCTTGCAGAATAATGATTTTCTGAGGAACACGGTGCATCGCCATGAGCCGCCAGTCACCGCCCAGCCCATCCAGATCCTGGTGGAGAACGATGAGGTGGTGGTTGTGGACAAACCCTCCTCTTTGCCAGTCCATCCCTGCGGCAGGTTCCGTCACAACACCGTCATCTTCATCCTGGGCAAAGAGCATGATCTGAAGGAGCTGCACACCATCCACCGGCTCGATCGCATGACCTCGGGAGTCCTGATGTTTGCCAAGACCGTGGAGGTGTCCAAGAGGATCGATGAGCAGGTTCGGGAGAGACAGGTGAGAGCTAAAGGCCGTGGTCGTGTTCGGAGTCTCTGGTACGGGGTTTTCTTGAAGTGGTTTAGCCCCAAAGTCACCCAAATTTTTGGCCTAAAGGAGCACAAGTTCCTAAACCAGCTTGTGGTCGCCTTGCTGTTCTTACTGCATTAAGCATGAGAGGCAGTAAGAGAAAAAGACTGAACAAAAATTTGTTTTGGTAAAATTAGATTGAAAGGGATCTCCTTCCTTAAAGGACTGTGCAAACTGGCTGGGATCGCGCAGAGCAGTTGGAGAGCGGTTTTGGTTGTAAGTGGAAATGCGCCAGTCATCTAATACTTCAGCTGTAAAAGTTTTAAAAGTTGTTCTCCCTTTCCAGCAGCTCTTGACCCACATGGAGCTGTAGCTGTAGGGTGCACACTTTCAGGATTTGCTTCAAGGCTGTAAACCAAAGGCCACTGGGAGATGGCTCTTGAATTTAGTGAGAAAAACTGGCCAGGCCCTCGTGTTCTCTGTTTCCTAGCTAGCTGGGGAAAGCATGAGAGAAATTTGGCTTAAAATAGCTGGTTTTATTTTTTTCCCTTTCCTGTTCTGTTGTAATACTATTTGGATTTGGGCACTATGTTGTCTATAAATATATTTAATTGAAGAGGAAGAGAGGAGTAGCTGGGCTGGGACCTGGGTGTAAACAGGAGAGTTCTCTGTTGCTTTCTGAGAGCCCGCCGTGTGTCTCCGCAGCTGGAGAAGGAGTACGTCTGCCGCGTGCTGGGGCAGTTCCCAGAGCGCGAAGTGGTCTGCGAAGAGCCCATCCTGGTTGTTTCGTACAAAGTGGGAGTGTGCCGCGTGGACCCCAAGGGGAAACCCTGCAAAACCGTCTTCCAGAGACTCAGTTACAACGGCAAGACCAGCGTTGTCAGGTGTCTCCCACGCACTGGCCGCACGCACCAGATCCGGGTGCACTTGCAGTACTTGGGGCACCCTATTGTCAATGACCCCATCTATAACATGGAAGCCTGGGGACCTGGCAGGGGCAAAGGTGGGAAAATCGATAAAACGGATGAAGAACTCCTGAAGGCGCTGGTGGAGGAGCATCGTTCCAAACAGAGCTTGGATATCTTGGGTATTTCAGAGGAGGATTTGAACTCCAACGCTGAAAATACCGACTGTGGTAATTCAAGCGACGGCACAAAGTCTGTGCAGGTTGATCCTACAAATGAGAACTCCTGCCCTGCCGAGGACACGAAGGATCCCGAGGAAAATGACACAGCAGCTTGTCTGCTGAGCTCTGATCCCAGCCTGGAAACGCTTGAAAAAAATAAAGAACCGGGTTCCTGTGAGAATCAGGAGGGGCAGACGGGAGACAGGAGTTGGGAGGAGAAGGACCCTTTGTGCGTGGAGTGTAAGACGCGGCGGCGGGACCCGTCCCCCCGCGAGCTGGTCATGTTCCTGCACGCCCTGCGCTACAAGGGAGCCCAGTTTGAGTATTGCTCCAAGATGCCCCCGTGGGCTCTGGAGGACTGGGAGGAATGACTGGGAGCATCGCTAGTCGGGAAAGCGGCTTGTAAAGACCTAAGATTGTTCACCTCAACCACACCGAAAAATACAAACTGCCCGTGGCTTGAGAAGGGTTGTTGGGGCTGGAGAGGTGTCCCGGGTGCCGAAAGGCGCTGGAAAAGATGAGCAGGAAGACGGGGCTGCAACCCTGGATTTGTGTTGCCCTTTCAACCTGCACTTCAGGGCAACAGGCACCACTCGGCACGGGCAGCTCTGTCACCTCAGCCTGGGCCGGGTCTGCTGTGATGATCCACACAGATAATTCAGTGCGTGCACTTAGAAGTCACCACCCGATTCTTCTTCCACCCTGCTGCGATGTTGTCATATTTTATAATAAGAGCGGCTGGAATGCTGTTCGATATGCTGGATGTAATGTCATATACAAAACTATTTTTACTGTATTCTGTTGTCAGACTGATTTTAAAACCCAAATGTTATGACTGAGAGTGCTGTAAGTTAAAATGGCAGTGCTGTGAAGCTGATCCATTTTGTGCTGCTTGTTTGTTAGGAAGATGGACTTTGCTTTGCAATTGCTCTTTCAGAATTGGTTCACATGATGACTTTCTGCCCCTGTCACTTATCTCCTGCCTCCTCTTCTCTGTCCCTTCTGCCCCATTGCAAACATCTTCATACTTGAGCAGAAATCCAAAGTGGAGGTCACTCTGCCAACTTCTGTTTCTTTAAATTATTTGTTTAAACCACACCAGTTGGTGTGGAATTGTTTCCAATATCACTTCAGTGAGTTGTGTTTTAAGAAAAACAAAAGCTGTTTTATCAACCAGATGACTTTTTTTAATACATTTTACATTAATGTGTTTCCAGGATGATAGATACCACTATAGTTCTTATTTTGTGGTTGCTGCTTGACCACTGGGAGGGTTATTATAATAATTCTGCTGTCTCAGGTTC
The DNA here is from genome assembly GCF_964273445.1 of Streptopelia decaocto. Lineage (NCBI taxonomy): Eukaryota > Metazoa > Chordata > Aves > Columbiformes > Columbidae > Streptopelia > Streptopelia decaocto. The sequence goes on from NC_138661.1 coordinate 68,137,461, forward strand.
TATTTTATGTAATTTTTTAAACCTTTTTCGTATGTTTCCAGTGGCAATGCCCAGCTCCCGTGGCTGCTGCAGTCGGGACCTTGACTCTCCACACCCTTTCCTACATAGGACACACGCACAGTGTTCTACACTTCTAAAATACCAAAGAAACCTTTTTCAAAGGTGAATAAAGGAATCCAGAGGACCTGATATTATTCAGCAAGTGTGGCAACAGCCTTGCTGGAGTGTGTTTGAGAGATGATGCTAAAAACATGTGCACTGAAATTGTATTTCTTATAACTGTAACTGAAACTCGGGCACATTCAGTGTATAGATAAGGGTGGCTGCAGCTGTTAGTAGCTTTAGACACAGGGAAAGGTTAGTAGAGTTGGGGCAACTTTGAGATGTCCCGAGGTACATGGTCTGGTTTTTGTTTGTTTTTTCCCCTCTCTGCAAGAAATAAGCACCTGAAAGTGAATTTAGTGCCTTGTGCCGGCAGGTGGAGACTGGATGGCTGCAGCGCCTGCTGTGGAACGGCTCAGTGCCCCGGCTTCACTTTTTTTGGCTGCGCACAATGACTGCAAATGGCATCTCTTAATTATCACACCCTGCTGGGCAAGAAACCCTGGGGCTTCTCTTTTCAAGATACTTTGAACAATTAAAATGTAAGGTTGATTTCACAAGGAGCCTACCACCCATTGCATCATACTGGATTTCCGTTCAGAACTGACGTCCAGTCGCTACGTGCTGTAAAAACACGTACAAGAAGTCAGTGTTTGCTGCTATTAGAGATATCTTCTGATAAATCCACATCCAGGATGAGGTCTGAGGTGAATACTGTGTCCTGGCTGGGGGTGACTGTGGCCTTCATCTGTGAAGTGCAGGTCCTGGCGGAAGCCCTTTCTCTAGAACGGTTTTATTTGGATGTGTCTTGATGCTCCAGCGAAGGCTGAGAGAACGTGCATCTCCCCAGCGGCTGAAGCACCGACCTGCACAAATAAACCTGGCGGACTGTGCTGTGATTCCCCGCTCAGGTGTGGGATTGCCTCAGAATTAACCCCTAGAACATCACCAGACACCCGTATTCCACGCAATCAGGCTTTTCCAGCTGTTTTAATTTTTCTAAACCAAACACTGGCCTAATTTTCAAGGAGGTTCTAGGATTGTAGACTCATTTTGGTTGGAAAAGACCCTCAGGATCATAGAGTGCAGCCATGAACACTGGCACTAACTCATGTCCCCAAGAACCTCCTCTCCACAGCTCTTAAACCCCTCACCCCTCAACATCTGATCCCGCACTAAACTCCAAAGGATCGTGCCAGCCGGAAAACGACAATTTGTAGGGACTACAAGCCGAGGTTCGGCCCGGTTTGTCCCCAGCCCCGTCCCGGTTTGCGGGCCGGTCAGTGAGGAGCAGGGCGGAACGCGGGCTCCCCCGGGCCGGCGCCAGCTCCGTCACCCCCGCAGCGGCCCGGACCCGCGGGGCTGCGGCACCTCGACCCCCGGGACACCCACCTGGCACCGCCGCGGCGGCTGCTTCAGTTCCTCGGCGCTCCGGGACGGTTGGAGTGTTGGCCCGGGCGGGCGGGAGCCTGAGGCGAGTCGCTCCCCGAGCGGCGGCCAGGCCCGGCCCGCCCGGGCCGCCGCGGGAGGGAGGGCGGGAGCGCGGCGGGGCTGAGGCCGGGAGCGGGCCGTGAGGCGGCGGCAGCGAGCGCGTCCGTCCCCACAGACAGGGGCTAAAAAAATACGAAGGTGTAGAAAGAAAACTTTCGGTTACCGACGAGGATGGGATTCGAACCCACGCGTGCAGAGCACAATGGATTAGCAGTCCATCGCCTTAACCACTCGGCCACCTCGTCACGACAGCGCTGCTTCTCGCGCAACCTATAAGAAACTACGCAGACAGCCCGGAGCATCCTTTACCACCCGCCGCTCCCTCTGCGACATGGCGCCGGCCACTCGGCTGTTTCTTGGCGCAGCGCAGAGCGACAGCACAGCGCGAGGACGGAGCAACTCTGCGCGGGCCGGCGGCGGGCAGGCCAGCCCCATCGCTGCGGCTGCGGGGCGCGCGGGCAAAGGGAGTACGGGAACGGCAGGCACTGGGCCGATTCTGTGGAAGCCGCCATGTTGTACGGACTGCTAGGGGGCGCCACGCTGTACGGCGGCCGCCGTAGAGCGCCGCTCTATCTCGTCACGACGGCGATTTGGCGCGAAGCGCAAGCGCGCCGGGCGGCGGTTGGATTTGAATAGCGAAGCGGCGGCGGCTCAGCCCGAGGTGACCGGGGCGACGGCGGAGACGGGGAGCAGCGAGGGGGCCCCGCCGGGGAGGAGCGGAGAGGGCCCCGCCCGGAGCAGCAGGAGGTGAGAGCGGCCGTGGCCGCGTCCCGGCGGGGAGAAGGCGAGAAGAGGCCGGACCGGGGAGCGCGGGAGCGCCTGAGGCGACGGCGGTTACCGTGTCCGTGGGGCGGATCCCGCGGGTTAACGGCCGAGGAGGGGAGGCAGAGGGCGGGAGGAGAGGGAGAAGGAGAGGGAGAGGCCTCCCCGTCCGGGAGCGGGTTGAGCGGCGTCGGGCCCGGGCCTGAGGAGATTCCACCGGGGGGCCGGGCCGGGATCGAAACGTGAGGGGAATCGCCTGATAAACCCAGCTGTGAATGCAGCTGGATCAACGTAATTAACGTTTTTAACGTAATTAACGTTTGGGAAAACACGGATAGAAGCCGTAACGAGGCGTAATTCAGCCTTTGGAGGCTGTTCGGCCGGTCCTGTCAGACAAACGCGGCGGGACACGAAACAGGCTTGTCAGGAAACCAGATACATCGGTTTTTGTTCTTGGAGAGAGCGAGAGTGAGGAGACTTGGAGATCTGTACGATCGCTAGTTGTAAAAAAACGTGTGGAATTATTAGTTGTGTCCACAGTGTGGAACGGGGAGGTATTTAATTATCAAATATAGGAATAAAAAGTGACGCTTTTTCATAAACAGAATAACAGCGCGTCTCCACTCACCACCGCATGCGTGTGGGTCCAAGACATGTCAATAGTTGCAAGGAGTGACTGCTGCGCGGGCTGAGCTCGGGCTCAGTGCCCTCCGGCAGCAGGCTGGGCTGCCTGGCCCTGCAGGAGCGCTGGCTGTGAGCAAACTGGGGCGCTGAAAAGGTTGTTCCTTTTCCTCCCCCCGTAACACAAACTCTGCTCTGCCTTGTGAGCAATATCCCGATCATGTGCAATAGCGCTTTATGTGCTTTAGCGTTTTGCTAATCTTCTTCCTACATAAGGCTTAGTTTTGGCTCGGAAAATCAGAGTCAGTTTGTGGTTTAAATGGCTGGCAGGGAGGTAAGTGGCTTGGTGGACAAGAGAGAGCGGTGGGTGCTGGTTATCGGGGGGAATTATTGTGTATGAGCTCCTGATGGGAGCGTTTAACCAAGACGGGGCCGAGCTCTGCTCAGTTGTCTCTAGTGAAGGGAAAAGAAGCGATGGGCACAAATTGAAATACAAGAAATTCCATTTAAACGTAAGGGAAGATGGAACATTGTCTGGAGAGGCTGTGGGGTTTCTACCTTTGCAGATAGAGAGGAACCTGCCGTGGGCTGGACTGTGACCTGCAGACCCAGAGCCTGGGACTGAAACGCGAATGCTGAGCGGTTCTGTGTGATCTCTCCGTTTGTAACTGTAAAACTTGATTGTGAATGTAACAAATCCCTCAGTTCTTGCTTAGGCCAGGGTTTCTCCTACAGCGTTGCTTGCTGAGGTTTAGCAAGGGGACAATAAGCGACACAATAAATGCTGTCAGATTGCTTATAGCTCTCCTGTACGTGTACTTGGTGTAGTTATCAATAGAGGGATGTATGTAGATAAAGATCATCATTGAAGTCTAGGAAATCTCACCAAAAATTACACGTATTGATCTCGTAGTGTTGGTTCTGGTGGTACATTTTTTGATGGTCTTTGTCAGGAGACGGAAGTTTTGAGGAATATTAACTTGGTATTCAAGGCCCCAGGTTTTGTTGCGGTTTACAAGAAACATTGGGCAATATTAACTCTGTGTGAGCACTGGTGTCCCTCTATGTGGGTTAATTCATTTTATCCCGTTATGCAGCTTTTGGTAAGTATGTTTTCCTGTGCTAGTGGGAGTTACTTGCATTGATGGAAGATACTCTCGGGGTGGGGGGAGAAGTAGTGACAGAAGAATTGTCCTGTGTGGCAGAGCAAACTAGCAAACTTTGTGTTGTGTAAGCTTTGGTCACATTTATCTCCAGCAGTTACCAGTTACTTAAATAAAAGGCTGCCTAAGCAGTGAGGCTTGAACTGTCAGCACAGCTGTTTTATAAGAAGATATGTAACAGGAAAAAGGGGCTTGAGAGGCCTGTCACACTTCAGCGCGTTCCTGTGACTAGGGAAAGATGGAGAGAAAAATTACAGTGTCCAAGGCCAGCATCTAGCTGTTGCTGTATGCAACTGTCTTACCGATGTTCATTAATATTTTTGGATTTCAGGACTGTATTTTATAGGAGAAGCACATCCTTCAGAAATGGACAATATCTATGCAGACCCGAACATGGAAAAGTAAGTTGAAAACTTCTAAGAATTTTATTGTGGTATAAATGTGGTTGTTTAGAGCCACAGGTTTTCTTAACCCCTGTGTGCTCTTGAGCATCTCTTGAATGCCATGTATTTTCCATTGTGAATAGGAACAGGCAGTTTCTTTGCCCGAGTGTAGGGAAGCGCTGAGGAAACCTCAGCAGTGGGTTGTCTGGAGACTCACTGACCATGGGGCCTGGATGCCAGCCTGCTCCATTTGCCAAAGCTTACTTTGGGAACTAGTGCTAGAATGAATGATCTGTTCCAAGCAAGTTTGTTTATTTCATTTCACACTTGTAAAAATAATGGAGAAATCAATTCATTAACCTTAAAAACCTGGCAGTAATACGTCTTGGTTCAAGTTTCTTCCTGAATACCTGTTTCCTTTTTCTCCCTCCAGTGACAATACAGAGCACATCAGACGGAAGCGACTGTCCTCTGTGAGTAACTTAAGGCATTTCTCAAAATGAAACCGTGTGAGTGAAGGAAGGAAAGGGAAGCTCTAAAGAGGAACATTCCAAAACATTCCAAAAGCAAATGAAGAGCCTGTTAGATGGATCTGATTGACTGGGGCACGGTGAAATTAGAAATTCTCTCCAGCCAAGTAATCAGTTCTTGTAGTTGGGGCTGATCTTCTCAACTATTATATTTTCTTTTAGATTTTAAAGGCTCCGCGAAATCCTCTTGACGATCTGGGAAACGGGAATGAATTGACGCAGGTAGGTCTATGAAGTCCTTTCTTGCCGATGCTCTTAACATCTTCAGTTTGCTGCTCAACTTGTCACTGATTAAACTGCGTCACTAGAATAATGCAGGTATAAAAACTCTTGTAATAACTGCTTAGGATGATAATGTTTGGAGAACTAGATATTATGAGAAACCCATCGACTTTTTCTTGTACTTCTATTTTACATCAGAGTATTTCTTCTATCAAGAAAAGAATAAAGAGAGATTAATAGGCATAGCTTGCTGCTGTAGTCCATTTGACTTGAACTTTGATCCACTAGTGTACAAACTGGTATTGTCTGTAAGATGGGTTTATATCTGAAAAAAAGAAACAGCCTGCCAATTTACTTAGAGTAAAAGCTAAAAAAATAAACATTCTAGTCCATAAATATAGGCAGAGCATATTTCATGTGCAAAGTGTTGTGTTCTTTATTGTCAGGATATCAATATAGAAAAACGTAAGAAAAACTCTCGCCGTGTCAGCTTTGCGAACACCATAAAGTAAGTTTCATGTGGAGGATGCAGATCTGCATCCTTTATTTCAGCATAAAATGTGGGCTGTGGGTAATAATGTGTTTGCCTGTGCGGCTGCTGTTTGTGTACGTTTGGGAGTGTTCGGTGAAGGCAAATGGGTGACTTGTTCCGTTGAGTTGATTTTGAGCCCTAGGAGAGCCATTATCCAATTTCTCTTCCTAGCCAGAAAAACAAAACAAAAGTGGTTCAGTGAATCCAATATAGGTAGGAATTTATGTTTACCTATAAATGTTTTAGTGATTTTCATCTTAAGTATGATAAGAGTGTCTTCCTTCTGGAAAACATGGTTGGGTTCCGTAAGCTTCTGGCTTTTGATACCTCATTTCAGAACATACCGTGTGGAAAAGGTTGACATTAGGGCTGATTTTTTCCCACTGTATTTATTTGTTTGCTTCAAAACGGATAGTCTTGTTTTTCTCAAAAGCTGAGTTGTTTTGTTGTGTGGTTTTGTTTTGTGTGTTTGATTTTCCCCTAGCTGCAGAGTCTTCCAGCGAGATGTCAAGAATAACACATCAGAAAGCACAGGTAAAGCTCCTTTCTCCTGGTAGGATTCACAGACTATTTGCAATGAGATTTCAGCCCGAATTTAGGGTGACGGGCCTGTCAGTCATAGGTAAGGGACAATGTGCTCAGCTGTTCATTGTGGACTGGCTGAAAACCCTTTTAGTTTCTGGTACTGTGGACCTTGTAGCTCAGAAAAGGAACTATTTTCTTAGACAAAATGCACCTAGGATAAAATCTGCCCTGGGGATTTAGATCAAAAGGCTGAGCAGAATGTCGTATTTGCTCTGTCAAAGGTTACCTGTGAGGAATCTGAAAAGCTAATGCATTTTCAGGTACTTCACTTCTCTGGGGTTTTACCACAATAAGAAGGCACATGAAGAGCAAGGACTTCAGAACAGTCTTTTCTGTGCAGTTTACTCTTGTCTCTGAATAGTCTGATCATGCTTCTCACAGTGTAACATAATTTCCTTACTATTTTTAGAGCATGAAGCAGATACGGGGAATGATGTCCAGCTTAATCAGTAAGTTTGAAAAATATTGCCATGATTATAGAGTTCTGTCCTACAAATAGATTTCTTCACATAACACGGAACCATCAAAATATTCCTCCTCAAAGACATTCAGCATACTTATTTGTTTAGATAGAAAATTGCTCAGTGCTTTTGATTGATGAAAGAAGGGACAGAGCAAAAAGAGTGTGTTGGTCACTCACAAAAAGCTGGTGGTTTCTGAAAAATTGAATAACTACAGCTTGAAACTGCTTCCTTCCAAAGCGGATTGCTCAGGAGAGACCCCAGATCCCATGGCTGATAGACACAGCCTTCCATATTTATTGCTGGAAGTTTTTCCCTCAGAGGTAGATAAAGTCTTAGTCTGGCCTCAAAGTTCTTGTTTAGATAAAACATGATGGTGAGATTTTTAAAATTTAAACAACCTGGTAAGTAAAGTAACAGGTTTAGACAGTTCCTGCGTGTGCAGGGGCATTTCCTACATTTAAAATGTGTGGGGAGGAAACAGCTTGTGTACAACTGCAGTTAACCCAGGCTTTTAAACGCATCAATCCAATATAGCAAGATGTGCGTGTGTGCACATATATATAAATAAAGATCAGTACTCTAGCTGAGGCTTCTTGGTCTGGAAAGAGCAATAAATAAAAGAGTGGAGAGCAGAGGCACAAGAAGTTAGACAGAAAACCAGCCAAGCTGGTCCTTGCATCTGGCTGTTAGTTTTATAGCAGGATGATTTCAGGCTTTGGGAGCACTGCTACAGTTCCCCAAAGGAGCGGGAGTAACTGAAACTGCAAGTTCTAAGTTAAAAAGAAATCATTAATCTCTTATCTTTTTTTGACTTGTCACTGTGGAAATATACGTGCCGTGTGTGTGTTGACCGGTGGTTTGTGGCATGCGGGGATGAGAGGATCTCGGGAAAGTAAGATTGCAGCTCAGATTAGCGTATATTGAAGGCACATGCGCAGTGTCTGGTGTCCCTGCCCAGTCCCGTGTGAGCCGCGCGACACAAGTCTGTGCCTTTTCAGCACACTGCTGCTGCCTTCTGTTCCAAAATCTTGTAACAAACTCCTTACCTAAACCATCTTTTGTAGAACTGAAGAACCTGAAGCTGTTCCCTGTGAGATCACTGGTGAGTTTGGAAGTAGATTTAATAACAAAATGACTGTCTACTCTAAACTACTGGTTCTGCTTGGATAATTTCAACATTCCTACAACAGTCTCCCTGCCTGAGACAGTTACTGCATGAAGGGGCTTTGGCCCACAAAGCTGTTACAAGCATCACAAAGCAGGAGTGTGAGTAGCACTTGCACGTGCTGAAAGGAGTACGGAAAATATTTTTCAGGGTATATTTGGTTTTAATTGTACGTCCTCAGTGGAATTTGTAAAACGAGTGCTTAGATCTCCAGCTCAGTGGATCAAATAATAAGAAAATAGTACGACAAATGTTGTATTTCCCTTTCTTCTGCCAGGGATGGACACTTTGCTTCACGCCCCCATCCAGGCGTTGGCGCAGCACACAGAGGTACGTGAAGGCTTTTATTTTTTCTGGTGCTGAAAATGTCATTGTTCAAAAGATATTAAAACCATGTGTTAACTCTTGTTAGTGAACATTCAAAACAAACCAGTTAAAATCTAGTGTGGATAAGATTGTACTGCGAGGCTCTAAAGGGCAGGTGGAACCTGTCTCTCGTTCTGGGTGATGTATTTAGTTGTGCTTCTAGTACATTTTATTGCTTGCATATATAGAATAGCATCTGTAATTTGAAGTAAACATGAAGCCTAATCTATATCCATTATATTTGATGAAAGACAGTATTATATCTTGTTAGTGGCCAATTTTTTCGCACAGCTTTAAAACTGTAAGTCCTCTCACTTGAAGAGACTAAAATCTCCCTCGTCAGTGGTGGAAAAGCGTTTTACAGCATGCGGTGTGTGCTGCTGCTCCGGGGCTCGCGCAGGATCAGCGCTCTGGGGGGAAGCGGAAACCACTGCACAGAAATAGAAAATACTGATCCATAAGAGTCTGTAATTATTCCATCCTCACCAAAATATGTCTAGAGATGAAGTCTTTGCCCAACAATAAAATTGAGGACACATTCTTTAAAAAAGTAGCCATTGAAATATGATATGCCCCAATAATTAAGTGGTCATCCTTTTCTTGCATGTATTATTGCTTATCTAGAAGGACTGAACTCAATCCTTTCTGTTTTTTCCCAAAAGAGGATGTAAAGCTATAGCTGTATCCTTAGGACTGCATTAGTTGACTTTAGTTTCAAATAGAATAAAGCATCATATAATTTGTTTTAAGTGTCAGTAACTGTAATTTCTCCCTGTTTTTATTTTTTAGTGGCATGATGTGGACAATGGGATTCAAAGGACAAATCGGTTTGACACCACGCTCATCTTTTCAGATGAAAACGAAATGGACATGACAGCTAGTCACACTGCAGTGATTGCGCGGAACCAGAGAAACAGCCACGCTGACGACACCGAGAAAATAGATATCACGTCATTTCTGGCTGGGTTAAACTCTAACAATGACAAGGCAGAAACAAGCAAGGAATTCAAGTTTTTTTCTGACCCTTCGGACCGTCCGTGCCTATCTTTGGAGCAGAAGGAAGATGCTACCGCTGCAAGAAAAATAAATTTCAATGAATTTTTGATGAGCTTGAACTCAAACAAAAAGGCACCCAGTCCTGCTGAGCAACCTGAACAAGAAAATGTGGGGTTTGTCCCTTCACAAGTCTCGGAAGACGTGGCACGATCAGCAGTGGAATTTGTGTATTCCCGTGAGCCAGCAGACAGCTGCAACGTCACACAAATCTTCCGAGGGCAGGACGGTGGGATGGAAATGACCGGCTGCCAGACGCCCGCTGCCAGAGCCGGCGCTGGGGAAGCTCCGCCGCTCTGTGCGGGTGTCACCGAGGCTTTGGCGGCTGCCGCGAGGGACGGGACAGACACTCACCCTGTGAAAATGTCTTTGCCCTTCTCCAGCAGCGCGAATCAAAGTCCAAACGTCAAAAAGGATTTCCCAGCCACACAGTCAGATAATTCTGTATTAAAGAGAGCATCTAATCAGCACTTAATTGTTCAGCAGGACACTCAACTTTGTACAGAAAAAAAAACAGTCAATGTTGAAGACAGGCGAGATCCTCCAGTGCTGCGAACTGTCAAACAGGAGGCCAGAACCATTTCTGCCATCCCAGGATCCATTTATTCTGAGACTGTCTTCCGAGCTGATAGAACTGTTGTTTTTTCTACATGTGATGAGATGGAAATCACTGGGAATTACACAGGTGTAATCTATAGTGACAGCACCAAAGAACTGAACAGTTCCTGCCATAAAGCCTTTGAGAAGCCAGTTAATACAAGCTCTTCACAAGCAGAAACCAGACGTCCCGCACATGGTGACAGGGATGTAACAAGGAGTCTGCCATCTTTAGATAATCGAGCCTCCGTGTCCTATAAAAACACTGCACTTGAACTGGCTTTGGGCTCAGACGAACGAATCGAAAGAGTGTCCCAGGATCCCAGGACCGCTTCGGTGAACGCTGGGTTTGATTCACGTACAAATTCAATGTCTACTGATGTTTCCAAGGGTGGAGTTCAGCACCGACCGGCAAACTCTCAGCGTGTTTCTCTGCCGGGTGAGAAGACAGTGATATTCTCAGAAGATATGGACTTGACTAAAGCCTGGCTTGTCAAGGACAATGGGAAGAATGCAGAAAACGAATCTGCTGGAATGTTCACCTCTGTCACCTGCAAACCTCATTTCCTTGGTGACAGATCTACTTGTCCCACTTCAAATGAACAGGAAGAAATGGAAGTAACGAAATGCCATGCTGTTGTCATCGATGATCAAAGCAACAGGATGACTGCAGAAGCAAAACAAGTGCATTGTCAAATAATTTCAAGAAAGAACCAGAACAAAAATATCAGCGAAAGTGCAAATTCTTTAGATATGGACAAGGAGAATCTTGAGGTGACCAGTATTGGTGGGAATGTTAAAAGAAACCAGGCTATAGAAATGACTACTACAGATCTTGAGAGGATAATGGTTGATAAGAAGCTTGGAAAAACAAGCTCTCAGGCAAGTGGTCCCAGTTCCTGTGCAAAGATCGTGTGTTCATTACCAGAGCAAAAGAGAAGAGTCCCTGAGAATAGTGTCACCAACACCAGTGCAGTCGTGTCTTTGCAAAGTCAAAAAGTTGTTGTGTCTCAGCCTTTGGGAAAGAGCCTTCTAAATGCTTCTGTTTCCTGCACAAATGACAAAACGTGTGGATTTTCAGATGATGAAAACATGGACATAACCAAAACTCATCCTGCTGCCCTTGATGTTGCTCCTATTCATATAGTACAAGAATGCGAGAATAATCATAATCAAAATAATGTGATATCCGAGCAGCTGCAACACCAGACCTTGCTGTTTGCCTGTAGTTCTGGGGCAGACATCACAGGTCAGACCACAGCAATGGAACGTGGGGATTTGAAAACAAGCACAAATAAGCAAGCTGTTACTCCTTTGGCTCCAAGAGGTTCATTCATTTCCAGCAGTGAGCCTGCTCCCTCTGGAACGAGAGGAAACGAACCACCTGGAACAGTATTAGGAATAAATGCAGATTGCCCAATCCCAGCCAGGCAAGAGAAAACCCATCCTATGAAGGCAGCAACCAAAGGATTGGCAACTCGGGTAGGTTCTGAGGGAGATTTTAGAAATCCTCCCCCGGCTGCTGGCCTGCGCCCAGCGGGGAACAAAGAGCTGCTCATGGCCAGGACGGCTGAGCCACACAGGGGAAGGGCCCAGTTGCCTTCGTTTTTGGAAAAGTCCGTTGTGTTTCCCTCTGGTGAAAACATGGACTTGACTGGAAACTGTGCGGTAATGGCTCCTGATCTCAACACCAACCCTGTCTTATCAGAAAGAAACGCAGTACCTAGATACCTTGTTGAAGAGGAAAATAAAACAATGTCCTTAAAAAAAGGGGTCACGATGACAATAAATCCTCAGGAGCAGTCTGATGTGTACTCCTTGGTATCTGGCAAGAAAATGTTAACCATGACTGGTTTAAAACAGGTGCATTTTGCAGGTGAGCAAACTACCATATTTTCAGAAGACGCTGATATGGACATCACCAGGAGTCATCAGGTTTCAGCAGGCAACAAAATAATTTTGCAGCGTAAAAGTTTGACTGATGAAATATCCTTAGTGTCTGGAGATAAAACTTGTGTTTTTACCTGCAATAATGACATGGAAATAAGTAGACTCGATACTATTGCAACTGATAAATCTACAGAAAGGGCTGCATCTCAAGGGATGCTTAACGTGGCTAAAAGGCCAGCAAGGAAAAGCTTGAAGGGAGCAACCGGGGAAAAGACTGTTGTATTTTCGCTGAGTGATGATAATAACGACATGGAGATCACAGCGAGCCACACGGCCGCAATAGGCCATGAAATTGTCTCGCAAAATGAGGGAGGGTGTCATCCCGCATCCTCAGCACATCCTGCTCAGACTCTTCTGTTCACGAGCAGCCAGGCTGACATGGACATCACCAGGTCTTGCTCTGCTGATAAAATTACCATAAAAGTTGTATGTGATGCTAAACCAGACTCTGGTAAGGAGGTTGGAGAGCAAGCGCCTTCAAATAGTGAAGTTACTGTGTTTGCTGTGGATGACATGGAAATCACTAAAGCCCACAACGTAGCTTTGGAAGAAAATCCTCTGCGAAGTCGGCAGCTCAGCCAGGTTGCTCCTGTCGCTACCTCGGGGACCTTCACGCCGTACCAGGCTGATGTGGACACGACTGAGGCTCGCCCTGTTGAGAGAGTCTTACGTGAGGACAGATTAAACCTGGCTCAGCAGGTGGGGCAGGAGGCTGCTTCAGAGAGCAAAACCATCCTTTTTGCTTTGGCTGAGGATATGGACATCACGAAAACTCACACAGCTCTAGTACGTGGTAAAGTGGGTGGACAGGATGGAGGTCCTGCTGATAAAACCATTGTGTTTCCCCATAACCAAGATGATATGGAAATAACTGCATCTCATACCGCTGCTGTTAATGACGGATTTGAGAACCAAGACGTGCCACACACAAGCACTCAGCAACCAGACCTGCATAGAGCCTCGTCTTCTTGTAGAGATGAAGTCGATTCCTTGCATATGAAAGACCTGAATGGTGAATATCAGACAAAATCCCAGGATAAGCCCAGCGTTCCCTCTCCTGCTTTGTCAGCCGCAGCATTTCCTAGCAGGAAAGGAGCTGTTGAAGTCCCCAGCGGCACACCACCAGATCCCGTTTGTTCGGTCTCCTGTGCAGGAGAGACTGTGGCTGTGCCGGCACCACAGGATGTCCCCCTGCCCACAGATGACACGGTCCCTGGGAGCGGGCAGCAGCGTCTCGCACCTCCAGAAGACCCCAAATCACAGCGAGTGCCCCTCCAGCTTCCTAGTTCCGGGCCTGTGGGTTGCAGTGAGGAAAGTGGGGATGTGGTATCCTGTGTTTCACCCCCCGTCCAGCAACCAGGTTCTCCAGCTGCATGTAGTACTCAGAGAAACCAAGTACTGAAAGTTGATTCAGCTGGACAGGAAGGTTTAGGTCCAGATTTAGGCTTGGCTACAACAAACCTCGTTCCGGTTTCTAACACGGAATCAAAGGAAAATGAGGGGCTGTCAGCTGAAGGGGAGACACCTCCAAAAGACTTTCAAATAAACTCTGAACAAAATGAGCAACTTCTGGTCAGTGACAGTCTGGGAGATCAAATAGATCCCACTCTTGCACCGAAACGATCAGGTATTTTCAATATTTGTTCAAAACTGGAAAATATCAGAAGGAAATCCGCAGTTCTCTCTGTTTCTGAAACTGCTTGTTCTGACCAGCTGCCCAGATCATCAGCTCAGCCAGAGGATGCCTTGAGCTTGGGAAAAAATACTGGAAATGATCCAAATAATTCATTTCCTACCAAAGAGCAGGAGGACGCATGCCTTGAATCTGGAGCTGCTCCCGTAGGTGCGAATTTAGGCATGGCACTTAAGGATAAATACCAAGGACTAAGTGTCCCTCTAGGTATCTTCCACCCTAAATTACCAAACAGAAGAAATCCTTCTGTTTCTAGTGTTCGAGACGTAAACGCAAAACCTTCAGACAAAGGAGAAGCACCAGTTTCAGAAATAAGTGAAAACACTGGTGAAATCCCAGGTAACCAGAAGTCTAGCAGGCAGATTTGCAGCCCTTCCCAGTTCATCGCAGAGGAACTTCTTCCTGTCTTCCCAGAAGAAATGGATTCAAACGAATCTGTGAGCTCTGAATTTGTGGAAAATGCTTACACTGAGATAAGCAAAAACCAAAACTCCCACAACGAGAAGAATCAAATTGAAGAGTCAAAAACTTGCAAGAACACAAAAAGAGCTGTGGAACGAGATGAGGAGGATGTTCAAAGTCCAAAGAAGCTCAGGAGGGATGAAACCTTGGCTGGTGAGGCCTCCCGAGACTTGCAGGTGAGCCCGTCACCTCGGTAAGACACAGCCCACACCAACAAGCGCTTTGGAGTAAATGTGGGGGTGTCAGCGGATCTGTGGGGAGCTTTCCTTGTTTCTCTTCATCAGCAGTCTGCCCTCCTTTTGCTGTGTTGTCCTTGTACTTTTCATTATTGCTAGAATAGGAGAATTAGCTTGACGTGTGTGACTTTGCTGAGCCATGCAAAACAGACAGAATAAGGCATGTGCCAATTTTAAACCACTCCACAGTATCCTTTTAATCCTTTCTCAACTAGATACTCTTAGTCCACCGAACCAAACTATTTGCTACTTGTTGCTTAGGCACAATGATAGAGTAAGGCCTAAGGCGATTATTTAAAATCCAGACATGGATGTTTAGTTTAAATTCGTTTTTGTATAGACAGTACAAACTGCAGCTGAATCAAGAAAATCTGTGCAAGTATGAGGCATTAATCTGAACTTAAAAATAAGTTTGTATGTCATCAGTAGAAATGTCCTGGTTCCAAAAGCCAGCAGAGAGGGCTGTGGTGGCTGCTGGTTCAGAAATGAATGAAGGATTTTACAGCTTTACTTCCTACATGTTGTCACAGGAAATGGCTTCACAGGCCTTGTGCTGGTTAGGTATAAAATGTGCCAATTCTAACAATGAAACAGCTCTGAATGGCAAGAAACAGCTACAATAAACTACTTAACTTATTCTTGTACTGTTTCACATAACTCTTTTCTTTATCTTGCTGATGTTAGGTGACTTTTGGCGCTGTGTCTCAAAGCCGGGTAGATGAAGTTGATGAAGGTGCCGACCCTGCCAAGATGTCGGTGAAGAGCCCCGAGTGCACTCAGGCCAGCAGCAGCAGCAGCAGCTCTCTGGACTGGGCCAGGGCTGACGCAGAACTCACAAGTAAGCCTGGCTTAGTGTTGGGGGGGCTCAGGCCTCGCTTTACCTGGAAAGGTCTGTCTGCCCCCTGGGAACTGCTTGGAGTCTTGTTCTCAGATTTATTCCTTTTCAGTATGGTACACGTGGCTTTTTTATTTTTATAGAGCTAATGAGCTCAGGTTCGTATTTCCGTAAGAATATTATTAACCCCAGCAATATCCCTTTTTAATTGTTTTCTCTTTCGGCCAGGTCAGCGAAGCAGCCAGATGGAGCCTCAGCTCCTCACTGACAGCATCTGTGAGGATACCCTGTGGGAGGTATGGGAACAGCTTCTTGTCCTAACAGGAAAATCTTGTGTGTGCGTATGCAAGAAAGCGTTCTTGCTTGAAAAATGTACTTATCTGTATGTTTCTCCTCATCTTTACAGAAATTTCAGAATGGTGATATCACAGTTAGGGAGTTTTTTACGCTTGTTCAAGTCCACGTTCCGATTCAGAAGCCCCGGCACAGCCATCTTCCTGCCACCGTGAGTGTCTGGCCTTTGCTACGCGCAATATCACTGACCTGGAATGATATTCCCTTGTCTTTTTTTTTACTATTATTTTTATCATCTAACTGGTCTGTATTAAGGGCCTTTACGTGAGCTGAGCCAGCAGTCAGTTCGGCTGTGCCATGTGCGTTACACACGACGTGCTTCCTCTTGTCTCTTTGCCCTGAACCTCTGATAAGTCTGATGATTTTTTTTCCTCCTTGGTACTGAAAAATAGAATAAATTTAAATCTCCTCACAGAATACCATGTATTCAAGATTATCTGTTGTTGGATAAATACACTCATTCTTGCTTTTTAAACTAGTTTTATGGATGATAAGTTTGAAAGTAAGAAAAGAAGCTCCATCTAACCTTTCTATTTTATTGTCTTACTGTGTCCATGAGCCACTGCAATTGGAATCCTGAAATGCTGCTCTGCACTCCTGCTCCCTGTGCTACTCTTCTTCATATGTCCCTCACCATGACATTACTGCTCTTTATTTCTTCCCCTCGAGTCTGTTCTGCCTGAACCCCCTTTCCGTATCCTCATCCCAAAAGGTGTCTGCTGAATCCTTGCAGATGTGGGAACTTTTTATTTCTCTTGCAGACAAGTGCCACTCTTTGGTAGTAACTCGGTGCTGAACAAGGTGAAACCATGTACGCATGTTTTTCAAACACTCATCTAAAAAGAAGTTAACCTCTTTCAATCTGTTCTGTTTGAGCTCTAGTGATGAGGGTATGTCCCAAAGGGCAGTCCCGGCTCAGCAGTCATTTCAGTATGTCAGGCTGCCTCCATTATTGCTTTTTTGTTCTGTTCTGCAAAAATAAAGCTTCTGGCCTTTTGCTGGTTTCTGTACACGAATGGATTGCAAGTCCCTGCTTCTGAAAAAAATAGGCATTTTTTTCTTCACAATTTCCCCTTGTTTTCCCCAGTGCGCAGTCCTTGCCCCACCGACCGCAGCAGATCTCCTGTACAGCCAGTACGTCTATCGCCCCAAGCTGCGCATTTATGAAGAAGACTGCCAGGCCCTGTTGCAGATGATAGATGAGTAAGTGTGGTTTTCAGGCACAGACTATATTGGTAATTTTATTTCTCAGCTCTGGCTGCATGCAGAGCGGCCTGAAGAAAATTAATGCATCACATATGGGAAAAATAACAAATGATAGTTAACGTACTTTATGCTGGCAGCCTGTTTATGGCATATTTAGAGGGTATAGGGCGAGCTCTTGGGGAGGAGTTGTGGTTATGGAGATAATTAAAGTTTGATTTATGTGCGTCTTTATGTGCTTGGTGCAACTGCAACAAGACTTTCCTTCCACTTTTTCCCCGTGTTTCAGGTTAAAACCGTGTGTAGATGTCCAGGATCAGCTCCTGGTGAACGTGAACAAGAGTTTGTGGGAAGTAATGAGAACCTGCTCGGATGAGGAGGTAATGCTGCGTGCAGAGAGAACGCTGGTTGTTATCTAACAAAGAAGTAAGGTTAGTCAATGTATTCCAATAAAATAAAAACCAGAATGGTCACAGAATAACTTGGCAGGTAGGTGATACGAGGCAAAATATTTTCTCAATGAAGACTGCTATGAGAGAAGAATGCAAGCATATGTGCCCTTTAAAATAATTAAAGTGAATATGTTGCTATACAACTGAAAAACTTGATAATTCAGGTTAGTTGAGGGCAGAAAAGAGAAACTTGAGAGGGGCCTAAGCAAACGGTGCAAGCTTGGGAGGAAAAAATGACCCACAGAGACTCTGCCGCTTTATTGGTGGAGCAGAATTGTCCATTAACTTAAATGCTTATTTAGTTCAGAAAGAGATGCGATGTTGCAAGACGTACAATGAGAAAAATATGTCATTGCGCAAAAATAAAGCTGCATATGCGATTTGGAGTGTAAACGTGGTGTCACATGCCAAAACAATAGATGAAGCCAGAGGGTATTTAAAGGAGAACATTAATGATAGCAGGCACAAAAAGCACACCAAAGACATTTATATTTAAAAACAGAAGCATCATAAAAGTATCCCAACAAGAACTGACAAGGGAGATTGAGATTCTATTTTCCATGGCTTTAATGCCAAGAATAAAGATTTACTCAATGAAAAGCAAGAGTCAAAATTTCTAAAAGCCAGTATTTTTTCATAGCTCATTAGACTGATAGGGGTATCAGTGCAGCTAGGTTATTAACCAGATTTGGGAAGAATTACACTTAGGAACAATGAAAGCACCTGGAACCCTTATCTAGGAGTAACAAATGTGAAAGCTTATTAATCGAATTTCTACACACAGCAATTAGAATGAGACCACCTGTGTTTTCCATTCATTGCAGCTGAAGAGCTTTGGGGCAGAACTGAACAAAATGAAATCCTGTTTCACCAAGGAGAGTAAGATCTTGGCGCACAAGGAGAAGGCGACGCTGTACAGCAAACTGCTGCAGAGCGCACAGGTAACGCGCTGCCAGGCCGCGCAGCTGGGCCCGAAACAAAGGGGCTTCCCCACGTTTTGTCTGCCTGACTGCCACGTGGAGGAGCCTCATCCTTGTGTGCAGCCGTGCATGCCCTTGAAAGGCTCCTCTCAGTAAACGTGCTTCCCTTTGATTTATAGGCAAATGTAAAACATTGGGACAGTGACTTCATTGCACTGTAGGAACCTTCTGTTGAAGGGTTTGGCAATTGAAGTAACAGAGTGAAAAATGGGAGTATTAAAGGAGATGCCATCAGAAGTTAGCTCATTATACTGCACTAATGTCAGTAACTAGCAAGGAAATGCAAAAGTAACACATTGTGATAGATAGCAGAAACATGCATGTGTAGAAAGCTCCAGCAATTTATTTACTTACACGCCTTATCTCCTCCCCTCATAAGAAAAGTTATCAGGTACCTTGTTAAGTACCGAGCACCTTCCTACACGCGGCTACTGCCTTCGAGTTCACCCGTCTGCCTCTTCCTTCTAATGAAAGATTATTTCAGCTGCTTTCATGAGTTTCTCAGCAAGCAAAGATCCATTTGTTGGTCCCAGAACTCAATTCAGCTTTTTAAAACATGTCATAGACTTGTGTGAGCAGAGTCTCATTCTCCCACCTCAGGACCAATACGGCGAGCTGCAGTCCAGAGCGGAGCGCATGGATGGATTGATCCAGGAGGCGCAGAGCTGTCTCCTTGCTCTGGGGACAGGTATGGTTTTCCACACCACAGACGGATATGCCGATTTCTCTCTTTTTCTGCAAAGCTGCTGTTTAAAATAGTCAGTTCAGGATTCTCTGTGTGGTGTTTTATTGGAATGTTACAGTCCTTTGTGCAGCCAGCACTTGGCATTGCTGCGTAACCATGCTCTGTGTATTCTCCCTTCTTTCTTCCAACTCATTTTTCTTTCAGTGCCTTAAGTAAAAATCAAATTATATGGTAGGAGCTTTGAAACAATGCAATGAAACTTTTCCTTGTTACTTTTTCAGGGGTTTGGTAGATACCCTTCTGGCATTTTGTCCATTTTTCTTAGTTAGCTTTGAAATACTAAGATTTATAGAATCCACAGACAAATAAAATGAAATCTGAGCGTTGAATCTGGGAGTTCTGCAGAGACCTGATACTTGTTTCCCATAGATTCAGACCGGGAAGAACAGGAAACAGACTGCAGTGACGAAATGCCGCAAGTGAAAAACCTGGAGGAAGGTAATAGCACTTTGGGGTTGATTTGTTTGTTTGTGAGGTTTTTTGTTTGCTTTTTGTTTGCTTGGGTTTTTGTTTTGTTTTTTGAGGGTTTTTTTTGGTGTTTGTTGTTGGTTTTAATTCTGGAGAGGTTGATACTCAAGGCCCACCCTGATATATTAATTCTGATATGGACGCAAGCACCAGTGCTTTCTTTTCTGCACTGGATACAGCTGATTACAGAGATGTTTAAGTATGAAAAAGGCAGTTTTTCCCCTGGAAAACATGGCATTTAGAACTTGGTACAGTGTGATGCGAAGAGTGTGTGCTGGCTATCATATTCAGCATTTTAGTTGTTCAATAATTACTAACCTTTGACTGCATATCTGAAGCCAGGTAGGAGTAACAGCCATCAGGTTGAGACTTTTCGTGTTGTTAAGAACAGTGACTGCACAGCAAGTTAGGCCTGGCTTTGCTGCCCTTTCCTCTCACAGCTTTTTTCCTTTTCTCTTAGAATTGGAAAGCCTCAAAGCTGAAGAAGAGGAACTTCAAAGGTAAGATGGCAAAGGGGTTCTAAAGACCTTAACTAACATGTGCACATCCAGCTTTTTTGGTGGGTTTTAACCCAAGTGGTTGGTTTATCTTTGCAGAGAACTGGCAGAGCTGGAGACTGAGAACGAGCAAATGCTTGTGCAGATGAACCAGCTCCAGGAACAAGAAAAAAGCTTCCGGGAGCTCCTGGAGAAATACGAGTAAGGAAAAGACCTTCGGGTTTTATTTTGATCAGCTAGTTCTGGGCTTCATATTTGTGTATAAATGGGTTTGGTTCCCGTTGGTATTTGATCTGGGCAATCTGTGGGTGCCCATCTCGCAGCCTGGGATAAGCCACAAAGCCTCGCTGCACTTCCACGCGTGATGCGCTGGTTTTCTATTAACAGCTTTGCAGTGACGCTCTGCGTTCAGTCTTTCTAGATCCAATCTCCTCCGACTCCAAAACAAACACTTATGTAAAAAAATAGCATTCTGCTTGCGTTCCCAACCCACTCTTACCTTCTGTTGGAAAGTGGAAATGTTGTTGCTGTATTATGTGGTAATAGCTGCAAGTGCACTCAACACTGATCTTTATCCTTCAAATAATGGTGTGTGTTGGTTGGAACTGTGGGTGACGGTGTTTTTTCATCTCCTTTTAGCTTCACCGAGTGGGAGATCACTGAATGGAGCGAACAGCAGGCGGTCTTCAGTTTTCTTTATGATTCTATTGAACTCACGGTTGTGTTCGGACCCCCCATAGGTGAGTCGCAAAACTGGTAGGTTTCTGGTTTACGAATTTGAAAGGTTAAATAGTTACACAATAGAAATCTAAAGTTTGTATATTTGGGAAGATCTGCTAAAAGGAAATAGAAACCATACTACAGCAGGAGCACGGAAGCTCAGAGAGGATATATTTATTAGTGCTTTCTGTGAAAGTTCAGAAAAGTACGTGATGAATGATTGTTCCTGAAGAGAAAGGGCTATTACTCCAGATCAAAGTGTGGAAATAACAATTGCTTGGGTTTTTTTCCTCCTCAGATGGTGATGTTTTCGGTGAAGATCCTTCCAGAAGGATAGTCAGCCTGACCTTTGAGTCTCTCCTGGATGGTAAGATTTTTTGAGTAGCTTGACAGTAGCTGCCCTGGTAATCTGTTCTTGGGAAGACATCTGGAAATTCGTGGTTTGTCTGCTGATGCATTACTGTGTGACTTTTACAAGATTTCTGGCAACGTGGTTTTCTTTTGTGTTACAGAGGAAAGAGCTCCACCCTCCTCGTGCTTAGTGCAAAGGCTCATCTTCCAGTTTATCGAGAGTCAGGGCTGCTGGCAGGAGAAGTGTCCCACGCTGCGCTGCCTGCCCCAGGTGAGGTTCCAGGAGAGCCGTAAGACTCTGAACGGACATTGAATCCTTTCTGTCACAGAGAAATAGGGCTGATACTGAGAGAAAAGCATCTGAATGACTGCTTCACCAGTGCAAATCAAAATCCGCCCCGTGAATACTCTGCGAGAGGAATTACCTGTCCCTGAAGGCAAAAGTCCTAAGAGCTCTGGTTTCTTCCTAGTTTGCTGCATTAATGTCACCTGCCTTAGTGATTTCTTTAAATCCCTTTCTTTTTTTTACTAGTAGAAATTAAAGAATTGAGCTGAATGCCATTCTGCTTCCTAAAGAATTAATGGTTTAAATCGCCAAGCCAAATTTACTGTTCCTGCATGTGTCTGCACCCCTGTTGGCAAAGCTGGAAGGAGAAACTTAGGGCAAATATATACATATGCATATACAAATGTATACATGTTGTTTTGCTTGTACAACTTCATCTTCACATCTGAGCTGAGGCGGCAGTTAAACTACATTTTTTAAAACACTTCCTAGGACAAACTGCATTTTCAAGTGTCTCGTAGTCACAGCCCCAGTGCCAATGCGATGGCTTTTCTGATTGCCCACGTAGGTCCTTCGTGATGTCTCCTTGGTGGTGAGTCACTGCAAGATCTTGGGAGAGGAGATCGAGTTTCTGCAGAGATGGGGTGGCAAGTTTAACCTTCTGCAGACAGACATCAACGACACCGAGTGAGTAACACACCAGTCCTTCCCAGAGTGTCTCTAGATAATCAGGAACAAAACACTGACATCTTTTCAATTTGGTTTTCTTGAAATTGAGAGTTTATGCCACTATTTTTAACAACAATCTAATTTATTTTAATGCAATTGCACGATTATGTCCAAGTGCATGGAAATGAAGCTGTTCTTGGGTTCAGCCGCTGCCTGCCTGTCACATAAGCTCTCCTTCCGTGTTGCTTTCCTGGTTGCCTTCACCCTTGCACTTAAAACTTCAGGCCAGAGTGTAGCAACACAAAGGAAACGGCCAAGAGTTTCCCTGCAGCTTAGTGCTTTGTTTCTTTTCATCTTCTATTTGCTTCAGCCAAGCAGAATCACTCATTGAAGGACAAATGCACTCAAAATAAATCTTAGAGTTGTGGAAATGGAGGTAAATCCACCCTACTTAAAACTTCAGAAAGCTTTAGCTACCTAGGAATATTTTATGTTAACTAGAAAACTTATTTGTTATGATTAGCCTGTATTCTCCCATAGTTTTTGGAATGTTTTGTGAGTTGTGTATTAGCGTTCTCTGCAAGGACAGCGGGGGCTTTGTTCTCTGCTCAGGGTTAGAGCGCCGGTAGTTTTAGAGCGGGAAGGTCCTTTCAACCCGATTTATGAAGTTACTGTGAGCCTGCGCTGGAGCTCTCTAGAAGTTATTGATCCTCTTGCATCAATTACAACATTTTCATTTCTGGAACATAATTCATAGTGGTAATTCTACATTCTAATATGTTGTATTGATCTTTGTGTTTATTTCGCATACAGAGTGAAGCTTCTGTTCTCCGCTTCCGCAGCCTTTGCCAAGTTTGAGTTGACCCTGTCTCTATCTGCCAGCTACCCATTGGCCTCCCTGCCCTTCACTGTCCGAAAACAGATTGGGAATATTGGGTGAGTTGAACAGAAAGAACTGCTCCGTACCACTTGGGTTTAAAGCTGGGGATGGGCAGTTAAATGTTCTGTGTCCCCTCAACGTGATCATTTTGTCTTTCCCAGGGAGGAGGAGATCTCTGCTGTTCTCTGCAGCGTGCCCAGCGGGTACCACTATCTGCGGAGAATAGTCAGCTTCATTCATCAGAACTTGCTGCAGGCTCCCTCGTGATGCAGGGCTGAAGAAGTCAGGCTGGACATCCTTGGATCTCAGCCTTGTAAGAATTGCGGCTGTTCCCCACTAGAGCAGGAGTGCTGTGAACCACTCAGCCCTGCAGCCATCTTCTTCAGAACTGCTTGATACCCAGGGTGTTTGGTGTGGGCCACAAGTTCTTAGAAGGGCAGATGTCTCTAAAGAGGAGAAAGACTAATTCCTTATGTATTTATAAAGCAAACTTGCCTTTATCTTCTTTCAGGCACTGGTGCTCTTGGTCTCCTTGTCCAGTCTTTCCTAGTACGGATATTCTTCTGAGGTAGCACGTTAATTTTGTTCTGGGTTGATTTACAGAGCTCTTGTATAAAACAATGACGAGTATTTTCTAAATTAACGTGACTGGAACTGACTTTCGCTGTCATTACTTACCCTACTGTGTAGCATTTTAACATCTCACATCACGTCTGACTTTTATCAGTTTCCTGGAACCCCTCCCAAAACACAGCGACTCTACTCCTGCCTCTGATGAACCAGGGAACCTGTCATAATTGACCAGGGAAGCTGGTGTCATTAACCGGGTGGCCGAAGCCAGAAATCCTTTTGTTGTGAAGATGAAAGATCCCCGTGCTTGGCAACAGAGTTTGGGGTGTAAGAGGTTGAGAGCCACCAGGCTCCCCGGGAGATTCTCCAGCGGGACCTTTGTTCAGATATTCTGTGTCTTTGTCCCGTACAATCCGTCTCTTGGTTCTGGTGCCTTGTCTGGGTTTGTAATGCAGTAGAATTTATTGAGGAGGCTGAGCTACTTAAATGGAGACGGGCTGTGCGGCGTGGTTGGCGCGGCCTCGCTTGGGTGCATTATCTGGTGTACATTGTGTGGGTTCAGCTGTTGGAACCGGTCCAGCCCCGGCCCTGTTTGTGGTACAAGTGCCCACCGCTGCTCCGCTGTCCATCCGTAGGCAGACGCAAATTTCTGTGTCTCTGTAAAATATGTTGAGTTTTTTAAATGTTGTCATGTGTTTATAGTTTGTTTTTTGTCTTTTTACAAGTTTTTCCTTCGATTTGGAAGGTCAAAGTTCATTAAACATTTTGATTATTGTTCTTCCTCCTTCTTATCGGCTGCTCTATTCAAACTCGTGGCTGGGAATTTCCCTGCTGCTATTGAAATGGCTTTGTTAGCCTGCCGGGAGAACTTTTCCTAATATGAAGTTGTTTGGTTTTCCTGCCTTTCCTAGTGTTAGCTTTCCATGGCCTGCATTTTGCAGATTTTTTTCTGTTTATTGCAAAAATAGTGGCAAAGCTGCAAATGAGCTGGGTATTATACCTGGAATAACTTGTACATTTCCTAAGATGGTTACGTGAGCGCTGTGAGCCAGGGGAGGGTGCTGCAGCGTCACCCTTTGTCTGGTTCCGTGTTCTGCAGCACATGCACAAGCTCGAGCATCCGGTAACAATGAAAACTGAAGTGGGTTTTTGATAGTTTATGATATTGCTCTGGATACTGAATGAAAGTAGCACATGAAACACAGCAAACCAAGCCATGCGTTTGCAGTAGAAAAGGGGAGTAGGCAGAAATTAAGCAGTTCCAGGTTTGTGTTTAATTTCTATCTGTACTTGGCACTATTTAAGCTCCTCCTGGGGCATTAGGACTTAGATCATAACACCTGTTCATCCACAGGACTTGATGTGTTACTGTTTAAAACCTTTATAGAGACAATGTATTTACCCAAGCTATATTATTTTGCAAGCCAGGTTTTGTTGAGAATGTCATTAGTGCAGCTTTTCCCAGCCAGTGCTTGCTGTGCCCATTGCTCAGTCCCACAGCTGGCGTGAAGCTGGGAAGAGATCTCCAGTTACGGCTGTGCAGCTTTTCAGGATGGGGGAAAAGGTAAGAGACAGCTTAAGCACAGCTTAAGTTTAACTCATAGAGCCTGGGATTTGTGCTGATTTCTAAAATAAATACATAAATAAAATGGGGGGGGGAATAAAAAGGAAAGAAAAAAGACAGACTGCTCTGCCCAACTGCGTGTTGATCTCTACGAGCAGATCGTCAGCCCCGCCCACGGCCCCACGCCGCATCTGCAGCGCTCCCGCGCGCGGGCAGAGGGACGCGGCCCCTTTAAGACGCCGTCAGGGAAGGGGCGGGGCTTCGCGCGCGCGCCGTCACGTGACGCGGTGGCGGGCTCCTCCGAACCGCTGGCGGCCGCGAGTGTCCGGAGCGAGTGACCCGGGGCCGCCGGCCCCGCCGGGGGTGAGTCACCCGGGGCCGCCGCGGGGTGAGTGGCCGACCCGGGAGCCGCCGCGGCCTCCCGCTCCGCTGCGGGGAGCGGCCGGGGGAGCAGCGGCCTGCGCGCCGGGGCCCGGCCTGGCCTGGCGAGCTGCGCCGGGGCCTGAGGGGCGGGCAGCCGAGGCCGAGTGTGAGGGGAGACTGGAAGAAACCGTGAGACTGGACGAGGTGGGAGCAGCCGGGGTAGGAAACAGAAGGTGGTTCTGGAGCGCGGTGCGTCCCGGAGGCGGCGGCGGCCGGGCCGGGGGTGCCGGTTGGCCTGGGGCCTCCTGCCCGTGGTGGCTCTGCTGGCCCGGGGTGTGTCCGTGGGTGTCCGGGCGCGGTCCCTGCGCAGCGCGGCGTCCGCACCGTACGGCCCCCACTCCCCCGGTTCCCGGCCGGCGGTGCCCCGTCCCGCTCTTCTGCTGCTGTGCTAGAGCCCGTCCGGGCTCAGGGCGCGGTGGTTGTGCTGAGCGCAGGATCCTGGCACCGCCCCGCTGGGACTTCTATCGTGACCCCATAACTGCTTGCTAAATGCTGCTAATAGCAAACTGTATTTGTTCTATTGCACTCCTAAACACTATGGAGCTCTCAATAAGCCTCTTATTATTCTTTACAAGGTAACAAGAGTGGTTTGGATTTTTATTTTTAATGTTTAATACTACGTAGGAAAGCACACAAAAGATATTTCTTACAGCACTCCCATAGCATGCACTGAATGATATGGGAGGGAGAAAACCATCACATACGACTTAGGGTGATGTGTTGATACGTTTCGAACCACTTTGCACGTATACCTTGTTTGGATGGCGTGTGCTGCATCCCAGAGCTGTTTGGTTTTCTCCCAGGGGGCGATGGCGATGCAGCTGGACGGGAGCGCAGACACCTCGGCGGAGGACGAGAGCTTTGGGCCACAGCTTGTCTCCAGGCTGGAGGTGGGTGTGCACTCAGCTCTAGAGCCACTTCCCAGTACACCTGCTGGTCCTTTTCCTTCGGCACAAGTTGTATCTGAAAATCGTGTTGCTAAATTCTTACTTGGGTTTCGTCCAAAAAAAAACAGAACAAAGCAAAACCCCCACCATGCTCGCAGTTCTGTTTGGTGTGGCATTACCTGCTGTCTACCTTTTCCTAACATGTATTGGTTACCTCCAACATCTATTAAAACAGATAATGGTATCTTCTGCTTTTCTGTGCCTTCTATATAGTTAATAGCTGATGCAAACGTTGCACTGGTAAACAGATTTATTTATGGTTCTCTGTGTATAAGGGAACAGGGATGTAACATTCAGTACGCTGACTTGTAACAACAGGGTTTTATCCAGATCTGAAGCCAGTTGAAGGCATTCAGTGGAAGTTACGTTAGGGTACTTGTGTTGTAATATGTCCTTTTTTCCCTCTCCCTTTCAGCAATGTGGTATAAATGCAAATGACGTGAAGAAATTAGAAGAAGCGGGATTTCACACAGTTGAGGCTGTTGCTTACGCACCGAAGAAGGAGCTGCTAAATATTAAAGGCATCAGTGAAGCCAAAGCTGACAAAATCTTGGTAAGGGTGTTCTGGAAAAGCTTTAACTCAAGATACTCAAGAAGCTTTATTTCCACTGGCTTAAAGTGTTCTGGTGATTTTGGAAGGTCTCTGTTGACAATAGACTGAGAAGGGCAGTAAAGATGGTTAGAGATAGATGTGACTTTTGATGCAAAGAGGCAAAAAGCACTAAGACACCAAAACCACGAAAACACTTCAGAATCTTGTTAACTGAAGGAGCGGAACTACCAGAGAGAGGGTCGGTCCTGTGTTCCCCGATTTGTCACACTCTTGCCCTGAGCATCCGCTCTTGGCAGTTGTCAAGGCAGAGGATCCCACTGTTCTTCTGTCACGTTTTAATTACACATGTTAATTGCTCACCCTGGGACCAGGGGTCTCCTTCTGGGGACAGAGCGTGAAGTCCGAGTTGCATCTTCTGGGGCAGAACGTGGAGTTTCTGCCAAACCAGTTCTCATTGATCCAAATCTGCCCTACCACGATGTTTAACTCCTGTCCTTTTCTCACTTTGTGTGTTTATTCGGTATTGGGCAGACAGCATTCCCGGCAGGCTGTGTGTCCGCCCAGTGCGTGCAGCTTCATGGGGACAGAGCTGACCTGCCAGGCGGGGGGACAGGAAGGGTGGGGTTTCCATGAAATACACAAAATGGACGTTGAAGCTTTTTCTTTGAGCAGAAGTTCAGTTCTGTTCAGAGGTACCAACTCATATATGGTATGTGGTATAAAATATACACATCAAATTATATAGGTGCTTCTCCATTTGGCAAAATAGAAAATTATAGTATTAATTACTGGAGGGGGTAATTGAATGGGATGAGCACTCCTTGCACTGTTTGTTTTGGTTTTCTTCAGGCTGAAGCAGCTAAACTGGTTCCGATGGGTTTCACCACAGCAACGGAATTCCACCAGCGAAGGTCGGAGATCATCCAGATCACCACCGGCTCCAAAGAACTCGATAAACTTCTTCAAGGTAATCACTTTATTTCTCTTTATTGATTAACCTTCATTTTATGCTTTTTTTTCTGGTGAACGTGATTCTTGGACAAAACCCCAGAAGACACACGAGTTCTGGTTGAAGGGAACGTCTCCTCAAGTGCTGCTCTCCTGTATCACTGTTGATTTTCTATTAAGTGCTGCAGAAATAATTTTTAAACCTTTCGGTCATGATGCAATACCCAGAGCTGTTCAGTTTGCATGTTTCTAATTTGGAGTCTATGACCTATTGAAAGGAAACAAAACCAGGTATCTCTTCTCCC
Source organism: Streptopelia decaocto (assembly GCF_964273445.1). Taxonomy (NCBI): domain Eukaryota; kingdom Metazoa; phylum Chordata; class Aves; order Columbiformes; family Columbidae; genus Streptopelia; species Streptopelia decaocto. Next base: position 68,165,588 of record NC_138661.1, read on the forward strand.
TGTTCCTATTTGTAATCACAAATCAAGGCATTTTGGCTTTTCAGTATCTTCAGAATTACACTTGTCTAAACTTCTTATCTGCAACATGGACAAACCTCAGTAGGAAAAGCAGTTTTTCCAAGTAGTGTTGAAACTTTTAACCAAAGGAAGTGTTTAAATGAGCTGCTGTAAATGTCATACTTTATATGTCTGGTCTTTGTTTGAAGTACATGACCTTATTTTTCTTTCTTTTAGGAGGAATAGAAACAGGGTCCATAACAGAGTTATTTGGGGAGTTTCGTACTGGGAAAACGCAGCTGTGCCATACCCTGGCTGTGACCTGTCAAGTGAGTAGCGCGCTGCCCTGAAATCGAGTGCTCAGACAACACGGCTTTGGGATCTTTGCTCATTTGTGCACTTTTCCCAGCCAACACAAATGATACGTGAGAAAGAGCTGCAGAGAATACAAGTATTTTCATTTGTTCACAAGAGCCCCCAAAACACCTGCAGCACCCCTGGCTGTACTTGCAGCTTTCTAGGATCTTTGGCTTTGTGCCTAATATGCTTACTGGGGTTACTGTAGCAGAAATTAAATCTGTAATGGTTTTTGCCTGTATTTGACATGTTCTGTCGCTTGTTTTTTTTTTTTTCCTGACAACAAAACTGAACAGGTTAGCCTTGTAGCATAATTCTAGGTCTTAAAAGCAGAGAAGCAGTGGATCTCTCTTCAGGTGCTCTGCTTTCTTGTCACCAGGGGTGCTGAAAATTCCAGAGAAGAAACTGTGTTGGGTTCACTGAGTTTCTGTGACTAGATGCATTTTTTTCCCTAATATTAATATATCCTAAGCTTACTTCACTTATTTTTGTAAAAACCTTCAGCCAGCTCTTGTTGTCAAACAGTACATCAGTTTGGAGTAATTAATGTTAGTTTAAACAAATAATAGTGTTTACTACTTCTAAAGGCTGTTATTTCATAAAATATTAGAGGGTTTGGGCTTAATTTGATCATTTAGTTAACACCTTTATGCACCTAACCATACCAGCTCCAGGTGAAGCTCCCATCCTCTTATGTAGGTATCAGAGCTTGAAAACAGGAATCTTTCTTCTCACTTTTCCCAGATAAATGTGACTTCAGTCACAATAGCTTGGTGTGGTATTTATTGTGTGGTGGCGGTTGGGGGTTAAGGCAATAACTGGGTTCTTTGTTGGTGTTTTATTTCATGTTTGTTTGTTTTCCTTTAGCTGCCCATCGACCGGGGAGGCGGGGAAGGCAAAGCCATGTACATCGACACCGAGGGCACCTTCCGCCCAGAGCGGCTCCTCGCCGTGGCCGAACGGTCTGTGCTGAAGACAGGAGTGCAATTACTCAGGGGTTATCTTCATTATTTAGCAAGGACCACTGTGTCAATCAGCCTGTTGCCTTAAATTCACGGGACTGTTGCAGTAAGAGCTGTCCCTAAAAACCAGCCAGACAAAAGGCTGTCTATTCTGGTTGTCTGCCCGCCTACCCGCATGTTAGATCACTTTATCCGCTGTGACTTATAGAGGCTTCTGGTTTCACTGGGGTATGTCAGTAGCTGGCGTCACTGCCCTGAAATGGGTTGGCTTCACTTCTTACCACTGTCTCTTTCAAGTCCTGTTTTACTGGTACTGAGATACATTCAGAGATTTGTCTTAAATTCTGCCAATAACTTGAAACAAAGATTCTTTTGTTAAAGGTTAAAGCAACAGCGCTGGCAAAATGTTGTTAGGCAGTAGGAGAACATCCACTGACCGGCTGAAAAGCTGGTGTCTCACCTCCTGCCTCTGCCCCAGGATGTTCTGATGTGACGTAGCGTGAAATGGAAAAGCAGAACAAATTATGTATGTTCTCTCTCCTTGGAAAAAATATGATGCAGTTCAGATCCAAGGAGGATCATTAACTGGTTGTCCAGATTCTAGGGGACTTCTCAAAGTCCCATGTGAATAATTTAAATACAGGATGTTGAATGTAACTATCTATCTATTTTTTTTTTTTATTTCGGTAGTAAAACCCTGACAGAGGTATTGCGGGTGGAAGGCTGTTTATCACTGCTTTTTATTAGCAATATATTGCTTTTGGAATGTCTGTTCCAGAACGGTAGCTTTCCTTGCCTATGGTTTTATTTTCAAGTAAAATGCCTGCTGTTCTACTTTACTGTTGTTCCTAGGCAGGAAAATATCCTTTAAAACTGGTTTTCAATCATTCTGTGCTCTTTTCATCACCAAGTTGTGTTGCATTTGTTTGCTGTCTGTTTTTATGTCTAGGACTCTCCCAAGAATGTGAATTTTTAGTTCTAGTTTTAGGTAAACCTGCTGAATGACTGCTCTTGATGAAGTTGTCACTTAGAGCGTGACTTTTCCCCCTGATTTCTCCAGGTATGGCTTGTCTGGCAGTGACGTCCTGGATAACGTGGCGTACGCTCGAGGCTTTAACACGGATCATCAGACCCAGCTCCTGTATCAGGCGTCTGCTATGATGGCCGAGTCCCGGTAAGACTGACCTAGATGGGTGATTTTTGTGCGATACATGTTCATATCACATAATAATTCATGTGGCAGAGCTCCCTGGGGATGATGAACACGTGTAAGTGATCACAAAATTGTGAAATGTCAAAGTAAACGTTTACTTCCAAAGTTAACTTTAGTGCAATATCCTCGCTTTCTTCAGTGCTTAGCACCATGAGGTCAGGTTTTGTTAGTCTCAGACTGGAGTAGGCTTTGGCACACCCAAATAATAAGCTGGGTGTATCAGCTGTGAGTTATTACCTTGTGCTATTAAATGGTGGGTGGCAGCAACTGACTTGAACTGCGCCAATGATGTTACTGTACAAAGAACAAGCACCAGCCTGAGAACCAATCCTACAGCTTGGTGTAGAGTTGTTTTCAGAAGTAAAGAGTGGTGATTTGGGGCACACCGAGCACTGCGGGAACCTGGCCTTGGAAATAAGGTGTGTGGAGGCCTTGGAGGGAAGGAGGTGGCGGATGAGGCGTGTAGGAACCTGTCTGTGGGGTCAAACCAGTAAATTCCGGGCTAGTTAATAAGAGTACAATAAATGTCAGTTTTCTATCGTGCCAGAACTGTATTTGTGTTGCCGTGTCCGCAGGTACGCGCTGCTGATCGTGGACAGCGCCACGGCGCTGTACCGCACTGATTACTCGGGCAGGGGCGAGCTGGCGGCGCGGCAGATGCACCTGGCGCGGTTCCTGCGGATGCTGCTGCGCCTGGCCGACGAGGTGAGCGGCACCATCGTGCACAAAGGGCGTTCTGCCCGCTCCCTGGCTGCTTCATTTTATTTTGAGAGCATGACAGAGTGGTTGTGGACACCAAAAGTGCATTTTTTTTAATTTCTCCCCGCTTCGTTCAGATGGTGGAAAATAACAGCATTGGGCTGTGTTGTTTCTCTCGGTACAGTTTGGCGTGGCGGTCGTGATCACCAACCAAGTGGTGGCGCAGGTGGACGGAGCTGCCATGTTTGCTGCAGATCCCAAAAAGCCCATCGGAGGAAACATCATCGCCCACGCTTCCACCACGAGGTGAGAGAACAGCTTGTCACCTTCCCTTGGCTTTATTTTGAGAGATGTCAGGAAATGAGGCAATTACCTCTAAATTCTGGGTTTCCACGTAGTCTGTCGATGGCTTTTCAGCAGATGAGTGCAACTCTGAGCACTCATGAATCTGCAGTAAAACCAGCGGTGTTTTCAGGAGTTCCTGTGTGCCGTGTTCATGTGCTAACGTCACTTTTTAATGATGATGACAGCGACTAACCGACCTGTGGTGTTTCCTTCTCCCCGCACAGACTGTATCTGCGAAAAGGCCGCGGCGAAACCAGAATCTGCAAGATTTATGACTCGCCATGCCTGCCCGAGGCCGAAGCCATGTTTGCCATCAACGCTGACGGCGTGGGCGACGCCAAAGACTGACCACAGCGCCTCGTCCCCGTGGCACCCGCGGCTGGTGGCCGCAAAACCTCCTTTCTCTGGCACCTTCCGGATCTCCAGCTGCTGGGCAAGCGCCAGCAGAATCTGCTGAACTTCAGCCTGAGAGCCCCTCAGGTGAACACGCTTTGAGCCACGTCTCGAGACGTTGCTCGGAAGAGCCCCGCGCTCTGGCTGTTGGCCACAAATGCCAATAACGGGATTTCTCAGGATCGTATTTTCCTCCGGGCTGTTGCTCCAGCTGATTTTCCCGGCGATGTAGCGCAGTAAAGCAAAGAGCGTGTGGCTGCAGTTGGTAACTCGGTGAATTTGAAATAGCATTGATGGCTTTGTCAAATAAGAAAAGTGTTGACTTAACTACTTAAGGGATTGCTTTAATTGTCAGATAAAGCAGAAGGGTTTTCCACAGTGCTATTGCAGGGATTGGTGATGGTCACAATCCCTATTCTTTATGTTAATTTTGGCTGCAAAATGCTGGGTTTGGGCAACTGTTAATTTACATTTCAGTTACATTCCTTTTTGTATTTAATTAATTCTCTGTAGAAATCTGCTTTTAATAAAAAGGCCCATGAAAATAGTGATGACGTTACAGGTAACTCTTCATCCCTCTCAGTCTGGGTTCTTTCTGCATCTCCGGCTGCGCGGTGTGCGCCGACTGTGCTGCAGCGCCCTGCACGGGGCTTTGAACAGCTTTTGGAGGTTAAAAAGGTTCTTTTGTATTATGCAATATTTTTCTGTAAGCCATCTATTGTGATTAAAGAGAAGAATATCATAGTGGTGGGTGGCAGCAAAGATCTTTTCCTTGTGCTATTTCTCTGGGACGATTTTTCTGCAGCTTCTCCCGGTATCCACAAGGTTTGGAACATCATTGGCTGGGGAGCAAAGTTTGGTTCATTTAAACACAAGAACCTTTTGAAAATCTTTTCCTCAAGTCCTGGTGTGACGTCCTCATAGCAGCTGCACAGCCCCGTGTTTCCGTGGAGGGGCTGCGTTCCTGACGACGCAGTGCCATGAAACGCTGATTAAATAAACTTCTCGCCAACGCTGCTTTACCTCAAGGAAGCATCATTAATATTTCTTGAGCGAGCATTTGAAATATTTACTTAAGGTTTCCCTGAAAGTTCCTCGGGGCAGTGGAATACGGTGAGAAATGGTGTCCAGGTTTCCATCCCGCAGCGTCGGGGTGTTTGTGTGATCCAGCTGCGCTGCCTTCGGATCCATGGCCAGAGCTGGAGGAGAGATCAGTTATAACTGAATTACTATGGTGCAAAGGAGAAAAAGCAGCACAGGCAGACGTACCCAAAGGCTCACACTTTGTTATTTTTCCAAGCATAACTAACTTGAGTTAATTAAACGACACAAGCTGGTACTTGCGTTTGTCATTGCGCTGCTGCCCTTGGCCTGTGTCAGCCTTGGTTCACCTGTCACATTCATTGAGCAGCTGTAATTCCCCGTCCTCTCTGCTGAAAGGACAAACAGCGTCAGCTCCTGCGGTGACTACAACCACCACATACCATCCACTGTGTCAGGTTATTGCAGCCATTAGCTTATTTGTTTCATTAAAACAAACATAAATTGTTGTGGCACAGAGTGACATGGTTCTTCACTCTGTCTCGCTCGAGTGGAACACAGTTAACATTAACAACATTAAAAAACGGGAGGGGTGAACACGAAACAATGCAACAATCTGATTCTATCGTAAAGCACAAACGTGCTTGGGGACGATTCCAGTCAGAGGATACGGATATTTTCAAGGAATTTAGGGCATAAAATCCCATTAAATCTCCTTGAGGGAAATAAAATCAATAGAAATTAAGCACCTTCATAGCTTGAAATATCTGCGCTTAATTCTTTTTAGGTCTTTTAGAAGATCCAATCCTGAATTATTTACTTTCTTAACAAAAGAGTATTTTTGGCATGAACCTCTTCCTACTATACAAACAACAGCTGATAAAACGTAAGGAAAAGATGCTGAGAGAACGGACAACCAAAAGAACGCCTGGAAATTTTGAAATGAAAGGGTGTCTCCAAGAGCACTGCAAAACTTGATCTTCTATAGCTCTATCACTTCATGCATGTTCTGCTCTCTTATCCCTTCTATAGAATCAGTAATAAAAGATTTTCCATTTGAAATACTGATGAGAAATGTCTTTTCCCAGGAAAGGCAGAAAACAAATATCTGCACAACCCGGCTGCTCTGGGGCTTCACGCGAATTCTCTAACACTCCACATTGCTTTGTCCAACCGTTAAATACAAGATACAAAGGACGTTTTAATAACTGAAACCTTGAGCCTTCAGATGAGCGGACAAGTAAAACGGAGACAATGCTGGAGCATCAAGTGCCATTGAGAACGTGCGGAGTGTCTTACCAGGAGCGGCAGCACAGCCCAAGGCTCCGTCACCGGACACACGTTCATTGTCCCCACGGGGCGCGGGTCGGGCGGGACCGGGAGGCGTCTGGCGACCGGATATCGGGAGAAATCAGAGCTGGCTCATCTTCACACCTGTTCAGAAAATATACCTTAAAACTTCCAACTTCACTCAAAATCATCCGGTTTTATTGGGCTGGTTGTAGCCTACTGCTGCTGCAATGTGTCCTGAGTTCCATCTTGCTTTAGCAGAAGCTTATTTGTCAGAAAACCCGGCTGTAATCGTTTCTTTGCCCATGTTTGATATCAAACGTGAGCCCTTGATCACTGATGTTCCAGCACGTATCTCAAAACAAAAAAGGCTGGAGGTGATAAAGGAAAATGAACAAGGAAAACACAAAAACCCACAAACAAACAAACAAAACCCCAAACCAACCAAACAAAACCAAACCCAAACAAAAACAAACCCAAACAAAACCAAACCCAAACAACCAACCAACCAACACAAACCAAACAAAACCAAACAACCAACCAACACAAACCAAACCAAACCAAACCCAAACTAACCAAACAAAACCAAACACAACCAAACAAACGAAACGAAACCAAACCAAACCAACCAACACAAACCAAATGAAAAGAAGAAAAGCACCAAAGCAACCAAACAAACCCAACCCCAAGCAAACAAAAGAACCAACCAACGCTGACACAAACCAAACCAAACAAAAAGAAGAAAACACTGAACAAAACCCACAAAAGATGAAAAAAAGAACCAAGCAACCAACAAACCACACACCAAAAAAACCCCAAACCAACCAACTGGGCCAAACCAAACCAGGAAACCACCGCCAAACACACAAAACCAACCAATCAACCACAACCCAACCAAACTAAAAAGCCCCCACCACATATCAAACAGTAATTTAAAAAAGAACCAACCAACAAAAACCACACACAAAACAAACAGAAAAACCCGAACACCCGCCAGCCCACCCCTGTGCAGCATCTCCAGCCAGGCCCAGAACCGCCCGCAGGACAACGACCGGCCCAACGGCCACGGAGCATCGCGGCACCTGTCTGGAGACCCGTCTGCAAACCCAGAGCCAGCCCAGGGCGGCTGCAGGAGGCGCCGGAGCCGTGTCACCTGGGGAGAGCACAGCAGAGCGGGGAGAGCACAGCAGAGCGGGGAGAGCACAGCAGAACTGTGTCACCGGGGAGAGCACAGCAATCGGTGTCACCGGGAGGGCACAGCAGAGCGGTGTCACCGGGGAGAGCACAGCAGAGCAGGGAGAGCACAGCAGAGTGGGGAGAGCACAGCAGAGGGGGGAGAGCACAGCAGAGCTGTGTCACCGGGGAGAGCACAGCAATCAGTGTCACCGGGAGAGCACAGCAGAGCTGTGTCACCGGGGAGAGCACAGCAATCGGTGTCACCGGGAGAGCACAGCAGAGCGGTGTCACCGGGGAGAGCACAGCAATCGGTGTCACCGGGAGAGCACAGCAGAGCGGTGTCACCGGGAGAGCACAGCAGAGCAGGGAGAGCACAGCAGAGCGGTGTGACCGGGGAGAGCACAGCAGAGCGGCAAGAGAATTCATTAGAGCAGCGAGAGAATTCATTAGAGCAGTGAGAGGATTCATTAGAGCAGCGAGAGAATTCATTAGAGCAGTGAGAGGATTCATTAGAGCAGCGAGAGTGTGGAGAGGAGCCGCTCAGAAGGTGCTGGGAGCCAGCGCTGGGTTCTATCCCTCCCTCCTGTGAAAAACCAACCAGCCAACACCACCAAACACCACCCAAACCACAGCAACAGACAACGCAAACAACAGTCAAATGAACTGCTGAAGTTATCAAAGGAATGATTGAAGTTAAGGGCTCCTGAGGACGCAGCACCCGGGACCCCGAAAGCCGCGGGGGCCGCTCTGCACCCCCAGCCGCTCGCTGGCCCCATTGGGCTGTTTTCCCCGGTTTATATGTAAGTTTTGCTCTTACTCATCGTGCCAGATGAACATCCCTGTTTCCCATCGGCACAGATCGTGTGAGCCGGTCACAGGAGAAAACGGGTTGTTACCGCAGATGGGTTTTCCCAATGTGTTTTCAGTTCCGAGTGCCCTCTGCTCCCAGCCACGCTGGGTTTGGCTTTCACTTGTCCATGCCCGTGTTCCTGGTCTGCAGGGGCCACCAGCACAGGGGCTCGGGGCGGATTGGGGTTCTCCTCGTTTCCCAATGCTCTCCTGTGTTTGTTTTGCTGTGTGTGTCCGGAGATGCCGCCGCAGGGTGTGCAGAGCCCGGCCGGCTGCTCCGAGCTCCAGCGCCTCCCGCGCGGGCGCATCGGCTTCCTGTGCTAATGGAAAAAACAGACCCGATGAGGACAAAGGTGTTTGTGCGAGTCCTGGCACTGACGAGCGTGCAGGCACCGCGGCTGGGAGACGCACAAGCAACAGCACCCGGTCCCTGCAGCCCCCCCGGCCTCGGGGACGCTCCAAAACCTCCACAGCTCATTAATTCCTTCTGGTCACCCTCGGGCAGGAAGGAGGTGAAATATTTGGGTTTGGGGACCAGCAGCACTCCTGCCCAAACCTGCCCCAGGAGCTTTTCCAAGGAAATGTAGAGTGAGCAAAAACATCAAATACACACCCAAAAGCAACTTACTTTGGAGAAAGCCCCAGGGTGTCCCTGGCCCCACCCTGTGCTGTGGGGTTCCAGCCCCAGCCCATGCTGTGAGGTTCCAGCCCATGCTGTGGGGTTCCAGCCCCAGCCCATGCTGTGGGGTTCCAGCCCGTGCTGTGGGGTTCCAGCCCGTGCTGTGGGGTTCCAGCCCGTGCTGTGGGGTTCCAGCCCCGTGCTGTGGGGTTCCAGCCCGTGCTGTGGGGTTCCAGCCCGTGCTGTGGGGTTCCAGCCCCGTGCTGTGGGGTTCCAGCCCCGTGCTGTGGGGTTCCAGCCCGTGCTGTGGGGTTCCAGCCCGTGCTGTGGGGTTCCAGCCCCGTGCTGTGGGGTTCCAGCCCATGCTGTGGGGTTCCAGCCCGTGCTGTGGGGTTCCAGCCCCAGCCCATGCTGTGGGGTTCCAGCCCCGTGCTGTGGGGTTCCAGCCCATGCTGTGGGGTTCCAGCCCAAGCTGTGGGGTTCCAGCCCGTGCTGTGGGGTTCCAGCCCCAGCCCATGCTGTGGGGTTCCAGCCCGTGCTGTGGGGTTCCAGCCCCAGCCCATGCTGTGGGGTTCCAGCCCGTGCTGTGGGGTTCCAGCCCCAGCCCATGCTGTGGGGTTCCAGCCCGTGCTGTGGGGTTCCAGCCCGTGCTGTGGGGTTCCAGCCCCAGCCCATGCTGTGGGGTTCCAGCCCGTGCTGTGGGGTTCCAGCCCCAGCCCATGCTGTGGGGTTCCAGCCCATTCCGTGGGGTTCCAGCCCCAGCCCCGTGCTGTGGGGTTCCAGCCCCATGCTGTGGGGTTCCAGCCCATGCTGCGGGGTTCCAGCCCATGCTGTGGGGTTCCAGCCCCATGCTGCCTGTGACAGGTCCTGCTGGACAGAGGAACCGGGACTTGATGCTTTCGCTCACACTTCTGTTTTTCTCGAAAAGAACCCCCTGACTACGCTGCAATAAACATTTCAAATACGTTTACGGGACTCTTGGTTATTTGCGATGGCTTTTGTTGCTTGGGTCCCTTTGGAAAACATTTATGATCTTTCATATCCATTGACAATTACAACCTTAAAATAATTACATAAATAAAATCAAATATATCAAAACATCTAAAAATATTATTGAGGTCATTATTATTATCTGTTAATAATTAATGAGATTATTACCCTTATTCTCTCAGTGAAGAACGTTTTAGTTCCGTGTCCGTCTCTCCTTTCAGTCCCCGTTTCCCGCTGGGGTTGGGCTCTGCTGGAGCCCAGATGTCCCTCCCGTTCCCCACACGGTTCCGACACCCGGCTCAGGATTTGCTGATGGGAACAGAGAAAAACTAAATTAAACTAAACTAAAATCCCAAACAAACAAAAACCAAAAACAATTTATAAAAAATACCCTCAAAAAATAAACCAATAAACCACGTCCGAGCCCGTTTGATTGAATCTCAGACCCGACCGGAGGAGCATCCCCCACAAAGGGCACAACAGGTGGGTTCCCAGTGCAGCGACACCCACGGTGTTTCTGCCTCCCCACAGCAGCCTCCCCAGCACACACAGAGGATTTGAAAAACAAACCGCATCTGTTTATATATTACATGTTTATATATGTCTGCATTTATAGATTTCTATTTATGCACATATTTCTGGGCTTATATGTGTCTGGATTTATACACATGCGCCAAAGAGCTGGGTGGGAACAACAAACAGCCCCAAGACACCAGTTTTGGGGTGACCAGCCTGGGAAATGGGCAAGAAAATTCCCCATTTCACCTTCCTAATGCAGAAATAACCAAATTCCTTTCGCCCAACAGAGCTGGAAGGCGAAGCCGTTTCAGCGCCAGATCCAGCACCCGCGGCCGCCAGATGTGGCAACAACCGCCACCTCCAGCGCTTTTGGTTAAAGGAAACGCCGGTGGGAGCTCCGGGCTGACCCTGCGGTGCTGGATGCTGGAGAACAGAGTTGTGTGTTATACGAGCCCAAAACCTGCAGCTTAACCGCGTTATTGTTCCGCAAGCCTGTAACCGTGAGGCAATAAATGATGGGGCTTTTTCCCTGGAAAACAGGTTTTCCATGATGGTTGGCCCCGCGCTCCCTCTGTCTGGCAGAAACCTGATGCGATGGGAAGTTTAATTCCTCAAAAACAAGACTGATAACAGACATAATGACGGCTGTAACATTATAGTGTGTAAAACTGATATGGCCTCCGCAGCTGAACCACATCCCAAGAGCAGCTGGGGGACACAGGGGCCAGTCCCGGTCCCCCCGTCACCAGGACGCCCCGCGGAGCCCTCGGCCGCCCCGCGCGCTCCGGCGCTGCTGCCCCCGGCACCACCGGGACGCCTGTTCCCAGCACCGAGCTCACACCCGCAGACCCCGCGGGTTCCACGGCAAACGCGCCATCACAGAATTGTCACCGGGAAGCAGCAGCGCTGCGGCTCAGCCCAGCGGCACCGCCAGCACCCCATGGCTCCAGCGCCTGCAGTGGGCGGCAGCGCCCGCCGGCTCCGCTCAGCACCCCACGGCTCTGGCACCTGCAGTGGGCAGCAGCGCCCGCCGGCTCCGCTCAGCACCCCACGGCTCCGGCACCTGCAGCGGGCGGCAGCACCCGCTGGCTCCGCTCAGCACCCCACGGCTCTGGCACCTGCAGCGGGCGGCAGCGCCCGCCGGTTCCGCTCAGCACCCCACGGCTCCGGCACCTGCAGCGGGCGGCAGCACCCGCTGGCTCCGCTCAGCACCGCGGCTTCTGTTCTCCATCCATCACCAAATTAATTCTGAGGTTTGGCACCAGCTCCAGAAGCCCCTCCTCAGCCTCGCTCACTTCAAACCAAGGGAAGAGCAACATTTCTGCCCCACCAGCACCAACCACACTGTCCTGGTTTTGTTGAAAACAAGACCAGCTCTCTTTCAGTGACTTTTCCGTTCAGCTGGGTTCTCATGGCCGTGTTACCAGCCCACACACCCACTGCGCTCTTATTTTTCCACTCCTACCAACACCAACATCCCTTTTCTTCAGAAAACGCCTGGTTTTTGCTTCAGGGGCATCACCAGCTCCTGGTTTTGCTCCACCTCCCGTGCCCGGAGGGACAAGGGTCCCTGTGCTGGGGATGCTGCTCCCACCGCAGACACCTGGGGGGCAGGAGGGGACACGTCCCCACTGTGACAGCAAGGGCAGAAATCCCTGCGGCACCGCGCCTGTTCCCGTTTGGCTCGGCAGGACCTTCAGCATCCACGTGGGAAGGGGGATGCGTGAGAAAACACAACCTCTCCTGATAATAAACACCCTTTTTGTCACTTCCCAAGTGCTCCTCTGCAGCGGTTCGGCAGCAGCCGGCAGGTGTGACCAGGGGAAAGGGACCGAGAGATTTTGGGCAGCGCAGCAAACCCGACACGCGTCCCCACGTCCCGTCCCGGCGGGACCCGCGGCCTCACCTCCGACACCAGCCCGGGGCACGCTCAGGACCAGGCGATGCTCAGGACCAGGTGATGCTCAGGACCAGGCGATGTTCAGGACCAGGTGATGTTCAGGACCGGGCAACTTTCAGGACCAAGGGCTGGTCGGGATCACCAACATCCAGCGCCAGAGTCACAAAAACCTGCTCAGAGACCCAATTCCACCGACCAGCTGCAGCGTGGGGCCGGGCGCTCAAAACCCACGGGTGCTGGAGGCCCCTCTGCAGGGGAAGGAGCTGTGGGAGACAGGACGTTGAGCATCGCCCCCTTTGCTGCCCTGGGTGCTTTGGGGAGGGTGGCAGGTCTGGTTCTGGGGGGAGAAGAGGTGATTAAACAAATCTTACCCGTGTGAGTCAGCTTCTGCACATCCCTCAGGGGAGCACACAGCTGGGGAAAAAAGCCCAGCGCTCCCTTTCCAAAGCCCCCTTTCCAAACCCCCCTCTCCCATCCCCCTTTCCACCCCCGCGGCTCTGCCCGGCCCGCGGGTCCCGCTCTCCCCGTGTGTCCCGCGGCTCCGGGGGCGGGCCGGGCCGGGCCGGGGCGGCCCCGAGGGGGCGGCGATGGGAAAGCGCCCATAAAGCGGCTCCGAGCAGCGGCCCGGCCAGAGCGGCCATGGGCGCCGGGGGAGCCCCGACGGGGCGGCGCTGCTGCTGCTGGCGCTGGGCGCCCTCCGGCTGCTGGTCGGGACCCGCCGCCCCGGCACCAAGCGGGGGGTTTCGGGGAAGCGGAGCCTCCCGGGCCCCTTTGCCTGGCGGGTGCTGGGCAACGCACTGCAGCTGGGCCGTCTGCCCCCCTTGGTGTTCGCGGGGCCCCGTGTTCCAGCTGCGGCTGGGGGGCAGCACCTGGTGGTGCTCAGCGGCGAGGCCGCGACCCGGGCGCTGCTGGGCTCCGGCACCCGCTTCGCCGGCCGCCCCGACTTTCCCTCCTTCAGGCTGGTGTCCGGGGGCACAGCGTGGCGTCCGGGGGCACTGGGCGCGGTGGCGGGCTCGCCGGCGCCTGGCGCACGCCGCCCTGCGCACCCGCTGCGCCACGGCCCCGCTGGAGCGGCACGTGGCGGCCGAGGCCGCGCAGCCGGTGCGGCTCTTCCTGCGGCGCAGCGGGGAGGATGGCTGCTCCGAGCCCTCCCCGCTCTGCTGGTGGCCAACGCCAACGTGCTGTGCGCCCTCTGCTTCGGCCGCCGCTACAGCCGCGGCCACGGCGAGTTTGCGGGGCTGCTGGGCTGCAACGAGCGCTTTGGGCCACAGCACAGACGCAGCCGCAGAACCCAGCCCCGAAGCAACCCCCCCGTCATGAATCTGGCCTGTAAAACAATCCGCGGCAGGTACGTAAGCAGCCCAGGCGGGCAGATCGCAGCCTTTCTGCTTCGCATAAACAACTTCACTATTAAAACCTGATCCAAAAGGCCTTTAACTTCCACATGGCACCCAAGCTGACATCAAGCCAGTACGCAAGGAGTGGATTTTTGTGATGGGACCTCCAGAGACGGAGAACATCCTGTACCATAGTCACCAAGCTCTAAGCCCTTCTCAGGTTTTTACTCTGCAGAAAGCAGGAGTTCGATCCATCTGATGAACAGACGCGGCTCTCGGGCCACTGCAGGGCTGCCATTGTTTCCATGCCCGTACGTCCAACCCGCTGCACGGCCGGTCTGCAGGAACCGTGTCCAGCCTCATTCCTCCCAGTTTCACTTCAATTTCCCTTCACCATGGCAACATTTCCCCAAGTTGAGCTTTGTCTCTGACTTTACTATGTGCTTTGCATACAATACTCAAACATCAGCCAAGTCAGCTTATGGAAATTTTAATTCTATCGGTATTTTCTGCTGAAGAAAACTCAACAGTTTGTTGATTACAACATTTAGGAGACTTTGCGGTTGGCTTATGCTCAACAACTCCGAATAAACCAGCAACTGCTCCTTCACATCACCCTGTAGCAGGAGAACCGCAGTGAAACGGAGCCAGCACACTCTGTCCTGCAGCCAGGTCAGGTTCTCCCAGCGAAGCGAAGCGAAGCGAAGCGAAGCGAAGCGAAGCGAAGCGAAGCGAAGCGAAGCAAAGCAAAGCAAAGCAAAGCAAAGCAAAGCAAAGCAAAGCAAAGCAAAGCAAAGCAAAGCAAAGCAAAGCAAAGCAAAGCAAAGCAAAGCAAAGCAAAGCAAAGCAGGTTCCTGCCGGTCACAGTTTGCCAGGGCTTTCCAAGGAGCCACCAGAGCCCCAGTTTGGCAGCAGCGAGTGGCTGGGCGGGGGTGACTGTCCCAGCCAGGGAAGCGACGGGGACATTTCGACTCCAGCCCGAGTCAGAGGTTTCCCAGCAGCAGGGACTGGTGCCCAGGCGCTGCTGTGCTCCTCTGATCGAAACCAGCTCCCTCACTGCATTCCCTGCTCCTCAGCCCCTTCCAAGCGCAGGGTCAGCACCGACCTCTCCAACGTGTCCCAGGCCCCTAAAGCCACATTCTGAGCCACCGCGCCCCCATCACCACGTTAACGCTCCAGCGTTGCAAAGTGTCCCTTTTAAAAGTCACTCAGAAACTTCTGGTGGTCCAAGAGTCAGAGTTTACACCAAATCCCAGGGTACGTACCTGTCCAGCCCTGAGGCGTCCCCAGTGTCACCTGGGGCCAAGCCGAGGACTCGGCTGCTCCGGCTCCTCCATCTGCCGCGGGCTGGACGTCCCACGGCGGCTCCGGGTCCTTCCTTGGGGAATCGCAGCTCTGTGTGAGCTGCTGGTTCACCTCGAGGAGATGGAGGTGACAGGGACGTCACCCACAGAGCAGCCGAGCGGTGCCCAGGACACCGTCCCCGAGGCTCCTTCCACCTGGTGACCCGTGTCCCTCTCCCAAGGATGGGATGTTAAGTCTGCCACGTGCTAACATGCGAATGTTTATTTAAAAGCACCCAAATTGCTCCCCGAAGCTCGCTGCCCCTTCACCTGCTCCTCGGTACGGCTGCCGTGTTTGACATCCCAAACGGAGCCCATCTGCAGGAAGGCTGAAGCACAGGCGGTACTATCACTCACTCTCTACAAAGGAATTTGAAATAAAATGAGCTAAAACCCAGGCAGCGTAAAGCGCCCAGAACCGACACTAAATGCAGCCGCAAGCCCCTTGTTCCCGGAGCCTTTCGGCAGAACAATCACACCCCGTCACAACCCATCACCCACCTTGATGGAGAAACTGCCCCGGGGCACATCACCTGCCCGCAAATAACAGTGATGTCGTCCCTTCCTTTCCCAAAATCTCCCATCGCACCGGGCACAGGCACCGCGGGCACAAGTGCAGTGATGTCCTGTAGAAACCGCCCCCGCCTGCCGCGTTTCCCCACCCACACATGGATTAGCGTAAAAAGCAAGAGAGCAACACAGGTGACTTGAAGCAGGATCCCTTTCTTATTTATAAACGCTTTATTTCAAACAGGACAGCACAGTGAGGACAAATCAGTTAAACAGCTTCAGTTATTCTTCAGCATCATAAATTAAACCACAGGTAGGTACGTTTTAAAATGAAGACGAGTAGCTCCAGGCAGTTATTTGCCCTCACCCTGGGGTAAGTCCAGAAGAACTCATTTGGGTGGGAACGGGACAGAGTCTCTACCAAAACTGCACCAGGTTAATTCATTTCTTGTGCTCCTGGAATGGATTCAGTGCAGAGAAATTCACATTGTACCTGGGATGAGTCTGCAAAGCGGGTGCAAATATTAAAGTCTCCATTTCCATGTTGCCCAAATGCTATTGAGGCGCATCCTGCCCTTCCCACACACGGCAGAGCCGGAGCCCAACGGGAGCCCAACGGGAGCCCAGCAGGAGCCCAACGGGAGCCCAGCGGGTTATTGCTAAAGAAGAGAAACCAATCCAGAGTGGTGTTGATGGGAAGTGCTTTGGTTGCACAGCCTTACCTCCCCATCAACCCGCATCTGTGCTATTCCAATTAAACCATGCCCATTAGTCACATTCTCCTTACTCACAACGAGCCGGGAAATGGGAAAACCAAAGCGGAAAAGGTTCTTTTGCTCAGTGTCACAACCAGGACCACACACACAAGGGACACGCGGGGGCGAACCCCAGACCCTGCTGTTTTAAGCCAAAACTGAAGTATATTTTTGAAGCACAAGTGAAGCGGGTAAGCAAACGCACAGAAAGCTCAGGGCGTTCGCTGCAGGCTGGGCCGGGGAAAGGAGAGTGAGCGGCTGCGCCCGCCGAGACCAGCGGGAACGACAGAGCAGCACAGACCCAACAGCAAACTGCAGCTTCCTCCTCAAGGCCCCAGCCCGCGTCGTTCTGAGACACACACACACACACAAATAATCAAAGATCAAAGAAGAATTTAAGTATATGGAAACACAGAGAAAAAACTCCAGAAAAACCCCTGTTGCACATTTCCCAGCTCGGCTTAAGCGACCCGACAGAAAATAGCTGCAAAACTTGGGCAAATACTTCAATGTTTAGAAGAAACCAACAATGGTCATCCACTGGAAGATATTCCAAACGAGACCAGGCCACTGGAAGGGAAAAGGCAGCTCCACCATCCAGCGGAGAGCTCGACAAGAGCAGACATGAAACACCCCACGACCCCCGTTCCAGCGGCTCCAGCGCCCGGAGCTCCCGCGCTCGCCTGCACCTCCAGACATGGGCACAGCACCAGCGCTTTAGACACTTCTATTTGGACCAAAAAAGATCGCTAAAAAGTGCCCAGTCTATGGAATGGGAAGTTGTAAAGCTTGAGTGTGCTACAAATTTCCCCTTGGGTGTTATTTTCACACAGTATAAAAACCCACCAGGTTAATACCCACGTGCAAGGGACTAAAAAGGTGACTAAGAAATGTTTTACTCCGGCACTTTGAAACTCCACCCTTCACAAACACCGTACAGCACGGCGAGACCCCGCTAACAACTGAGTGTGGTGAGCTGCCCGCTGGGACGGGCTCGGGGACACCTGGGGACACTCTGCACAGCGCAGAACTCAGCCCGGCTGGTACCCCGGGCAGGCTGGCAGTGTCACCTTCCCGCTGTCACCTCACCAACAACCGGTAAGGAACAGCACGGGAAGCGTCAGCTTCGTCACAGGACACGTCTGTTCTGTGACCCGCGTTCCACTGATCAATCACTACTTCAGCAGTAGTTATCCCTTAATAAATCAAGTTCCGACATCTGAAGCACAGCAGCACAGTTGGGAGGGACACAAGAGTCTTCGGTCTCACGGGAGCGACGGGAGAAGCGTCACCGGGAGGAAACCCTGGAGTTCAAAATCTCATCACTCATCTCTCTGACTACAGCAATGCGTCTGAAAAACCAAGCTTGTATTGTGAGGAAATCCGCTTGGTCCCCTGGTGAGAGCTCAGCACACGAGCAGCGCTGGTCGTCCCAGCTCGCCCAGCGCAGCAGCTCCGGCGCGGCTGGGAAGGACCCACACGAGGCTGTGCTGGACACACAATGACTTCTGCACAGCAAGGAACAGGCTGACAACCGCTTATTTCAGTCGTTCTCTTCCTTTGGTTCTGCAGTTCCCTTCTCTGCAGTCCCAGCGCCAGCGCCCTGAGCACCGTGTCTGCAGCCCCAGCACCGCAGGAGGCGCGATCGCTGAGAACCAGGACATTAACGGCTGTTAGCAGGGAAAAGAGAAAACGGTTCATCTGGAAAACACCCGGCTGAAGGTTCCCTCAGGGGTCTGTGCAGGGAGCCCAGCAGGCCCCTCGGGTAGAGTTTGTGATATAAAATAGACATGTGTATATAGAAATATGTCTATATTTGTGTATATATTTTTATATCACACGGTATATATCTCGTATATACCTCACATATCTCTGATATATATATATAACCACAAATATTCTTACATCACAAATTCTACCTGTGCACCCCCACACATAAGACTTTGACGTTGTTTAGGAGTTTTGGAACCAAACATAGGCAGTGCTTCGAGGAGGACGATTATACACAAATGTATCCTGTTCACCCCCCGCGGTCCGTCCGCGGCCGCGCTCCTGCACACCCCGGCCCGTCCGCCGGGCCCCGCGCTGTGGGACCCGCAGCCCCCGGCCGGCAGCTCCGGCGCCAGCAGCCCCTGCACCGTCACTCCTGCCGGCCCGGCCGCATCTCTTCCAGCTCCCTCTCGCTCTCTGCATCCTGGAAATGCAACAGAAGAGCAGGTCAGTACACAGCCTGATTGAAACCACTAGAAGGAGAACTACCCTTTCTTCTCCAACCCCACACCAAGTTTGAACATTACCCCAGTGTTACACTTTTCCTTCTAATTCTCTTTCCCCCTGTACCTCCCTCTCAGCATCAGTCTTTGCAGCCTATTTAAAGTTTCCAAGCACCAAAGAGCATTTCTCTCATGTTTCCTTATGCGAGACGAGCCCTGACGACCAGAAGAGCTGAATTCCAGCCCTGCTCCCTCACTCCCTCGCACAGGCTGGGTAAGCGCCTTTGGTTCCCTTCCCAACACAGCGCAAGTTATTGGACTGATGACGAGAACTGATCTGCAGAGACTTAACCAAAGCCACTTACGCACTGGCTTCCTCATCAACTCCCACTTTTCATTTCAGAGCAGGAGAGAATTAACTGTTCACAACTTCTGTGCCTGGAGCTCTTTCCTGACAATCTCAGTGCTTTTCTGATTGAACTCTGCCTCACACGCAGCAGGTTTGTTCCACCAGACTGAGGCTGAAGCTGTAACATCTGGAGGACCTTGGCTGCATTACTTTGCTTGCATTTTCCAGTACAATGCAGGTAACATCAAATTAATATTAAAAGCTGACATGTTTTTATTCAGTTTCTAACTGGCAGGAATTTGAAGGCACCTTCTGTATGGGTCCCACTTAACAGAAAAAGGGCAAAGGGAAGTGCAGAAGCGCTCCGGGCTGGCGAACACTGCAGCCGGCCCTTTCCGAACCGCAGCGCAGCCTGCTCTGCACAGCACTGCCACAGCCAGAAAGCGCTGAAACACCCCAGATACTAGACAACCCCAATGCTGGGCAGCGCACACGACCCTCGGAACGGCTCAGCACAACCGGCTCCAGCCTGGGCGAGCTTTGGAGCCAACCTGGCACCAAGAGAGATCAATGGTGGCAGCTCCTCCAAAGCCACACAGGTAATTAGAAGAGGTAACGGTAATTAGAGGAGGTAACAAAGTGCTGTGGCCCTAGGACAGCCAGGCAGTTTTTGCAGCCCCATCTGCCCTGAGCTGCCCAGAGGAACGCGCGGGTGCTGAGCAGCGTCCCGCAGGTATCCCGCGTACACTAGAGCAGCGCAGACGCGCAGACGCGCCCCCCGCCAGCCCCGCAGGGTTTGCGCCGCCTGTGCTGCGATTCCACGCCCCCGTCGGACACATTTGTCATTATTTTGCTGAATTGCGTGAGGCATCTGGCAACAGGATCCAAGAGAGAAAAGAGCCCACGCTAAGGCACAAAATACTTTAAAACCTGGGCTGAGAGGCTGGAACGTCTTTGAGAAAACAACGTTCTCTCTGTAAGCATTGTATCCCCGCTCGGCAGCGCCGTGTGCTGACTGAGGCCGTTACCTCTTTGGTGGCGACCGGCAGCTCCGCGGCCAGGTCCATCCAGAGCGCGGCGGCAGAGCTGTTCCCCAGGTCCCGGTAACACTGCCAGCGAAAACAACAGCGGCACAACAGTCAGACGACTAGAAACCACAACAGCTGTCTTTCAGGTCTGCCCCATCAGAGCACCAGTTCCTTTCAAATAATTAGATACCAACTGCACTCTAAAATGTTGCGCTGAAGGATGTGATCCAAGTGGCAGAGCTTGGGACTAGGGAAAAATAACAAACCAAGCCGAACTCAAACAGATACACGTAGTCCTGTTAACTCCTACGCTAACCGGTGTCTGCAGAGCGTTTCCGAAGCTCAGTCACACCTGCCGGACACATGGAGAACTATCAGCCCACGTAGATCACACACAATGAAACCCAAACTTCTACATCGGCTCTGGAAATCTACTCAGGTTAAGACTTGAACGGATTTGACGCTGCAGCTTCACTGGAAATAAGTCCCAGGCCTTCCAGCCTTTACTCTCTCCAAGACACGTGGGTGATTTGAATGTCCGTGTTTAGAAGCAGAGGAGCAATGAGGAGCACGACCCATCCAGCACATCCAGAGGCAGCCGGAAACAAAAGGCTGCTGATCTGTCAATCACCTCTAGTGGATTTTACCTGACAGACTCACTACCAAATACACACGGAGAGCCCCAATATATCAAAGACAAATCCAGCTGTTGCAAAGGCAGCTGCACTGGGGCTGGGTTTTCCTCCTCGGCTCTCACCTCCGCTTTCACGAGACGCCCATTGTGACATAAATCCTGCGCCCGGGTTCCAGTACCGACGTACCCCAGCCCAAACAGACCCTGCGGCTCGCACGCTGCCCCGATGAGCTTCACGTGCTCTGGGACACTGGGAGCTCAGGAATTTCACAGACAACGACCACAGCTACTCTTCGCTACGCCCACTCTGGCTAATATTTCTAAAGCTATTTGGGCTTTAAATATTTCCAGACTCCAACTGGAGGCTGTAGGAATTAAGCAGCAATTTTAACATTCAAGAGTTCAAAACCAATTATTCTCTCAATGCAAGCAAAAAGGTCTCTGGAGCTCCAGGCCTGTCCTTAACCACCACTCGAGGCTCCCGTCTGTGTTGGTAGAATAGAGATTTCCTTTATCCTTTATTTTCCCTGCGATTCTCTTTGTGTGAACAGTGCAGAAATCCACGGCACTGGTGGGATTCAACCTCCAGCCTGTGGCTCTCAAGTTTAACCGCTCACAAGTGCCGCTTTATACAGAATCTGATCTGCTAAAACCCAAGACGGATGCTCCTCTGGGTGACTGCAAGGCAAACCCCTCCTTGCGTTCTAATGCCTCTGCACTAGACGATTTGGCCATTTTAGCAGTGTTACCATCTTATACAATCTTGCTTCTGCACAGAGTAATTTACAGGTGCTCACACTTTACAGCCAAAGACCATTTTTTAATACAAATATTTCTTATCTTAGGAGCATATGACGGAACTAAAGGCAGCAAAAGGTGGCTGGTTACCTTGGCGATGTAGACTCTGCCTGCTTTGGAAAAGCCCGGGCTCAGCTCCTCGACCTACAGCAGAGGGGAGGGTGGGACAGCAGAGAACAGCAGACATGAGGACATGCAAGGCACACAGTTAATGCCCAGATCGGGCTTATCGCATCTCTAAAAATATTAAAAAATAGATGACCAAACCTGACTTTTGTAAATACATCCCAATAACAAGCGACAGAATAAGGGAAACGGCCTCAAGTTGCCCAGGGGAGGTTGAGGTTGGATCTGGGGAACAACTTCTTCCCCAAAGGGCTGTGGGGCATTGAACAGGCTGCCCAGGGCAGTGCTGGAGTTACCATCCCTGGAGGGGTGGACAGACGGACATGAGGTTCTCAGGACATGGGCAGTGCCGGGGTGGGTTATGGTTGGACTCGATGATCTGGACGGGCTTTTCCAACCACAACGATTCTGTGAAAGCCCGAAGCAGTTGCATTCACGCTTGCGATTGCACTCGCCCATCAGGTTTCCATACCCGTAAGAAGTTCTGCAGCGCGTCCTGCACGGTGGCCGTCGGGGGCGCCTCGAACAGCGCCGCAGCCGTTTTCTTCTCCAGCCACCCCAGGTGGGAGACCTGCAGACACAGGGAGGTGCCGCGGAGACCGGAGAGACACAGCACGTGCGTTAGGACAGACACACAAGGATCGGTTTCTTGTCACTGGCTTGTGTGCCTGGGAGAAAGTGGCAGATCCTGGACCAGTATCCCAGTCTGGCCACAGGATTAAACCCAATCTGCTTTTCCTTGTCCCAAGTCAGCTTTTGCAAGTCTGTACATCAGCTGCAACATGCGTAACGCTCACAGTAAGATTTGTCTCTACAACTGAATATTACCGGTGTGCAACAGCATGGGTGCTGCAAACTCCCAGACTGCCTCGCTGCAAACTCCCAACCCACCTTGTTGCAACTGCAGCAGCTGCAGCAGCTCCCACCTGCGCATGGGAGCAAACGCACCCAGAGCCCTCCCGTCTCCCGGCGTAAACCCAGCGCCAGAGCGCGTTCTCACCGTACAGACCCCTCGAGCAGCAGCTACAGCCTTCCCGCCAGCAGATATTTGCAGCTTGAGAAAGAGGCAGCTATTGCAATTATTTAATTAAATCTATTCGCCTGCTCCCAGCTTCTCTCTCTAAGAAACGCCCTGAGATCTCAGCAGGGGCAAGGACGCACAGGACTGTATCTTCTGATCATATCTTCCTCCTTTAATACCGTATAATCCTTACAATGCAGAACAGCAGAAGCACTAACGTATTTCTACATACATCTGCTTTGTTTCACCACTTCAGCAATAAGGCTGAGTAGGAAGCCCACACCAGAACAGAGCATTAGGAGCTTCCAGTAGTTCAGCGCACTGCTGCTCTGTAATTCCCTGTGCCAATGACCTCAGCTACGCTCTTGCAATGTGACTACTGCATTTTTTACAGCAGCGAAGTCCCCAGTCCTTACGCTGCTGGTGTGAATCCACCCATTTCCACTCAAATGGGGAATCACATTCCAAGGAGGAAGAAAACAGCAAAAAGCAATAACAAACAGTTTTACCTGGTAACACCACCTGCCCAGAAGATAGTAAGACTTTGGGTCCTCTGGTTTCAGTTCAATCGCTTTATCAATGTGTTTCTGCGGAAAACCATCACCAACACACATTACGTTTTTGATACAAGCAAATACAACGTCTACAAGAGCAGGTGAACAAACACGGAAAGAGGAGAGCAAGAAGCCCACAATTTAAGTGTCGGGGATCAATAAAATTACAGCTACAAAGAGATGCCAAGTTTGCTTTAAATGGTTCCAGTGAACACAGAAAACCAGCATTTTATCAGCCCCAGAGACAAGAATTACTGCACACAAAAAAACGAAGCTGCCTTCACTTCATTCTATCACCTTTCCAGAGCTTTGGCATCACCAATTACTGGTTGTGTCAACAGCTGGCGAGGTGATATCAATAATTACACAGGGCCTCTTCTGCAGTAACTGCTCCGGTGCATCCTCCTACCGGTGACCTCCTCCCATAGGTAAATAAAGCAAGCTGAGGCAGATCAAATCCTCTTTGAACAACAATGGGTTTTCATTTCTGGAGGGTGCAGGCATGAGCACAGGCAGCGACTGAGGAAGAGCTGGTGCTGTATCCGATCACCACACTGTAACTTCATGTCTCAAGTCCTCAGACTCATCATACACATACATGCTGGAGCCAATTTTCCTAACTTTTTACTATAGAAACGACTATTGAACAATACACAAAAGTCCTTTCTACTCACCTTAAACACATATCCAGTTTGAATGCGCTTCTGGATGCTCTCGTGCTCCGATAGCTGCCCGCACAGAATCGCATACCTGCACAGCGGAGACACGCACGAAACCCGTCAGATTTCAATGGACATTTACATTCTGGTCATATCTTCAGAAGGAAGACACGTAAGTGCATTAAAGCTTCACAGCTTACTGGGGAAAACAAGGAATGCTGTCCAGCTTTTGCAGGGAAGAGACGTATGCAGGACAATTTAGTGCAGGAGAAGGTATTGGCTCGAGGGACGTGACACCAAGTTTGTTGCACAGGTGGCTGGAAGCCTGACGTCTATATAAACAGCTCTACAGCCTACATTTCCTCACTCAGCAACAAAACTGTGTCAAAACGCAGAGCAACGAGCAGCCAGCGCTACTGCAGCCAGAGCCAGAACTAGTGCGCTAGGCCGAGCTCTAAGGAACTAAGCCCGCACGAACAGCCCGTCTAGAGCGCAGCGGCTGGCTGTTCCGAGGGAAAATACTGCAAAAACCTACCTAGGTCCCGCAGCCCGCCACCACACTTGGGGAACAAAAGAACACATTTTCAGGGTTTTCAGTGCAAAGCCCGCTAGCTTTCTCTAGTTACACACCACACATTGCGACCCAAGAAGCACAGAACTGAGCAGAGTTAGTTATTTCATGAGCAGCGGGAGTTACGGAGGTTAATTACCCGAGGATTTACAGCCTCCCGTCTCACCCCCAGCACCCCAGCCACGCTGATCCGCTGGGTGGGAGCTGTGCGACAGCAGCCTGCGCTGAACATCCCGAACCACGACGTGCCTGGGGTTGGACACACAAGCCAATCACAGGCTTTGCTTCCAAGATCACAAGATAAAATATTCCTACACAATAAATCATGTAGCCTGTAGCGCTGTGTAGGATCTTGCCAGAGCACGGCTCCTCTAACCATATTGTTTAGGCTCCCAGATACGTGGGCAAGCATTAAATACAATTAGGTCAGGTTTAAGGTTATGCAATGAAATGGGAAACGCCCCGCCCTTTGAACTGGGAGCTAAAACTCGGCCTAACCTCACTTTACCTCCCCGTCCCTCCCCAGGGGGAGCCCGAGGAGCCCCTTCCAAGGCCCAGTAAATCCAGGGGACAGGAACTCCAAGGGACACGGCCCAGCCTGGCCTCTGCACCCACAGCCACACAAATGTCAAGTGGTGCCATACGCAGCTGTCAAGAAACATAAATACCACGTGTTTTCTGAGAGCCTGGTGAAACGTTACAGAAAACAAGCAGTAAATATTAGTCCCATCTTTGTGTCAGGGAAGAAACTAAACAAAAAAGCAAGAGATGGCTGAACTGTTTCTTCACTGCAGTCCCAGGAAAAGCCGACTCTACCCAACCCAGCTTTGCTGGGCTCAGCCTGTTGCTGGTTTTTATGTGCACGACTTTGCAGTTCTGAGCTTTGAGGCTCTACAGACCCCGACCTCCCCTCCTGGCTCGGCAGCACCAACGTGGTGTTCTGCTTTTATCTCCCTGCTTGTTTAGCTTGGCGAGTTCTTCCCAGCATCTCGTGAAGCGCCCCGGGACAAACGTCAGCGCGCAGCTGCGGGACTGAGCGGCAGGAACAGGACAGACTGAAAACAATCAGCTGGGGAGGGGATTTTCAGCTCCTGTACACAGCGGGTAACCTCGGAAGCGCCGCTCAGGCCCACGTCTCAGCGCTTACCAAAGCCTGACCTTACCGTGCCGCTCGACTCACCATTAACCAGAGCTCCTCGCTAAGCTGCTGGCGCGGCTCAAGCTGCACGCTCCCAGGGGAACCTCAGCTCGGGAAGGACTTCCCGGTTATTAGACCATCAACTCTGCGGGGGCAGATGGAGCTGGAGCGGAGCCCTGTGCGCCCCAGCCCCCCGGTGCGGGGTGCTGCCCTCCGACCAGGATCCGGGGGCTCCGGACCCCAAACTCGGCGCTCTGGGCACCCCCGGCTCCACGGTTCCGCCAACCCAAACACAGCCCGGAGCCCCTGAACTGTTTCACAGGCTGCCGAACACACCGGAGCTCCTTGCTGCAGAAAACAAGCCCTGAATTAAACAGAGACAGCAAAGCAAATGGGAATAAAAGGAGAAGGGGGAGAATTGCAGAGAAACAGCTATTTTTGCAGCCAACTGATAAAAGTGCAGGAGTGTTTTATATTGGCAAAGATGAGTGTGAGCACCGGCAACACGCCTAACAAATAAAAAGCACCTGGCAGACTGTAAATGTGGAGCGAGTTCACTGTTCCCAGAGCAGGAGGGAAGAGTCACCCCTGCTGAGGTTTCTGCTGTCCCTGCTCGCACTTTCCAGCCCTTTCTCTTGCTTGCCCAGGGGATGTTACCAGGCGGCTCCAGCTCCAGCTCTGTGCCATTTTTCCCCCTCTAAGTTCTGAAACACCTTCTAACACCAACTCCTATTTGCTGTAGTTGCTTCTGTCCCTGAATCCATGTCAGTCCAAGTGCTTTGCAGAGGAACAAGCAGCGCCTGGGAGCGGAACTCAGCAGCGCTGGCCACAAGACACTCTCCAAAGGAACAGAAAAGCCTTGTGGGGAGGATGATGTTCCTACTTACTCCAGAATTAAGATGAACACAAGAACATGGGCACAGCAGGGCAAGCTGGTCGAGGCAAACATATCGCCTCTTGACATAAAGCATCTCTGAACAGCATTATTGAAACGTCAGTAACGGGGTAAACCCCAACAATTAGCCCAAGAATGCTGCAGGAACACAAAGGAAAAACCTCATTCATATTTGATTTGTAATTCTCAAGACTCTGCCCCCACAACGGCACAGCTGGCTGTGAGCTCGGCTGTGAAGGATACAGACGTTACTGTGTAGGGGCTGAAAAGGGGCCAAAGGAAACGGGACTTGTGAAAGAAAACAAGAGCCTCACCACACTGACCCCTCCAACTCGGGAACCGCTTTCCCGCGAGTTATCTGGGTGCAACACGTTCCTGGGCAGCCCATGCACACCCAGCGCAGAGCGGGCTGCTCAGAGACGCGCTTCCCAGGGGCTGCACATCCAGCAGTGCCAGCAGAGCGCAGCTCGGGGCCGTGCCGAGGCACCCAGCCGAGCACATCAGCGCCTTCCTCTGCTGCAAGGGAAACCGCACGAGTCCCAGGAAAGCTCCTACACAAACCTCGCCTTTCCAAATAATACCTACTTGAGCTACGAGCGGCCTGAAGAACATGTAGGCTGCAAAACCCAGCCTGGTAGAGGAGCTCATTGCACTTATCCACCTCAAGCACACTGTGCCAAGGGCTGGGTTCTCCGAGCCCCACCCAGCAGCTCCCCCTTCGCTACCAAAGCTGATCAACTTCTGAAGTGCAGACTCACAAAAGCCTTCACACAATTTGTTCTTGGTATCCAGAGAAGCTCACTATGCTCTTTGTGAAGTTTTGCTCAAGAACTCTTCTGGCCATCTCGGAGAAATTCATCATTAAAGTGACACAAGCAAAGCCGAGTTTATTACTTTTATCACAACCAAACCTACCGTCTGTCAAGCCATTACTTACGGCAGTTAACCAAAGCTGTGAAGAAGGGGATTTTACAGAAAAAAAATGTTAACGTAGTGTACTCCCACAAAGAACAAATAGACTTTTTGATTCTGTTTTCTTTGGTTTTAAACACCACTGAGCTCCCAGCAATCTCAAGAGTCCTTTTCCTGCACCGCTTAAAAGCAAGAAGTAAAAAGCAACATACCACTGATGGCACTCAGCACTCTCGCCCCACTTCTGCAAGGCCATTTCTAGCTCTTCTTTCCCTGCAAAGGAGCGATCAGAGAGAAGAAATTCAGCCACTTTCTCGCTTTACTTCCTTCTTTAAGGCTGTTAGAGTACAACAGAATGGCACTAAGAGTTATATGTTTGTTGGTTTTATAATAAACTTGACTTAAAATGTTCCCTAAATAACTTCATACTCTGGCAGACACAGGGAACATCCAAGACTGCTCAAAGAGACCACACCAGCTTTAAGTGGAGCAGCACCACAGTCTCAGCTCCTTTGGAAGGACAGTCACCTCTAAAGAAAACATCCCCTCCTGTGTTAAGAAAACGTGTAGAGACTTCTCAGTGGTTTTGTTCTGATTCATCCACAGCCCCAGCTCCAGGCCTTGTCTCGCCTCCCCCTGTCCCCCCCAGGCACCTGCCAGCCCCAAACGCTGAACAAGTGGGAAAAACGCGGGGTTTGCCACTTGAAGTGTGAGGTCAGCGCTGCCCACCCCGCCGCGAACACGACTGCTCACCTTCGGCCGCGTACGACCTCTTCTCATCCGCGTCTCCTGCGATCTCGCACATGTCGCTGTGTGCTCGGGCCAGGCGCCACACAAAGTCCTTCTGCTCTGCGTACTGCACAAAGACAGACACCTATGTCGAGACCCGTTCTGGATCGACCCCTGCACTTCGGAGGCCACGCTGGGGCCAGTTGTCCAGCAGCCTCCCCTAACCTTCAAACACTGGGAAAAACCTCACCCTAAACTTGGCCTTTTCATTAAAATACAATACTTGAATTCTACTTTTTTCCCATTTCAGTCCCCATGCAAACAGTTTCACATCCTGGCTTGTTCTTAAACCAGGCCAGCACTGCAGGGGTGCCGCTGCATCCGGAGCGGATTTGTGCTGAAAAACTCAAAACTTGCTTTAAAAAAAGTAAAAACTTAAAACATCAGCAGCTAACAGTCTGGTTTCTTCTGGGACAGTATGGCAAATAAACAAGTGGGATGCCGATGCTGGGCAGAGGCACGAGCCAGCTGTGTGCAACAGCTGGAGTCCCTGAGCGCTGCCCCTCGCTGTGCGCCCCCAGCTCAAGGGCAGCGCCAGCGGTCGCCAAAGCGCCCACATCGCCTGTGTGACATCAAAACACACCTTTCAAGGTGGCAACACACCTGCACCAGCCAGGGATTCCGTCTCATTCACTAACACACACACAAGTGTTAGTTGACGCTGCTGTTCACATATGCAGCTGAACTCCCGAACCAGCACACACACCAAGTTCACAACACAGACCAAGCCACTGCACATTAAACGAGGTAAACGTTCTCAAACTGCCTCCCCATGTGCTGCACACACAAAGCCCTGTTGTTTTACATGTGTACGGTGTGTTTGCTCAGGGAAAGTGACAACATGATGAGACACGGCGCTCCAGACAGAGAGCAACTGGGAACCGGCAGCTGCTGCAGCCCCAGCAATTTCGGCCCCCAGCCCGATCCCAAGAGTGGGGCTGCTGGAACCTGGCCCAGTTGTGGCGGAGGACCCGGACCCCGCTCCCACTTGCAATTTCCTCTTCCCCAGCTATGGAGCTGAAAACACAAATCACTGCTGGAAAGCATAAGAAGGCGCCCTTACCGCCAGCTTGTTGTTGAGCAGCAGCTGGAAGGCCTCTCTCTGCTGGCAGGCGTCCCCGCGGTGCAGGCGGTCGGCCTGCTGCAGGACCTGGGCCAGCCCGGCCCCGGGCTCCGCGGGGGTCGGCCCGGCCTCGGGGGCCAGCTCGGGCGAGTCCCGCGCCGCGCCGCTCGCCTCCTCCTCCCCGTCCTCGCTCGCCCGCTCCGACTCCCGGTCGTAGTCGGACTCGGCGTTGGCCGTCGTGTACCTTCAACACAAACACACAGCACAACATCGGCTTGAGGAGGTTGTGCGCAGCCTCTGTCGTGTACCTTCAACACAAACACACAGCACAACATCGGCTTGAGGAGGTTGTGCGCAGCCTCTGGCAGTTTTACGCAACTCTTCCTCACAAAGGAACAGGAGCATCTCAGTTTATCCTGGAGAACACTGTGCAACACAAGTGCCTCAAATGACTCCTGTCACTGTTTCTCATGGAACAGACACAAGCTCAAGAAGCTGAAGAAAGAAGATCCCCAGAAGTGAAGCAGAACACCAGTCCACATCACGCTTGCACACCGTAGCAGCTTCTAACTTCAACCTAAGAGAATTAAACAACTGCAAACAGAGCCAGGACAATCCAGTTAAACGTATGGATTATAAAAGGGAATTTCAACACAAGATCCGACACACTTATCCATGTGGAAAACACAACTTGAGGTTTTTAGCCTGTTTCAGGAAATTTCAGACACAACAGCAGTTTTGGGAACATCAAGAACCTCTCTCACCTTGTCCGAGCACTAAACACCAAGCAGCTTGTTCACAGTGACGTGTGACAAGGTGCAAAGCAGCCGGGGAGCCAGGAAGAGTGTTTCACATGAGCCAGTCCAGCAAGGACACAGCAGGCGAGGCACAGAAAGACACTGCCTGTACAGAAACCCTGGCAACAATTAGCTGCTAAATTAGTCAAATGAACCAGAATAAAGCGCAGATCAAAGGTTCTGAAAGGGTGGCCGCAGCGCGGGGACACGGGGAGCACAGCCCGGCGGTCAGAGGTGCCGCTGCCCTGCTCTGGGGACAGAGATCTGTCCCCAAGCTCCGTATCTGAGGAGAGCAGTGACGGTCCCTTGGCCACACAGAGATAACGAGACATTTGGCTATCGAACCTTCCATTTGCTGGGAACCACCCGTGACGCCCAAGCGCTTCCTGCTCCGGCAGAGGGTGACGCCGGCGCCCCCGCAGCCGCCAGCCCCACCGCACACGTCAACAGGCACCACTTCGCGCTGGGATGTTTGAACACAAGGAAGAAGAGCCAGCCTTAAAGCAGACAGCACGGACGACACGCTGGAGACCATGCAGGCAGCGCTAAATTAATGGATAATGTAGCAACACGGTGGTAGGTGACACTGGCACGGCTCCCTTTCAGATTAAAAGCTTCATTTCTTGGTATTTTCTGAAAATTAACAATATTATTAATTCTCTAGACCCCCCCTTTCCAGTCCTTGCACACAAACTCCTCCAGTTGTCTGACTTCCCGTGCCGACTGCGGCACAGCGTGGGCTCCACGGCACGACCCAGTCTTGCTATGGCTTCCTGGAAACCCTTTCCACGGGGGCTCCTGCAGCACCATCTGTTTTTAAACAGGCGCAGGATGGCTCCGACACACGCGTTTTCTCCACCACAAAAATGTGTTTTGTCCAAGGCAGCTCGTACAAACGTTGGCAGTTTAAAAAGATGAGTAATACCATATATAACTTCGTAATTTTGGAGTTTTCAGAAAGATTAAGGGATTTAGATGTTATCAGCCTGTTTTCTTGGGTTTACAATGATGGAAAGTTCTTAAATGCTTCAGCACGTTGAGGCCCCTGGGTCGCACGCACCCCGAACAAAATGAAAGCAGACTGTGTGGCACAGAAAGCACACGGGGAGAGGAGGCCAAGCAGCCCCAGCGCAGCAGGAGCGACGCAGCGCGGGCCTGCGGGCGCCTGGGGGCTCGTGCTGACTGCTGGGAACTGCCTGAGAGCCTGGAGAAGATGCTCATGGCCGCGTGGTTTACAAACCGGAGCTGAAACGTAAGCTCTCCTTCTGAATCTCATTAAAAGAGCACAAGTGCCAGAAGTGAATACACGGCTGAAATGATCTGTGAGGAAGGGTCCCGTCCTTCCTCCCAGTGGCTGCTAAAAAGTTGAAACAGTCTTTTCCAAAATTTACATTTCCCACCTTGTGTTTCTACTAGGAAATTCTAGTAATTACATCGCTAGAAGATGATATTGCATATTAAAGGTAGCTGGTCCTGACCAGACCAATATTAGACCTATTTGCAGAGTGACAAATGATACACTATTCAGTTTGGTTTTTTTCATCAGTCAGATGAGAGCTGCTCCTCCACTGATTCTCCACGCTGGTCATTAAACCTAATTACAGATTTGCAATACAATGTAAGAACTCCCCTGCCTCGCCAGGTTCTCAATACAGTACTGCGACTTCGCAGTAAAACACGTCCCTGCTCCGCAGCTCGCTGCAGCTCCCCTGGCAGGGACGGCCTCGCAAAGTCCCTGTTATTGTCACCTCTAGCGTGACTTGACATTCCCTAACGGTGACAAGATGCCGCGGGCCGTACCTGTTGGACAGAGCGGCTTTTCAGCACGCTGCTCACCGGACACGGCACCCGCTGTCACCTGGGCAGCGAGCTCTTGGCATCACAACATTTTTACAATATATTTGCAGAATATTTTTCATACTTGTCACGCGGCCCAGTCACCTACTACACCCTTGTGAATCACCTACTCCCTACCTTTGCCTTCATACGAACACCCACTTCTGATGAACGGAGTGGTTCTGTACTAGGATGCGATCGCATCAGCTCCTGCAGATAAAACACTAACGCCACATGTTTTGGGCAGCGCCAACGCCTGTTTCCCCAGACCCGTGCCCTTTGTTCTGCCACAGCAACAGCTGCTTCGTCCCCTGATGACAAACCTGTGCCACCAAGTGCCACGTCACACCTGCCTGGTCACTCAGCGGCCACCAAACAGCGCGTCACGTCCAAACTCCACCTGCCTCGCCCTCAGGGCTACAATTAACTTCTCTCTCTAAATTATAGTTCATTCCGTCCTCCCTGGGAAGCGTCCAGGGCCAGCTGCTGTTCCAGAACACATGTGCGCGCCCCAAAAGCTGTGGAGTTCACCTGATGAAAATTTCCACAACACCCTAACCAAAGACATTTCAGCTAATGGGAATATATTTTGAAACTTTCTCAAGTTTTCCAGACAATCTAAAAATATATTGCTGTATGGCAATTTTATTCATACAGTCTCTCTCACTCAAGTCCCAGGCTGGACTTCTATCTCCCTTCGTCCTACAAGGGTCCCTCATCAAGTTACTGCTTAAAAAAACCCTCAAAAACTATTTTTACCCCCTTTCCTCTAAAAGTCACAACTGTCACAATCCTCACAATCTGGCCCTGACAGTAGTAGGTTTACTGTAATAAAAGCAAAAAAACCCGGGATGGGGACAC
Organism: Streptopelia decaocto; assembly: GCF_964273445.1. NCBI lineage: Eukaryota > Metazoa > Chordata > Aves > Columbiformes > Columbidae > Streptopelia > Streptopelia decaocto. The sequence continues at coordinate 68,198,127 of NC_138661.1, forward strand.
CTAATGGGGAAAACCCCCCTTCCTTTATGTTACAAACCGCCTGGACGCAAGTAAGCGGCAGCAAAGCCCGCGGAAGCCGCGTCTACCCAGTGCCCCGCTCACCCTCCTTCGCTCTCCCCGTCGTCCGTGGTGGCGGCTCCCGAGCTGGCGGTGAAATAAATGGAGCTGGAGGTCACGGAATCGCTTCTTTCCCGGGGAAACGGGAAGCGGCGCCGGCGCGTCACGCGCTGGGTCTCCTCCAGGTGCGACCTGCACGGCAAAAGAGAAAGAACGAGACAGCTGATGGTGAAACGCCTGCTGTTTCAACTCCCTTCTCCTCTCTAGTGGATTCTCATTCACTTTATACGCAAGGGATTCACAGGGTGTCCTGCTCTCGCTCACAACCCTCCTGCTGCGGTACGCCAGACACCGTATTCCAGCGCTAAAGCCGCTCCGAGCGCAGGCTTGGTCCCTACACAGTCTGTACGTGCAGTCCCCACACAAAGGGGTCACCACATCGCACCCGCTCCTCCGACTGCCTCAGCGAACGCAGAACAGAATCCCGAGACACCCTGCAGAACACAGCACCGTTTATTCTGTATCAAACGGCACCTACAGCTGGCAGCGACCAGAGAGGAACAGCAGTGACGAGAGACAGACACTTACAGAATCAATTACCTTCCCAGGCTGGAATTGGAAGCGTCTGTACTTAATATTCCAGAAGGAAAGAAAATCAATCTGGGCTAAAGAATGTTTTTTACATTGATCTCACTGGAGGTCAAGACATAACACCCATGGAAACTAGAGGGATGTTTCTCCCATGTTTGCATTTTAAATTTAACAGACACAATCGCAGCTGTTTTACCATGCACTGGAGTACAAACCCTGCTTCCCTGAGAATAAGACAGGGTCTTATATTAATTTTTTCTCCAAAAGATACATTAGGGTTTATTTTCAGGGGTTGTCTTATTTTTCTATGAAACAATAATCTACATTTATTCTTGAACAAACAAAAAAAAAAATCAACATTAATTCAGATATAGTGAAGTCATCACATTCTGTCCCACCTGTCACACCTGCCCTGCTGCATTCTATTGCCAACTAATTTTACTTTTCTACACGTATAGCTGCTTGGACACTATTTAAATTGACTTTTTTTTAATGAACTCTAACTAGGGCTTATTTTTTGAGTAGGGCTTATATTTTGAGCATCCTCAAATATCCTGGAAAACCACACTAGGGCTTATTTTTGGGTAGGGCTTATTGTCGGGCAGAGCAGCCGGGGGATCATGGCAGGGCGGGTACCTGACTTGGCCCAGGATGTCGGCGGCCAGGCGCTGCAGGCTGCCCCGCAGCTCCTCCACGTCCCCGCGCAGCTCCGAGATGCTCCTGAGCACCAGGTCCAGGCGCTGCAGCACGTCCAGCGGCTCGTCCCGCAGCAGCAGGGGGGTGTGCGGCGCATCCCCCGCCTCCACCACTCTGGGCACCACTGCAACCAGACAGCGCGGTCGTTAGGGCACACGGGAAAGGGTTTCATACAGGGAATCTTGGGGCAACTTTGTTCTGGGCAGACGGAGGATCCAACGCTGGGGTGTCGCTGCCTGGCCTGAGGTTTGGGGCTCTGCAGCTGCTTCGTGCTCCCTTCTCCAGCACCCGCATCCAGCCACACTTCACAGGTTTGCCGCAGCAACTGGGGGTTACCTACCTCTTATCTACCTCTTTTAAATATATTTCTATAAAAATCACTTCTCAAATTTATTTTTTAAGAGAGCAAAATGCAGACTGAACATCACAAAGATAAGGAAACTCTTGTTTTTTTTAAAAAAAAAGTCCTTACTGCAAATTCATTTAATTTCTACCCCATGCATTTCTGTGTTAATATCACACTGAAAAACTACAGTCTGCTTATTTTAAATAAGTCTGCTTGAAAGCTCATCAATAGCATAAATAAATATACTACCTGTTAAGCCAATTCTTTAAGAAATAACACTCTTTTTTATATTAACAACAGAAGAGAGCCCCTCTCAGCAAAGCAGCCAGATATGCAGAAATGAAGGGCTCGTGTTCCAGGCTACCCGAGATAAAAACCGGGATTCTCCCAAAGGAGGAATTACTGTGATCTCTTCCCCACTCTTATCTGCTTCTTGGCAAGATGTTACTAAATGGAAACACTTGCGCCGGGTGCTGCTGCTCCCCTTCCGAAACCTGAGCAATCGCTACGGACAAACCCAGGTCCCGCAGTTTTGCACAGACTTGGATAAATTAAAAACAAAACAAAACAACACGCTCAGGTTTCGGAATCGGCATCTTTAAAAGCTCCACATTGCCCCTCTGGCGGAGCTCGGGAGCCAGCGGGTGACGCTCAAAGCTCTAAAGCAGCTCTGAAAAACACACCCAGGGCAGAGCGGAGCACAGGGCCCTGCGCGGTGCGGACGGCACGGCCGCCTTCAACAACCGCACACGAACCGCGCACGGCCGGGCCCCCCGCGCAGGGCCGGCTCCCCCGGGAAAGGGCCGGCTCCCCCCCACCCCGGGAAAGGGCCGGGTCTTCCCCCGGGAAAGGGCCGGGTCTTCCCCCGGGAAAGGGCCGGGTCTTCCCCCGGGAAAGGGCCGGGTCTTCCCCCGGGAAAGGGCCGGCTCCCCCCCCCCCGGGAAAGGGCCGGTTCCCCCCCCCCCGGGAAAGGGCCGGCTCCCCCCCCCGGGAAAGGGCCGGCTCCCCCCCGGGAAAGGGCCGGCTCCCCCCCCGGGAAAGGGCCGGCTCCCCCCCACCCCGGGAAAGGGCCGGCTCCCCCCCCCCGGGAAAGGGCCGGCTCCCCCCTGGGAAAGGGCCGGCTCCCCCCCCCCCGGGAAAGGGCCGGCTCCCCCCCCCCCGGGAAAGGGCCGGCTCCCCCCCCCGGGAAAGGGCCGGCTCCCCGCCCCGGGAAAGGGCCGGCTCCCCCCCCCCCGGGAAAGGGCCGGCTCCCCCCCGGGAAAGGGCCGGCTCCCCCCCCGGGAAAGGGCCGGCTCCCCCCCGGGAAAGGGCCGGCTCCCCCCCGGGAAAGGGCCGGCTCCCCCCCCCGGGAAAGGGCCGGCTCCCCCGGGCCGGCGGTGGGTGCGGTGAACACCGTTCCCGCCGCGGCCGGTTCCCGCAGCGAGGCCCCCGCGCGCTCCTACCGTGGCTCCGGTGCCCCGCGCACTCCGCCTCCCGGCCGCCTCCCCGCCGCCAGGGCCAGGGCGGCCGGCGCCGCCGCCGCAGCACCCAGAGCAGCCCCAGGCCGGCCCCCGCCGCGCCCAGCGCCAGCCCCAGCGCCAGCGCCAGCCGGCCGGGCCCGGGCCGCACCGCGCCCGCCGCCATCGCCCGGGCCGGGCCCACCGGACACACCGGCCGCGGCGGGCGGCGCGGCGGTGACGTCACACGGGAGGCGTCCTATGGCGTGGAGTCGCGTCATCACCGCGCGACGGGGGGGGGCCGGGACCGGCGTAGGGTGGGGCGCGTGTTACGTCACGAGGCCGGCAACGTCACACCTGAACTTGAACCTGAACTTTACCTGTATCAGCACCTGTATCAGTACCTGTATCAGCACCTGTACCCACACCTCTACCTACACTCACCCCTACACGTGTATCTATAGCGGTACCTACACCTGAACATATACCAGCACCTACACCTATACCAATACCCGCACCAAAACCTACACCCGTACATACACCTATACACATACGTGTAGCTGTACCTACACCTGAACCTAGACCTGAAGCTATATCTGAACCTATGCCTGTATTTGTACCCATATCTGTACCTACACCTGAACATGTACCTGTATCTACACCTACACCTGTACAGGTTTCCAGGTGCAACCTATACCTGTACCTATGGCTGTATCTACGCCAGACCCTATATGTGCCCCTGAACCTGTACCTGCGCCTGAGCCTATACCTACATGAGCACCTACACCCGCACTGACACCTGCACCTGCACCCACCCCCATCCCCACAGCCACCGCACCGGGGCCTCCACAACAGCCCCGCGTCCCCCCGCAGCACCAGCACCGGCTGTCACCGGCACGGCGGCCGCGGCACCGCGGTCCTGCCCAGCGCTGTGAGCGAGGGACCCTGGGCTCCATGCTGGTGGTACCGGGACCAGCACCGCAGCCACCACTGTCACCTGTCACTGCCCTGTCCTCCCCAGCTGACGAGTGACAGGCACAGAGTGACAAAGCCGTGCCGTGGAGGAGCCGGCTGTGGCGTCCAACCCGCGCTCCGCAGGATATTAAAGATGGTATCGGCGCCGCCTGCCCCGGCCTCCTCGCTGCTCTTCCCGTTGTGCTTTAATGAAAGTCACAAACCCCGGGTTTTGACAGAAATCATTTCCGCTGTGAGCGGGTGCTTTGCTCTTCCCTTTAACCCCTTCGCAGCACAAACGGCCGCACACTGCAGCTCCATGGCCCGCGTGTCTCCATGCGGTGAGCAGGCTGCTCGGAGCCGCTGCCACGGGGCAGTAATTCGTTTTGGGATGACAAACGGCATCACCGAGATGTGTCAGGCTGTACTTTCCAGCCGGCTCTCATGCAGGGCTGAGTGCTCGGGCTGGCTCCCTGATGCCTGTATCTCATCAGGAAATTCAATATTGAACGGCTGTCTGCAGGCTCCGTCTGCATTTTGCTCTCTTTTCAATTATTTTTCCGCCAAGAAGAGTGATCTGTGAGCCAGACGGAGCAGCGGGCGCCGGGCAGAACCTGCCTCACCGTTCTGCAGGGTGTGGGCAGAGCGAAGGCTCCGGATCCCGTGTCTGTGTCATTTTCTCGGCCGGTGGGACGGTCACCAGGACCGCGCTCACAGTGCGGCCACCGATCGAGGTCCAAAGGGGCGCTGGGGCTTGGGGCTCCTGTCGAAATCAAACACGACGCAGGCGAAACGTGCAGAGGGTGAAATTTCCTCTTCATTAACTGGGCAACAGAGGCAGCAATGTGTTCATTTCTCACACCAGAAGCCAAGCGCAGGTTGACACTGGAAAAACAGAGTTAGGAATAAACACTGGGGCTGTCCTGGCAGCAGGATTTTGGGAAGACCCTCCCTCGGATGGGAGTGAGGTATCCCACGTACAGCTCAAAATAAATATATCGGGATACTTGGGGCACATTTTAGGAACGTGATACCAGCAACCTCTGTTGGGTTTTTCTTTTATCACATCAAACCCAACAAACATTAATAACAACAAACATGATAACAAGAATAATAATAACAATAATAGTGGTTAGCAAGGTTTGGCTTGTTAGAGCAGTTTCATCATCCTTCCGAGCAGAAATGTTTATTTTCTCCCTTGCTCCCTGTGGGTTAATCAGTAACTCGGGGCCGCGCAGAGAAACGGGCCCAGGTCCCGCAGGAGGGACACGCGGTGACACAGCCCCGGCCCCGCGGCACCGGAACATCCTCCTCTCCTTTGTTTCTCAAAGTTATTCACAAAGTTAGGAACTGATTATGGCTAGTTAAGAGTTTCTGGTGAGCTGCATGGAGAGTTTTCTGTGCAAGTTTATTTTTTGCTATTTATGGAAATGTTACTTGCTTTCTATATAGTTTTCAAGCCGCTGGGGTGGGTGTTGAGGGGGGAATTATCCATCAGCACCTACAGAGGAAGCACCTCTGTTTGTCCCAGTCTCAGGAAATGAGCTTCTCCAATTTTGAAGGGATTTAACCCCCCATGTTTCCAAATAAAAGCTCTACAGCCCCTGGAAAAAGGGACTTTTTTCCTAATATGCTGGTTATGCCAAACCTCTTGCTTTGGGGGCATGTTTGGGAAGGACCCCAGGGAATTACTGGCTTCACTGTCTCTCACTCTTCATCTCCCTGCCCATCATCTCCCAGTTCTTCACCTCCTGTCTCCCTGTCCATCATCTCCTTGTCCATCCTCTCCCCAGCCATCACTTCCCCATCCATCACCTCTCTGTCCATCGCCTCCCAGTCCGTCATCTCCTGTCCCACGTCCCCCTGTCCCACGTCCCCCTGTCCATCACCCCCTGCCCGCTCGCCCTTGCCGGGGGGCAGATCCTCCCACCGGGGTGACCCCCCCACGTCCCCTGTCCCTCGGGGGCGGCCCCGGTGCCGGGGGCGGTGTCGCGGGGGGCGGGACGCGGGTCAGCCCCGGGTGCGGCGGGACCGAGCGGAGCGGAGGAGGAGGAGGAGGAGGAGGATGCCGTACCTGCTCATCAGCACCCAGATCCGCATGGTGAGTCCCGGGACCTGCCGGGATGGGGGACACAGGGGGACACGGCGGCGGGCGGGGCCATCGGGACACGCTCAGCCCCGCTGTCACCGGCCCCGCTGCCCCGGCTGCCCGGGCTGGGGGTGCGGAGCTCCGGGGTGACGCCGCGGGGATTTGGGGCCCCCCGGGCGCGGCCACACTGTGTCCCGGCTGCTGTGCCCCGTGCGGGGGGTCCCCGCGGTGCACAACCCCCTGTCACCTCCTGCCCCCGCCCATCCCACCCCTGCGGTGCTGCCCGGCAGCGGGTGTCGGGGGGCAGAGCACAGGGGTGCGTGAACCCCCACTCCTGTCCCCTGAACCCCCAGCCCTCTCCAACAGCAAGTGAGCGAACCAGAGGAACTTGTCATAGGGTCCCATGAATGCCAAAAAAACGAATCTGTGGCCATGTGTCCCCACTGTAGGTTTTCCCCCTTCCTCAAAATAGCCGTTTTGGGGTGGAAAACGCAGCTGCAGCCACGGGGAAGGGCATGACCAGCAGCACGGTGGTGCGCAGGAGCCCCAGGGGTCTCAGGCTGAGACCCGGGCCCAGAGTGCAGCCCCTAATTCTGATATAAGCCATAAAGGAAGCGTTGCTGCCCAACGCCGGCAGCACCCGCATCCCACGAGCTGCCGATCCCCGTCTGCTGGCGCATCCCGCCGGGGCTGCGAGAGCCGATAACCGTGTCTGAGCCCCGGGGTTTCCCTTCCCAACACAAACGTGATCTCCAGGGCTGGAAGCCAGACTGGGACCAGTGGGTTTGCGGTAGGAAGGGGTAACGGTGACAAAAGCCCTTCAACGAGCGGGCAGGAGTTGGGTGAATGATGCTGCTGCTGCTGTTGAACATGCCCCGAGACACATATGTCCCATCCTGAGCGAGTGGTGAATTGAGAGTGGGGACGTGGGGGCTGCAGTGGCACCGGAGCAGCTGTTGGCAGCGGTGCTGGGCATTGAACACATTGATTAAGTGGTTATGGACCAAGATACAGAAAGCACCGCAGCGCTGGGGTCTGCAGCGCTTTAGGGAAGAGCACGCAGCAGTGTGGGCTGGATTATCGTGGGTCAGCGTGTTCCCCCCCAGACTTTGGGAACTCTGCTCTTTAGCAGCGCAAAGCAAACATTTCCAGGCTGAAGGCCGGCGCTGAGCCACGGCTGCTGCACCGCCGGTCCCGCAGGACTGACGGACACTGCTGCCGTGCCCTGGCAGCGCCGGGGCTCCGGGGCTGCGCTGGAGCCGTGAGCAGGGAAGGATCTGCCTCTGCTTCGGTGTGTGCCTTTTCCGGCAGCGGAGCGTGCTGCGTGTTTGCACAGCCCACCGCAACGCGCAATGACTGCTGCAGGGGATGAGGAACAACCCTTGGATGAACAGTGTTCACTCGCAAACCTTTTTAAATAGTGTAGAAGAGATTGAAAAGGCGCCGTGTGGCACCGCGTCACCCCGATCTCCTCACCCTTCCCGGGCAGTGGGGCCGTGCCCAGAGCTGCCTCCTCCAGGACAGCCCAGCGGGGATGCTCATTTGAGGGTGGAAGCCCCAGATTTGCAGGTTTGGGAGGTGTAGCTCTGTCCTGCAGCCCTCGGGAGCTCAGCCAGCAGGTGGCCCTCCAGCAGCAAAGCCACCGTGCTCCAGCGGCAAAGCCACCAAGGTCCCTCCTCTCCCAATCACGCCCACCCCAGCAGAGCTGTCACTGGTGCTGCGTGGGGAGGGGGCGCGCAGGTCGCTCACCGCTCTGCCGTCCCCACAGGAGGCGGGACCCACCATGGTGGGGGACGAGCACTCGGATCCCACCCTGATGAGCTTCCTGGGGGCCACCAAGAGGAACATGCTGGGGAACCACTTGTAAGTCCTGTGCGGCGTGTCGGGCTCTTCCCCGTCCTGATCTCCCAAACTGGGAACATTTTCACTGCTCGTGTCCACCGTGGCACCTTCCAGCTGCACGTTAATCCCGGGACTAGTTTGATGCTGAAAAGGCACACGCGTGTTCTTGCCCCCGCCTGTTGATTCTCACCCAAGGAAACGCTGCATGCTATTTTATGTAGTCCTTTCCTTTTCCCCGCTCTGACCCGCTGTAGAGCTGAGCCGCCCGCTCCTCTCCTCGCACGCCGGGGATGCTGCTGCTGGCACCGGCACATCCCCGCCTGAAATGAAACAGGCACAGCGAGCCTTGAAATCGCTCTCCATAATTCCATCTGCCCTTATCCTGACACACAAACCTCCTGTTTTATTACTAAGTCCAGCATGTTCTTTACATGGCCCACCTTTTTTCCTAATTTTCCCCACTTGATATCTCACTTTTTGTTTTCCTCTGGCGAAAAAGATACAAGCAACCGAAGAGCAAAGCAAAACCTCAAATGCAAGTCAAAACACCACAGAGGGGCAGTTTGACTTGTGCTTGAGCTTGACGGGCAAACACCGACGTCTGAGTCCCCAGCTCCTGTGGCATTGGAAACCTGCATGGGGTGGAAGGATTTAAAGAAGGAAGAGAAGTGCCGTGTTTTGCAGTTTGGGAGGAGGGACCTGAGCTTTCCACGGGTTCTCCCGGGTGGATTCACCCCCTTTCACAGAATCACAGAGTCACAGAATGTCGGGGATTGGAAGGGCCCTGGAAAGCTCATCCCGTGCAATCCCCCCATGGAGCAGGAACACCCAGATGAGGTTACACAGGAAGGTGTCCAGGCGGGTTGCAATGTCTGCACAGAAGGAGACTCCACAACCCCCCTGGGCAGCCTGGGCCAGGCTCTGCCACCCTCACCGGGAACAAGTTTATTCTCAAATTTAAGTGGAACCTCCTGTGTTCCAGTTTGCACCCATTGCCCCTTGTCCTGTCATTGGTTGTCACCGAGAAGAGCCTGGCTCCATCCTCCTGACACTCCCCCTTTAGATATCTGTAAACATTAATGAGTCAGCCCTCAGTCTCCTCTTGTCCAGCTCCAGCGCCCCAGCTCCCTCAGCCTTTCCTCCCACGGGAGATGCTCCACTCCCTCCAGCACCTCTGTTGCCCTCTCCTCGCTCCCCAGGGGTTCTGAGCTCCCTGCTGCCCCGTTCCCGGTGCTGCACCCGCGCTCCCCGCTGCACATCTGCCCCGTTTGCGCAACCGCGGGTGGGGCGCGGGCGGGACAGAACGGGCTGGAAGGCGGCGCTGGCACCGGCGGCTCGGCCGCGCCAGCGGGGCAGCCCCGCGGCCCTGCCGAAATCCCGCCCGGGGAGAGGCGAGAGCTCCTCTGCTCTTCCTTTCACCCACCCAACCATGAGGCTTCGCCCCCCAATCCTGCCCTTCCCGGAGCGCCCTGGGCACGACACCTGGAGCGAGCCCTTGGAGGGAGCCCGAAAGCAAAGCCTGGGCAGCAGGGACGTGCTGGGGCACTGCGGATGAAGGACTTAATTACCTGTAACGAGGGAGCGCCCGTCCTGCCCGGCAGCTCTGCAGCAGCTGCTGGGACGGCCCGTCCCTGCTTCCCAGCAGGCGCTGGCTGCGGGACACCGGGGACACCGGGGACATGGGGTCATGGACTCGGGCTGTGCCAGCGCCTGCGTCCCCTCCAGCCTCGGGGGACTGTTCTGTCCCCTGCGAAAGGCTTTGGAAACGCTCCCTGCGTCCGCATCGCCATGCAGAGCGATTGCACAGAGATCAAGCAGCTCGTCAGACCCGCGCTGTGCGCGAGGTTTCCCTTCGCTCCCCACGGAGCTGCTCAGAGCCCTGGGCAGCTCAGCTTTGCTGCTTCCACTCAGACCTCCGGTTGTCAGATTCCTACAAACAACAAACAGCCCCGGCCGCAGCTCCCTCCTCTGCATAATGGCAAGAACATTTCCCAAGCCCAGCCTGTGAATGTGCAGGGTATGCGGCAAGGCTCCTGGAGAAAGCTTTCAGTTCAAAGACACTTATAATAATACATATTATCTGTACACCACATCTATAATTATGGCAAAGCATAGTCTGTCTTGAGAAACTGGAAAAAAGCTTTCACATCTTGGTGTTATTTCACGCTGCAAAAGCGCTCGCCACCCCATTAATGTTTTGCAATCTTAGCAACTTTGGAAACGCTTTTGGGTCTTTTTTTTATTGTTACTAAGAAAATCAGAAGAGGCTTTGTGAAGGTGCCCAAACTGGATCCCCAGCGATCCCGCAGCCCGTCATTATCGGCTTATCTGGCACCGTGAGTCATCGGAGCGCTCGTTCCAGCTGCTGGAACAAACCCTGCGCCCGCAGAGTGTGCCGGGAACAGCCAGAGCCGGGGAACAGCCAGCGCCGGGGAACAGCCAGCGCCGGGGAACAGCCAGCGCTGGGGAACAGCCGGTGCCAGGGAAACAGCCAGTGCAGGGGAACAGCCGGTGCCAGGGAAACAGCCAGCGCCGGGGAACAGCCAGTGCAGGGGAACAGAACAGCCAGTGCCGGGGACCAGAACAGCCAGCGCCGGGGACCAGAACAGCCAGCGCCGGAGCTGGGATTTGCCACATGCCCAATTTTGCTCTGCTCTCCCCACCTGGCCCAGCCCGTTCTGCATCCACACTGCGCTGCTCCAACACCCCGTCCGGTTTCCTTACAGGGCAGCGGCCCCACAGCCCCGAGCGAGCGCAGGAGCCGCCGGGTCCCACAGCTCCTGCTCCGGACCAGCAGAAACGCGGGGAAGGCGCTGGCCGGAGCGGCCGGGTCGGGCCCTGGGCATCCCCGTGCGGCGGCTCCGGCGCGGGCAGAGGAGCCTCCGCTCTGCCTTCCTGGCGGCTCTTTGGGCTGATGGCTTCTGTTTTCCCAAAGGCTGAAGCCCTGGCTGAAGGCAGCAGCTTTCTGCAGTCCCCACCTTTCAGGCACAGGCTCTCAAAAGCACCCAAAACTTACAGGCAGGCTCTGATGTAGGTAAAACATAGTTTTTTAATTCCTTAGAAACATCCAAATCACTTTTCTCTGCAGACATTATCTGCTTTTCCCCTGAATTCCCTGCTGGGAATGATGGGAACCCCCATTGCTGTGGTTTCAGCCTTTGGACACCTGCTCCCCAAACCGCATCTCCATTTGCCTGATCTGGGTGCTCCTGCCCAGATTGGGCTGGATGATCTTTCGAGGTCCTTTCCAGCCCCTGACGTTCTGTGACTCAGTTTCCCGTGACCCGCTCCGGACAGGCCTGCCCGTCCCCACCTGGCTCAGCACAAGGTTGCGTCACCACGTGCCAAACGCGGTCACTTGGTTGGGTGGCCGGGCTGAGTCACTTCCCCGGGGAAGCTCCCGTCCCTGCCGCCCCCTCACGGCGCCCGCTCTCCCGTTGCAGCTGGGAGTACTACGTGAACGACGCGCCGCGCATCGTGCTGGACAAGCTGGAGAGCCGCGGGTACCGCGTGGTCAGCATGACGGGCGTGGGGCAGACCCTGGTCTGGTGCCTGCACAAGGAATAGCGAGGAGGAGTCGGGCCTTCCTCCCGGAGCAGACCCTGCTGGGGCCGGCCCGCAGCGCATCGCTTCCCCTCAATTCTGCTTTCTGCCTGGAGTCCAGGTGGTACAGGCCACAGCTGACCCCGTGGGGACTTGCCCTCCCTGCTGTTTGGCAGGACCTGGGGAGGAAGGTAGACCCAGGCCAGAGGAAATGCCAAAAACCAGATGGCTCTGTCTCTGCTTTCATGGCAAATACCAGCTTTTTACATTTTAATCACCATTGGAGGGAACTCAAAGAACAGCTTGGGCTGCCTGTTCCCTCGGGCTGCCCGGAGAGGCTGGTGTGGAACTGGGCAGGACAGGGCATCCCCCTCCCTGCCCAGCACCAATCGCACCATCCCACCCCCAAAACGTGCAGCCCAGCACTGATGGCACCATCCCACCCCCAAAGTGTGCAGCCCAGCACTGATGGCACCATCCCACCCCCAAAACGTGCAGCCCAGCACTGATGGCACCATCCCACCCCCAAAACGTGCAGCCCAGCACTGATGGCACCATCCTACCCCCAAAGTGTGCAGCCCAGTACTAATCACACCATCCCACCCCCAAAGTGTGCAGCCCAGCACTGATGGCACCATCCCACCCCCAAAACGTGCAGCCCAGCACTGATGGCACCATCCCACCCCCAAAACGTGCAGCCCAGCACTGATGGCACCATCCCATCCCATCCCCAAAGTGTGCAGCCCAGTACTAATCACACCATGTCACCCCCAAAGTGTGCAGCCCAGCACTGATGGCACCATCCCATCCCCAAAACCTGCATGGGAGCTCCACGGTTCCTGTGAGAACCCCGTCCGGCAGCAGCACGGCCACTTTGTCTCCCAAGAGGGCTTAGCAGCAGCATCAGACTTTCAGTCCCCAAAGTCCCGTTGGAGCACAACACATTGTTCCCAGAACAGCCCTAGAAAGGCCTAGTGCCCATTTCGGGCTCGGGCTGCGTCATCTCAAGAGCAGCAGTTGCGATGCTGGATCGTTGGGGTCCATGTGTCCGTCCTGCTGCATGGGCAACACCAATAAAACATTTCTCCAAAGAGACCAATGTCTTTCTGTGGGTTGTTTAAACAGGTGTTCCCAAAGCCTCGTGGCTCCACAGCTCCTCAAGAAGCTTCAGGAGTCAACGCAGCCCCCAGGGTGGGTGTTCGGACAGCAGCTCCACAGCCCGGCACGGGGCAGCTGCTCCGGGCACAGACCCACAGCTTCATCACTTACTCTGAAGCTTATGCAGCTTTTTTCCCCGCTCCGTGAAGGGATAAGGGCTGCAGTTGCTGGAGTTAAATTCCTGCAACAGTTTTAAAAAAGGAGGTTTATTGACTTTAAATTAAGAAACAGCTTTGGGAAGGAAGGCTGGGGGGAGGCTGGGTGCTGGCGCTAGGTGTGAGACTCCGCCTCGTCTTCCCGCTGGAGCTGCTCGATGAGCTGCTGCCTCTCGGCCGCCTGCCGCAGCCGCATCATCACCAGGCTCTCGTAGTCCCGCTCCGACACCACCGACGCCTGCGAGCGGAAAACAAAAGGCAATTGTCAGGGGCAGCGCGTCCCCAGCCCTGCGCCATGAACCACGCTCAGAGCGCACAGGGAGGCGGGAGGCGCCAGAGCGGCCTGGGCGCAGGGACATGCAGGAGGTGCGAGAGCCGCTCGGCCTGCAGAACACAGCGCCACAGGGTGAGCGAGGGGACAGTGGGGACACGGAGCCCGAGCGACCCCGCGCCGGCACAGCCGTCCCCGCTCAGCGGGCGGAGGGGAACGCACGGCCCGTCTCACCAGGCTGCGTGTTGTGATGACAAACCGCTCTGTGCAAAGTCCAGCGCACGCTTGAGCCGTTACAAAGGCCAACGCCATAAACACAATAAAATCACACCTTCCTGGGCTTTAGTCACGACGCGGCTGCAAAAGCAAAGCACCAGGCGCGCTCCCCAGCCCGACTCAGGAGCGTTTCAGTCCTCCGGAGCTCCCGGAGCCTCTGAGCCCGCGTGCCCGTCACAGCTCACACGGAGCGCGGCTGTGCTGGCTCCGGCGCGCAGCGAGGGCTGGCGCTGCCACGCGCCTCGCAAAAGCCGCTCAGCACTAGTGGGTGGCCTCGCTATTTCAGACGTATTCAGAGCACCGCAGTGCTTGGAAACATCCACCTCGTTTGCTTGACAGCTCAGGTGGAAACAAAAGCATCTTGACAGAAGGTGAATGAAAAAATAAAGTCTCGCGTTCATCTCGGCAGGAACTAGATTTAGTGGTGAATTAAGGACATCTGAAACAGAAAATAGAAGGGATGAAAAGGCAATAGAATAGCTGAATAAGATTCTGCATGAAAATGGGGCAAGTGCAAATTTGTTATCATGTGCCAGAAAAATGCTTCCTCCAGCTGCAGTCTGGCTACAGAGGCCCACAAGAGATGAGAAACGTAGGGAAATTAAGAGACTAATACTCCATAATTGGTATTTTAGGAGCTGTGCGAGTGAAATACCCTTTCAGCACTGCACGGCGCACATTCTCGGCGCCTGAGAAAGCAGCAGGTCGGCTCAGCCCTCGGCAGGTCCGCGCTGCCGCTGACCGCGGGTGCGCGCCGTGGGTGGCGCGGCATACCTGAGCTGCATGAATCACCGCGCAAACCTGAATCCCCACCTCGCACCGGGATTTACATGTCAAACAGAGCTGAGCTGATTTCCGGGCTGGTCCGGAGCCCTGCGAGCCGGCAGGAAGGGAGAGCAGAGGGCCGGAGCGCGATCGGGCCGGGCCGGGCGGCTGCTGGCGGTGCCGGCTCCGCAGCCCGGCGGGAGCGTGGGCCGGAGCCGAGCCGCTCGCACACCTCCTCCCCGCCACCCCGGCAATTACCAATCGGGTAGAACCCCGTTCTGACGTGCCTGACTCAGCGAGGGCTTGGCTCAAAACAAACCACCCGCACACGGAGCTGCAGCCGGGGAAGCGGTGACGGAGGCACATGAGGAGAAGGCGGCGCTGGGGATTTTTAGCACTCCGGGTCCAGCCTGGCTGAGTCGTCCCCGGACTCGCTTCTTGCAGCGTCCCAGCTGGTGGCCGCGGTGGCCTCGGTTCTCCGCGCGCCTCGGCAGCTCCTCCTCGCCGCCGGTTCGACTCGGGAGCTGCTCCGCCACGGCGTAAGTCTATTTTGCATCCGATTTTCCTAACTCTTGTCTTTTACGTCTGCGTTTTGTTGGTTTTTAGCTTTGCATTCGACTGCATTTCCTCGGTTTCCTTTGGCGTGACTGAGTCACCGTCTCCCTTCCCAGCCACCCACTGAGATTTTTATACCGTGCCCTTCGCCAGGAAGGTGGCTGGTTACCATGGCACCGCCGTGCCCTTCTGTTCTAGATGCTAGATGAGATCTGTTCTCATGGTGACTGGGTGCCTTGGCTGTTCCTCACCAGCTCCTGTCTGCAGCACAGATTTCATAAGCTCAGACTCCGCCATCCCTCCTCCACTCAAGAAGGAGACTCCTTCATATCTAAGACGGGCCAACAGCTCCTTCGCGCAGGGCCGTGCTGCGTTTGCATTTCCTGCAATACCAGCCTCTCTGTTTTCCTTCCAGCGCCGGGCACGGGGAAGGAAGAGGTTGTTCCTGCTGCGTGACTCGCTGCCGATCCTGCGACTGAAGTCCAACAGCCGCCCGGGAAGCGCCGGCAGCTCCCTGCCCTCCTCGGCATGGATACCTGGCGGAGAGGGTCCCTCAAGTCCACAACGTTCTTCAGACGCTTCTCGCTCAGGAGACACAAAAAGCTGGGCAACCAAGTCATCATCCTGAACCAGAACAGCCACACTCTGGACAGTGAGGGCCAGTGTCAGAAGAGGGAAGGCCTGAGGGATCTGAAGGACAAGTCTGATTACCTGTCATGCCAGAGCGAGCAGAACCTGGCCAAGGCGCAGGCGCCGCCCAAGCCGCCCCGGCTCTACCTGGACAGTTCCAGCTGCCCCAACATCATCGACCGCACGGATTCTCACCCCGACATCTCCTTTTCTGGTGCTGCTCACCAGTACCACAAAGCCACCCAAACTCAGTCGCACAGGGAGCAGGGCACGGACTGCGGGGCCGCGGAGCCGGGCGACCCGGCCGACCCCTTCCTGTCCTTCAAGGTGGATTTGGGGCTGTCGCTTCTCGAGGATGTTCTGCAGACCCTCAGGAAACAGAATCCCAGAGATTACGCCATTTGAAGGTATTTATCACTTAATCCGTCACATTTACTCGCTGCTGCTGCCGGTTTCTCCAGTCCCAGCAGGAGGAAGGGTCCTGCAGCGCTCCTGTTGTGCGTGGCCTGTTTGTTGTCCTCACCTCACCCGCCCCAGCCTGTCCCTGTCCCTGTCCCTGTCCTTGCCCAGGAGCCCTGCGGAGCGGAGCTCCGGGGCTGCCGGAACCTCACGGGCAAGTTCCCACGCTCCACACCGGGAACGTCCCCCCGGGACTGCGCGTCTCCTCCTCCTGGCAGAATGTCACTGCCTGGCAGCAGACCTGTGACCGTGGGGACGCGGCTGTGACACGGCGGCGCACGGACAGACGGTGTGGCACACAATGCCTGGGGACGAGCAGCCAGCCCGCACGGAGACAGCAGCATCGCAGCTCGAAGCCATAGCTACGGCAAGGGGCAGGACACACAAACTGCTCTTTCTCCTCCCACCGTGTCTGGACGTGAAACAAAGCTGTTCATTTTCGTTTTTTCTGGTGGGTTTCTTTCCCCCATCTCAAGTGCAGTTGGCACTGCCAGCCTGGCAACAGGTAAGCACCCATGTGGGCTCGTAATCCAGTGGCAGCAGGTTATTTATCCTACTAGCAGGAGAAGCAATTTCTCTGGCTACTGCTGCCCGAAGCATGCACTGATCTATCAGCTGTACAGATATGGAAGAATAAACGTGTCTGTGAGTGGAAGCGTCCTGTAGCCTCATTTCCTTGGTAGCAAGCCAGAAAAAGCAGCAGGCGCGCAGGCCCCTGCTCCGCAGCGAGCAGGATCCGTCCTCTCCGGCGCCGCAGGTTTCCAGCAGGGCGGGGAGGCAGTTTGGCTCTGCTGGGCGGGGAGAGGCCGGAGCTGCGGGTGCTTCACCAGCCCCAGGAGGTGCCACAGCCCAGGGTGACACCAACACACCTTCCCGGGCCGGACAGCGGCAGGGCCAGGCTGACAATGCTTTGGGCGGTATCGGGGAAACTGTTCACAGGATGTGACAGAAACCAGGGGGCACCAATCCTTACCCTTTTCATAGCTAATTACATACCAGGGATATTTTTTTAAAAAAAAGAAAGCCCTCCATGCAGCCAGACAATCAGAAGGTTTGGAAGGCAGCTACAGCAAAGTGCAGAGAGACATTGCAGAGAAAGCACAGATGGCTCTTAACCTACCAGATTTGCATCAGGCTGTGAAGTCAGGTAATGAAACAAACTCTGTGAAACCTCAAAGGAGCTTAGAAAAGCAGCAAGAGTGCCAGATGGGCGGCTTTGCTCAGCACTTCAGTGCGGCTGAATGAATGGCCCCAAACGGCACTGGCAGGGAGATCCCACCACGAAAAGTGCCAGGAAAACCTCCCAGGAGCGAGCGCTTCCTGCTGTTGTCACGGCAAAACACGCTGTCCACAGCTTGTCGCATGCTGTGAGCCCTCAGAGCCGCCGCGATCACACAGTCGCTGCTCCCGCATAGCCTGGAGTCACACTGGTCACTCCACAGCTTTTGCAATTCAAGCACAGCTCACGGTGCAGCTGCAGCAGCTCTCCAGGACCTGCTGGGCAACGCGCACCCACTGCTGCAGCAGCAAACAAGGCAACAAGACCACGGAGACGAGTGTGTCGCGACTCACAGCCCTGCCTTCACCTGGGCCGGCTCCCAAAGCGCGGCCGGCGCGGCTCCGTGCCGTGCGGCTCCATGCCGTGCGGCTCCGTGCCGCAGCGAGCGTGTTTCCATGAGAACGCTGCGGTGTGGGGCTGCTCGCTGAGGCAGAGCCGGGGAGGAGCTGGATTCGCACAGAGCGGGAACAAACACGGGGGTGGATTCAGTCAAAAATAGGAGCAACCTGGCAGGAGCGGTAAATAGGAAGTGAGGGGAGCGAGGGCAGCTTAAATAAGACGGAGATTAGTGCGGCTTGAAAGCCAGAATGTGGGAGCTGGTGGCTGGGGAGGCAGACCGGGATGGAAGGACGAGGCAGGGAGCGGCTGAGGCAGCGGCACACGGCACCGCCAGAGCTCACTTTGCACAGTCTGCACTTGAAGAGCTGAGGACAAATAACTCGACTGGAGTTACGAGCACACTGCATCCTAGTGGAAGCCCGGCAGGATTTGGGGAGAGTCTGGAGCAGGAACTGCGAAAAGCAAGAAGCAGAGCAGCCTGGAGATCTTGGCCTGGGCGGTAAAACTGCAATGTGATCAAGGAAATTGCAGCTGCTTACATGGAAAAGCAGCAGAAAGGAGAGACAAGCACCAGCAGTGCAGTTCTGGGGAAAGGATGCAAGTCACTGGCCGTAAGTCCTCAGCACTTGGAGGGCTGATTCGGGAGTGCGGGGCTGTGCTGGGCAGCCGTGAGCCAGCAGCTGCGCACGCCGGCAGCGCTCGCGGCCGAGCCTGCTCCCCGCGCGGCTCCAGCGGCATCACCCTCCAGCGCCGCACGCTGCGCCGCACACCAACGAGCTGTGGCCGCGGACACCAGCCAAGATCAACCCAGGCAAAAGCCAGAGCTTTGGAACCCACAGAGGCAAGAATCCACTTCCGAGCTCAGATTGCACCCTTAGGTACGAACGAGCTCTCCAGAGCCAGTTCTCGTTCTCTACTAGCCAGGGACAGTTCAATAAACTGGACCGGATTCTGCTTTTTCCCCCGGTTTGCCCTCCACCAGGCTGGCCGCCCCGGACCGTGCTGTGTGTGCGGCACTCGTGGGCTCCGCGCTGCGCGTGGTGCCCCGCGCCGGGACGCCGGCACCGCCCCTGGCTGAGGAGCCCGGGGAACCGCTGCCCCGGCAAAGAACGAGCAGCCCGGGTGACAACACACCCCCCTGAACAGGACTCGGGTAACGACGAGGCGCTCTGACGTGTAAACGCGTCTACTAGAAATAACCTAATTAAAAAGTCCGGAGAGCGGATGCGCTCAACCACTCAGCAGCTGCTAAAACACATGGGTAGCGAACACAGCGACAGCTGCTCGAGACACAGAGTGAGGGCACGAGGCAGGCGTCCCCTTCCCAGTGACATCTTTCTGATCTCTACACCGCAGGGAAGGATGGGGGGGATAAGCGTCACAGGAAGTGTGAACTGGAACTCAAATCACCAGCAAGGAGCAGGGAATAACAGAGCCGACACTTTGCTGCAGCTCATCTTCAGATCAGTTTTTGTGTTTTAACCACTAGATGTTGGTGCCTTCTGTGTGCTTTGTGACTGGGATACATTTGCTGTTCAAGAGCAACGGCTTCAGAGGGATTACCCGGTGCAACAAAGAGGAAAGAGCCGGGAGCTAACAAACACCTTGCACTCGAAGCAACCACACTGCTAAAGGGGACCCGACCCAGGCAATGAGGTCCCTACGAGGATATTTAATTTGATATTGCTTGCTCTGCCCTCCTGCAGACTCTGAGAGCATAGGTTTCCTTTCAGCACTGAAATTTCATCCCCTTGTGAATGCAGGGAGCAACCAAGCCTCGCTAAAGCAGCTTTCTAGGAGTCCTGTTGCAACCACAGGATTCTCACAAAGTACATCACAAAACCCCCCAGAAGAATGGCACTAGAGGGTTTGGGCTGAGCAAAGAACATCCTTGGTTTTCACTGGGAAAGAAGAGAGTGAGACTGTGGGAAGATCCAGTCACTAAATCACCTGTGTTCCGAGTGTGCAAACTCAGGCAAAAGGTCCTTAAAAAAGCCACTGCTTCAGCACAAACAGGCTCATCGAACGGCAGCCCCTTCATTCAGAGCTCTTTCAGCTCTGCTGGGAATCAACACATCTTACCGTACATGCCAAGCACACTGTTAAATTTAGGTTGCTATGGAAACAGATTTAAATAACAGCAGCCTGTGTGTCCTTACCTGGGCAGTCCTGGGCTGGCCGGTGCTGGGACTGTGCCGGGGCTGCCCCTCCAGCCAGGAGATCTTCAGAGGATTATTGACCAGGCCGACCTCGTTCTTCACAGCCATCTCCTGCCAATGACAGCACTCCGTCACCACCTCAGCTCCAGAGCCCGCTCTCTCCCACGTCCCTCATGGTCACAAGGGGTTTTGGAGCTCAGGGTGGCAGCACGGTGCCCCAGCAGGGCACAGCGGCAGAGTCACAGCTGCCCGGCACCAGAAACCCCCCGCGAGGCCGGGCCCCATCACGCGCAGGTAGAACATACTGCTGCCAGTACTTCCATAAACAGGCCACGGACAATTCTGTGGTTTTTGATTACTTGGATATTTGAGTGAAAAAACAGGTGGCAAGAAATATGCTTGTACAGTATAAGTTGATGGATCTACTAAAATGAAGGGTAACTGATGAGTTCTGTTTCCACGGCCACATGAATTGTTATAACTCATACTGAGTCAAGACATTTAGATTTATTTTAAACTGCAAATGCCTGGCAGAAGCTCTAGAACTCATTCAGCCCATCTCCACAATGGGTAGTTCAGTTTGGCGTGAGCAGATGGAATGGCTCCGTGCCTGCTCTCGACAGCAGCGCCTGTGCTCAGCGCTCCTCACGCACAGCCTGCTTGTTTAGTGTGCGATCTGCTCCGGGTTTGTGCCTCCAGCTCTGCCGCTCCCTCCGTGCGCCCGCAGCCTCTCATTACCCCTGTGCGCGGCTTCAACGAGGCGGCGGCGCGTCCCGGCCACCGCTGTGCCAGCCCTGCCCCCCCCGCCCCCCGCCGGGGTCTCCCACACTTACAGCCGCCTTCACCGTGGCGAATTCCACCACCGCGCTCCCCGTCTTCCGACTGGACACCAACAGGTTGAGCACGTCGCCATACTGTTAAGACAAAGCAGGAAAGAGAAGTTAATTACAGACTCCAAAGTTCATCTGTGGAACGAGCGCAGAGAAAACACGTGTTTTCACAGACACGAGGCCTGCGCCGCCACTCGTTCTGCCTCGTATGATGCCTCCACTGATCCCAACCTGCCATAATTTCTGTCCCTCTGGGAAATAATTGTGGGGAGGCAGGGAGCTCCGCTTTGCTTCCAGCAAGCCCAGTGGCTGCTCAGCTCGGAGCCAGAGCTGCAGGAGACACTCGTGTGAAGGGAAAACAGAGACCACACGCCAGGATTAATCAGATCAAAGGCTCGTCTGTTCCCGTCTCTGAACCCGCCGCAGCAGCTCATGCACAGCGCTGTGAGCAAAGGCAACAGTGCACCACAACCACACTGCTGGTCTGTGGCTCCTACACAGGGCAGGAGCCACTGGGGGAAGAGTTTCCAGCAGCAGGAGGCCCTGGGAACCAGACAGAGCTGCTGGCCGGGCAAAAAACAAAGAAAAAGAATGAGCTGCTCTAGTTCTTATGCAGCTTCCCAGGATTTACTGTCCTTTCTCGTACCACTGGAGCAGGGAAAGATCAAGTGGTGGGAAAAAGCATCAGACAGGACCTTCTGTAGGATCCGCAGCAGAACGTCTTTGGAGTATCCCCCTCCTGTCTCATCTTCTTTCCCACATTTCCATCGGAGCTGGGAAACAAACAGACAAGCTAATTTTGCCCGTTGGAACACACGTTGCCGCGCTCAATGCGGCTCCTGCCACCTGCACAATTATCAGGTTTGCTATTTTCGGCTACACTCCCAGCATCGCCAAGACAGCAATTTAAACATCAACATGTGCAAAGGGAACAAATTATTTGGGGAATGGGGAGAGACACTGTTCAATGAAATAAAGAAGATAATACTTCAAAGCATACTACAGGGTAAGCAGCAGATGCTTCCTCATGCTTAGAGCAGAGATAACTCAATTTCAGGCTCAAAAATCTAGACCAGACACTAGAGAAAAGGATGAGGGAGGAAGAGCATTTTAAAGGCAGCGACAGCAGCTGTTTGCATGCACGGTACACAGCAGACAGAGGAACTTCACCTCCGCAGTGTGAAGGGACATGCCAGCTCAGCAGCGATGCAGCGTCCCTCCCGATTGCCAAAGCTGCATCATGTCCCACCAGTTTTCACCAAAACCCAGCTTTATAACGACGTCTTACTTTGAGTTTGGGAGTTATTTTGCCCTCTGCTCCGCTTCTTTCTTGCCTGCCTAAAGAGAGGAAGGAAAAACAGATGAACAGCCCGCAAGAATTAGAGGCAGACAGCTTCAAACGTGATAATGAGCTATTGCTGCACCGCGGAGCGCGGACGCTTGCCGGTTCAGTGTGTGGCTCATCTCCCGACAGATTTGCTGGTGGTCTGTGCACAAACCTGCGCTGCGGTCTGTGTACACTGGGGAACACCAGAGAATCAGGCTCCAGAGAGCAAAGCCTCAGCAACCATAGGCTAAACACAACTTTCTTCTCCACACCGAGCCCCTTTTGGGTGGTCAGTACTGAGAGCTTCCAAGGGGATACAGAAGCAGGAACCCACTGACAACTATTATTTTTCACAGACTCGAATCACTCCCTATTTCGAGTCTGCAGCACCGACTGCTTTAATCATGCAGGACCTGAAGCTCCCTCCAGCGTTACTGTGGGGCTCCGCAGCACACCATCCACAGTCAAGGCTTTAGGGTATTTATTGAAAAGGAGCACCAAGCATGTCTTAAGGAGCAGCATGCCACAACCAAGCAAGCAACCCCAGAAACACCAGTTTTCTGACTTATCCCTGAAAAAGGCACCAAGTAGGATCCTATACGGGGCAAGGCAGTAAGTCAGCAGGCTGCAGCTGTGCGCCAGCTGTGCGCACGGGGAGCTGCGGTCCCAGCACAGGGCATTCGGCTGAGGGCTCCGACCTCCTCTGCTCTCACCTTGGCCGTGCTGCTCTCACCTTGGCCGTGCTGCTCTCTTTCAAGCCGGATCTGCTCTCGAATGAGCCTCTGCTGCTCCTCGAGCTGCCGGGAGCCTTCTTCCCGCAGC
The DNA here is from genome assembly GCF_964273445.1 of Streptopelia decaocto. NCBI lineage: Eukaryota > Metazoa > Chordata > Aves > Columbiformes > Columbidae > Streptopelia > Streptopelia decaocto. The sequence continues at coordinate 68,220,706 of NC_138661.1, forward strand.
CGTATGATCTGCAGCAGAGGTAGGACAGCGCGGGTGCGTGAGGGCATCGCTCCACGGCTGGTTCACGCCAGCTCAACGCTGCCAAGGAGCTTTTGTCTCACACCCACCCCTGGGCAAGCCTCCTGCCAGCTCCCCTGTGCCAGCTCCAGCGCTCATACCACCAGAGCCCTCGTGCTGCGAGTGACACAGTCCCTGCCAGCCAGCACGTCACCCATTAGCTGCTGTTAATTGCTGCTGTGCAAAGGGGCAGATAAAAATAAAACCCCGAGACTGACATATTTGCCTGACCACTGCAAGATCCCTTCTGCAAGCCTCTCTTTCATAGAGCCCACTAATGCAAAAGGCAGGACTGCTAGACAGAGATTTGCTGCATCTCCTCCCATGGTTTTCATTACGATTGTAAAGAACTTCAGCAGTTCTTCTCAAGAGAAGCGGAGAAATATAAGAATTTATCATTACTTCTTGTTCTAATGATCTCGTTATCCTGGTCTCCTCCTCTTCACTCTCATGGCTCTGGGCTTCTCGTTCTCTGGCTTCAAGGTCTGCAGAGAAAGAAACAATTAAACCATTCAAAGAGAATCTCGGCTGCCAATGCTGCTCACCAGAGGTGGATGGAAAGATCACACACTTGGCTACACCTCCCCCAGTTTCAATCATCAGAGCCCCGATAGCTCTGCTGCCTGCCCGGGCACATCGCTGTATCAGCAACCCCAACAGCCACCACAGCCCCTAACTCCGCACCCTTCACGAATGGATGGCAGATTGACCAGAGGTGCATTCCAACTGAAGAACTGAAAACACCCAGCTAATGAAGACTTCAAGCCAAGAGAAAACGAAGCTTTGATTTTATTACCAAGCTTTACTTTCTTTCGCTTCTCATCGAGTTTCCGCGTCCTTTCTGCAGCTTGCTGCTTCGCCTTCCTCACTCTGTCATACGCCGCCTGCCAAAGAACCGACACCACAGTGAGAAACCACGTAAAGCAGAAGACAGAAGATAGAAAGCAGCGAATAAAAGCAAGATTGTATACTGAAATGCCTTAGGCAGAGGTGAAACATTTTGTGCCTCTTGCTAGCGCATTCCTCCTAAAAGCGTTGGAAGTTAACACAAGTATCCTGCAAACACGAGGCCCAGAGATCTCCAGATGGAGCCCCAAAGGGCGAGGAAGTGCGAAGCGGACTGGAGAGAAACTCTGACCATCTGCAGAGCCGGGGGACGATTTTGGTTTCCTCAACATGTCAAAAGCGCTTCAGGGGTACTGCTAACAGACCAGGTTTGGTTTAGAGCGAAGTTTTACAACTAAAAAGTTGTGTTTTATATGAAAGATTTATTCACAAGACCGATGTTTGACTCACACGAACATCTCAGATCAAAGAGCACCAGCACTCTTTAGCAGCAATAACACTCAGCACTACAGAGACTTACGAACTGGGGAAAATGGGCATTTTCACTGGCACCTGTTCAAACCAGTTCATAATCTGCTCATCAGCCTTCTGAGAGCATTCCTGTGGTAGGTAACACACAGAGCAGCACACACGCTGAAACGTTACCTGCACAACCGTTGTGCGGGGAAGCACTGCTCGTGTTGTTTACCTGGCTAGAGTTATCTGCTCATTTTTATGTTGTTTTTATCCCTTCCCCTCTCGTGTCCTGTCCAGAAGACTCCCAGGCCGAGCCCCTCGCAGCACAGGGCGCTGCAGCCTGCGAGGCTCTGGCAGCAGCACAGAGATCGCCACTGTCATTCAGCTCCTCCGTTCACAGGTCTCCCGTGCACCATGGCAGGAAACGCTTTGAGATATTACTTGTCAGACCTTGACTTCAAGGGAACAGCAAATGCACCGCTGCCGTGGGAATTTAACGTACCCCCAAAGCAGTGGTGCTTATTTATTTTTTTTAACGGGATATATCCCTGTCTAACACGTTATTAAAGACAGTATCTCACCCTCACAGCACATGGACAGAGCTAATGCCAGAAAAATAACATTTGTCCGAGTTCCTATCTGGTAGCTGCTATTTGATCTCATGGACAGCTCCGGGGGCTAACAGATCAGACCTGTGTTCGGGAAGGCTCAGCCGCAGAAGAGAACAGGACAGGGGGAAGTGAACTTCCAGCAATGCCCCCCAGCCCCCAGCATCCTCACCCGCGCTGCCGCGTCTGTCAGCACGGCCAGGGCCTGAGACAGCTGGTGGAAAACTTCCGCTGGGGAGTACAAGAAAAAAGGGTGAGATGCAGAGAACCACGCGAGCAGCCTGGGCACGAGCCCGCAAACACAACCCCTTATGGGAGAGACCTGCGGAACAGCAGAGAGAACAATAATCTTTCCAAAGCACTTGGAAAGCGACCCACCGCCAGGATCACCTCAGCCCAAAGGACATTTGTTACATCAGCTTCAGTGTAAATTAAGAAACAAAAACTGAGACCACTTCATTTGAACAGAAATCCTGAAAATGTGAATTCAGGAGAACCCTGTACAGAAACGTATCACTCAGGCTGAAACACACTGTTACCGACAGGTTCTCCCTTGTGGACCAGCAGCTTCTCAGTCTGAGATTCAGACTTTGCACTTTACGTCAGTATTACTGACCCTCTTCCTGCAAGGTTCCACATTTCAGCCAGAGGCCTCCCCACATGCCTCATATCGCTTCTCAACCTCCTGCACACACCAAAGCCCCAGTTTTCCTCTCATTCCCACTAAAATATTTTTTTTTCTGGTGGAAAATTCTCCTCTGCACTAGAGCTATACATTTTCAGTCTATAAAACTGTAGCCTATCAAACTGGAAAATGCAAGATACAGTATTTTTAATTTCCTCCTAGTTCCCACTGCCGTTCAGCGCTCCCTGGAGCTACAGAACCGAACCGGAGCAGCTGCAGAGCCAGTGCGAACAGGGCAGGGCCGCTCAGCTCCGCAGGGCCAGGGCCTTGTCTCTAACAGACAAAAAGCAGCATTAGCCATACATAATATGATTTATAAACTTGCTGTTGGAGTTTTGACTGTTGAGAGGTATGAATTAAAACACCGAGCAGCCAGTAAACACTGGGGACAGCACGGTCAAAGGTCTGGGATTCAACTGCCACGTGGGAAGATTCTGAGAGGCGCAAATAAAACTTCAGCACTGACTTAACACAGGTGTTTCTAAACCCAACACGTGTGCGTTCAACCCTAAACCCCAGAGCTCTCTAACAGTGATGAAAACAGCCCTTAGTCCTGCACGTGGATCCTTCCCATGACATGCACTTTACCTAATGACACGCAGACAGCCCTGAAGGTAAGCGGAGCCACCGCCAGGAGCCTGCGCGTGTGAAAGCAAGCAGGGTTGTCTGTGTGTGCACAGCGCCAGCTCACCTGCTCGGGGGTTGTCCGGGTTCTTGTCGGGGTGACACGTCAGGGCCTTCTGCCGGTACGCCTTCTTCACCTGCAAGATCACACGCGGGTGTTACTGCTGGGTGCTGCGCAGGCTGTGCGGAGAAAAGCAGCTTGGGATAAAACAGAAACAAGGCACCAACACTGCAGACACAAAAAATGACTATTCAGAGGGTTTCTTGGTTGTTGTTTTTGTCTAACTTAAAAGACACCTTCCTACCGTAAGTAGGTGGTTTTGGTGAAACCCACATTCCTGTGCAGGACTGGATCTCCCCAAGGCTGACAGAACACACGGACCGTTTCTGGAGCGCTGACAGCTGCTCCAAGCCAGAGGTTTGGCTTCGGGGTGCGCTGTGCTACAGCCGTCACAGCTCAGCATCGCCACAAGGCTGGCTCGCCCACGAGCCTTCGGGCAGAGGGGTAACCTGCCCTTTGCAGGTGGAACTTCGGCACAGAGCAGGTACCATTTACCATGCAGCAACCGAGTTTGGCAAGGTGAAGAAATTTTGACCAAAGACCGCTTAATCTCTTCTACACTTCACAGAAACATTGACAGCTTTCTGAACTATGTCACTTCTAACAATCCGAGTTCCTTTTGTTGGGGAAACCATGCAAGAAAGAAAAGGAAGAAAAACTGCTGTGCTGCTGCCAAAACGAGGGGAATGAGCGGTGTCCTGGCACCACCTGGTGGGCACAGCGCTGGGAAGTCACATCTTAACATGCCAGTTTGTCATTTTCTCCTCCTTTTCCCCCGGTGACGAGCTCAGCAGTGACCCGAAATCTTTCATCTCTTTCAATCCTGTGTGTTGCGTTTGGCTCCTTCCCGTTTTGTGCTTCATGCACATGGCATTTCCAGGCAGCCTGAGACATATTGACCAGTCAGGCCCAGACTGCAGCTGCCGAGCTTCACCCTGTTGAGCTGCTGCTGTGTTTTATTGCTGAAGAGGAAAAAAACAAACCCCAAACCCAACGAAGAGAAAGCCTAAGGAGGAAAATCAAAGTCTTGCTGTCAAGTTTAACCCTGTTCAGTTACTAATAGCTCAACCCAAAGCATTACTGCCCTTGAAAAGGTCGCCTTCCCTGCTCAGCTTCTCAAGTCTTGTGCTTAGCATTGACTTACCAAATGAATTAAAGAAGAAATGGAAATATATCATTCCAAACTCACAAAATGAACAGAATGACTTATGGGAACATACAGTACCCGGACCAACCTCTCCCAACCGGATTTTTGGTAAGCGCAGGAGGAGCTTTCCCTCTGCGGGGACACAAACAAACACACACAGCGAGAGGAACGATCGCTCCGCTCGGTATCCAGGGAGCAGAGCACGGAGCCGCGGCCCAGCCGCCTCCTGCCCGGCACTGAGGGGAAGACGCCCAGAGCGGGGAGAGAGGGGGGGCCCCGGTATGACCTCCCCCCGGCCCTCACCTCCTTCTCCGACGCTTTCTCGCCGATGCCCAGCAGGCCATACAGGTCCAGCTCCAGCACATCCTTATCCACCGCCATGGCGGCCCTGCCCGGCGCCCCAGCCCTGCCGCGCTGCCTGCCGGGAAATGGAGTTTCCGCCGGCCGCCGCCCCGGCTGCAGCGCCGGCAGCTGGACTACAAGTACCATGGTGCACCGCGCTTCCTGCCGCAGGGGCCGCTGCCAGCGGGCGTGGCGCGGCGCGGTGTTTGCTGGGAGATGTAGTTTTCTGGCGGCAGCCGCAAGCGGCGCCGGGCCGCCGAGGCACTACAACTCCCGTCGGGCTCTGCGCCGCCGCGGCCGGAGCGGTGCCGGGAAGCGGGGGTGCGCTCGGCGCAGTTTTGGGGTGTTTTTGTCCAGATTCGTGTCGGTGTGAGAACAAACGCTCCGGAGCAAACGTTCCGCTGCTCCGGGCGCGGGGAGGCGGCTGTGCGCCTCGGGCAGCCGGGTCCCGAGGAGGCTGCAGCAGGGCCCGGCCGGGGTGCTGCGAGGTGTCCTAAGTACATGGTAGGAACATTTAACGAAGAACCGTTGTTTTTACATCACTGAGGACCTGGCGCCTGACCCCAGCAGGGGGGAAGGACCGAGAGACATCGCACTATGAGTTCTTAATGTAATACACAGTCTCTTCCCGGAATACGTACTGACACCTGTATACATACTGATACCTGTATTGATAAGTTAATGTAGGGGAAGTGTAGCCAAAGTACCAGGAATCCATATCTTAAAGAGATTGATAAGGGGAAGGGTATTGTGTGCATCGGGTAGTCTGTAAACCCTGAAGTACCCAACCAATGGGGAACAGGGGAGGGAAATGGCAGCCGGGATTTTGGGGAGATATAAGCAGGGGCTTTTTGCCCTAATCGGTGTGCCTGCCTTTAGGTAGAACACCCGGTCTTGCAAAATCGTTATTAAAATATGCTTTGCCAAGAGATCCTGCCTGGGCCTATTATATTTGCAAAATAATTGTTTCCTATATACACAATAATTGAATCATTTTGGGTGGAAATGGCCTTTATGGTCATGGAGCCCAGGGCTAACCCAGCACCGGGGCTGCTCAGCCCACAGCACCTGGGAGAAGCCCTCCCACCCTCCTGGTGTATCCAGCTCTTCAGTTAGGACAGCTTCAGGAACACCACAGAATAATTTCTGTCCCTTTAACCCAAGATACAGGGCAAGGAATTGTTTCCACCAACCTTTATTCCGGTATTCCAGCAGTTCTGTCCCAGGGGGTGGAGACCCAGAGCCTTCATGTCATTTATCTTAACGAGCAGCAAACGAGGGATGAGCAAGAAGAACCTGGAAATGTGAACCCAGCAAGAGGGACCTCAGAGAGAGGCTTCCAGATGCAGCTGTGCGGCACAGCTGGAGGAGCAGTGGCTGTCCCAGGGAGCCTTGCAGCACCACAGCAGCTGTGATAAAGCACAGGCAGGGACTGAAATGCCAGAGGTAATTAGCAATAAGATCATACCCTCAGAACGGCTTCTGGCTTACTATGGAGTTTACACCTCTGCTACATATGGAGTTAAATAGATAGCCAGCAGGCCTTGACCTGGGGAAAAGATACAAATGTTTAATGGGAAATGTTATTGAGACACCCGTCTTTTGGGGTCACTGATGGGAGACATCTTGAAGAACACAGACATTTCACCAGGAGAACCCCGGAAAGGTATAGGACAGCGTTCCGCGTGGGTGTACATTTGTGCCAAAGCTGTATTTCCACTATTTTAGAATAACAATGAATAACAAAAGAGTCAAACAATTTCTGCTGAAATAATAAAAAAGGGTTCGTAGAAAAGTGCAAATAGGCTGAAATAGTCTCAAGGACGAGCGAGCACATCCCGGCCAGCGCGGCTGCGAGAGGCCACCAGGCCGGAGGCAGCGGCAGGCTGTCACTTCAGGAGGTCCTCACGAAAAACGGCACCTCGGCGAGGCCGGCCGAGTAATTCCTGAGCACGGTGCCGCCGCGGAACGCGCGCGCGCTGCGGCCGTCCGTCCACACCTGCCCCGCGCCCGGCAGGTACACGTCTCGCCACCTCTGCCCTTTCTCTGTTATCGGGGCAACCAGCACCTGCAGGAAACACATAAATAAATAAATAAATGTATATATCAAAACAAAAACAAAACAGTCGTGTTGACTTTGCATTGTGAATAAATTGCAAAGCCGAAGGAGCTGATGGCCCCATCAGCGCTTTGCTTTCACACACCTTCCATAAAAGCTCATGGAGGATGCAAAGAGACGAGTGCAGGTAATTGTCCCCAATTACCCTTTGGGGACATTCGGTCCCCACGTTTCCTACCTCGTCTCCGATGAGAAACTCGTCCTCGATGGTGAAGGCGGTTGGGTCGGTGGGGCTGAGCCACCACGGCGGCCGGAAGATGGGGGACCCCGAGCTGAGCCACTCCTCGCTGTATTTTCTGATGAGGGGCACTACCAGGTCCCGGTGCCGCTGGATGCATTGGCGGGTGAGGTTCAGGACCTGCCGGGAAGAGAAGTGATGGAATCGCGATGTCCTGGTCAAGTTATGGCAGCTGACAAAGTGCAAAGAGAATTGATACAGGGTATTTATTCCCACTTAGGTGTGAATTCTGGGAGCAGCAGCTAGCAGTGATACCCACAGGGTGGAGATGTCCCAAATCGAGGCACTGAACTCTTTTGCTGTTTGCAAAGAGATTTGATGATGTTTTCCCCTGAGCCGCCGATTTTAAGAACTGCTCTCCCTTTTTGTTGCCCTAGAGGTGACATCCCTGGGAAATGCCTCCAATGGTTTAAAAAGCTCTTGAATGTGGGTCTGCAGGCTTCAGTCTACTGTAGATAGTAACTGATCAAACTGTAATTAAACTGTAGGTATTAACTAATTGATCAAACTATAGTAAAAAAAAAAAGGGAGAGAGACGTGCAGTGACTGTCATTTCTGCAGGTGTTGTGGGTTCCAGCCCCATGGTTGCACACAGCCGTGAAGTATAAAGCCACAAAAACGTTCATTTTGCAGCAAAACCGCTGCGGTGAGTGTGCAGCAATCCGGGCAGGGAGCAGGACTGTGTGGGCAGCGGGAACAGGGGTTTAGGCTCAGCTTTCCCCAGGAGGGGCCGGAATGGCTCCTGGAGGTGTCTGTGAGCTCGGAGCGCGGGTACGTACCCAGGCGTCGCAGCAGAGCCAGGGCGGCGCGCCGAAAGCCATCACGGGCAGGAACGTCACGATCTGCAGCCACCGCACGTACAGCTCCGGGTCCCCAGGGCTGGCACCGTCCAGGGACCCTCCTGCGGGGACAAGGAGCCTGTGAGGTGCTCGAGGGCACCTCGTGGAGCGGTGAGCCCCCAATACCGAGTGGGCAGGACACGGTCCCCATCGCAAAAGGAGCTGGATTGTCCCCAGCCCAGCGTTGTTCCTTAAATCACCATCAGCAAGTGTCAATCCAACCCGTTTCCAGCAACCTCGGGGCCAGATGTGCTGGGATGGTGTCTCAGGACTTCCTAAATTTTGGCAGAACTTTGTAAAAAGGGATTTCTCTCCTCAAAGAAAAGCGTTATGAAAATGCTGGACTTTCCTGCTGCTTTGATGTGCAAAGATGAAGCGTGATGGGAATGTGGATGCCTTCGAATTGATAGTGGAGAGTGGTGGGGAAGCAGAGTGTCACTAATTCATTAATTGTATTAATAACACATAGGGGAAGCGTCAGGGGATCCCAGTTCCTCCCCTCAAGCACCAGCGGGGGCTTGAGAAGGGTGGAAGGGGGTGGGACACGGGGGTGACACAGCCCATGGACCCCCCGCCCCAGCAGCAGATGGAGCCACAGCCCCCGTGCAGGGGATCGGCTCCTGCCCAGCTCGCTGAGATAGGCCAAGGGGTTCGACATCTCTTTGGCACGCCGGGATCGCCTCAGCCTTGCTTTCTAAGAAAAACTGGCTGAAAATAGAGGGGAAATTTAAAAAACTGCTCCAGAACCCCCTTTTCCAGGGCTGTCTTGGGGCTCCGCTCCAGATCCACCACTGCACATGAAGCCACTCTGCTTCTCCACAAATAACCTCCGAGGAGAGGTGGAAAACGAGCTGCTTGGCCCCAACTACAGGGTAGTTTCTTGACTTTTATCATGTTTTAACGTAAGGATTCCACAAGCCATTGTGCTTTGGAGCAGAAACACCAACTTGGAGCGGGGCTGCTGGTGCTTTGGAACAGCCCTGTCCCGGCTGGGAGCTGGGGTTTGCAGGGGGGAGCTGCAGAAAAGCACGAGCGCCAGCGGATTCCCCCCCCATGCAGCGAAGGAGCCTGGAAGGGCGTCCGCAGAGCGCTGCCCGCTCCTGGGGCTGCCTCTTAGGATACACAACGCTTTGTGTTTTCAGTTCCTCGGCCCATTCCCCGGTAACGTTCAACCCAATTAAGGCAGCGTGGTGGAAAATCGGGTACGGAGAGCAAAGTGCTTCATAAAACCTAATGCAAACACACCTCCCGCGCTGCTCCGGCCTGAGCGACCGCTGCGAAAGCCTCTGCAGAAAAGCCAGAAATGAGGGGGGAAAAAAGCCGAAAATAAACGGATTACCTACTGCGTCGGGGATGAAGAAGCTGTAGCCCAGGAGGCTGTAGTGCAGCACGGAGGGAACCAGCCCCTTGAGCCCCGCGTGGCTCCAGTCCGCGCGCCGCGCGCTCATCTGCACGAACAGCGGCAGGTGGCTGGAGCTGGGGACACAAAACCTCGCTTGGCACCTCCAGCGGCACCCTCAGCCCCTGGGCACCAGCCCCACGGGACCCCGGGGACACGTCCCGTGGGGAGGGCTGCGCCTCCCGCTCCCGTCTGCGCTCCTCTGGTTCACACTGAGCTGCTGCTGCTCCTGACAGCGCTTCTGTCCGTTTGGCAAAGGAAAACATTATTTTCCCCATGGTGGTTTTTCCCCCCACAGTAGCATTTCTGTGCCTTGGGGGTCAGGCCACACAGCAGCCCGGCACAGGAGACGGCATTTCTGTGGCCAAAAAAGGAGCAGATCTGGGTCTTCACCATGAGCTTTGGCTTGAAAAAATGGTCTGGAGCTCATCTAACCCAGGGCTATTGTTAGGCTGAGCCTGCTCCCTCCTAGAGCTCGGTTCCCTCCTAGAGCTCGGTTCCCTCCTAGAGCTCGCAGCCCTTTCTACACCCCAAAGGTCTCCCAGGGACAGTTTTCCACCCTGGGAGCTCGGAAGGCTGATGCGGGGGCTTCGGAAACATTTCTGCTGTGGGAAGTGCCCACCGGGAAACGTTTGATCGTGATCAGGCTACAGAATGGTTAGAAAAGGGGCATTTCCAGCCCTCTGCTCTTGCAGGTGACCAAGAGCCACCCAGAGCGGCTGCCAGCTCGTCACCGCCGCAGCGTGCGGGACTTCAGCGCTCCTCTGAAAATAAACCATGTTGAAGTTGCCTTCCCAGCCACTTTACCATCAATGCCCTGTCTATAACATGAAACTAATCATTTTGCCAACAGCCTGCGTATCCCTTCTCATTTGCCACACAGAAAAACAACAGGGGGAAAAAGTAGTGGCTTTTGGTGCCTTTCACCCACGGGTCTGTGAGGCACGTTACAACTGCTAATTAATAAATTAGCCCTGCTGTGGGCTATGCAAGTGTGAAAAGTCAGAACATGGCAGTTGTTTGGCACTGCAGGCGATTGCCAAGGCAGGGATTTGGCCAAGACTCCGGGGTTCAACCTCCAAGCGACCCGAAGCTTAAACAGCCATAAATGACAAAGTGAGTTTTTATGGCATCTGGCATTAATGCAATCAAGCATCCCCTGGGCCTCTCTAAAGCATCACCCGGGGCATGTTTAAAGCATCGTACAGCTCCAGCAAAGCGCCTTCGCGCGGCACCCACCTGGCACCGGCGCTGATGATGGTGGCATTGCCCAGCGTCGCCAGCGCCGCAGCCAGCGCCCCGGTGTAGCGGTCGCCGTCCAGCTGGGCGGGCGGGGGCACGGCTCGCTGCAGGAAGGAGTTGCCCTCGGCGCCCTCCACCGCCACGTACGCGGCCCCCAGCAGCCGCCGCAGCCGCCGCGCCCGCGCCAGGTACCAGCCCAGCGCCGCCTCGCTGGTGACGTTCAGCCGGGCGCACAGCCGGCCCTTCCACGTGCTCAGCAGCGGGACCTGCGCGGAACGGGAACAGCTCCAGCGAACAGCCCTCACAACACCCCGCCAGCCCCGGGCTGACAGGCCGGGGGGCGCCCGCCCTGCCCCATCCTGCCCTACCACAATTTGCACCGTCGTGGTGCAACACGTAAAGGTGCGTGCTCACTCTCGAGACCCCCCAAAATCCCCAAGTTGGCGGCAAATTAAAATGACTGTTTTAATGGGAACTGCAGGGATTTTTCAAACACTAGCTACTTTTAAAAAGTATCTTTTGGAAGCGGAAATTTGAAAGCTGCTTCCCTGTGCAACAGGAGAACACCTGCTGCCCCGGGCACCGCTTTGCGCCCAATGCCGGAGCACCAGGCTGTCCCTCTGCGCGTAGTTACTCAGCTTTCATGCTGATTTTGGGACGAGCAGCACGCCCAGGGGGTGCCGGGGGTCTCGTACCGAGCAGCCCCCGTGCCGGGGCGGGAGGCTCAGCCAGCGGCTCTCGGTGTCCCCGTCCTGCAGCGAGCGCAGGAAGAGTGGGGACGCGATGCTGGCGTACGGGGACAGCGTGATGGCGAGCTGCAGCGGCGCCATGGCAGACGGGTCCCAGCCCTGGGCAGAGTCCCGGCGCTTCCTCCGCTCCGGGGCGACGTGGTCCTGCTGGGAAAGGCAGAAAATGGTGGATTTTTTAGGAGTGGCAAAGCCACCGAGCACCGGCTGCTCAGTGTCAGCGCCTGCACGGGGTGGGACCCCAAACGGAGCGTCCCTTTGCGGGGAGGGGAGCTCCAGTGCACCAGCACAGCCCCTACCCCACAGAGCAGGTGCATTTGCACTTTACTCAGTGGGATTTTTACACTGAGAGCCTGGCCCAGGCTGGCCAGAGAGGTGGCGGATGAACCATCCCTGGAGACATCCCAGGCCAGGCTGGATGGGGCTCTGAGCAACCTGGGCTGGTGAAGATGTCCCTGCCATGGCAGGGGTGGCACTGGGGAGGTCCCTTCAACCGGAACCATCCTGTGATTCTGTGATTTAACAGTACCAAATGGCAGCTCTCCGTTTGCCGCCCGGCGCGGTGGCGGCAGGAGGGGACGTACCGCGGCGGCGAGGACGGCGGTGCAGCGCTCCCCCAGCGCCACGACCCCCTCCTGCAGCCCGTGCCGCTTCAGCCTCCTGGCCAGCGCCCGCAAGCCCCGCTTGATCTTAGCAGCCGAACCCGAGGGGCCGTTATAGCGCCAGATTGGAGACCTGGAAAGAGTCGGAGAGGCGGGTTTGCGCCTTGCGCCGGCGCGAGATGCTCCGGGCAGGGATGGGGACAAGGGCTGGGATGGGGACAGGAGCGCCTTACCCGAGCAGCGCCGTGTCGGGCAGCGCCCGCGCCGGCCCCGCCAGCCGGCTGCCCGTGTGCCGCGCGGCGGCCGCCACGTCGGGGCTGAGGCACAGGCGGTAGCGCAGGGGCTGCGCCGCGGGGCCCGCCGGGGACACCAGGCAGAACTGCCGCTCCCTCTCCAGGGACAGGAGAAGCGGCACGTCGGGCGCCACCGTCACCGTCACTCCTGTGGGAGAGAGGAGGGAAATGGGGTCTCAGCGAGCGCCCAGCTCCTCGCTGTCCCCGCACTGGTGGCCATGGGGACAGGGACGTGGGGGGCAGAGCCCGAGCGGTACCAGGACCCCACGGACCGGTCCCAGCCACAGATCCGGCCACCAAACACATCCCCACTCTCTGCTCCGCTGTTCCTGCTGACCTCCAAAATGCTGCTCAAGGGCTGCAAATCGTTGCCCCTGAGGGTGGTGAGAGCCTGGCCCAGGTCCCCAGAGAGGTGGTGGATGAACCATCCCCGAGACATCCCAGGCCAGGCTGGACGGGGCTCTGAGCACCCTGAGCTGGTGAAGATGTCCCTGTCATGGCAGGGGGACTGGGGGAGCTCTAGGGTCCCTTCTACCCCAACCATTCTACAATTTGCTCCATTTCTTGCCTTTTTGCATTCAGCTTAGGGAGCAGCTTCAGCTTCAGCACTGCAGGGCAGCTGCGGATTGACTGATTCATTTGGGGGGACATCTAAAGTTTGGTGTACTGCAGAGCAGCCCAAATAGCCACCCAAAAATGCCACCAGCCACTGAACTCCTGCCCGCATCCAGCACCCATCACAGCACCAGGGACCCGCGGGCTCGGGGAGAAGCCACTGGAGAGGAGCTGGAGGATGCAGCCACAGACACTGAGCTCTGCTTAAAAACACCCAAACAAGCAAAACCAAGCACCTGGGATCTCCCTGGGGTGACTCGGGCCACCCCCTCCTCTCAGGCACTGACTTGGAGATGCAGCTGAGCACTGAGGTTTAACATCGTGGCCTTTTCCCCACGGATGGGGCAGGGTGGGATCCATCCCTTGGGTGGTGACGAGTGACAGCAGGACACACATTGGGTATTTTAACCTCAGAGACACCAACCCCGCCTTTAAATGAATTGCTTTATAGATGAGGAGAGGGACGGAGGAGCCCAGGGTTTGGAGGAACAGGACGCGGTTACCTGTGGAGCCCAGGAAGAGCCTCTCCAGGAGGGGCCCGTAGCCGCTGGGGTTGGTGCCGAGGTCGCCGGTGACCAAGGGCTGCGCGGGGCTGTCGGCGCCGTTGAGGGGCCAGCGCTGGGCGCCCACGCTGGGCCCCCCGTACCAGGACACGTTGGCCATGGAGAAGCAATCCTGCAGCCGAGAGAGCAGCGTCAGGAGCGCCACGGGGGCGAGGAACACACAGCTATTGCCATTTGGAGGGCAGACCCCTGCGTGTTACCCCAGCATCCTCAGCACTGGCAGGGGACAGATCTTTTCCCAGGACAAAAAATCCCAAATCCATAGAGTCAGGTGTTTTATGCACAAAGCAGTGGGTGCTCACGCTTCGCTTTCTGCATCTGATCTAGCAGAACATACTTGGGTTTAAGTTTTTCCTCTATGAGAACAAGAGCTGACCTTCCAGGTACCAAAAATGCCGAAATTCTGTCTAAGTGCTGGATTTCTCAGCCCGCAGGTTCCTTAAAGTTATCGAGTGGTGAAGAGCAGGAGGAGAAACAAAATTGTAGCACGAGTCAGTAATGCAAGTTGTCAGCTTTGTTTGCCTTGAAGGACACAGAAAGGTTTTAACTTGCTAATTAAAGCCAAAACCAGCAACTTTCCTTCCTTTTCGCCCTTATACATCCCTGTTCAACGTGCAGCTAGGTGGAGGAATACAAAAATCCCACCACAGCAATAAAAAGCCTATACCTGAGAATTATGGTTTATGTAATAATAATAATAATAATAATAATAATAAATAATAATAATAATAAACAACACAAGAAATCCTCCCCAAAGGCCGCCAGTTTTAGATAGATGAACTCAAATAACATCCCTTCTCTGCCACCTTTCAGAAACCATCAGTTTTCGCTTCAAAGCCTCTAACCCCTTGTCCTTGCTGCCAAAGCGGGATCAGCCGGACTTATCCTCCCGCGTGACGCGCGGGCCGGGCTTCCCCGGAACGCGGGGCTGGGGCTGCGGGGCGGCCGGGACGCCCCGCTCAAGGAAAGGGGGAAAGGGAACTTTTGGCCCCGGTTGGGCGGCCCGAGGCGGCTGTGCTGCGGGGCAGAGGGAGGGGAAGGCTGGCTCAGGGAGGGGACATGTAAATTATTAACGTGGAAAGGCTGGAGGCTGCGGAGAGCTGTGCCAGGTGCCGGCTGCGCGGGTTACGGCAGCCGGCAGAGGTGGGAGTGGAGAGCAAGACTCTTCTCAACTCATTTTTTGCTAGATCAAATTTTTCAACAGTTTTTTTTTTTCAATTAAAAAAGTGGGGAAAAAACCCTATTCTGTCTCGCTCTTGCCAACCCCAAACCGACGTCCCACGTGCAGCCGTTGTGTTCAGGCAACGACTCTCAACAGGCGATTTACCGCTAAAAGGGAAAAACTCCCCGTTTGGGCAGGATCCCGACCTGCTCCCCCGCTGCCCACAGTCCTGGGGGGTTCCCTCCCCCCCCCAGCTCGTTTGCAGACTCTGCTTTTATTTAGCGGAGGGAGAACACTGCGAAGGACACACACAATGTATAAAAAGCCCCTGTGAATGTTTGCGGCAGCGGGCACGGGTGGATCCCGTCCCGAGAGAGCTGCCGCTCTGCCTCTGCGGCTGGAAGGAACCTGCCAGCATTGTCACTGTCATCTTCTGGGGTTCTTTACATGTCATGCTCTGGAGTTATTTATTTCACCTCTAGATGGTGGTTCTCCCATGCTGGATTCCCAGTGCAGCACTGGGAGGAGATGGCCATGGTCCCCCAGTGTTTTGGGGGCTCAGCGTCAAGGCATGAGGTTCCCAAAGGTGCTTTTCCCACCCCAGCTATGGGGGCTTTGGGAACCCCGTAACCACACTGGGAAATCGGGCGCTTGGGCTGGATCCTCCCCATCTTTGTCTGGGTTTAGCCCAAACGCCCCGGTTTGGAGGAGGGCGCGGGGGTCCCCGTTACCTTCAGCACGACGTCGGGGCGCAGGGGGGTCCATTGGACGCCGTAGCACTCGGTGGCGGGGGCCGGGGGGGGCTCGAGGGACAGGTGCAGCTCGGCCTCCTCCTCCCAGGCGTAGCAGAAGCGCCCCCCCTCCTGCCAGCAGCGGTCGCGGGGCGGGGGCGGCTGCGCGGCCGGCACGCTGCCCACCCAGATCCGCGCCGCCGGCCGCCCCCCCGGCAGCGCCCGCAGCAGCAGCGCCCCCCGGCGCTCCCACAGCAGCCCCCCGGCGCGGCCCCGCAGCACCCACTCCTCGGGGGGCTGCTCCAGCGCCTGCCACGAGATGATGCCGATGGTCATGGCGAAGAAGACGGCGACGCCGAGGCAGCCCACGGCGCCCTTCCAGGGCTCCGTCATCTCCCTGAAGCCCGACGTCCAGGCGGCCTCAGGGAGGTGGCCGGCGGGGCGGGCGAGCGGCATGGCGAGCGGGCAAGGCGGCGGCGGCCGGCCCTCCTGCAGCGGGGAGAGCGGGAGAAGCCGCTTCTGGGGGTGCTCCCAAAGAACAGTAAAAAAAATGGAAAAGGGGGGTGTGGGGAAGGGAAATAAGGGAAAAAATGGAAAAAAGGGAAAAAAATGGAAAAGGGAAAAATGGAAAAAGAAAATGGAAAAATAAGGGAAAAGTGGGAAAAAAATGAAAATAAGGCAAAAAATGGAAAAGAAAATGGGGGAAAGGGAAAAATAAAATAAAATGGAAAAAATGCAAAAAGGGAAAAATAAAGAAAATGGAAAAATGGGGAAAGAAAATAGGAAAAATAAGGAAAATAAAATGGAAAATAAGGGGGGAAAAAAGGGAAAAATTGGAAGAGAAAATAGAAGAAAGGAAAAGACTGCAAAAGAGGAGTTAATAAAGCCAAGCTGCGATGCCCTTCTGTGTGCGGCAACGGGAGGGCAGAGGAGTCTCGCTCCGCTCGGCAATCCCGGGGTCGGGCTCGGCCACGGCAGCGCGACCACGACCCAGGCGTCCCCACGGCCGTGGGGACCCATGCGGGAGGGGACACGGGGGGACGAGGCAGCGCCGGAGCCCCCGCAGCGCTCTGGGGTTGTGCTCGGTGACGCGGCTCTGCCGAGCAGCAGTAAATAGCCGGGGGGTGCAGAAAAAAACAACGTCTTGGCGGTTGGAGAAAGGAGGGAATGCAACGTGCCAGGGACCGCTTGTTCTGCCATCCCCCTCCCCTCCAAAAGTGTTCGATTAATGCACAGAGCAGGGAGAAAACTCACCTGCGTGCACGGGCTGGTGGCAGCCCCTGGGCACGGGACCACCGGCAGTGACAACCTGAGGCTGGGAGCAGCTTGTCTCCCCATCCCAGGCTGCCCCAGCCGCTGCCACCTCCTCCAGTGCCTTTTGGTGCCAGGTGTCCCCTGTCCCAGCCCAGGGGACCCCCACAGCGCATCCCCCAGCTCAGCGACAGCACAGCCGCGTTTCTTACCTAAAGGCAGGTGAAAAGCTGCTCCAGCAGCCCCCAGAAGTGGCCGCCGATAACCAAGCGCTCACGACTTGATGCTTTTCTCCGCTTTCCCCAGGGCGGTTTTTCCTCCGGGCCCCGGGAGGGACCTTTCCAGCCGAGGGAACTTGAGCCCAAGTGAGCCGGAGCGTTATCCAAGCCAGGCACGGCTGCTCCCTCCCACCCCGCGTCCCGCACCAGCCCGCAGGTGCTTACGCTGCAAACAGAGGCAGGAAACAAAACAAACCAAAACATTTATTGATAGGGGAATCCTTTTAAAGGGATTCTTTGCAAAGTTAGACATGGCTCAGGTTGAGCCCTTGCTACACACTTGCAAACCCACACACGAGAAAGCCGTGGCAGCACTAAGCCTTCCCGTTCTGCTGCCTTGGCTTATTATTATTATTATATTATTATATTTGGGGGGGATTTTCTCCCTGTTTCTGCCTCACACTGAATGAACTGCCTGGGGTCCCCGAGGTCAGCCCAGGGCTGCAGCAGCGGGTGCTGCCTGCACCCCAAATCAGAGCAGCCTGCAGGGGCCAGAGCCTCCCTGGGACCACCGTCATTCCCACCAGTGCCGAACACTCTGGAAATCTGGGATTTCCATGCACTTTTCCATGCCCCACACACCCATCCCATGAGTTCCCCGTACCAGGGAAGAGCTGGATTTTACAAGGGACATTACAACCCACTGGCTGCCAAGATATTAAAAAAAAAAATAGAGATTTCAAAGAGTTTTCCCATTCTGCATCCAGCCAAAACCCCACCAAGCCCAATCCCTGCACCCCGAGACAAAGGCAGCGCTCACCCCAGGAGATGCTGTTCTTCGGGACAGTCTCAGGATGACCGAATCCACCAGGAGAATTCTCATCTGTGCCCCAAATAAGCCCTGGAGGGGCCTTTCCCACAGGCAGCTCCAGGATTAACTTCTCATTTCAGCTGGGACAATCTCCAGGGTGGGACGGAGGGAAAACGGGTCGATCACATCAGGACAAGCAGCTCACGGGGGCTCCAGAGCGGGGACAACAAGGGGATGCAGGAGGAGGAGAGAGGATGAGGCAAAACTTCACCAAGGAGCTGCAGACAACACGGGGCCAGCGGTGTCCCTCCAAAACGGGACCGGGATCCCCGGGAAGTGACCCCTCCGGGTTAGAAGAGGTGACAGCGAAGCTGTAGGTGATGGAGACGCGTTTGGGTGGGAAGGGCTAGAGAAAGAGGTCACAGCTCTCACAGGACCCCCCCCAAAAAAAAAAATCAAGGTTATGGAACAGAAACTGGATCAAAATGAAGGGAAAAGCATTAAAAAAAAGAAGGAAGAAGGGCTGCTGCTTCCACAAAAAAGTTACAGGCAAGGTCGTGGGACTCGCGCTGCTCAGCTCTCCCCACAACTTGGAAAAAGGCAACAAGCAGGAGTTAATAAAAGCCCACGGTGAGTCAAAGCTGTTCAGCTACAACACAAACCTGAGCCCAGCAGATCATGGGGGTGGGATTTACCACACGCTTTACACGGCTTTGTAAATCCGTCTGCCCCAGCGCGAGCACGGCTTGGGTACAAACCACGCGGAAACGGGGCAGAAGGGAGCAGAAAGAACCACCCTGGAGCCGGCGCTGCGGTCCCTGCGGCCCCAGGAGGGCTTAAGCCCCCAGTGCCGGGCAGGGAGATGGACGGGATGCGACAGCGGCCCCAAAACTCAGAGAAGCTGCACAGGGATCAGCAGTTCCCCATTGCTCACCCCAAAACGGGCAGGGGGTGGCCGATGGGGTTGTTTGGCAGCAGCGGCTCAGGGCAAAGCTCTGTCACACGGAACGCGATTAAACCGCGGCTGCGGGACGGCAGGGGGGCCACGAATCGCTGATCCAGCCGGGGTTAGAGAAACCCGGGACGGGCAGGCTGGTGGGGACGGGGGGCGCTGCACCCGGGGGGTCCCGGAGAAACAGGGGCATTTCTAGAAAGCTTTTCTTAAAAAGCAGCTCAAATCTCCTCCTCGCACGCCAGGGAAAACCCTGCCGGAGGTTTCAGCAACTCCATGTTTTGCCAAATTGGGGCCCCCGCCATCCCCGCGAGCAGGCAGCAGCGTGGGGGTGCTGTGCTGAGCCTCCCCCCGCTCTCATCAGCTCCTTGGGGTGCAGAACAGTTTGACCCATTTTCGCCCCTCAGGAGCGACAGCACAACCCGCTAACGTGCTCCCACAGCCTGCTGGAGCCCCCGCTCAGCTCCTTGGTTCCCTCAGACCACCAAGAACAACCATTTCTCCTTGTCTGGTACCGGAGAAAAAGCCTTTTGGGGGCAGTCAGCCTGTTTTCCAGCCAGCCGACCTGCCCCTCTTCTCACACAGGTTTTTTAACAGATTGGAGTCTCTTCCTCTGTAGAACGGGGCATCTCTTCCTCCTCCCTGACCTTGCAGGGCTGAAAAGACCTCGAGTTTCCCATTTGATATCCACAGGCGCTTCCTGAGCCCCCGGCTGCAGAAGAGATTTTGATTTACAGACCCCTGAGGGATTTTGCTGGGATTGGTGGGTAAATACATTTAACCCAGCAGCACCAACACGCAGAGCTGGGGAGTCGAAGCTCTTTGGTGAAACACCCAGGAAACAGGCACCAAGCCTCATTCCCCGTGGGATACACCCCATAGGAGAAACTTTGCAGTACACCCTGAAAATCGCACATTGCAGCCTTTTAAAAATCCTACCGTTACGATTCAGGCTGGCCAGACGAACAGAGCAGAAGAGCTGCGGGGCTCAGGGTGGGAGCACAGGGCCGTGCTGGAGAGGACCAGCCCTCACCATCAATGTTGTTGAGCGGCCTCGGAGCGCCGGCTGCCCCGCAGGACACGCAGCCTGCCTGGGGTGCGCGCTTGTTTTAATACGTTATTATTAAAGAAAGAAAAAAGACAAAGAAAAGAGAGCAAAAGCGAACTGGCAGGAGCAGCGAAGCAGCTCCGGGACTTGGCATCTCTCCTCAGTTTTGCCAAGGGGGGAGCAGCCACATCCCAGGCTCCGTCCGAGCTCTCACTCTGGGGAGGGACCCTTCGTTACCTTAAGAGCCTTCACCCAAAAAACCAGGGGTTTTTCCCTTATATATACAGGGCAGGAGATGCAGTGATGAGCCAAAGCAGGTTGCCTGGAGCCCGAGAGCAGGGCTGTCCCATCCTCCTGCCCCACCGCGGTACCCACCCCCGGTGCCCGGCCCGGAGCAGCCGCCTCGGGCACCGACCCCAGGAGCCAGCGGCCGCTGGATGCTCCGGTGGGGTTCTCCACCCGCCTTCCTCCCCGCTGCAGTTCCCAGCCTCTCCTTGCAGGGCCAGCAGAAGCCTTTGGCTGGGCTGGGATTCCCTGTGCCTTATGGAGCCTTGTGCTTGTTGTTAGAGTTCAGCTAGTAAAGAGTTTAAAAGAAAAACAAAAAAAAAGGGTGGCATAGTTTCTGAAAACCCTAAAACTCAGCCCTAGATTCCCCCTGGAAAGCAATCCCGAAGTTCCACAAACTCCCAGGGATCTTGGCGGCTATTTATAATGGCAATAAAACGAGCAGCGGGACTCGCATTGAAAACGTGGGCATATAAATAGTAACGGCATTTGGGAACCGCTGGGCCCATTGTCTCCTCTGGCCGCGGTGCTCAGCAGGAGCTGCTCCCGCGCCCGCCGGCGCAGCCAAACCACAGCGGAGCCTCCTGCAGCAGCGGGTTTGGCACAGGGCGCCCCGTGTCCCAGCCCGAGCCCCATTCTTGGGGGACACCCAGGGCAGTGAGACCCTCAGGGGGGCTGGGACCCAGCCAGGTGCCCCACAAGACTCACCCAAAACTGCTCATTTGGGAGAGAGGAGCCGGCTGTGCCGAGGAAAATCGCCTTTATCAGGCTCTTGTCCTCCTGCACCCCCAGACACAGCAGCCCCAGGTCAGGCATCTTAAGCCGGGAAACATTGCAACACCCAGACAATCTCAATTTTTCTGCTCTGGGCTTAAATCAAAGCAATTCATTAGAGGAGAGTTTGCGCTTATTTGGGGTCTAAAACCAGCCCCTGTCGGCAGATGCTGCTGGCAGCTCCGCTCCCTTTGCCCCCGGGAACAGGTGTGGGCTGCAGCGAGGACAGGTGCACACGCTGCTCCTCCAGGTGCAGCCTTCAAAACCCAAACCCTCTGTTTTTTATTAAAATACAAGCACAAGACATGGTAAAGGCCGCAGCTGCAAAGAGAAAGTAGCTCCACCCCACCTGGTTCTGCACCCCTTGCTAAGAGGTGATTGTACCTCCCTCCAAAACCAGCCTACCCATCCCTAAGCCTGGTTTTATCTTTCTGAGTGAGGCTTTGGCTGCTGGGGTTGAATCTCAGCCCCCATGACTGGCTTAATTTTTGCAGCAGGTCTCCAAAACCACACATAGTGTGTGAGCACAGGAGCGGGCACCATGAGGACCTGGGCACTGGAGCAAAGAGCTCCTGCCCGGCTCGCTCAGGAGGGCCTGACCCGAGAGCAACGCAGACGAGAAACAAGTTATAAAAGGGTTATACGTACCGATCTCAGCCCAGGCGATAGGCACACCCTTTGCTTTTGCAGCGATGGTGTTTGCAGCCGGGGCTCTGGGGGGATACGAGGATGCTCGAGCTGCCGGGGAGCTGTTGGGGGTGCCCGGCGGGTGAAGGAGATTTTGGGAAAGATGTTTCGGTTCCATTTGCCTCTCCCAAGCTTCCCAGAAATCTGGTCAGCAGATCTGCAGCCTACACATTCACCAAATTAAATCCCTGCCTTCGAGATGCCTTTGGGATGATGAGACCAGAACTCCTCAGCTTGACTCATGGAGCTGCGCCAGCACAGCCCAGGCACGGGGCTCAAGGCACCGGTGGTCTCCAGGTGTGAGACAACCCTCCGGACACCCACGTGTCCCCAGAGAGGTGCCGCTTTCCAACACCACCCAGGGACACTCACCAGGGGCTGGTAGGGGACACCCCGGCTCTGTCACTGTCCCCCCGCGTGGGTTGTGAGGCTGCCCTGAAGCCTGGTCCTCCCCAGGGCGGGTTTGGGGTTTATTTCGAGGGTCCCCAAGGCAAGGCAAAGCAAACCACCGCCAACCCTCCGCACCCTCCTGGCTTCCACCCCAGAAATCCCCTGAAACGTTATTTTAGTGGCATTGCTCTTCTAGCAAGAGGAGGCTGCAGGTTGGGCACCCCCAGGAACAGGCACCTCCATGGGGCTGCAAAACGGGCACTTTCTGCACAGAGACCCAGGTCAACCCGCCGTCCCCAGCGCCATCAGCTGCCACTCTGTGCAGAGGAAGGCACGACCTTCTTGTTCCTCCTCCTCTCTCTCTGGAGCCAGGCAGAGCCCCCACCACAGGAATTTAGGATTGATGGGCTTGTCCCAGTGCATCACCCCCAAAGGCACCTTTAACCCCAGCCCCCATAGAGGAACCGTCCCCACCAAGCCCTATCCCACCCCATGGATGTGGCACCCTCCAGCCTGCATACCTAAGGGAGAGCCTCCCCCAGGACAGCAAATAAAACCTTTCAGTAATTAGCAATTAGCAGCCCTGACAAGCTCCCCCTGGCCCCTCTGAAAGCAGCTGAGCCTGATACAAATGAAGTTTCTTGCTAATTATAGCAGGCAAGCAGGGCCAAGCAGCCTCGGCGAGGGGCTGCGAGGCGGGCAGCACCACACTGAGCTGCTGCTCAGGACCTCCCCAGCTCCTGCTGCTATAAAAAAGCCGCAGGGTTAATTCAGGACAGCAATCCCTGCTGTGCTGGGCGCTGCTCTGGTCCCAGAGCGCCGGAGGATGCTGGTCCCGGCAGCTGGCTCTGCGTTCTGCGCACAAGATGCTTCTCTCATTCATCACTTGGCGTAATTAATGCCAGATAACATGGGTTTCTGCTGTGCCCAGCATTGCAGCACTGGCCTAGAGGCCAGCGAGGAAACACAGTCCCTTGGACAAGTGCTGTGGGCAGCAAGAACTGAAGCGATGTGCTCGTCACAGCGGGTCTTCGCAGCCTGCACACCCCCGGCTGCCAGCCCACAGAGCCCCAGTGGGGAACACCATAAAAAATACTAAATTAAAACAAACAAAGAAAACGCCCAGCCCTGGCCTCCCCGGGCATGGCAGAACAACCCCGGCCCCGCGGGCGGGAGAGCATCACAGGCAGTGGCCAACACAGCTTTTATTGTCACAGGACGCAGCAGCAGACGATGCAGCAGGTCACTACAGGGCGATGCGTGACGCCGTGAGAGACTGAAATGTCAAATAATTGTCTCCAAGCTTTCCCCGAGCCCCAAATCAGACCAGGACCCTGCAGACACCGCGGGTCTCCCAGCACCTTCACCTCCCAGGGCGCCGCAGCACCGTGCAGCGGGAGAGGAGCGACGTGCGCGCCGCAGCCCTGCTCCTGCCCGCGCTTCCTGCACAGACACAAACCCTCAGGCCACCGCCATTTCCCCTTTGGGGACGGGGAGCTTAGTGAGCAGACAAGGGGGTCCCTGCAAGGAGCGTCATTTGCACCTCCCGGTATCAGCCCCGTTGCATCCGCGCGCCTGAGCCGCAGGGCAAAGCGTGGGAGGCTGCCCGGGAAGGCTGTTCCTGGGACGCAGGAGCGGGATCAGAAATGCTGTTTGTGGGAGCTGCGTCCACCTCAGAGAGGAGCTGCCCTGAGCCACATGGACAAGAGACACGGGGCAGAAACCCCCGCGAAGCCCCGGGCACGGTGCCGCCAGTGGGACGGAGCAGCCACGTCTGCCGCCTTCACCGCCCGTGCCAGTGCGTTATTTACAGGGTTGTTAAAGCAGAGCGTGCCGAGCGGCCTGAAAGGTTAAAAAATCAGTTTTTAGAAAAGCCAGGGATTAACAGGCTTTTTTTCCACTGTAAACAGATCTCTGGTTTGCTTTTAAACGTGCCCTCGGTGCCAGCCTGCGAGCAGCCGGACGGAGAACTGGGGCCCTGCAGCTGCCCTGCGGGCAGGGATGGGGGGCTCGGGGGCTGCGGGGGGATGTGGGGGCCTGGGGGTCTCTGGGGGCTGCAGGGGTCTGCTCCTCCACCAGCAGCTCCAGTTCACAAACCCAGGGTAAAACCAGGGCAGAAGCGCAGCCCCGGGCTCTGACAGATGGACACTGGTGCCTGCGGGTGGACAAACGGGCTGGCCCGGCGCCTCGGGGCACCGGGCAGAGGCAGAGGGGGCACAGTCCCCGCAAACCCTGACCCACGCGTGGGGCGCCTGGGGGCTCCGAGGGGCAGGACATGGGCAGCGACCACCCCTGGAACAGCCGGCCGGGCTGGAAGGGTCTGAGCAGCCTCCGCTGATCGCGGGGGTTTGACCCCCAGCAGCGCTGGGCTGCAGAAGCGACGGCTGCTGCCCCCAGGACAGGGCAGATGGTGACAGCTCAGGAGCCAGCGTGACCTGCAGGGTTCCCCCAGTGCCATGGGTGCACATTTTGGGGCACACACAGACCCAGCGAGCGTTCTGAGGGGGGTGGGAAACCCGTACAGACGTGTCCGTGTGGGGTCTGATCCCCACTGAGACTCTCCTGAGCCCGCATGGGTTGACCCAACGGCACCGCAGTCACCACGAGCCACCTTCACCAGCACGAGGAGGGAGCAAAGGGGTGAGACGGCCAAAGAACATCTACCTGCTGACACAAAGCCCATTTCCAGGAGCCTGCGGGCATTAAAAGGCTGTTGGACCCCGGTTCCCCCCTCCCCACCTCTGAACCTTCCAGCCCCAGCAGCTGCTCCTCCACCGTGGTGGCCCCACAGCAGAACAATGTGTCCCTCGGTCCCGGCTCGGCCGCCGCTCTCGTCCCCGTGTCCCTCACTCAGGGATGTAGTCCCTGAAGGAGTTAAAGCTGAGGCTCCGTCCCGCCGAGCTCAGCGTGGAGCTGCCCTGCATCTTGGGGATCTTCTCCATCAGCTTGGACACTGTCCTCCTCTTGAAGGAGCCCGGCGAGAAGTGTCCCTGTCTCATGAGCTCCTGGTAGAGGCTGTTGAACACCACCACGGTCTCCTCGTAGCTGTCCCGGGTGGAGATCTCGTAGAACGGGAGCTTCAAGGCTTTGGAGAGGTTTTCGCCGTCCTCCGTGGACACCATCCTGTCGAACTGCAGGTCCTTCTTGTTGGCCACGATGACGACGGGCGGCTGGTCGCCGCCGCTGCGCTTGGGGCTGGCGTGGAGGTGGTTGATGAGGAAGCAGAGCCGCATCACCTCGTCGAAGCTGCAGCGGTCGGTCACCGAGTAGACCACGGCGAAGCCATCGCCCCACTTGATCTTCTCCTCTATCTGCAGGGAATCCTCCTCCTGCCGAGCAGACAGGAGTGAGCCCCAACATGCGCCCACCAGCACCCCGGCGCCACCAGAGAACCTCCCGAGGGATCCGTCACCGGCCCGGGCAGGTTTGGTCCCCGTGCCCAGCAGTGCGGGGAGCCCGGGGCAGGGGTTTGGTCCCCGTGCCCAGCAGTGCGGGGAGCCCGGGGCAGGCTTGGTGGCTTGGGCAAAATCACACAATCGTATTTTTGTTGGAAAAGAGCTTTAAGATCATCGCGTCCAACCATTAACCCAACACTGCCAAGTCTACCTCTGAACCACCTCATCTACATGAAACATTTCATCTGTTAAACCCGTGCTTGAAGCCTGTACTCTTCAAAGCACAGCAGTCAGGAGAAAACACTTGGAAATACAACAAATAGAAAAAGATAACTTAGTAACAAGCAAGTAAATATTGAGCTGGTAAATATTGACACTGTAACTGACATTAGAGAGACACAAACTCCCCAAAACATCCTGTTTCTGAGATAAACTCGTCTCAGTGGGTGTTTCGGATGGAACAGATGAAGCTGGTGGAGGGCAGGGGCTGTTGCGCTGCCCCGCGGGGATGCCCCCGGTCACTCGCGCACAACGGCGCCGGAGCTCACCTGTCCCGCCGTGTCCAGGATCTCGAAATGCACCATCTCCCCGTCGATGACGGTCACGTGTCTGTAGATCATTTCTGGGGGAGGACAGACAGACCAGCGCGTGTGGCACGAGCCCCCGGGCAGCAGGTGACAACCCGGTGGCCGCAATACAACCCGTGCAGGAGACATCGATTTCCACCCGCTGCAGCCCTGTGGCCTCCCCAGGGGTGTTTGTCACACCAAGTGTCCCCTCAGGTCCTCTCTGAACCATCAGAGAACCATGGACACTGCCCGGTGTCCCGGCGCAGCGGGGACAGCAGGAGCCGGGCAGAAGGACGCACAGCCGGCGAGCCGGGACACGTCAGCACGGACGGGACTTGAGTGCTCTAAACACCTCAAACCCCAACGCAAAATCCAAAAGAGACCCCAGAAGCCAGGGAGGTGCTGCCCTGGTGCCGGATTCCTCCTGCCCCCAAAAGCTGCCTCTGCATGCAGCGCCAGCGCCCACCCCAGCGATTTTGCCTTAACAAAAGAGCAGAGAAGACGAAAGGGCTGCAGGAGCCGGGGGTGCCCTTGAGCTGGGAACCGCTGGGCTCTCCAGGGTCTGGGCTGAGCCAGCGGCAGCCAAAGCAGCGAGGAAAAGGGCTTGACCTACCCAGGGTCGGGTCGTAGTCTCCGATGAATCTCCTGGTGATGAATCTGACGGTCAGCGCTGTGAAAAAGCCACAGCAAACGCAGTTAGGGCTGTCACACTGAACTGCAGGGCCGGGGGAGGCAGGAGGGGCGAGCAGAACCCGCCCAGCCCCGGGAAGGGCCCGAGCGGGGCCAGGAGGTGACACCCAGCAGGGGCACTGCAAACACAGCCCTGGGGACTTGGGGCTGGTGGCTTCACCCCAGGGGTCCCCGCTTGCAAACCAGCCGTTGGTGACGGGTGTGAGCTGCTCTGGGACACCCGGGAGCCAGAAGTTTGCAGCCCCGGGTGGACACACCGCACGGCAAAACTCTGCAAAAGCCAACGGTGTTGCACGGCTGTTACTCGCTGTGCGCCAAACACCAACATTTCATCTTGCTGCCCTGATGGATTCATTAATCAGCTTGGTCAGCTGTGCTGCACAACTCGATTTCAGGAGACAGCGACCTCCACTGTGAGTTCACTTTAGCGATTAAGTTCTTTTTAAGGGTAATTTGTATATTTTCTCCCCCTAGAATCCTTCCCTGATTTTACACCACTAATAGGAGTAATGCTATTGACTGATCCTTGGTTGGAGCCCGGCTCCCGGACAAACAACCCCTGCGAAACCCTCCCTGCCCGTCCGTCTGCGGGCACAGCGGAGTCACAGCGATCGCATCGTTTGGCTGTTTTTTCCTCATTGAAGGGCAAGGCAGGACCAGCCACAACATGGACAATTAAACCTCTGATCCCATTACCGCATCTCCCTGCGCCAGAGCCCAGGAGACGCGGAGCCCACGTTCCAGCGGTGCCGGGCTGGGCGAGGGGTGCTGGGCTGCAGACGGGCTGCCCCGGGTGGGCAAGCTCTCTGGGGACTGCGTGGAAAATAATCCACTTAAAAAATCAAAGAGACTCCTTAGAACTTTCCGTAAGGGGGAGCAAAGCTTTGCCACGGTGCAAGGTCTCTGTGCGGGTATTTCCAGCAATGGGGCTGTGGCGCAGCTGGGAAAGGGCCAGGAATGGGAAACGGGGAAAAAGCAAAGGCTTTCTGAGTAATGGAGCAATTTGGAGGTGCCGAAAATCCTGCTGGTCCGATCGGGGCAGGGAGGCAGCCAGAGAGAACCTGCCACTCCTGCTTACGGCACCGAGCTTCGCCAAATGTCCCCAACGCAGACCAAGGGCCACAAACCCACAGCTATCCCAGCCCCTGCTCCAGAGCCGGCACACGGGGAACGCCCCGGCACCACTTCTGGACCAGCGTCCCCACAGCGGCACCCTGGGTGACAACAGGAGCCAAAGCACACGCCTGGCACTGCGGATGCAGCGGCTCAAAGCAGAACTCTCCACACGTCCTTTGTACACAACATCTGCCCAGCACGGCTGCTCTAAAAGCGCATCGGCGATGCCCAGGTGTGATTTTCCGGCAGTGAAACCCGCGGCTGGTGCTGCGGGAGCTGGGGAGCACGGCTAATGGAAGGGACGCCCAGCCCCTGGGGCTGTTTGTGCCATTAATGGGCACGGACAGGCTGTGCAGGACGGAGAGGCTGAGAGCCGGCTCGGAAAGGCAACAGGAGAGCGAAATTGGTGGAAAATGAGTGCGAACGGGGAAAACAGAGCCAGCCAGAGCGAGGCAGGAGCAGAGCCCGGGAGGGATGGGATGGGGACGGGATGGGGACAGGATGGGGACGGGATGGGGACGCGATGGGGATGGGATGGGGACAGGATGGGGACGGGATGGGGACACTGCTGAGCAGGCGGCAGCGGGAGGGAGGGAACGGCAGGAGTGTGAAGGGAGAATGAACCCCACCAAACCCACCTCCCACCCGGGGCATCTCACCTTCCAAACCGCCTCAGGTTCCCAACCCTGCCCGCCAGAGAAGGGATTTGACGGAACAAGCGTGTAACTCAGCAAAACTGCTCTGCGGGGATAACCAAGGATCCCGCAGGAGGCAAGCAGCGGCATCTTCAAGGACATGACCACAATTATCAGGGGGAGAGCGAGACAAGTCGGGCTCGGTTTCTCGAAAGCACCTGATTGTGTGTCATACGTTAGGCAGCCGCCCAAAGCCAGAGCGCATGGTGCTGTACGAGACGAGGAGCCAATTAAATTGATTAAAAATTGGCCGGAGCGCAAGAACACAAGGGAAGCTGCCAATGGGCAGCAGTGGCTGCAGCACAACAGCGTCAGCACGGCCGCACAGCCTTATAAGGAGTATTTTTTTTCCCCATCTTGAACATAAGTAGCCTGGCAAAGGGCTGTCCTCGAGAGCCCCGCAGCTCACGGGGCTCATTTCCTACTCGGTTTGGTCTCTAGGAATGGCTGCGGGATGTTTCGGGGCGCGGGGTTACCCCCAGGGTCACACGGAGCCCACGCGCTGCCGTTGGTGCCGCCGTGTGACAGCCCTGGGGCCGCAGGGCCATTCATCTTGTGTCGGGAGCTGCAAGCAGAGCTCTCCAATGAAGTCCAGCCCAGTTCGCACTGGCCGGCAGCAAGTGCACAGACAGCAGATCGTGCTGCATTTACAGCGTCCGGCGGGTGATTTACACAGCCCAGCCAAAGCTTTAAAGTACCCAGGGGCTTACCCAAACTTGTCCATGCTCGGAGAATCTGGGACCTCAGACCACCAGATCTTGATGGTTTACAAACCGCTCCAAAGAATCAAACCGTTGCTGAGAACCGTGGGGTTTTTCAGCCCTTTTGCTTGTTCACACCGCTCAGCTCCCCAGCCCGCCCTGGGGACCAGCACCCCCAGCCCGCCCTGGGGACCAGCACCCCCAGCTCACCCTGGGGACCAGCACCCCCAGCCCGCCCTGGGGACCAGCACCCCCAGCCAGCCCTGGAGACCAGCACCCCCAGCCCGCCCTGGAGACCAGCACCCCCAGCCTGCCCTGGGGACCAGCACCCCCAGCTCACCCTGGGGACCAGCACCCCCAGCCAGCCCTGGGGACCAGCACCCCCAGCCTGCCCTGGGGACCAGCACCCCCAGCCTGCCCTGGGGACCAGCACCCCCAGCCCGCCCTGGGGACCAGCACCCCCAGCCTGCCCTGGGGACCAGCACCCCCAGCCTGCCCTGGGGACCAGCACCCCCAGCTCACCCTGGGGACCAGCACCCCCAGCCCGCCCTGGGGACCAGCACCCCCAGCCAGCCCTGGGGACCAGCACCCCCAGCTCACCCTGGAGACCAGCACCCCCAGCCCGCCCTGGGGACCAGCACCCCCACCCCCCCAGGCCCTGTGGGAGCTCCAGCAATGCTGCTGATGCTTTCAGCTCCTTCCTGTTGTATCCCAGGCGGGTCCCTCAGCCCAGACACTCACATCCATCACCCGGGTGCATGTTCACCACCCCGGCAGGCAGGGAAAGTACTTGGAGGTGTCCCTGTCCCTGTCCCTGTCCCTGTCCCGTCTGGCGCCGGAGCCAGCAGCGGGGGCACAGCACCCGGGGAGGGTGACATGCTGTCCCTTCGCAGGCGAGGACGTGTAGGACAGCACCCCAGGGGACAGAGACCTGCAGCAGGGTGGCTGCCAGCCCGGGGACATTGCGCGTCTGCCATTCCCGGGGGCTGCTCCTGCTCCCCGCTGCAAGAGCAAGGGATCGATTGCCTCCCCCTGCCCCCGTTTCATCATCTCTGTCACTGTCACAGCCCCCAAGACAGCAAAGCAGCCCCTGAAGGGCCTTGGCAGCCGTGGGGCTGCACCAACACAGAGCAGACCCTGCAGATCCTGCGGGACACCCAGCCCTGTCACAGCAGCCACCGCGGGGCTGCCGGGCCAAACCGCCGGAGGAACCACCGGAGCCTCGGGGATGAGCCGACCCCACGGAGGAGGCACAACGGCCCCTCGCTCACCCACAGGAGCGGCCCAGAGCCCCCGGCCCCGCTCCGCAGGGGCTGGACTCGCCGGGGGGGAGCACGTCTGTTCGGGCCGGGCGGGATCCGAGCCAAGCGCTTTGGATGCTCCGCACAACCCTCGCTGGCGGCTCCATCTGCTCGCAGGGACCGCGAGGCCAAACGCAGCACATGGGCCCCCCGGTGCTCCGGGTACACCCCGTTCCTGCCTCCTGCGTCCCAGTGCTGGGCCACTGATTGAGATCTGGGAGCCGCCCCCTTTAATTTAATCAAAGGAATGGTGATTTTTCACTAGCGTCGGGCAGGCGGCTGGCTGCTCACTGGATATGGAAACTCAACTTCAAGGGCACTGGCAGCCAAAGCTGCTGCACCAGAGGTGCCACCGCTGCAGTGCATTTACAGGTCGTGTCTTGCAGAGCAGCACGCCAGCGGGACATGGCCCTGTCCCCGAGGCCCCGCAGCCCCGGCCGTGGCCCCACAAGCTCTGCGTGGATCGCTGCTCCCCTGCAATAAAAACAAGCTGGACCCGTGTGGACATGCACCTTTCCTTGTCAGCAACCCCACTCCAGGCACGCTGGGTGCTGCAGAACCGCAGCTGGGTGCTCACAGCCCGGGATGCAGGAGCAGGAAGGGGGAAGGATGATCCTGGGCTGAGGGGAAGATCATCCCTGGGAAGGGGGAAGGATGATCCTGGGCTGGGGGGAAGATCATCCCTGGGAAGGGGGAAGGATGATCCTGGGCTGGGGGGAAGATCATCCCTGGGAAGGGGGAAGGACGATCCTGGGCAGTGCTGGGGTGAAGGAGAGAGCTCGGGTGCTCCGGGCTCAGCACCCCAAATCCCCAGCCCAGCAGATGGGGAGCACTGAGCAAAGTGCCAGGAAAGGGAGTTTTCCTAAAGGAAAAGCAAACCCAGCGCGGCAACGCGGGGCTCTGCAAACCCCGCTCCCTTCACTGCAAACCAGCTGCAAACTCCAAGTGCCCAGTAAAGCACAGACCTGAGGCTCAGCCTTCGGTGCCGAACGCTCCCACGGTCACCAGCGTCCCCCCCTGACCCGCAGCCCGGGGCTCGCTGCACAGAGGTGGATTTGGCTCAGAAACCCCCTCGGGACCAGCCCAAGGCTGCAAAGCGCCCACGGCGAAAACTCGAGGGGGGAAACTCGGTGCCCTGAGACTGAGCGGCTCGGGGGTCCCCTGGACGGTGCTGCCGCTGCCCCCGAGAAACTCCTTCCCCATCCCGGCTCCTGAACCAGCCCCAGCCCCGGCTGCACCCCGGGGGGCTCGACCCCCTTCCCGGGGAAGGAGACCCAGGGTGCGGGGAGATGCAGGGGAGATGTAGGGGGGAAGCGGGGGGATGCCGGAGGACCCCGGAGGGATGCGGGGGGATGCCGGGGACCCCCGTCCTACCTGTCTTGCCCACGGCGCTCTGCCCCAGCACGACGAGGCGCAGGGTGCGGGCCGGGCTGAGGCTGACGGAGCGGCGCAGGGGCCGCGGGAAGCTCATCCCGGAGCGGGGCCGGGGCCGGGGCTCGGGGCTCCGCGCTCCCCGCTCCGCCGGGCGCTGCCGCCGCGGGCTCCGCCCCGGGGCCGGGCTGGCTCAGCCCCGGCTCGGTGCAGGCGGGTCCCGGCTGCCGCCCACCTCTTCCTCCTGCTCCTCCTCCTGCGCCCCGCGGAGCCGCTGCCCCGGGCTCGGGCAGCCCAGCCGGGCGGCTCGGGTATCGTGCCTCAGTTTCCCCGCACGGCGGCGGCTCCGGGCGGGAGAGCTGCTCGCCTGGAAGGGGACAACCAGTGACAGGACAAGGGGCAATGGGTACAACCTGGAACACAGGAGGTTCCACTGAAAAATGAGAAGAAACTTGTTGGGGGTGAGGGTGGCAGAGCCTGGCCCAGGCTGCCCAGGGGGGTTGTGGAGTCTCCTTCTGTGCAGACATTCCAACCCGCCTGGACACCTTCCTGTGTAACCTCATCTGGGTGTTCCTGCTCCATGGGGGGATTGCACTGGATGAGCTTTCCAGGGCCCTTCAACCCCTGACATCCTGGGATTCTGTGAAGAGGGGAGAGCAGAGAAGTGCAGGGTTGTGTGTCTCTACACAAGCGTGTGCACAGTGCTGGGAAGAGGGGAAAACACCTGCAACATCGTCATTGTCTTCAGCAAACTCTGGGACACAGCTTGTCTGTGTGTCACGGGTGCGCGGGTGGCACCAGCACCGCGGAGCCGGCAGATGAGCCCCGAGGAGGGAGCGGAGGATTCTGCCTCTTCTCCGCAGGCCTGAGTGACATTCCTGGCACGGCTCCGGCCATCTCGGGTGACTTTGCTCGCAGCAGAGCACAAACCACCCGGCTGCCCTGGTGGTGCTCACAGTAACGTGAAACCCGCCTGATATTTATAGAGCGTGTCACGTGTGGAAGCAAACATCCCCGATACCCGCAGGGGACATGGCACAGCTCTGCTGCACAGGGGGCCCGGGACACACCAGGGGCTGGGGGCACGGAGGGGTGTCCTGGGGGAGCACGCAGACCTCCCCCCGAAATCCATCCCACCATGGCGAGCTGGCGTGCGCGTCCCTCGCGTGTGTGCACCAGGCTCTCGTGACACCCGTGTCCCCGCGCCGCTCCGCCAAAGCCAACGGGGACACGTTCCCGGCTCATGACATCTGGAGCCCAGCAGACACCAGCGAGAGCAAGAAACCTCCGATTTCAGGACAAAATCCGGTTCCCAGCTGGGGAACGGGGGTGGGGGTGGCAAGAAAAAGAAGCCTCCGTTATGTTCCCTTCCTATTTTTAGCCCGATTTCCTAAGGAAATGAGATGTCTGCAATCAAGGCCTCTGTCTTGCCTGTCCCTCTTGAATACCAGTTTTGAATGCATCGCCCAGTTTCAGCCAAATCTGACAGCGAGGGAGAAGCTGCAGAGAGAATTCTTTTCCTGCAGGTTTTGTGGCAGAAAATACCCCAATCTCATAGAAAAATGAGCGTTGGTGCTTTGGAAGGCAGGGAGCAGCGGCAGGGAGCCAGGGCTGCTCCCACGGCTGCTCCGTCCCCGGCAGGACCCTGCTCTGCGCCCCCGCCTCCTCCGTCCCCGCAGAGCCGCAGGACCCTGCTCTGCTCCCCCGCCTCCTCCGTCCCCGGCACAGCCGCAGGACCCTGCTCTGCTCCCCCGCCTCTCGCTCCCCACCCCACCCCTCTACCTGCCCCAGCTTTCCCTGTACCCAAGGGCCCGGGCGTGAGGTGGGATCCACGCGTCTCCCGTGTGTACCCAGCGCCGGAGCCGACACAGCCCCGTGTTTCCTGGGGACCTTTCCGCTGGGCGACAACAGAAACACGACTTTCTCACCCCAAATCGCTGACTAAGCCACCTCCAGCCCAACCGCGCGCCAGCCAGGTGAGGGGAGGTGGAGCACAAATTGCTTTCTGTTGAAATATTTGTGGTCGGGCTATTTTGTACTTGCCGTTGTTTAAAGATGTGGAGCCTGCACCGGGAAAGGAGCCAAAGGCACCTGTGAGTCACGTCCCTGCAAACAGCCATCCAGCAGAAATAAGCAGTTGTCCTAAAGCAGAACCAAACCACGTCCAGCTGTAGATTCGGACCACAGGAGCCCAAAACCACAGTCCAGACTAAATCCCTGCCTGGTCACGGGGTATTTTGAGAGCTGCCAAAAAGGCCTGAACTTTGCTGCTTCTGAAAGAAAGAGAAGTGTTTGTTTTTGTTTAGAAAAAGATTAAACAAAAGCCGGGCCCTTCTCCCTCCGTTAGATCTGAAGGTACGGGCCGCTGCAAGATCTACGCAAAAACCAACTGGATTCCAAGCTGACCTGGGAGCCTGCAGCCTCTTTCCAGCTGCCCGAGGGCTGGCAGAGCTTTGCTCCCACAATGTCAACTCCCGCCCTGAGCACCCCCTCGAAGGGCTCAGCCCCCGCGCTTCCAGCTCCTGCAGCACACTGAATCGCATTGAAAGGCACCTCCAGCCCCCCCGGCCACCGGGACCATGGGCAAGCGCTTCCCTTTCTCTTCTCAATGAGGGGCTCTTCACTGGGACAAGAGCGACAAGGAAACCTCTAGCGCAAGAGAAATCAAAGCAACACAGCCTCCTGGTGTTCTGTTCTGCCTGTTCCGGATTTCTAACCGCTAAAGCGTATTGCGACGTGCAGCCAAAACGTGTCCAGACCGCGCTGAGAAAATAAATCTGGCTCCACGTAGAGTTCAAAGATGCCTTTGCAAAGCTGACAGGGAAAGAAACCACAAAGGGGCACATTAACAGCATTTCCCTTCCACCCAGAGGCCCAAACGGCATTTCCTAATTGCTTTTCAAGCTGCCGTGTCCCTCCAGCAGGACAAACGCAGCTGTCCCCGCGGCAGAGCAGGGCACGCTAAGCAGGTCTCTGTCCCGAGTCAGTAAATCCCTTTGCTCGCAGAGGGAGCTCTGAGTGCCCGTGCTCCTGTGCAGCCGGCACGGCGCAGGACAGGCACCGGCCCTCGCCACGGCCGCCGCGCTTCGCCGCCTGCACAAGTGATGGAGCCACAGGGCGGGACGCCTTCCCGCTGCCGCAAACGGCTTCGCTTGCTGCGCTTACTTTAGAACACAGAACAGCTTGCCGAGGGAAGGGAGAGGAACCCCACCGCGCAGGTAATGTAAGACTTGTCCAGACGGAGCTGTGGAGCCGCCCCGCAGAGCTGACCCCGGCGCCGCTCCCCTGCGGTCACAACGATCTGATCGCTGTGAGGACGCAAACCCCGAACCCGAGCCGCAGAGCTCGCTCCGAGCAGCCGTGCAGCTGCATCCCGCTGGAGGGGCTGCAAGAACAGCACCAGCGCCCAAACCTCCCTGCAAACCAGCTCCTGGAGCCATCTGCATCTGGTGGGGGAAGCCAACAACCCCAAAACCCCACGAACCACAGCCAGAACTGAGTGAAGGTGCCACGGTCCATCGCTCACAGGGCGAGGATGAGGTCAGGGCTGCGCTGACATTCAGCAGCGCGCTGCCTTTGCTGCCGCAGCACACTGTTAATTAGTGCTCAGCTAATCAGCTCCCAGAGCAGCGCTGGCAGCTCCCGACAGCTCCGTCCAGCGAGAAAACAACACGGCCTTATTGTGAGAAATGTCAGCGCTGAAAGGCCCTTGTCCCCGCGCGGGGCTCGGAGCGGAGCCCCAGAAACACCCCAAGGCACCAGAGACAAACCAGAACCGGCAGCGGCATTGCAGGCAGGAGAGGGCGCTGGAGCCGGGCCTGGCCCCGCACGGGGCTTTGCGGGCAGGAGCGGGCGCTGGAGCCGGGTCCGGCCCCGCATGGGGCTTTGCAGCAGGAGCGGGCGCTGGAGCCGGGCCTGGCCCCGCACGGGGCTTTGCGGGCAGGGGCGGGCGCTGGAGCCGGGTCTGGCCCCGCACAGGGCTTTGCGGGCAGGGGTGGGCGCTGGAGCCGGGTCTGGCCCCGCACAGGGCTTTGCGGGCAGGAGCGGGCGCTGGAGCCGGGCCTGGCCCCGCACGGGGCTTTGCGGGCAGGAGCGAGCACTGGAGCCGGGTCCGGCCCTGCACGCACAGGGCTTTGCAGGCAGGAGCAGGCACTGGAGCCAGGCCTGGCCCCGCACAGGGCTTTGCGGGCGGGAGCGGGCGCTGGAGCCGGGCCTGGCCCCGCACACATGGGCCTTTGTGGGCAGGAGCGGGCGCTGGAGCCGGGCCTGGCCCCGCACACATGGGCCTTTGCGGGCAGGAGCAGGCGCTGGAGCCAGGCCTGGCTCCGCACAGGGACGCCCTCCGCCCACTCCAGCCTCCCACTG
The DNA here is from genome assembly GCF_964273445.1 of Streptopelia decaocto. Classification (NCBI taxonomy): domain Eukaryota; kingdom Metazoa; phylum Chordata; class Aves; order Columbiformes; family Columbidae; genus Streptopelia; species Streptopelia decaocto. Next base: position 68,256,700 of record NC_138661.1, read on the forward strand.
TCCACAAAACCCCTGATTTGCACAAAATCCAGCAGCTCCGAGGGCGATGATGGGGTGAACGCCGCGGTTTGGCTGCGGAGGCGCTGGATGGCGAGTGCTCGGTCTGGTTCTCATCTCACCCCCGAGGACGCCTGATCCCAGATTCCACCCCATTCGACACAACGTTTTGTCCTAACAGATAAATTTCCACTATGAATCAGCGCGGGGGGGCTGGGGAAATTAAAAAGGCTGCTTTGTTGCGAAATTTCTGCTCTTAAACCACACTTAGCAGCCAGAATGAGGATCAATCACAAGCAGCCGCCCCACAGCGTGTGAAGCCAAAGGGAGACTTGTGACCTCACCCTGGAGAACTGGGGGTTTGCGCTGCCCCTCGGAAGCGTAAAACACTGCTTCACATTCCCCTGAACAACACGCCCCAAATGATCCCCTTTTGCCTCAGTCTGAATGCTTCATTTCAATCAATCCTGAGCATTTTGCACTAATTCTGTATTAGCGCCGAGCAGTGACCTGGCCGGTGTGGAACAGCCCGCAACGCGTCCCGGCGCGTTCAGAGCTCCTGACAAACACACACCATCGAGCCTGAAATAAGAGTTAAAAAAAATATTCATGTTGTCTTTTTTAAACGAGAAAGTACATATAGATTTCCATTCCCAACACCAGCAAGAAGTCCAGAGCTCTCCAAGGAGAAGGCAGTTTTATTTCCATAATTGCCTGAAGCAATAATACAGCCAAGCCACACGACGCCTGATCAATCCATCACGACAAACACGGGAAAATTTCTATGGTGTTTATCCGGAGGACGGTCTGTGGGTGCACGATGACTGCAAAAGAATGGAAAGAGACAGAACAGCAGATGAGACGAGAGCACAAAGGGTTTGCATACCTTGGGGGGCTGGGGGGGGCGAGGGTGCAGACTGAGCCCCGACGGGGCCCAGCTGGGCAGGGGCTTAGCGCCCCTTCCAATAAAAAACGGGGTAATTTCTCTCTTGGCCACGTCCGAGAAGCAGCCGCTGTTTGGGAACCACAGACCTGCACAGGACATGGTTAAGCCTCGCAAATATCTGTGATTGCACAGCCAGTGTTTAAGGCTTGGGACAGAGAACCAGATGGGTGTTCTTCAGCCGGGTTTTCCGCCAGGCTGCATAACAACGGGAGCCGGGCAGCGAACATTCGGTCACCACGCTCCCGACACAGGAAACTGCGGCACGAGGGGCCCTGGGGACGCGGTGACAGTGACAGTGTCCTCCCCCAGGCGCTGGTGTCACCACGCGTCCCCCCAGAGCCAGCAGCAAACAGCGGGGAGGGACACTGTGTTCTCCTCTTACTTTTCTTCTTCTGATAGTTGTGCCTCTTCCGAAAGCGCATGTTGATTTTCGGCCACGACTCCGTCTTCTCTATCACGGTAGCCTCCACACGGACCAGATCTTTCCTTAAAAATAAAACGTAAAAGCATCACTGTTAAATTATTTACATTCTCCTCCTCTCGGTGAGCAGGTTTCTGGGGAACAACGCGGATGACACATGCCGCCTCGCAGGAACTAAAGTCACTGGGAAGGAGGGGAAGCTGTCAGGCTGTTGGTTTTGGGGTGCAAACCCGAAAGTCTGGAGACACGGTGTGCGGATGAGCCCAGACAGCAGGGCAGGCAGCTCAGAGCAAGTCTGCTCATCTTCCCAGCTCAATGATCCCGGCAAAGGCTCCGCGAGGCGCTCCAGCGCCCATTCCAGCGGGGAGCACAGCAGCGGCTGCGGCAGCACGTCCCTGCCCCCGCACGCCCCGCTGCTCCGCTCCGGCGCCGCCCTGTGTTTGCCCCGCACTGGAAGGACAGCCAGGGTGTCCCTGCGGATCCGGGTACCGCTCCCTGCCCCCACACGCCCCGCTGCTCCGCTCCGGCGCCGCCCCGTGTTTGCCCCGCACTGGAAGGACAGCCAGGGTGTCCCTGCGGATCCGGGTACCGCTCCCTGCCCCGCAGCGCAGCCTGAGCGCCCAGAGCGCTCCAACACTCCAGGTACTTCTGGAGCTTATTGCCACACACGGAAACTCTCGGCAAGTAAACATCCTCCTCCGCAAGGACAGAGATGGCGGATACGGCCCATATTCCATCACAGGTCAGGGAAATCCCGGAGTAAGGCGTCCCTCCGCGTTACCTGCCGCACACGCTGTGCTGCCCAGCGCGCTCTGCAGAGCTCCCACAGGACAGCTCCGAGATGGAAACTGGATTGGATTGGGATTTCAGCTGCCGCCTGGAAACCACCGGAGCTGTGCGCACGAACACCCCTGCCAGGGGCATGAGCCTCTGGACAGAGCCCGGCCTAAAGCTCTGCAAAGCCTGGTTTTAATCAGCAGCCACGGCGGAGGAGGAAGAGACGCTCTTTGGTGCAGCACCGCTGCGCGGTGGCATTAAAAACTCATTAGCATGCTCATTTCACCACCAGAAGACATTTAAAGAGCATTTTCCTGACAAACGGCCCTGTTTGCGCTGCCCACCAGGCTGGCTCTTCAGCAGGGTCACCGGCAGGCCAGGGTTGAGACATTTACCTTCTGGGTGTCATTTCTGTCAGAGACCAGATCCGCGAGGGAGGAGGGAAGCAAAACCGCAGAGAAAACAGATATATCTGCATTTAACGACTAGCCCAGAAGAAAACAGACATCAGATCATCTCGGTTTTAAGAGACCACTGGGTGACCCTGACCTGGCTAAAGGCTGTTCTCTGGATCCAGCAGCACCACCAGAATACACGGCACGTTCTGCAGCTCCAGAACAGATCCCCCCAAACACCCCGTGCTTTACACAACCCCCCAAACGCCCCGCGCTCCTGTGCCTGTTGTGCTTCACACAACCCCCAAACACCCCGCGCTCCTGTGCCTGTTGTGCTTCACACAACCCCCAAACGCCCCGCGCTCCTGTGCCTGTTGTGCTTCACACAACCCCCAAACACCCCACGCTCCTGTGCCTGTTGTGCTTCACAGAGACCCCCGAGCGCCCCGTGCCCGTCGTGCTTCCCCGTGGGTCAGGAGCTGCATGGTCTGCGCTGCCCCTGCCCACGGGGGCAAAGCCGAGGCGCAGAGACCAGCGCGCTGCTCAACACAGGAGAAACTCAGCAAAACAGAGCTCAAGAAAAAAAGCCAACAAACCAACAACTCTGAATTGAATGTTCTAGGCATGACTGGAATGTCCACGAAAATCCAAAGGGGGTCACAGGTTTCGCAGGGGCGGCCACGTCTCCTGGCACAGCACGGCTGCCCCATTGCTGCCGGAGCCGGAAAGCTTCACACTGAAGCCTCACAGGTCGGAGCTGGGCTGAGAGCCGCTGTCATCAAGCAGTAAAAAAGATCCAGGCAAGCTACAAGCCCCAAGGGTCATAACTCACGGAGGCAATAATTTCAACCAACAAGCTCGCTCAGTCCCTCCCTGTGAAGGTAACCGGATCTGGGAAAGGAGCAGGACCAAGGGCCTTTGCCATTTCCACCACAGCTCCTGCAGAAAGGGGCAGGTAAGGACAGAGAGCAGGGTTCACCCACAGAAATCAATTCCCCATCAGCTGCACTTTGGCTAGATATACACTGAACTTCCTCAGTGCAGCACCGGTCATTCTGCTTGGATCTACAAGGGCTGAGGGCGCTGAGCCGATGGCCTGAGATCCAAACATGCCCAGGTTATGCTCACCCCTACTCACAGCTCTAGAAGGGCCCAGCAGTGTCTGCAGCACACAGGTGAACACGGCACAGCCGCGTGCCGGTGGCACCGCGCAGCCTGTCACTCGCACGGCCACAAAGCTGGCGGATCCCGGAGCAGGATCCCGGAGCAGGAGCTCGTGTTCCCAGCCAGCCCCTGGCACGCAGAGCCGTCCTGCCGCACCGCTGTCCCGCCAGGCGTCGCGGGGCTGTCATCGGGGAGGCAGCGACTGCTACACACAATTGAATTATGATCATCTGTCCAGAGCAGGACAAGTTCCCGCCCGCCTGCAGGCCCGAGCAGGGAGCGCAGCTGTAACGAGCTGTCTCACGCAGACACCAGTGCAAGCATTCACAGATGTGCTTATTTTTAAAACAACAGAAGACCAAAACCGCCTTTGTTTGCGTCCAACCTCCTCCCTCCCCTCCCAAACGCCCGTGGTTTGGGCACCGCGGGGAGCCGTGAGAGGAACAGCCGCGCTCCACCCTGCTGCGAGACGCTGGGCTCTGCTCGGCCTGCCCGGCCCGCACCGAGCGCTGGGGACTCGGGGGAGGATGTCACCTCCACCAGCCCCTGTGCCACCTGCTCAGCCTCCTCCTCATCCTCCTCCTCCTCCCTCCCAGCGCTACCGGCTGCAGCTCCCCTGGCACGGTACAGTTTGGTCTGCCCCGAGTGACTGGCAGCGCTTTCCCTGCACCTGGAGCACTCACAGGGAGCCAACAGCTGGTTCTCCTCCTGGTCCAGAGCTCCAGGCTCTCGGGCCATGTGCCAAGTCCAGCACAGAATGTGGGAGCCGCCCAGAACCAGCCCGGTCCGCAGATGGGAGAGGCACGTGAAGGACGGCGCTCCTGAACCGCCCAACACAGCACAGCCCTGGCTGCACAACTCGGGCTCTCACTTGAATCCCTGAAAGATGACATTTCAAGTCCAAATAATGAGATTCCCCTTCCTAGAATCTCCTGCAAGTGCAATACCTGGCAATAACTCAAGGACTCCCAAGGGTCTGCGGTTCCAGATCTCCCTGCAGGAGCAGCAGCCCTCCAAATCCTGCTAACACGGGGACCCGAGGCAGTTCCACCAGCGCAGCGCAAGTCGTGTTAGCAGCCGTACAAACACGTTCCAAGCAAGTCCTAAGCACCATGGAAAACAGAAGTGAAACCAGTCTGAAACCACATGGTTTTTCCAACCTGAATCCACTAGAAACAACTGTCAGATGTACAAGTTCCTCCTTATCCGACCATCCCCTGCAAAGCCGGGCTGGTTCAAGCCAACCCCTCCGCGTGCGGCTCAGCTCCCAGACACACTGAGCACCCGCAGCCCACCTGAGCTCCACTTGTGTTTTACCGCTAAAAGCTCCTCTCCTGCAGAAAGCAGCTCCTGGCTTTGCTCCTGGCCAGAGCTCAGCGCTGAGCAGCAGCACCTGTGCCACACACCACCTGCTTTGGGGAAGAAAAGGCTGAAGAACCAGCTGTTCTGCCAGGCCCTATAGCGAGTCCTACGGCGCGGGGATGGGGATGGGGATGGTGCCGAGGGGGAAACGCCTCCTCCCCGTTCGGTCATTGCTGCGCTGTGTGACCAGGAGGAAGGGACAATCGGCAACTCTAATATGAAGATAAAGGTCTGCTGGGTTAAGACACAGGTAAAAGGAAACGGGCTTAAAAACCCAAGTCAAATTAATAGATTAAGGGATGGGCAAGGATTTCTGGGTTATTCTGAGACGACCATCATGAAATTAGGGAGTAAAGATGTTGAAAAGCAGGATTTACTGCTAGTTTCCCCAAGTCTTATACCATGAGAAAAAGATCCAGCCCAAGAGAGGTGCATGTCCTGCGGTTACCTCAGAAATGGGCACTGCTGGCCTGGCGCTGTGGCAACAGGGCCAGCTTGGTTTGCTGTGATTCCACAGTCTGGGAAAAAGCCACTGCTGATAAATCCAGGTTTCTTTTCTGTTTCCGGGACTGTAGGAGCCCTGAAGCTACAATTAAGTACAATAATTGCCTTGAAGATAGTTCTTGTATGAGACATCTTACCTCAGGAGCGGCCTTCCGATAAGCGTGAAGTCGTCAGCACCAACCAGCAACACCTATGGAAAATAAATCAGGCATATATCACTGGTCCACTGCCCCAGGAGAGACACAAACAAGAGCTTCCAAATTCTACAGTGAGCAGACAGGAGCCGAGCTGGTTAAAAACAGGCCTTGCTGCGTTGCGAATGGAACGCTCTTACTGGACAGGGCTGGTGGGCAAGGCAGCTAACGGGCCAGAAACAGAGCCATTAATCAGCCCGTCCTCGGGAGAGCTGCTCCTGCTAAAACGGACTTGGGGAGTATCTGCCACGCTGATCGGAACACACTGAACCTTCCTGTCCTGGCTCACCAGGAGCTGGAAAAGATGTGAAAAGCAACCCAGGGCAGGAGAGGAATATGCCTCGTGTGGGATGGGGAGGAATGGCAGCTATTAAAATCATTGCATTTTTATTGCCATTGCTACGTAACGCAGTAGAGCAACACTTTCCTCATTCTGCCCCCTGAGGCCCCAAGACGGGCAACAAAGAAACAAGCATGTGGGGGATTCACCCCCAGGGACCAGCCCTGTTGTCTCAGGGCATTTCAACCCCTGCCTCTCCAAGGGCTGGGCAGGGGGACACCGGGGACAGGGGGACACGCTTCGCACAGGCTGCCCGCCCCACACTAACCCCTGGCAGCACTTAAACACAGCACAGGAGCCGTCACGAGATGGTCAGACTTCGTCTTAGACAGATACTTGCCAGTGAAACCCCCAGAGGTCACGGTGGTTCAGCAAGTTTTCCACTTCCCCACTCCCATCAGAGCCCTGCGCTCCCAGCCGGCTGCTCCCTGCAAACCCCCCTCTGCGGTGTGAGGACACGCACACCAAACGCCCCAAAACCTGCCCCAAAACTGCACTGCACAGCAACGGGCGAGTGGGAAAACTGCCCCGTCTCGACCGCTCGCTCGGCTCTAACAACCACCAGCAAGACTAAACCAACACAGTCCCACCTCATCACCTTTCGCTTGGATTAACGAGCCTCCACAAGTTCCTGCTAGTTAACTGAGGCTTCAGATAAAGAGATTTAATTGGGCCTTGGCAATCCTCCCGCACAGGCACCATCCCTCTCCCTCCACCCAACACACTCAGCGTGATAAGGATCTGGCAAAGCGCTGAGCAGCGACAGTCCCTCCGGGAATAGTGCAAGTATTTTGGGTGCTGGAGTCTGGAGGTAAACACAGGCTTTCACTGTCGTCTCTAGAAACAACAACTGTAATTTTGTTGGGTTTTTTTGGATGAAGTTAGTACAACAAAAATCTGTCTCCTGACAGAGTCTGGCAAGACTCATTGCAGCTCTGTTCAACAGAAATCACAATAACATTATCACTAACCAATACTGGAACAAAACTAAAGCAAAGCAAATAGCTGGAGTGAGAACGAGAGATCTGACAGGAGCTCTTGGGGATGGGCTTTTAAAAAGCCGCCTTCCGTCAGGGGCTGCGGGCAGGAATCGGCTCTGCTGGCACGGCACCTCACCTTCTCCATGCGGATCCGGTCGCCGCACTCGGCCTCCAGGACGTTGTCCATCATGATCAGGTCTTCGCTGGTGACCTTCCACTGCTTGCTGGCGAAGTGCACGACGGCAAAGAGCCTCCCGTACTGCCCCGCTGCGATCAGCCCGTTCACCCTCCGCACCACCTCTGTCGGACAGAGCAGGGAGAGATCGCTGCGGCAAACCCGGCACGGTGCAAGGGCTGCTCTAAACCAGCAAACCCGGCACGGTGCTGCTCTAAACCAGCAAAGCCGGCACGGTGCAAGGGCTGCTCTAAACCAGCAAACCCGGCACGGTGCTGCTCTAAACCAGCAAAGCCGGCACGGTGCTGCTCTAAACCAGCAAACCCGGCACGGTGCTGCTCTAAACCAGCAAACCCGGCACGGTGCAAGGGCTGCTCTAAACCAGCAAACCCGGCACGGTGCTGCTCTAAACCAGCAAAGCCGGCACGGTGCTGCTCTAAACCAGCAAACCCGGCACGGTGCTGCTCTAAACCAGCAAACCCGGCACGGTGCTGCTCTAAACCAGCAAACCCGGCACGGTGGAAGGGCTGCTCTAAACCAGCAAACCCGGCACGGTGCTGCTCTAAACCAGCAAACCCGGCACGGTGCTGCTCTAAACCAGCAAACCCGGCACAGTGCAAGGGCTGCTCTAAACCAGCAAACCCGGCACGGTGCAAGGGCTGCTCTAAACCAGCAAACCCGGCTCGGTGCAAGGGCTGCTCTAAACCAGCAAAGCCGGCACGGTGCTGCTCTAAACCAGCAAAGCCGGCACGGTGCTGCTCTAAACCAGCAAAGCCGGCACGGTGCTGCTCTAAACCAGCAAACCTGGCGCAGCGTGCAGGGCTGCTCTAAACTCTGCTCTGCTGGGAGCCTCTCAGCAAGGACCAGGAGCAGTGTTGTTTCTGATGCGGTCTGAGCCTCCCTTTCCTAAACTTAATGACCTATTAGTATTTTAGTTGCTGGCAAACCCACGCATAAACAAACACCTTGTATACACAGTGTGCAGCTAATGTAACACTCGACTTCTCAGCCTATTTCTTAGCACCCTGAAGTTCACTGTATTGATATTTAAAGCCTTCCAGGACAGGGCGCTTGTCCACACATCCCACACGTGGCGGGCAGCTCCCTCAGCTTCTGCGTAACACGCAGAAGGCCCAGGACTGCAAACACTGTGCAAGGCACATGGGGACGTCAGGAAGTTTGGGAAAGCACCCAGGGAAAGGGCTCCCGTGTGCTAACAAAGCCTGGCCTGAGAACCTGTGCCTGCTGCAGAGACAGAGCCCTTTCCCTCACTCTGTTCCAGAAAATCTCTTGCCGCACGCAGAGCAGGTGCCCGAGCAGCACGGGTCCCAGGGACCGGGTCCTGCACACAGACACACGCGGTTCTCTGGATCAGCTCCCTGTGCAGTGAAGCCCAAACCAGTTTTGATGGGAACACCAAAAGATATCACTAACAAGTGCCGTTGCGCCGCCAAACAGCAGCTTCCCACCCTCCTGAGCTGCTCAGGAAAACAGCAGCTTCTCTGTAACTGGAAAGATAGATTTTCTTCATTGTCCACAAAAGCGGCTAATCGTTTTTTCTTGGAACATAAACAACACAACATCCCTTTGGGACAGACAAGAATCCAGCAGCCAAACCAAACCCAGCCCTTACCGGAACACTCGGAGAGCGTCCAAGTTCCAGCCCAGCAGAAGCAAACTATGGGAGACAGAGGTAAGAACAGAAATGATCTGCAAGGCAGCAGTTGCTGCAGTTCCCACTAGGATGAAGAGTTTAGCTTCTGTGTTGCTGGAATTGCTGTCCCAAAAGAACAATCCACTGTGTTCTCTTTGCTCTGATTCACAGTGGTCCACTACAAAAAATCCAGAGAAAAGATACAACCCCCTTCCTTTGCTATGCCCTCAACAGCACAATGGATACAACCAATTTCCTCCTGCTCCAAACTGCTGATCTCTGTACCATCAGCGGTCCTGTGGTCAACATTTCAAAACCAAAATTCCAAAATGTTGGACCACAATCTTCTCTTGGCAGAGAACAGGCAGAGTCATGCTCTAACGAGGGTTATTTCCTTGCCAAATTTCAACTGGCTGCCCACAGGCCTTTCTCATCTGTTTGTAAGCAGAAAAGGCACGTTGCCTTCAGTGCACTTGAGCTCTCAAGTTGCAGATAACTCCTCCAAACAGTGATGTTTCCATGTGACTGTTGGCACAGCTTGTACCTCAGCACCATGCGGAGCGACCCCTCCTGACCTGTCCCTGTCTGTTCCCACCGCCAGCAGAAAACGGCGGGCACAGTTCAAGCGCTCTCGCTGTGCTCTGCTTTGGATGAGCACAGCCAGGAGCTAACGACCCCACTCATCAACAGGAGGAGACAGGGCAGGGAAATCACAGGAATCCATGTGGGGAACATGGGACCCTGTTCACCACGGGGCTTCTGCACATCAAACTGAGCAGTTTACGGTTCACCGCTGGGTCAAACCGTGCTCGGGGACAAAAGGCTCATCTGTCACTTGAGCACCCCCAGGAGCGCAGAGAGATGAGAAGTTCTGCGCGGCATCCTGCAGACGTGCGCGGCTGATCGCTGCGGGCTCCGGGCACCGCTGCAGGGACACTGGCTGCGATCAACGGTCCCCACCAGCCGTGGGGACAAGAATCGTTCACCAATGTCCCGTCCCTCCCCAGCTGCTCGCTGCCGCATGTCCCAGCTCTGCAGCCCCGCCAGTGCCCACCGCCCCCTGCTCCTGCTGGCTCTGGCATCGCCTCAGGCACCGAAACCCACCCGCGCTCTGCTGTGCCCACCAGCCAACTGCTTCTGCTGGCTTCAGCTCTTTCATTTATCCATTACAATAAAAACAACTGTTTTTTCCTGTCCAAAATGCTTGTTTCATGCTTTCAAAAGCAACACACCACATGAGGTAAGGTTCCTCTGGGGGTGTTACAAGCTGTCACGCTCTCTCCAACTGAGGAGACCTCACATTCTACCCAAACCCCCAACAGCAGGAGCTGGAGCACAAGTCCAGAGACAGAAATGTGAAGAACAAAAACCAGCTCCAGGCACTGCAGGCACTTCTCTATGCTCAGTGGCAATGGTGGAGCGCGAGTCGTCACTCGGGAACTTTACCTGCGTGATACTTCGCCTCTTCCACCGGGTCTGGGAGCTTCACTTCAGGCCATGGGGGTGAAGTCAGAGACGTTTTGGCAATAAGTCTGTGAATGAAAAGGGAGGATTCACTTGTAGGAAACAGATATAAGAGACGTAAAACATGAGGAGAGGAAAAAGGGTAAAAGAAGCTGGAGACGGAGCGGGTTGACTGAGAATTCCCCCAGGCTGGGCAACGGCTTGTTCCTGATGCCAAGATCCGCAGCTGGAGGTGCCACTGCTGACCAAGCTCAGTGACCACCAGTGACTTCCCACCGCCTCGTTTTTACAGACTGGAATTGTGTCACCAACTCCAATGGAAACAGACCCACCTTAAGCCTTGCTTACCCCTGAGCTTCAGCTGCAAGGCTCTTGTTAAGCTTTTCCAGGTATAAGGCACAAGTCACCTCCAGCACAGCTGAGAGAATGAAGTGCTAATGCTCCTTCAGCGCCATGTGCCGAGCTCTGGAGTTACCGGCAGCAGAACAAGGTGCCTTGATGGGGAAGAAGGGCTAACGAGCATTCCTAACGATCGTTCCTAACCAGCCTTGAGCGCTGCACATCAGTGACACGCATGCATCCTTTTTGCCTCTATTCTCTGAAGCTCTTCTCTGTTAAATGACAGTTTAGAGAGCACCTTAAGGCCGCAGCTGGGTTCTTTATAGGAGAGTTCTGCGGCTGCTCTTCCTTTGTCACCGACAGCCGTGTTCCCTGAATGGCGACAGTAACGGCATCTGCCCCCAGCACCGTTCAGCGTTCAATACCACAAACGCTGAGCGCAAAAGCCTCTTCTGTGCTGTTACCGTGTCTGTGCACAATCGATAACACCGCGCTGCGAGGGACCAGCAGCGGCATCTGACGCGACTCCTCAGCCCCTGTGTGGGATCAGGCCGAGCGGGGCCGGGAGCAGAACACGCGCTGCCCCGCACCCCGCCCCGCGCACCCAGCGCTCCTCCTGGGCTGCCAGCACCACGGTGTTTTGCTAAAAGGTGCAAATTAAACCCTTATTGTCCCCGAAAGGTCAGCTTCCACTGCTGTGACACAGATTGGCTTTAATCACGTCTTTTGGAATGCTGTGTGGCTGCACTGAGACACGGGACTCTGTTTCCAGACGTGGCACCAGTCCCCACAGACCCTCCTGGTGACCAGCCCGGGGGCTCCCGGGTGTCACAGATCCCTTTGGGGTCACTCAGCACCGAGACACCACGGCAACAGCCACGGCTCAAACTGCACCAGCACCCCAGTGACAAATTCTGCACAGAAGACACGTTACCTGGAGCCTGCTCTACCTTCTGCACCGAGACGTTGCTCCGTTACCTCCTGAACATGGTCCACGGCAGGCAGAGCATCTCACACCACAGCGTGGTGCACAAACGGGGTCTGAGGGCCAGCGGGGCACCGCACTGACACAGACCAAGAGCCTGAAAACCGCCAGGGGCGTTTCAGCGAGCAGCCAGCAAGACGTTCTCGTTACCTGTCGTGGTGGGTTCCTTCTGCTTTCCTCAGGATTATCACCAGGCGGGATTCTCCGCCTCTAAACGGAACTATTATAACTCCCGAGGCCCAGAGCCCCCCAGCCAGTACCGCAGGTACCCGCCTGCACACGCGGCCGCTGACAGCGGCACGGGCAGCGCTACGTCACGAGAACCCCTGGAAAACACCAGAGCCAAACAACAATTAACTCAGCTCAAACGGGCCACTGGGTGCTAATTCGAAAATGAAACGCTGCGCGAAATGCACAGTGTGAGTTTGGGTGGAAATAATGCAAACAGCACTGGCTTATAATTAGCTGGCTTTCAGGAACTCTGGAACAAGGAGCAACAACAAGGAGGAGCAGGGGCAGCTGTTTGTGTCTCTGTGTAAGAGCCAGGTACAAGAACTACTGATTTGCTCCCAAAGACCTGGGGAGCAAAGCCCCGCTCTGAGCAGGGACGGTGCTTTGCACGGGCAGAGGTCTCATCAGAACACACTGCAGGGCAGGGGGAGAAGGGTCCATCTGGCAGCACTCGGGGATCAGCCCCAGAGGGGCCAAACGCCTTTACGCACAAAGAGATGTGACTGAAAGGCACCAGATTATAGTCCTTTATTAAGCAGGAATCTACAGCACCACAAAGACAACCTTGGATTTAAAGAGGAGGGAGATTCACTCTGGATCTCACTGAAATGACCAGAGAGGTGTCGGTTTCCGAAACATGAAGGGCACGGTGCTGCTCAGTAAATCCCGTCTCTGTCATGAATGAGAAGTTCAGAATTTCCTCTGTGCTGAGATCTACATTTTCTATAAATAACGCAGGATGCACAAACTGCATAAATATTCAGGAATAAACATTAGATGCTAGTGAAAGGCAGCAAAATTAACACAAGAGCAGCTGCGTTTGATCAGTTTCCTCTGTGCTGCCCAGCGATGCCTCTCCAAGGGCTGTAATTTCCCACAACTCAAAGCAATCATGAGCAAGTGCACAATCAGCACCGAGGCCTCGGGGTGTGCTGCGCGGTTTGGTGACAACACCGGGCGCCGTGTCCCGGGGCAGAGACCCAAACACGCCTGAGGAGCAGCAGAAGAGGCCACACAAGCAAATCCTGCCATTTTTCCCTGATGCTGCTACAGGAATTGGCTATTTCTGCAGTGTCCCCTTCTGGCTGAGCTCGCAGCAGCATAGCCCACACCACATCCCAGCAAACACAGACACAAACCGGCAGCTCCCAAAGCGTGGAAACCAGTGAGGCCTGAAGTCTCCCGGCACGGTGTCTGCAGCGCTGGGGCTGGAAATCACATTTTATGCAGACTGCGGTGCCATTTCTGCGTGTGTCAGGTATCGGAGAGCCCAGGCAGGAGGCGGCCCTTGCCGGAGGAGCAGAGACCCTGCACCTAAACCACAAATGGCAGCTGAAGCCCTTCCTGCAGCTGAGGAGTCTGCAATGTCCTGACTTGAGCAGCTTCTCTGCCGCCTGCTACAGGCTGAGCCCACCCTGCCGCCCTTTCCTCAGCATCTGTCTCGATTATCTGTCTCTAGACTCTGCTGCTTAATTTCACAGATCAACAGAAGCACCTTCCTGGCAATAGTGACCACAGGCACAGTCCAAACCTCACAGGGGTGACACACGTCCCTTTTCCAAAGGGAAAACCAGCTCCAGCCCCACCAAGGACAGTCGGAAGCAAAGCAGAAAGTCGGGTGACATTACCCTTGCTGCAGCGACGTGCTCTGGGAGCTCTGGTGCCGAACCGCAGACGAAAGCAGGAAAGCTAAAAGGGAGAGAGGGAGAAAAAATTAAAAATAAGCAGGGACTGCTGGTCCCACAGCTCCCGAGCAGCCACCGCAACGCCAGGTGAAACAGGGGAGCGGGAGGAGCGGGGCAGGATCAGCAGATTTGGGGTTAACGCTCTGGGTTTTCACTGCCCCACACACCTGTTCCTCTAGCACGCGGAGTGGAGGAGCTGTGCAGCTGAACGACAGCCGAATATGGGAGTCAGAAAATGCATCAGTGCTTCTCAGAGCAGCGTATACACAAGCAAACGTTCACAGAACGAGTGAAGCTGTGTTACCATTCCAATACACAAATATGCAGAAAACGAGGGGCATCCTACAACCTGAATTACAGTTTGAACGTAACCTCAGCATTTTTCGGAAAGACAGTGGACTTGCACACACTGTTAATTAGCAGAAAGAGACAAAGGCCTAAAAATACATGTTCATGGATTTATCCCTCTGTTATCTCAGGGATAACAAGACGTGCTCTGGAACAATTTGCTCAATTAAAAGACAGACCCTGCACAGCTTCTTTGCAGCAACTTTATCTTTTTTGCCCAACCAGTACAAGGGACTGGGAGCACGTCTGAACCCCACCCGTACCCAGCTGTCCATGTGCAGAAGCTGCGGTTCAGCCAGTCACAGAAACAAAACCCCAACGTGCGGCCAGGGCCCCCGAGCCCCCGTCTGCTCCCAGCGACCCCAGCAGCTGCCCAGCCAGGGCGGGAGGAGGTTCGGGGGTCCCCACGCACCCCCCAGCTCCTGAAATTTGCTGAGACGTTCATGGAATCATTGAATTACTTGAGTTGGAGGAGACACTTAATATCTTGAGTCCAACCATAACCCACCCTGTCCCTGCCCCCTGTCCTGAGAACCTCCTGTCCGTCTGTCCAGCCCTCCAGGGATGGTGACTCCAGCACTGCCCTGGGCAGCCTGTTCAATGCCCCACAGCCCTTTGGGGAAGAAATTGTTCCCACATCCAACCTCAGCCTCCCCTGGTGCCCCTTGAGGCCGTTTCCTCTGCTCCTGGCGCTTGTTCCTGGGGAGCAGAGCCCGACCCCCCTGGCTCCAAGCTCCTTTCAGGCAGGTCAGAGATCAGAAGGTCTCCCCTCAGCTCCTGTTCTCCAGCTGAACCCCCAGGTCCCTCAGCCGCTCCATCACATTGTGCTCCAGCCCCTCACCAGCTCCGTTCCCTTCTCTCCACTCGCTCCAGCACCTCAAGGCCTTTCTTGGCCGGAGGCGCCCGAACGCCAGGCTCGGACGGGCTGTGTACAGCCGATCCTCCCGCCCGGCCCCGCCTCACCTGCCGCCCGCCGCCGCCAACCCGCCAGCGCGGCCGCCATGGCCTCCCCGCCCCGCGCCCCGGAAGCGGAAGTGACGGCGGCCATGGCGGAGGAGGCGGCGGAGCGGCAGTTGGAGCTGCTGCGGGAGGAGCGGGAGGCGGAGCTGGCCCAGAGCAGGTACCGGCCCCGAGCGGGCACCGGCAGGGGGACTGCGGGACACGCTGCTCACACCCCGTGGGGCCTGCGGGCACCCGGGGGAGCCCCCATGGACCCTCCCCTGGGACACCCTGGCAGACACACAAACCTCTTAGGGGCCTGTGGGAAGCCCTGACAGACACATAAACCTCAGGGACCTGCTGGCACCTGGGGGAGCCCCTGCTGGCACCCTGTAGGGCCTGCTGGCACCTCTAGGAACCTGATGGACCCTCCTCTGGGGCCTTTAGTCACCTATGGAAGACCCTGCTGGCACCTATAGGAAACCCTGACAGACAGATAAACCTCAGGGCCCTGCTGTCGCCTGTGGGAAACGTGCTGACTCAGTGCTATAGGACCCTCCTGTCACCTGTGGGGAGCGTGCTGTCCCCCAGAGGAGACACTGCTGTGCTCACCCCTGTATAACCAGCTGCTCCCACCTGTGGGGACCCTGCTGGGCTCACCACACAGCACCAGCTCACCCTGCGGGAATCCCCCATAGCGCCTGCTGTCACCTGTAGGGCCCAGCTCACGCCAGCGGCACCCCAGGGCTCCTCTTCCCCCCACCCTGCCCTGCCCTCCTGCCCCGGGGCTGGAGCTGACACTGAATCCCATCCGACTCCATCGGATCCCTGGTGCCAGAGAGGGCGACGGGTCCCCAGGGCCCCCAGGATGCGTGGGGCTGTGTCGGGGTGCATGGGGCTGTGTCGGGGTGCAGGCACCCCCACTTCTCACCCAGCCCTGAGGACAGGGTGGTGAGAGGCAGGACGAGGCCACCCAGGGCTGCCCGAAGTTCACTGACTCTTCAGCTCCCCACAGACCAGCCTACAGGAAACAACCCAAACTAGGGGCCTAAGGAGAATAAACCTGGGGGATTTGCTTTTTTATTTTGATCTATACAATCTGCCCCCCTGCCAGGTGAGACAGTTGACTTTGGCCCCAAATGTCAGTCTACAAAGACAATGCCTGCGGGGGTTTGTCTGAGATTAGCACACCTTCACCTGAAAAATGGCTCATCTTCCATTTTAGCACTTACATGTGACAGGGGAAAATCCAGGTTGTTCTCTCCCAGGTCATGGGATGTGGGTAACCGGGCAGGTCCTTCCTCTTCACCCCCAGGCAGGAGAGGGTAAATCACAGAGAAACGGGTGTTACCTCTGCTCCAGGCTCCACGAACATCGCCCCGTTTCCCCAAACAGGCCTGTGGAAGCTGATCCAGTTACATCACCACAAAGTGATCACATAGCCAACAGTTCAACAAGCTGGTGTCTGCCATCATTCCCGGCTTCTTTTCCATCTCTCCCCCATCTTTTTTGTCACCTGAAGCTTTGAATCTCAGCCTCAGTCCAAGCAAATGGTGTTCATGCTGGTGTGTGTTCCCAGGGCATGGCAGGAGAGCGTCTCCCTGAAGGAGCTGCAGCGCAGAGGGGTCTGCTTGCTCAAACTCCAGCCTGCCAGCCAGAGAACCGGCCTCTACGGGCGGCTGCTCGTGACGTTTCAGCCCAGAAAATGCGACTCGGACGCCGAGCTGCCCTACAACAGCTTCGGGCCTGGTGAGTGACGTTCCTGTCCGTGCAAAGCGGGTAAACAAGAGCTGGCTAATGTCGTCTTCTTGACATCTTTGTGTTGTAACGTTTGTAAAGATGCAAAAAAATGGGAGAAAAGGTTTCTCCTGTGGTGCAGGCGTGACACAGTCTGCCCGTGGCAGGAACACGGTGCCAGAGCTGCGGCCGGTCCTGCTGCCGGCGCTGGGCTGCACTGCGTGGCTGCTCTCCCCAGAACTGCTGCTTCTCAACAGGTTTGCCCCACCTCACGCTCTCTCTTGTAACTTCTCTTGCAGGGGACATCGTGGGCCTTTACGATTCAGCTGACCGCGGGGACCCGCTCTCCACCGGCATCGTGACACGTGTCACCTCCAGAGCAGTGACCGTGGCCTTCGAGGACTCTGGGGACAACGTGCTGAGCCTGGACCGCGAGAGCTCATACCGCCTGCTGAAGCTGGCCAACGACGTCACCTACAACCGGCTGAAGAAGTAAGGACTGCAGGGTTGCAGCTCACCTCGGGAGCACAAAAGCCAGTAGAAAATTGCCACATTTATTCTGGAAAAACTCTTCTGAGCCAGATCTGAGTCTGCTTCCCTGGGCTTTGTTTCTCTCCTTTCCCATCTTGTTCTTGTGACTCCTCTGGCAGCTCCACTTCAGGGAGGTACCCACCTTTTGAGGGTGCCTTTCTTTTTCTGCTGACTGCCAAGGAACCCATACAGAGATCTCTCAATTGGACGTGTTGTGCTGCATATCACAACAGCCTGAATTTATCTACCCTAGTGGGTGGTGTGGTCCTGCCTGTCCCTCTTCCTCTCCACCCCTCGTCCCATGCTCAGCTGCTCTCTTGGTCCTGTTTGGTATCCCCTCTGGTACTCACTGGGTTCTGTGTCAAGCCTTTTCCACCCTGGCAGGAGAATTCAATAGCTCTTTGCTGAATTAATGTGCTGAAAAGGCCCGGCACAAGGTCTGACCGTATCACACTGGAGTAATCGTGGGAAGTGGAAGTCTGGCCAGCACAAGGGATGTGTGAGGGTGGGGGATGCAGCAATTTGACAGAATTAGCCTATTGTGGAGTAACGCTTTTCAGCTTTGAGGAGTTTAATCTGCGCCCGCAGTCTCCTGCCGCAGGGCCCCGAGGCACACAGGATCTCCGAAGGAATTCCCGCTGTGCGTAACCTGCCTGTTTCCTTCTTCCCAGAGCTCTCCACACGCTGAAGCAGTATCGCGGGGGTCCGGCCTCCCAGCTCATCGACGTCCTCTTCTTTTCTGCCGAGCCAAGCGCATTCAGCGAGACAAGTAAGGAAGCTTCTTTGTACGATTTTGTACCAGACTGATGGCAGGTTCTTTCTAGAGAAATTTTCTGCAGTTTAAGGTCAGAGCCCCTCAACCTTCAGCGTCAAGCACATGCACTGAGCCTCCTGCTGGTTTTAGTCTGCCTGGGTATGTGCAGCTGAGAGTTCTGCAGGGGTAGAGCTTCGTCAGATGGTCTGATGAGAGCAGCAATGTTGCTGCTCCTGTGCAGGTTTTAAGCAAAGAAATGGAATGTTCCTGTGGGGAAATGGCAGGAAATCTTTGCTTTGTAGGGCGATCAGCGAAGCCTGAGGTTCCCTACGCACAGGTAAGGGCTCTGCACTCTGTCCCTGCCCAGCTCAGGGATGTTCATCGCTTCAGATGTCACCTCTGACAGAGGCAAAGAGCTGGAGCCCTGGGCCATGGCCGTGCAGGCCTTTCCTGCACTGTGCTCCTCTCCCAGCCCCGTCTCGGGGGCTGCCCAGCTGAGGCCCTTGTCATCACCATCATTAGCTGGCTAATGCTCCCTTTCTCAGAGTGTACAAGTAAAGCTGAATTCTGCCAGAAAAGAGGCAGGATTTGTGATGGGGGAATCTGCACACATTCATGAGTCTGAAACTGTTTAGTTTATGAGGCATTTCTGGTTTGCTTCCTGCCTCAATCCCATCCATAAATAAACTTCAAAGATCAGAAACTGCCAGCTCAGCTTCTGTATTGAAAATCCAATAACTCTGCCTCCCTGGGCATGAGGTGACTGTAGAACTACTGCAGCTTCAAACAGCATGGGAAGACTTGTATTTTTATTTTTACAACCCAATTGTTTTCAGCCAAGCAGGAGATGCACAGGCTGCTTTGGTTTCATCAAATACTTAAAACCTCACAACTTGTTTACCAACAGCTGTCAAAAAATTGCATACAAGAAGAACCCCTTTCACTTGGATATTTTTTGATGCAAGTCTTTGAAAAAATGAAAGATGAAATGACACAGCTTACCCTTTCGGAAATCGTGGGGAAACCAAATGAATGTCGTCCCTTGGCAGAAGGGAAATAGCAGCTGGGCTGGGAAACTCAGGGAGTGAAGGCAGAGGGTTCAGAGCCACTCTCCCTTCCCCTCGGCACCCCTGCAGGCAACTCTGCTGATCAAACACACCAAGGATGGAGACTTAATGTTAGTGTGAGTCATATCTCCATCGTTCTAAGCACAGAGTTTAGCACAAATCAACCCGCTCAGCCTTTTGGCTACCTCAGGACCTTGGGGCACTCAGATTTTTAATATTAGAGAAAAGAATTACATTTTAATGAACTAACTTTTGTAGCAGCTTCAACTCTGCATTTCCCCTGTGGTAGCAGAACTGTTTCTCTAATGAAGAAAAATTCATTTTCACCAAATTGCTCAGATGTGCCCAGAGGTGAATTTCACCTCTCGCAGCACCGAGAATACTGATTGATAGAACCATTCAGCCGCAGGCAGAGGAGGTGCAATAGGAGAGGGCAGCAGATCACCTGAGAATGGCAAAACACCATTGGCAGGGTGGAAAGGCCTTCCGTGACCTTCTCAACTTATAGCTCCTCTCTCCCCAGCTGGAGAGAAGTGATACTGGCCACGAATTAAATAATAATGACTTTAAGTAGGTCCTGCAAGGTGCCTTGAGCTGCCCGTCTCAGGTGAGTGAGGGGGAGGGCACCCAGCAGCTGGCTGGGTGAATCCTGGCTCAGACACGCATGTGGTGGGACACGCAGCTCCTTGGGTGCCCACGCATCGCAGGACATGGCAGTGTGTCCCTGCACACAGAACAGAAACCCACAGATGTGTTGGCTGGCTGCAGAACGCAGCAAGTGTTTCCCAGGTACGTGCTCTGACATGGAAGGACAGAAAAATCTCGCAGCGTTTCAGGCTGCTGCTCCTCCTTCCATGACCAAGCACCTCTGAGCCTGGTTTCTTAGGGAGATGCTTCCCTGCATCTGTCTCATCCATTATCTGATTCCAGACAAGCCCGTCAGGAGTCTCGGAGTTAATAAGTTCTGTACATCTCATAAAACTGGCTGTCTAGACACACATCTGTATCAGCGCCGTTCCAGGGTGCAGTGTCACCTCCACTTCAACCAGAAGCCCAGAAAGCCAGGGCTAGAAGAAGACCCTATAAACACCCACCCAGAGAAAAAGCTGGTGCTGACAGCAGAGGAAGGCCCAGAGCAGATGAGATCCATACCTAGAGGGGAAGCATTTTGTACAAACTGTGGGGAAGAACCAAATCACCAGGAGACCGAGAAGCAGGAGGGTCAGTGGGAACCACAAGCACCTGCTCAGTGCACGGATGTGCGAGGGTGTTCTCACAAGGGCAGAAGAGGCTCCGGCATGTGATAAGTGCAGCAGCAGCAATCTAACTTTTAAATGTGGGGAAAAAATTTGAAGCCTCATTTTTCAAGCATGGGAATCTCAGGGGTTTTAGGTGGGTTCACATACTACTGTGCCTTTTCATAAATCATGTAGGGACTTGATATTGAATTGGTGAGAAACTGGTCAGGAGGTGCCAGTGCTACGAGGGTGGGAGCTGAAAGGGCAAGAGAGGGACAGCGAGTCTGGGGGGGCTTCGTGTCCCCAGGAGCGCAGCTGTAGGTGCCCCGGCTGCAGCACACGGTGCAGAACTGAAACACGGAACACTCACCGTAACACCGAACAACGCAAGATGCGGTTCCTCCACCCAGCAGCAGAGCTAACAGAGTCCCAACACCATCCCCTGCTCCACTGGTGGCTGTTTCCCACCATGGAACCTTGGAACCTGGAGAAAAAAGGGAAAAGCATCTGGTTTTGTTTTCTGAAAGGGTGGTTACACAGGGTCTCTTTGGGGCATAGCCAAATAGAGGGATATTAGCCTCGGGGCCAACTGGCAAACAGCTTTTAGTTGCTTATTTTTTGTTGTGCTGCACTGTGATCTTCTCAGGAGCCGATCACAGCTGCCCGGGTTACCGTGGGAGCGCAGGCTGCCACACACCAGGCCTGGAGAATCCAAATGACAGCCTGTGTCATCCCAGCAGGGCGCCCAGATCCAGTTGCCAACCAGTTAGCTTGACAAGGCGTCTGATAAAGCCAATGGCAACATGGTTTTGAGGTCGTTAGTGGCTGCTGGTGTCTGACCAGCACACGATACTGGGTTACTAAAAACAACATTGATATCACAGGAGGGTGATAATGACAGAAACCATTCCGTGCCCGTTTGCCCAGCTCCTGACGACTGGCAGGGTCCCTGCTGTGCTGATTTGCTCACGGTGTGAGGAAAATCCTGCTCACTGCTGGGGGATGAATCCCTCCCCGTGGGAACAGGCACAGGATGACTCCCACCAGAACTGTGTCCTGTCCTAAGCATGTTTCTGGGGAGCGGGCCTGTGCGAGATGTCAGTAATTGGGGAAAAAATGCAACTCCAAATAAATATCCTTGGCATAACACAGAAACACTAGACAGGCTGTGGGAAGTAACCTATGGAGCAGCCAAGAGGAGGCTGTGAAGGTGTCGCCAGTGGGTGGGTGGGATCTGCAGCTGAGAACAGGACTGGTCCCCACCACAGAGCATCTCCAGCCCTCACCTTGCTGCCTCCTGACAGGTACCGAGCAGGAGGAGCAGCTTTCCAAAGGCAAACTGAACTGCACAGGGTTTCTGCTCTTGTCAGACTCTCTGGGAAGCAAAACCCAGAAGCCCAGCCCTAAGAATCGCTCTGCTTGGCTCTTCCCTTCAGCCTGCGCTCCTGGCCAGACACAGTCAGAGCTTCCAGACCTCCCCCAGTAAACCTCACCCAGTAAACCCTTCCCTGCTCACAGTGTGCACACAGGGCCCCTGCGCCCACACCTTGTGGTGGATGTATAGAGGCTTGGCTTGCCAGCAGAGGCCAGCATTGCTCTGCTTGCTGGACGGACACATTCCCTTTTCTTGCAGCAGTCAGGTTGTGCGTTCTGGCAGGTACAGCCCTGTGCACATCACTGACACGGCTCTCCCCGTGTGCCTGGTGCGGGACCCCCATGCCCAGCCGCTGGCTCACCTGGAGCACAAGAGGCATGGCTTGGAGCTGATTACACCCATTGCTGTAAAAAAACACAGGAAGAGAGGCATGGCTTGGAGCTGATTATACCCATTGCTGTAAAAAGACACGTGAAAAGAGAGAGGAGGAAGGAAAAAAGCCCAGTGGAGCGGCAGGGATGTCCCCAGCGGAAGGTGACCCAGGCAGAGCACTGGGGAGCTCAACCAAAACTTCCTTGGCCTCGTGGCACGTGTCTGGTGAGCATGACAAGGCGCTTGCAAAAAATCTCTAATGCTCCTTGTCCCTGTGCGCTGTGACACCTCACGTCAGAGGCCACGAGGAGACCCTGGGCAGGGCAGGGGCAGAGCTGGTCCCTGGAGCACCTGTGCCACTTCCAAACTGGGGCTTCCGCAGAGCCCTCGGCCCGCCCTGCTGGGCCGCGTAAGCTGCATTTCTTCAGGTGAGCATCCCCAGAGCCCAGCTGGTGGATGGACAGAGTTGAGGAGCCCCAGCATCCCGGGAAGGCTCCGTCCTCCTCCTCAGCCCCGCGTGCCCAGGCAGAGCCACGTTCCCAGCCTGCCCACACAGCAGCTCTTGGCAGAGGGATTGAAAGGGAAGAGGGGGTGCGAGCGTGTGAAGAAAAGCCAGTTTCTGATCTCATTCCTTGAGGAAGGAAATATCAATGACTCCTACGTCCCGGCTGTTCCCCATTGTGGGAAATGCCTTCCAGTTTTTAAGCTCTTCTTTCTTTTTCCCCAGCCCATGGAATGCTTCCCAGTCCTCTCTTAGTGGTTAGCACACCAGCTCAGCAATCACAAGCAAAGCAAGAGGCAGGGTAACGGGAAGAAGGCATCCTTAGTCCCGATTCATTCTTGCTCACCAAGCACCTTTGTAACACCCATTATTTGTTTAACCCAGAGACCTCACTTGGTCGTGCTGCTTCAAAACTCAGTGCCAGAGGCCACGTGGGAGCTGCACGAGTTCACCTGCCTCAAACCGGGAGAAACTTCCCCACTTGTAACCACACTCAGTGCAAGGACAGAGAGAAAACACATGATACCCAACAGGGAACGGTGCCCAGAGATCTGTCTTATATAAGCTTCTGTGGGAACATTATTTTCGGTAAACCTCAGTCTAATGAGTCATCATCTCTGCTGTAATTAACTTCCATAATGAACAAGGAGATTAGCAGCAGGATTATGGGGGATGACAATAAATATGGGTTTAAATTAGATAAAAAGGTAAAAAAAGCAGCTCGTGAGAACTCAAGTCTTCTGCAGCGAAACCAATTCAGTAATGCAGTTTGCGTATTCTTTTGCCTTTTTGCCTTTCTGATCACTAAAGCCCAAACTAATTTGAGTGTTCGTCATATATATTTTGCCAGTTTGTATTTTTTCCTGCCTTCCTTTTCAGTCATTGTTGAACAACACAGAGCTGCTCTTTTGTGCTCACAGGTGCTGGAGGTTTCCCTGCTGCTTTTTCACTAGAGCAGTGTTGGGTTTGTTGACTGCAATGGGAGCGATTCGTTTGCAGCATCCCCTAGTTCCTCCTTGAAGGCTTACTGGATGTGCTGGCGCACCTTTAAAATAAACCCAGAGCACCCTCCACACCCAGGGCATCCCACAATGGGTGTTACAGCAAGGAAATGCCTCTTTAAATGCTGGAAAGTTCCAGAACAGGCTGGCTGTGTTCACAACTGATCGCCTGTTCCCTATGAACAGCAGGGTGGGAGAGAGCGGGGGATGCCACGGGTGCAGGGTGGGCAGCCGGTTCATTTTGAAAGCATCACAAGCTGCATTTTTACCCATCGGGGCTCTTTTAGCCCCCCAGGCCATACACAGTGTGCCTTCCTCCCCAGGAACGTTCTCTCGTTATCAAATGTGTGGCTCTGAGCGAGCACCCGGGCAGGGCTGAGCTCCCAGTGAGATCTCCTCCTGTCTCCGCAGAGCCCCTGCAGTTTTTCAACCCCTCGCTGGACGCCTCGCAGAGGGAAGCCGTGTCCTTTGCGCTGGCACAGAGGGAGCTCGCCATCATCCACGGGCCCCCTGGCACCGGCAAGACCACGACGCTGGTGGAGATCATCCTGCAAGCTGTGCAGCAGGGCCTCAAGGTGAGTGGTGGTGGCGGGACGGGAGCGGCAGGGATCACCTTGGCTTGGTTTGCAAACCCATGGGGCTCCACAGCAGCTGGAGCAGACCCAGCTGTGCTACACGGCAGGGTCCAGCTTGGCTTGCGTGGACCAGGGAGTTTTCCCATCAGCTGAAATTAGGGACAAGTAGAAGCTCCAAAGCTCAGGGCTGCTGTTTGTAGAAGACCCTGCATCTCTAGGGATGCAGGTCCTGCTGATGATCAAAAGCTCCTTTATCTTCTAGCTTGAACCGACTTCTATACAGAACGTTTAAGTTCACAACTTGTGGCCTAAGCAAACTTAGTTATTTATGCTAAGCAAGTTCTATATAAGCATTTTTTAAGCAAGTTCTATAAGGAGCAGTATACCAAATAGTTCAATAAGCTAAGACAGTCTGTTTCCTGTCATTTGGAGCAAACCAGAGGAATTGGAGGTCTGTGTGCAGTTCTAGGGCTGCAGCATCCTTGGCATAACAGCACTCATGCTTCAGAGCAGGGCGGGAGTTGCCTTTGGTGACTGGAGGCTGCGGAGATGTCAGAGGCTCATTCCCCATAGATAAGTTTGTTCTTGCTCTCTGTCTTCCTGCTCGGACACGGTTTCTCCAGCGCTTTGCTGTGCGTGGCAGTGCTGAGCCCTGGCTTTCTCCCGTGCAGGTCCTGTGCTGTGCCCCCTCCAACGTGGCCGTGGACAACCTGGTGGAGCGGCTGGCGGGGCAGGGCGCGCGCGTGCTGCGGCTGGGCCACCCCGCGCGCCTGCTGCCGCACATCCAGCGGCACTGCCTGGACGCCGTGCTGGCCCGCGGCGACGGCGCGCGCATCGTGGCGGACATCAGGAGCGACATCGACCAGGCCGTCGTACGTGTCCCCGCCAGGTGCCCGGGGGGGTTCCCAGCTCTCTAGATCACTGCGCAGGCGAGCTGCTTGTCTCCAAAAGTAATGACCAACTCTGCTGCTTCTTGGGGGTCCTTAGAGGACAATCACTGCAGCCGGGTGCTGGGGGTTGTCCCAGAATGGGTGGCTAGAGGCAGCTCACGGTGACTAGTCCTGGTGTGAGCCAGGTTCAACCTGACATTTGTGGGTTCAGGGCACCACAGGGATGTTCCCGGTCCAGACCCAACCACATACAAATGGGGTGGAATATTGGTGGGCGGGAGCCTCTCTGTGGTGGGTCAGGAGCAGAAAGGCCACTTCAGGGGAGAGGAAAGGAAAACCAGCTTAGTGCAGGGACTACTGCTGATGGCCAGAGATGTGTGTGGCCTGGATTCGTACCATTTACTCTGGGAGACATTTAAGTGGCCTTGGAGGGAAGGAGCTGGGGTGCAAGCCCGGCGGTTCTAGAAAGGGAGAAGGCATCTCAGAGAGAACCGCTGCGGTGACCCGCCCCCAGCAGAACCCCTGCTTGCCGAATTCCTCATCGTGGCTGCTGCGTGGGGAGCTGCTGCAGTGCCCTGCTCTCCAGATAACATGTCTGGCATTGTTCGTGCAATCAGCTTCACCAGAGAGCAACATTCACATCATTAATTCACTTCCTAACGAGAAGTCTGGCTGTCCTGACACTCCCTCCCACTCTCAGGCACCTCAAGCAGAAAGCAGAGCACACTGTAAAAATGCATCCTTAATTTTCTCTTTCACAACCTAATTTTCCTCAATTTGATTTACGGAGCAGCTCTTTTACTTGAGATGGTAGGTTTTGGTACTAATTAGATTCTTTTTCCCTGCCCGTTCTGGGGGCACGTTGTCCAGCAGCCAGTTTGCAGCCATATCCAGCTCGAGAGAGCTCCTGTCTCCATCAGAGGTGCAGGGGGGCATCTTCACACCCCTGCATGTATTGGCCAAGTCCATTGTCCTGCCCATTTTTAAAAGACACAGACCAAACATGGTTTTCAGCTCCACAAACGTTCCTTTCTTTGGGAGGAGGTTTTTTCCACCACTGATTTCCCATAGTAGAAGAGGAATTTGGGAGAAATCAGAGCCTTCAGAACTGACAGGTCCTGGCCCACCTTTCCCTCATCCTGCCTCAGTTTCTCCCCTGCAATGTCCCCTTTTTGCCCCCATAACAATTTCTTCCTTTGTCTGCTCCACATTTTGACTCTTCTCACCCCTCTCCTTCAGCACTACCCCCAGCCACAGCAGAACTAATAATGCAAATGAAAACCCACATTCCCTTTGCACATTTTCTACCCCTTTGTGTCTCCATCCCTCACCTGTTCAGGCTTCAGCCCCCAAAGTACCTGATAAAGAAGGGTGGTGCAGAGCAGGGTCCATCCCCGTCCCCAGACAGGTCACAGCAACAAGGCAGACAGCTGAGGGGCTGCACTAAACCCAGGTCCCAAACCCTGCAGGAGCAAGGTCTGGCCTTAAATGCAGCTCCCAGACCAATGGGTGGGTGGGCGGGGTGACCTGCCCAAACGAGGCAGGTCAGGACAATTAGAGCCCTAACGAGGGGTGAGTGACACCCAGGCTTACAGGGTGTCAAGCACCATCTTTGGGGTCAAGTGACAGTGCAGTGTCACCTCTGGGCTGGGCTCCCTGGATGTCAACAGCCAACACCAGAGAACAGCTGCTGCTTTTAATTTATTAACCAGGTCTTCTTTGCAGGACAGACATGAAACTCAGCCCTACTGGCCCTGGCAGTTTTACCCACTCGTCTTCCTCTGGTTGTAGCAGAGAGGAAGTCGATGCTAATCTGCTTCGTCCCGTCAGCTCCGTGAATGTCAGGGCGGGCACCCACCCTGTCCTTTCACATGGAGCTAAGGGAAAGACACCTGTGCCATCATGTTACCTGCGTATCTGCCTGCGATCCCTCCCCTGTCGCTCCTGAGCCCATCAGCCAGCTTTGACTGCCCTTGACAGACACACAGAGGTGTCACAGGTGTTAAATACCTACAAGTTGAACCACAACAGGTAGCTGAGTAGAGGAGTGAGACACATGAATGTCCTTCCTGGGGAAAACATGAGCTAAGCCGCATTAGACGCTGGAGAATCCATCCATAGAGAGGATGATCATAGGAACCAGCAGCTCTTACTGTTCTGGCTGTTTACAAAAGCTGCTGTCTGCAGCCTTTCCAGCCTTCTCAAGCCATCAGCCTTACCTCCAAACAAATAATGCAAGTTTCCCCCTCAAGGTGACTCGCAGTGACAATAGCCTGGCTCTTGTCTTGTAGCTGCTGGGCTGTAGCTGGGGAAGTGCTGGCAACCAGTGCTGATGATGTGATGTGTTAGATACATTCAATAGGCGTTGCTAAAATAAGGCATGAGCGTGTCTAGATATTGCTCTGAATCATTTACAGCAACTCAGAGACGCCCTTTTCAAACCACAAAGCTGCTGTGGCTGGACACAGCGCGCTGAACTCGGGGACCCTCCTGCTGCAAGGGCAGGTGGAGCCAGAGGGCCCCCGTGTCCCCTGAGCCGTGGAGCAGAGAGACACGGGTGGTTCCTCACCCAGCAATGGCACAACACCCCGCTTCCCATTACGCCTCATCACCATTATAATTGTATATAGTGTAATTATCCATCACTCCCTGCTTCGTGCCCAGATGCTTCGACTGGCGCATGGACTTGGCCATTGTGTTGGTGCGGTTCATCTTTGCATAGACAGAAATGCTCTTTGTGCTTCAAGCAGCGTGGCTTGTGGAAGGGCCCTTCTGGGAAAAGGCACCAAGGTTTTGTGGGGCTGATCGTGGTGAGCCGATGACTCATGGTGACATTGAGAAGCCATGCTGTGTGCAGGGTCTGGGGCTGTCTGAGAAGCTGAGCATATCCCTAGGGCTGGAAACAGTTTGTTCTACCTCAATATTTCTGTTTTATAGGCAAAAACCAAAAAGGCTCAAGACAAGGGGGAGCGGAGCCATTTGCTGAGTGAGATTAAGGTGCTGAGGAAGGAGCTGAAGGAGCGGGAGGACGCCGCGATGGCCGCGGCCCTGACCCACGCCAGCGTTGTCCTCGCCACGAACACAGGTGCGCGATCCTCTCCTGCTTTTCCCCTCACCGGCCAGGCTCAGCTGGAGGCCCTGTGCTCGCCGCCAGCATCCTGCGCGTAGGAAGCGATACCCCTGCCATGGAAGGGCAGCACGGGTGCTCAAAGCTTAACACGTGCTAAAGTGCATTTTTAGATCAGATGTATAATTCCCCTGGGCCAACTTGTAGTCTCCAGATTTGGTTGCTCAGGGATTATTTTCTGAAGGGAAACATCAATAGTTTTAGGTCATAAAAAAGAACCTCACGGGGCATTCACAAGTCACTGGTGTGAAGGGTAAATATAAATCCTTCCAGTGCATTATTTGCTGGGAATTGGCCTCTCATTTCTTTTAAGTTTCCCTCAAAGAATGGGGAGGTTTCCTTTTTCCAGTAGAACTGGTGGTTTGTGCTGCCCGTGGTGCTGAGCAGATGTGATTTTGCCTGGGACTCTGGGGCTTGTGGTGGTGGTGGACAACCCAGGGCTGTGGATTTGGTGTTCTCCTCAGCTAAGCAATCTCGGTGTTGTGTGAAATCACGCAGTCTGATGGAGCTGTTGTTCCTGCAGGCCGGAGCGCTCTGCTGCTCTGCTGCTCTGCTGCTCTGTTGCTCTGTTGCCAGGTTCAGCAGAGAGAGGATTTAATCCTGGCAGCGCACAGGGACACCAGTGACCTTTAGCTAATGGCAGTTCGATAAAGCTCAAGCCGAGCTCCAGGGCTGGAAGGGAAGAGCACCAGCTGCACTCACATTGGTACAGGTTGTTTTAGATAGAGCCTTTCCACTTAGTTCTGTTCCTTCCACCTTCAGCGCAAAATCACAAAAGTCACGTTCAAGCTCTATGCCCCTTGTTAGCGAAGGTGATTCGTATAGGCTGGAAAAAATGTTTTAAAGGAAAACAGGGTGTCTCGGTTGACAAACTGTGACATCTGACCTGACGCAAAGCGGGAGAGGCAGCAGGATTTGCAGCAGCGAAGCAGAATCGCCCCCATCAGAGCTGCCTGCAGAGCTACACAGCAACAGCGCAGGAGCTTTTGAAAGAGCATTTCTGCAAACGCTGTGAATAAAATCTCCTTGTCTGGCCTGCTGGCTTCCTAATCCTCCTCTCCTCCTGCTGCATCCCTTTTTCTGATGAATTGCAGTGGTATTTTTAATGCCTCTGAAATTCACGGTTCTGCCCAATGTGTGGATCGATATCGGTTCGTGTCTGGATTGCTGTGTAAGGGCTGTTTGGCTGACATTACAAGCGGATGTCTGATTTAACAAAACAGCCCTTGCCATGGCTGTCTGGTTACAATCTCCGGGGCTTTCCCTTTGCCCTTTGTGGCGCAGAAGGACAGGGCAGCGCAGCCGGGCTCGGAGGAGCCGGCTCTCAGCCGCTCTTTCCCTCTTGCGTGTCCCTCGGTGTGTCAGGCGAGGCGAAGCTCAGAATTCGGCTTTGGTTGGAGGGTTTTCTTTGCGTTGGAGGGCAGAAGGAAAGTGGGTGTTCATTAGTGCGCTTGCTCTGCTCCTGCTCTGGGTGAGGCATCGGACCATATTGTTCTGTTTGGCATCTGGGTTTCGCTCTTGTTTTTAAAGAGACTTGGAAGCTTTTGGGCCCAGATGCCAGGGGAAAAAAAAAAAAAGACAGACAGAAGTTGGCAAAAACAATTCTGCGTATACAGATAAATGTATGTGTATTTGGGATGGACTGCAGAGATTGATTTCTAAATGTCGGCAAGGAGACATTCTTTTCCGTCCTCCTTGAGGCCCAGTTCCAGCGTGTGCGGTCTGTGGTGGGTGCTGGGCGCTGCCTGAGCTGTGCGCTTCTCTCGCAGGTGCCTCCCCGGACGGGCCGCTGCGGCTGCTCCCCGAGCAGCACTTCGGGCTGGCGGTGCTGGACGAGTGCGCGCAGGCGCTGGAGGCCAGCTGCTGGCTGCCGCTGCTGCGCGCCCCCCGCTGCGTGCTGGCCGGCGACCACCGCCAGCTGCCCCCCACCATCCTCTCGCACAGGTACGCAGCCGCTCGGGCTCCTCCAGCACTCCCCAGTGCCTCCAGGGCCAAGGTATTTCTTTCACGTGGGTTATTTGTTGGTATCCCCCATGAGCTGGGTTTGGTCTCACCTTGGGTTTGGTTTCACCAGTTACCAGGGCTCTGCGTGAGGGACGGACTGCTGAGAAACAGCAGATCCACAGCGTGAGACAGGGGGACTGCGGGGACTGCAGGCTGCAGCCTGCGTCTGTGTCCTTCTGTCAGTCAGGGCTGCAGTCTGTGTGTCTGTCCTGCCATCAGTCAGGGCTGCAGTCTGTGTGTCTGTCCTGTCAGTCAGGACTGCAGTCTGTGTGTCTGTCCTGCCGTCAGTCAGGGCTGCAGTCTGTGTGTCTGCATCAGTCACTGAAACATGCCCAGGCTTCAAAGATCTCCGGGCGTGGAGCTTGTGTTTTCTCTTTAGCGAGGAGGAGCACTTGTGCTGTGTGCTACTATGGGATTACTCAGGATTGTGTGTATTTAACAGATGTTCTTCCCGAGAGACTCGTCATCAGCAGAGGTATTTTTCAGTTCTGCTTCCTTAGCAGCACCGTGTCTGAATTCTTCATTTTCTCTCTGTTATGCAGAGTAATTTTCGGAGTGGTTAGAAAGGTTGTTCAAAACAGGTTAAAACAATCACATCAGCTATGCAGCCTAGGAAGATGGTAAACAGACAGAAGGTGAACAAAACAGGGACACAAATTCTGGTTTCACTGACCAGTATTTGTATATAAACTTTAAAAGCTTTGTTATTAAGAAAGATAACCTGCTTTTTCTACATGAGGTTTCTTTGCACCTGGCAAGAAGGGCGCCTGGTTCACCTCCTCTGCTGACTGCAGCTCTGCCGAGTGAATTCAGGCTCATTCTTGGTTTAGTCCAAGTCTTCTCTTCCCGTTATTAAATTCTGCTTCTGCGGTACCACGTGTATTTAAGGTATTAATGCGGGAGCGGGCCCGCCGCAATGCCGCCTTATTACGCACACCGCAGGGGCTGGGAACCCTCGCAATGCCCACAGGATGCGCGTTCAGAACGACTGGCGTGCGGAAGAGATCTGGGCTGGTTTAGATTGCCTGTGCTTCCAGGGGATACTCCGCGCAGGACTGGCGAGCCGCTGGGTACTTCAGAATAGACATGTGCGCATGTTTATCGAGCTCTGCATCTGGAATTGCTGAACCATTACTGGGCAGAAGCAGAGAAATAGCGTTGACTTAATAAACTCTCTCTCCTGCTTCCAAAAAAGATAGTAAGCAAGGTACGTATCTATAATCTCCCTTGAATTTTGAACAAGGGAAATGAAAAATCCAAGGGAGGCAGCGGCTCCCAGCAGGTGCCTAAGAGACGGTGCAAATAACGTTAAGGCACCGCATCATCTTCCCATTTTACCGTTATCAGATGCACAAACGGGGGCTGTTCTGCAGCTCTCGGCGGGTGATGAGCACTGTGCTGCCTGGCGGGGCGCTGAGGCTGCCGAGCCGCACAGAGCCCACCCGGAGCCCCCTGCCCAGCGTGTGCAGCTGGGCGCTCTGCCTGGGCTCGGGGCGCTCTGCCTGGGCTCAGGGCGCTCTGTCTGGGCTCAGGGCGCTCTGCCTGGGCTCGGGGCGCTCTGCCTGGGCTCAGGGCGCTCTGCCTGGGCTCGGGGCGCTCTGCCTGGGCTCAGGGCGCTCTGTCTGGGCTCAGGGCGCTCTGCCTGGGCTCGGGGCGCTCTGCCTGGGCTCAGGGCGCTCTGCCTGGGCTCGGGGCGCTCTGCCTGGGCTCGGGGCCCTCGGGCAGCAGCCGAGGGGCTGGGCGAGGCTGGGGAGCTGTGCTCTGCTCTGAGCCCAGGGATGGCCAGAGCCTCGCTTACACCAGCACAGAATGAGTTTAATTTGAAGTGGGATAACAAAACTATTCCCAGTAGAGACGAGCTCCTTACCTGGTGTGCAAGGGACTTTTTGGAGCAAGGATCTGGTTACTGGCAAGAAGAAATGTGCAGTTCAGTCCCTTTAATTTCAGGGTGGTACCAGCAGCAAAAAGCTCCCCCGGCAGGAACCCCGACTGGGGATCCCCTGGATCTCTGGGCAGATGTGAGCGAGGTCCCGCTGGAGCCGCTGGCAGAGTTTGGCCCAAGAGCCTCCTCATTAAACGCAAACCACATTTTGATCAATCAGAACAACTTGTTTGGAGAAATCCCATTACTTCTCAGATAAACGCCTTTAAAAACGATTAGCTCTTTTCCTCACAGATCTGAGCTCTGCCCATGTTTTAATTGCGGAGCGAGGCACAGCTGAGCTTTCCCTTTGCAGCCCCGTCCCCCGCGAGGACAGCAGGCGCTGGAGAGCCCTGCGTTCAGTGCTGCGGGGTGCGGCACAAAGGCAAATGCCTTCCACCTCCATCTTGTTAGGTATTTCCAGAGATCTAATTAAGGCCCCGAATCACCCGCCAGCTCCTCTTTGGTTAATGGAGAACGATGAGCTATTTCCAGGGATGATTCAGGCAGAGGACTCAAACCTCCCGCCCACCCTCCGCTCTCCTCCATTGATGACAGCAGCCCTGCGGTGGGTGGACTCCTATTTTCGGGGCCCCAGCGAGGGGTCTAAAGTTAGCCGGGATGAGTCGGGGCTGGCAGAAGGATCGGCTGCGCAGTCAGTCCTGCTCAAGCGGGCAGCCTGTTGAACAGGAGCACTTGGACGCTTTGTGGGAGCCGCACTGCGAGCAGGAGCAGACAGCTGGGCTTCCCCAGGCCCTGCCTGCCAGAGCCACCTCCTTGCTCTCTGCTTTTCCCCCACAGATTCAGCATTTCTCAGCTATCTCCAGGTTTTTCCCACCTGAGGCTCGGGGAGGTTGGGTGGGCAGGCTGGGGGATGCTCCCCGTTGCTGGTTTCTGTTCTCCCCGGGGCAGAGGGCGTCCCCACGCACCTCACAGCACCTTCCCCGCCAGCCTGGCCGCGATGGACGCGTTTCTGCTGGAAGACTTCCCAGCAATGGGAAGTGCCTTGTAGGAATTAATTGCATGGTAAAATAATGGGGAAGTTATTAACAGGTGAAGTATTCACAAGCAGTTTAATATCCTCATTATTAATTCAACATATAACCTCATGGCGATCCCTGCGGTGGGAACTGTTCCTGTAGAGGAGAGCACTATTTGTGAGGCTTGCTGTGAGGTTTAATGCCCCCCTGCTTTACTGTATATCATTAAAAAAACCACATCAGAATATTGGTTGTTAACACCAGGGTTTTCCTGCCAGTTCTGCATGAAAATCAGTTTTAGGCTTGCTCTGAGATTCGTGAGAATCTGTGAGCCGAGGGAGGGGAGCGGAGGATGGCAGCAGATGGAGGGACCTGTGGCTGCTCAGCCGCTGCGCGTCCTGCAGCCTTGCAGACTGGGGAGCATGTGGTTTTGACGTCCCTCACCTCTCGCTTGAGTTACCCGAAGTGACTTACCCGCCACTGTCCGGCAGCAGCCAAGGCCAGGAACAGCGTAGGAACATCTGGGTCACAAGGAGCTCTGTGGGTACCTCTGGGTCACAAGGAGCTCTGCGGGTCCATCTGGATCACAAGGAGCTCTGTGGGTACCTCTGGGTCACAAGGAGCTCTGTAGGTACATCCGGATCACAAGGAGCTCTGTGGGTACCTGTGGGTCACAAGGAGCTCTGTAGGTACATCCGGATCACAAGGAGCTCTGTGGGTACCTGTGGATCACAAGGAGCTCTCTAAGTACATCTGTGCACACCGGGAGCAGCGCTGGGGCTGGGGAGCTGCAAAGGCTTTGTGAAAAACCTCCCCATGGTTCACGATCAGCAGCACAACGCACAGCACAGCTGGAAACCTCTGTTGTGTAAAGCACAACATCCTTATTGTGAACCTGCAGCCCTCCTGGCTGCGCTGCCTGTATGTGCTGTTCAGCATCGCTAACATCACAGCAGCCTTTGCAAACACAGCGCCGTCTCCCAACTCCCATGGTTGTGTCCTTTCAGAGTTTACAGCCCGTTTTTTCCCTGTGTGCTGCATTCTGTGATTTAGCGAGGAGGGCTATTGAGACTCGACTGCTCAGAAAGATCTACCCTCCATTTTCTCTCCGTCAGTTTTAATGCATTTGCAGTCTCTTGTTATATTTACCCAGCACCCTGTTGCCACCGCGACAGGGCCGGCCAGCACAGCAAAGCAGCCGCTCGCCGCTCGCCGCGGCGCCGCGCAGCAGCGCGATGCTCCCCGCGGCGGTGATGGGCTGCGTGCTGTGCTCCCCACGGCGGTGATGGGCTGCGTGCTGTGCTCCCCACGGCGGTGATGGGGTGCGTGCTGTGCTCCCCACGGCGGTGATGGGCTGCGTGCTGTGCTCCCCACGCGGTGATGGGGTGCGTGCTGTGCTCCCCACGGCGGTGATGGGCTGCGTGCTGTGCTCCCCACGCGGTGATGGGGTGCGTGCTGTGCTCCCCACGCAGTCATGGGCTGCGTGCTGTGCTCCCCACGGCAGTGATGGGGTGCGTGCTGGGCCCCTGCCCCTCGGCCGAGATCGCTTTCCCGAGCTGTTCTCTGCCGTTCCGCCGTCAGCGCGCTCGTACACTGTGTGCTGGCAGCAATTGGAACCCTCACCGCGACCCACGGTCTCGTACAGGGCACTGGACACGCAGTATGAAAAAGCTTTTTGTGCTTCAAAATGCAACATCAAAGTACAGTGATTCTTCTTCCTCAGACAGAGCCATTAGGCAATGCTTCTAATGAACCCTTTCTGGATGGTGAAGAGAAAGCAATTAGGCTCCTGAAAGGCTTATTTCATTAGGAGCTTTATTAATTTGTGTCACAGCTATAAGCACAGGACCTTTGTCAGGAGTGACGGAGCGTTGGTTTTCTTAATGGGTGATAAAGCAATAAGTGCTGAGATGCATTAGTGCTTCTGGCTGGGTCGGGTGGCCAGGGAGGAATGAGAGCGCTCGAGCGGCGTCTGGCTGGAGCGCGAGCCAGGTCTGGCCGTGCTGACAGCGAGCGCTCCGGCGCTGGGGCCGAGCTCAGCTCCCGCAGCAGGCGCTTCCAGTGCCGCGCTGGCGGCGCCAGCTGCCGTGTCCAGAGCCTGCTACGAGCAGCGGGGCTACGGGTGGTGACGGGATGAGGCTACGGGTTAAGGGGTTTTTGGTTGGGAGCTGTTTCCCCAAGCAGAGATCTTGGGCACCCTCGCTGAGCAGATGTGGGTGGGAGCATCGGGTGCTGCAGGCCGGGCCGGCTGCCCCTGGGCTGCGGCTGCAGCGAGGGGCTGCTGGTCGACCCCCAAAAGAGGGCTCGCCCCTCGGAGCAGCCGGCCAGCCCCTCTCCTGACCAGCTCTTCCCGCAGGGCGGCCGCGGCGGGGCTGTCGCTCAGCCTGCTGGAGCGGCTGGCGGAGCGGTACGGGCCGCGCGCCGTGCGCATGCTGCGGGTGCAGTACCGCATGCACCAGGACATCATGCGCTGGGCCTCCTGCGAGATGTACGGCGGGCAGCTCAGCGCGCACCCCTCGGTGGCACAGCACCTGCTCAGGTAAGGGAGCGGCTCCTCCTCGCTGTCTGCGCTGTCCCCGCGTCCCGCCACGCGTGGTTTGTCCTTCCCCGCGGTGGGGTTTGCCATTCCCCCGGCCCTGCCAGAGCAGTTCTGTCCCATCCCTTATTTCATCGAGGAAACGTTAACGGGGGGGGCTTGTCCTTTCTCCCATGTAACACTACGGCAGAGTTGTCTTCTGTTTCCTTCTTTGGTGTGATAAGCAAAAAATCCGATCCCCTTGCATCCAGGAAGGCCCAACCTGCAGCAGACAAACCTCTGTTCTGTCTCAAGCCCTCACCGAGGGCAGGACCAGACACCAGGTTTTGTGTTCCCACACGTCCCCATGATCCGAGGGTCAGTGTGTCGCGTCGTTCGTCCCAGCATTGACATCAGAGAGGTCAGAAAACAGAGTTCCCTTTCCAGCTCGGGCGCTGTTGCTGCCTGGGGCAGGTCGGATGGCGCTGGAGCCCTTGCCTGCGGTGGTTCCCTTTCCGTCGGTGACCCAAAGGACGCGGCTGGCCTGTCGTGTCCATCGCAGCCCGGCACAGACAGCGGTTTGCCAGCACGCACTGGGACTGGCAACCACGGGCGCTTTTTGAAACTGCAGCCAGTGCAGTTGTGGGAGGCGGATGGGAAAACATTAATTCTCTCTGTTGGACTCGCAGACCCGCGAATACCGCAGTGCTTGTCTGCGTGCTGCTCTCGCCTTCTCAGCAATGCTGCTTTTTAGAATACAAATACCTAGAAGTTGGACAAACTGATATTCCCCTGGAATCTCTCCGTTTCGTAGCAGATCCAGGTTTGACAGAGATAGCCAGAGAGGCCATTTTGTTGTACTTGTTTCAAACTAATCCCACTGGTGAGCCGCACGAGGTGCTCCCTCCTCTCCCCGCTGCAGCAGCGTGGCTCTGCTTGTGTCAGCAGGCTGGGCACGGAGCCTGCGGCTCGGCGAGCACAGCGAGGCTGGCCCGACTCCTGCCTCATGTATAGACACAGTTGTGCGCACGTGTGTCATTTAATGGCGAGAGTGGTGGGTTCTCGAGGGAAGGAGCAGCTGCGGCTGGGCTGGGCCTGAGCTGGAGCCGCCTCTCCCCTCGCTCCCCGCCTGGCCTGGCCTGGCCGGTGCGGTGGGGTGAAGGTGCGGTGAGGCGCGGTGAGATGAGCCCCCTTCCCATGTCTTGCCAGCTGCCCGTTTGCTTGCAGACTCTCCAGAGTGGCAGCTCGCTGTGGTTCGTACCCATGTGCAGTAACACATTTCAGAGCTCTCCTGCCATCTCCAGGCGTTTCGTTCTGCCCTCCATTGCCCCAGGCTCTCAGCTCACCTGACAACTTCCTTGGGGATTCAGCTCTAGTTTACTAATATTTTTTGAGCAGCTTTAGAGGTAGATGTATTAAAATACAGGTGTTTTTTTTTTTGATGCAGCAACTTTAGCTGTAGAAATTATGCGAAACCCCAATTCCTCTGTGGTTCCTGGCACTGCGCTCTCTTCTCTTGCCCAGCAGCGCTGCCGTCAGGTCTGCGGGAACACCTCAGGTGCTCCTCCTCCCTCTCAGCACCGTAAAACCAGAACGCAGCTGCCACATGTCGCTGGGCCAGCAGATCGTTCCTGTTGGAGCCCGTTCCAGCGGGACACGGACACCCACGCCGTGCCCGGCCTCCCAGCGCTGCTGCCCCAGGACACGCTCCGGGGCCTTCGGCTCTTCGTTTGCGTTTTGGGAGAGCGTTTAACCGTCAGTCCCACGGTGCAGAGCAATAATGGGTTCTCAGCTCTGGCTGAAGAGCGCGGGGAACCTCAGCTCTCAGTTTCTGTCATTCTTCTCCACCCCCAGAGCCCGTCCTGCAGCGCTGCTGGGCTGCACCTCGGCACCAGCATCAGCGCTGTTCTCCCTCTGTCCTTGTGGTCTGTCTGGGAGGAGCGAGCAACACCGCAGCTCATCATCCCTGTGCTGTAATTTCAGTGTTGTCCACAGGCCCTTTCCCCATCCCTTTGCTGTAATTTCAGTGTTGTCCACAGGCCCTTTCCCCATCTCTGCGCTGTAATTTCAGTGTTGCCCACAGGCCCTTTCCCCATCTCTGCGCTGTAATTTCAGTGTTGTCCACAGGCCCTTTCCCCATCTCTGCGCTGTAATTTCAGTGTTGTCCACAGGCCCTTTCCCCATCTCTGCGCTGTAATTTCAGTGTTGTCCACAGGTCCTTTCCCCATCCCTGTGCTCTAATTTCAGTGTTGTCCACAGGTCCTTTCCCCATCTCTGCGCTGTAATTTCAGTGTTGTCCACAGGTCCTTTCCCCATCCCTGTGCTCTAATTTCAGTGTTGTTCACTGGTCCTTTCCCAAATCTCTTGTGCAGGGACCTGCCGGGTGTCACCTCTACCGAAGAGACCGCAATTCCCCTGTTGCTCATAGACACCGCTGGCTGTGGGCTGTTGGAGCTGGAAGAAGAAGATGAACAGTCCAAGGGGAACCCAGGTACCGTTCTTCGGACAGTTCTGTTGGCCGGAATGGATTGTGTGAGGCGCTCGGGCTCCCGCGGGCTGGGCTCTGCACCAGCGGGGACAGGAAGGGGAGAGCGGGGAGTTAATCCTGGAACCTGGGGCGCAGCCTTGTGGAGCAGCACACCGCAGAGTCTGGGTCTTTACACCTGTGCTTTGCTGCAGAATGGAGGGTAAAGTCAGTCCAGCCAATAAACTGGTGGAATAGTTCACATTTGTATTTAACTTGTCCTGGTTAGATCTCTCTGAATCAGTCACTGTCCTGAATAACCGGCTGTTAGTGCAGGCGACGCGCGGACTCTGGGGGGTCTGAGCACACAGATCCGAGCATGGAGCTTGATTATTTGCTCGTGGGGGCTTAGAAATGCGGGGCTTGGAATGAAGAGAAAAGGTGGAGTTTCTCCAGTTGCAGCATACAGAACTGAAGTTTTAGTGAGGTCTAGAGTCTCACTTCAGAGGAAAAATAACCTGTTGTCTGGATTGTCATTAATCCCTTGGATAATTACGGGATGTCCCCATCCCGGCCCCTCTCTGTGCCGCAGGGGAGGTGCAGCTGGTGGCTCTGCACGTCCAGGCGCTGGTGGGGGCTGGCGTGAGGGCGCAGGACATCGCCGTCGTGGCCCCCTACAACCTCCAGGTGAGACAGCCGCGCCGCAGCTCCTCTCGTGCCGCACACACGCAGGGCAGACGCGCAGGGTGGGTTCAGACCTCGACGTCTCCAGCAGCGATCCCAGAACATCCTTTGGAGACACAGGGGGAGGCAGCAGAGCCCGAACATTGTCATTTGTGGCCAGCGTGACCACGTTGAAGCAGCTTGAGGCCGTGGGGAAGGAGATGTTAGATGGGTGTCTTCCACTCCCAGTGCTTGACCTTCGGGAGATGTGAGCACTCATCCTTGTGGGTCTGAGATGAAGAGGCTTCACCAAAACAGTGCCTTTCATTCCTTTTCACGTTGCACTTTTCTTTCAAAGATGTCGATTGCGTGTGTTTCAGGTGGACATGCTAAGGGAGCAGCTTTGCCACAGGTACCCAGAACTAGAAATCAAGTCGGTGGACGGTTTCCAGGGCCGGGAGAAGGAGGCGGTGATCCTGTCGTTGGTGAGGTCCAACCGCAGAGGTGAGCGCTGGTGCTGGAGTCACCCGGAACGGGAGGGGAACGGGAACCGCGGGATTGCGCCCAGCTCGCTCGTCGTGTTGCCAAGAGCTGCGGTTTAATTGCACTTCTGATGGTCTCCAGCACTCTGAAGGAATTTACTGGCAAGAACCTTCCTTGTCAGCCTTTTTTTTTTAATGACCGAATATACTTGCTGTCAGGGTTGCAGATAAAGCTCCCGTGCCAGGCAGCAGGTAAAGGGGAAGCCAGGACTGCTTAGTTTGAGAGTTTCTTGGTTTTTGAGGCCTCAGAAGTTATTTAAACCGGGTCCTAAGAAAGCACCACGTTTACTGGAGTGCCCAGCACTTAACTGCAAAAGGTGAAAATTTAGAGGGGTTGTTGCTTGTGTTTGGAGCCCATTTTGGGTCATTTCCCCAAAGCAAGCAAGCAGGAGCTGGCATTACCAGTCACGCACAGAAAATGCTTCTTTTGGGAGCAAAATCTAGAGCGGAAAATCGAGTTCTTCCCTATCAGCAGCGGCAGCAAAAGTTAATCACTGGAAAAAAGCTGCTGCCCTGGAGCCGTAAGGCTCCTTCGCCAGAGCCATTGGCCACGCTGGAGGGTTTTTGGAAGCAGCTGGAGCGCAGGCAGGAGCGGGACCATGACCCACCGTGCCCACCGTGCCCACCGCTCTCCTGTGCGTGGTCACTGTCCTCCCCAGGCGGCGGTGGGACACGGCCCTTCCCGCGCTGCCTCTGCTGTGGGGACGGAGCGCTGCGTCTGTGCTGGGAGCACTGGTGTCAGGGAGGGAGGGCAAAGGATGCGTGGGACGAGGAGGCGCTTCTTTGTAAGGCAGCCCAGAGCAAGACGAGCAGTGCTGGGGGAGAACAGCGGTGGGCCAGGACTAAGAATAATCCATATTGAGGAGCGACTCACCTGGCCTGTGTTCGGTGGGAGCCGCGTGTCTCCCGTCCCCTGCCCACACACGGCCCCAGCCAGAGCTTCGGTGCCGTGGGGATCAGTCACTTGCCTGGGGCACGAGGCGCTTCTCGCAGCGTCTGGGCAGGCTCTGGTCTGCGTGAGGCACAAGACATGATGTTACACCCCCGAGACCCCGAGGAAAAATCCACACCCCTTCTGCAGCCGCATTTCCCTGCTCTGCAGAGGCCGGGGCTGTGCCCAGCAGCGCCCGTCCCTCTGCCGCTGCTCCCCATCCCACAGGAAACGCTTGCGCCGGGCCACAGTGGCTGTTCTTGCCCCTGCAATCAGGTGAAACCTCATCAGAGAACCTGGGAATGGTTCTCTAAGCACAGAGAGGGGATTGCTCACAGCCCGGGCCTCAAAGGCAGCGCAAATGGGGCCACACAGCCAGGGCAGAGCAGAGCTGGGCTGGTCACCGCCCGGCACACGCCTCAGCGCCTCCCCAGCCGGGCTCCTCTGTCCTGGAGCCGGGAGCTCGGCAGCCGCCCACGCTGCCCCGTCGCCCGCTGCTCCTGAGTCATCCTGCCGTTGCTGTTCTCACTGCTTGGCTCTGAGCAAACAGCCAGTGCCAGGAGACCCTGCAGAGCCGCCGGGACGGCGGGGACCGGGAGCTCCGCCAGGGGCTGGGGCAGGAGGGGGAGCTGCGCAGACCAGGCTCTGTGTGGGGGCCGGGCTGTTTCCTTACCTGCGCTTCCTCTCCACGCAAGGTGAGCCTCTTCCACGCTGCCCCGTGCTGCGTTTGCTCCCAGGTCCCAGCCTGACCTTGTGTCATGGGCTACTCAGGAAAATGTGTCTCTTCTCCATGTTCCATCCGTGCTCCTGGGGGCTGAGGGGGAGCTGCTGTCCCCTCCCCAGCTGCAGTGTCCCCATAGGGACACGTCTGTCCCTGTGCAGCCAGGAGGGAGCAGAAAGGTGAAGGGAACAGCGAGAGTGAGGGACCGGAGCCCAGTAGATGCCGATTCCCACCCTGCGGCCAGCAGCCCTTGCTCGTTGGGCCAGCTGTGGCCCTGGAGCCAGCCCGCTCCCTGAGCGCCGTTCCTCCCTGCAGGCGAGGTCGGCTTCCTGGCGGAGGAGCGGCGCATGAACGTGGCGGTGACCCGCGCCCGGCGCCACGTGGCCATCGTCTGCGACACCCGCACCGTGAGCAGCCAGCCCTTCCTGCAGCGCCTGGTGGATTATTTCGGCCAGCACGGGGAGGTGCGCACGGCCTTCGAGTACCTCGACGACCTCCCGCCCGAAAACTACACGCCAGAGGGCTGGGGCGCGCGGCAGCGAGGCGCCAAGCCCCCCGCCGCGCCCGGCCCCAAACCCGGCAGGAAACCCAAAGCCACAGCGACCAAACCCACCTGTCAGCAGCCAGAAACGCGTTCGTCCCCCAGCGCAAGCGGCCCCGGGAGAGAGAGCCCGGGGACAAAGGACAGCGCAGACAGACTCAGGGCCATGCTGGTGGCGTTCCTGGCGAGCAGCGAGCCGCAGCTGGACTTCCCCCCGAGCCTCAACGCTCACCATCGGCTGCTGGTTCACCTGATGGCAGAGGAGCACGGGCTGCAGCACGGCAGCACCGGGGAGGGGAAGGAGCGCTACGTCAGCGTTCGCAAGAAACCGGCCGAGCCCTCGCTGCCCGCCGCCCCCCGCCAGCAGCTGCCCCCTCCCCAGCCACAGCATCGCGATGGGGACACGTCTGTCCCTGCCGAGCCAGGAGGGAGCAGCGAGGGGAACGTGGAGCTGAAAACCCTGCACCTGGAGAGGGTCCAGAGGGAGAAAGCCAAGCGGGAGGAGGCGGCGAGGAAGGCGCAGGAGCCCAGCGGGAAGGCTCAGGAGCCCAGAGGGAAGGCGCAGGAGCCCAGCGGGAAGGCCAACAGCAGGAAAAAAGACAAAAGCGAAGCCAGAGGTGGGTCAGTCTGTAACCAGCACAGTTAGTGGTCTTCTTGAGTGGCCCTTAGTCACCATAGCGTTCCCTGCAGGCCCTGGGCTGTGTCTGGGTGCGTGGAGCAGGGACGGGGTTCCTGGAAAGCTCTGTGACACTTGTCACTGCGGGGATGAGAACTGGCAGGAGCGTGTGCCAGGGAGAGGGAATTGGGTGCAGGGCGGCACGTTTCTGTAGCCAGCAGAACAGCGCCCGGGACCCTTTCCCAGGAGGAGACTCAGGAACTGGATTGGAGGCTCCCAAATGTAGCAGTGGGCTCCTGCTGGTGCCTTTCAACACAGGCCAGAGGTTGCTGGGTCTCACTGAAATGCAGTCACAGCAAACAGTGCCTCCTGAGCCCAGGCCATTGCTGCGCATCGCTGGGGTCTGTTCTCAGCTCCGGAGCCGCTGCTTTCATGGCCACGTCCCTTCTTCTCCCCAGCAAAGGCGGCGGCGAAGAGCGGAGCAGAGCGCACGGCGGAGGAGGACGTCGACGCGCTGATCGCCGCCGCCGTTCGAGCCGACAGCACCTGCGGCTTCCCCCGCTGCGCAGCCAGCGTCACCACCCTGGGGCAGCTCTGCCCGCTCTGCCGCCGGCGCTTCTGCCTCAGCCACCACGTCCCCGAGGTGCGTGCGAGGGGGGAGAGCGGTGTAACGTGGGAATTCTCCCGCTGAGCTCCCCGGGCAGGGAGATGAAAGCAGAACCGTGTTGGAGCTTTGCTGGAGCTGCAGGTGGAGAGGCCTGCCGGGCGTTAATACGTGGGCTCTGCGCGCCTCCTCCTGAGAGCTTTTCCTTTGCTTTGTGCTCTTCTTCACCGTCCTCTGGCATTTATGCTCCCAGGTCATGGAGATAAAAGGAGTCAGAGAGGAGAATGGAGGAGGCAGGAGCTGAGGGCAGAGAGCTGGGCAGCCTGCAGATGCGGTTCCCGGCTCTCTGCAGTTCCTGTGCCTCGTTAGCAATTAGGCGCTTCCTTAATGGCCTGCGTGTTCTGTTGGGCTGCAGGGGCGGGTGGGAAGCGGAAGGCTCAGGCTGGCAGCGCAGTGCTCCGGGTTGGGGGCCGTGGGGTGTGAGCCCCGTGGGCAGAGCCGCCGCGGCTGTGACGGGCACAGGAGCCGAGAGGTGACGACTTTCCGTCCTCCGGCGTCACCCGGCGCAGCTCCTCGCCTCCCGCAGCTTAGCAACGTTTAGCGAGCCGACCTATAAATCCTCAGCAGAGATCTTCCCCTTGTCAAGTTCTATCTGTTTCCATGGCAAAGAATAGTTGTATTTATGGTCAGTCACAAGCTGGTGGGATAGAAATTTATTTCCTGCAGAATCGCCTCTCCCTGCTGAATGGTGATGAGGATTCTGACGAGGAACAATTGAAGGATAAAATCCATGTCACACAGCTTTTCTGTGTTTAAAGTTCAGCCCTTTTCCCAGACATGATCAGGCTTCCATGTGAAGTGGCCGGGGAGCTCCTGTGCAGCAGCCGATGTAATTACACTAAAGCAGCAGATATATGGCTAAAAAGATCTCTTCTTATTTCCCAAGTCACCTTTCCTGTTCCTCTCCCTTTCCCCCAAATCCCACTGTATGAGCAGAGAACGCTCTCGGGAGCTCGGGTTTATTTCTGTCTCTCATGCGAGAACCGTGAGAGCTCCAGCTGTTGGCACGAGGAGCGGGAGATTCCCCAGACGTTCAGAGGTTTGGAAGGAGACACTTAAACCATCCAAAAAGCTGATTTACCCGCTGTGTGGATCCCAGGAGCAGCAAAATGACCTTTGTGATTTGTTTCCTGCCGGAGGAGCTGTAAATAAAGGGGAGGTGGCTCTAGGGGGTGCGGAGCAGGTGGAAGGGGAGTTCCAGGACCCCTCTCCGGGTTCCCGGCCCGCGATGGCCCGTTTCCCGGTGTGTCCCTTCCCGCAGGTGCACGGCTGCGGGGACAAGGCCAGGGCGCAGGCGCGGCAGCGGCTCGGCACTCAGGCGGCTCTGCACCCCGGGAGCGGCCCCAGCGCCGCGGTGCCGGACCCCGCCAGGAGGGCCCATCTCCAGCGGCGCCTGGACAAGAAGCTCAGCGAGCTGACCGGCCAGAGGAAGAGCAAGAGGAAAGACAAGGAGAAATGAAGGAGCTGGACACTCGGTGTTCAACCCTGAAGTCCCGGGTCAGAGCACAGAAACCAAAGATGCCGTTAGAGCCACCAGGCCCTGCTGGGGGAAGGGAGCTCTGGGGTCCCCACTGTCACGGGGGCTCCCTGAACCGCAGCGCTGAGACAGGACCGAGAGCGGCTTCGTGTCCCATTACCCCTGTTGACAGAGTGATGGATGCACAGAGGGGCTGCAGAATGGCAGCAAAGACAGATATTAAATACCCAAAGCAATCGGTTGTCGCTGTGAGGTTTTTCCCTGCTACAATAAAAGATAAATGTCCTGGGAAAGCCCCCAGAAGGCAGAGTACGGCTGTGGGAGCTGTGCCAGCCCCCAGAGCAGGAGGGAGCACGTTTTCCCCCAAGTTTCAGTTTTGAAAAAACCCTCTGTTTCCAGCCCCGGGCAAACCCGACCAGCACCTACCTCAGCTCCGAGCGTCGCCTTGGCTTGTGCCTCGGTCCTGGGGCCGCCATGCGTCAGCCCAGAGGAACAGCACCGCTCGGGTGGCACCGCTCAGGTGACACTGCCTGGGTGACACTGCCCGGGTGGCACCGCCCGGGTGGCACCGCCCGGGTGACACTGCTCGGGTGACACTGCCCGGG
Organism: Streptopelia decaocto; assembly: GCF_964273445.1. Classification (NCBI taxonomy): domain Eukaryota; kingdom Metazoa; phylum Chordata; class Aves; order Columbiformes; family Columbidae; genus Streptopelia; species Streptopelia decaocto. Next base: position 68,301,413 of record NC_138661.1, read on the forward strand.
TGGCAGCAGATGCACACGGGCCCCCGGGGTGGGCAGCAGGGAGGGCTGGGCCGTGGGGAGGGAAACCTGCGGGGCCGAGCGCGTGCGGGGCACAATGGGGAGAGGCACCTGCGAGGGGAGATGTCAGCGCAGGAGCCGCAGCCTCGGCACGAGAACGAAGGTTGGGCGGAGACCGCGGATGAGCAGGAAGGAGAATCGCTGCCAGCTCCGGCTTCCCCCAAGGTCTTGTGTTTAATGGGGGATAAATGGCTCAGTCACACTTTTCCTGCTCGCATCACTCAGGTCACCACATCCCTGCCCGCGCTCCCCCCTCCAGCACCCCCGGCGCTGCGGGTGCCGCTGCGGGCGCCGCTGCCCGGCTGCGTCCCCAGAGCATCCGCTGGCCCCTGCCCTGCTCCATCAGACCCTCCGTCCGTCACCCTCCAAACAGGCTGGGCAGCAGCTCCCAAAAAACCCCAAACCGTCCCCAGGGGCCGGTCCCCGCGCCAGGAACCCACGGGCAGGCAGGACCCAAAGAGCTTTGTCCCCTCCCTTCCCCCTGAAACTGCAGTTGGGATTAAAAATGGAGAAACTAGGGGTCTGTCACGTCTCCCTCCAGTCACAGGGCAAAGATGTTCACCTCTGCACCCAGATTTCAGGTTAAAAGAGCGAGATTTGTGGCGAGCAAGTCCCAGCGCGACTCCAGGACTAAGGGCTGTATAAAATAACCCCCAGTGGCAAGATCTGCATGGAAGGGGCAGGAATTGGCTGCGCTGCTGTGAGCAGCCCCGGGGCTCGCTCAGCGGGGAGACGGCCCGATGGGCTGGACCCCGGGACTGGCTCTGAGCACAGATCTTAAGCCTAAGAGGTTGGAAAACCGCCCATCAAGTTCAGAGGCGGCTGTGCAGCCAGCCCAGGGGCCGGCACAGTCACTGCTTGCACACGGAAGAAAACCCACGTGTGATGACACTTGATTTTTCTGCTGTTATTTCTCCCTTCCTCCACTCTCTTTGCAAACACTTCAGCCACGGTGCACGGCACCAAAATCCCTCCGAAACCCAAGAGAAGCGGCGCACACGCCGAGAGAAACCACGCTGTGCTGGCACCTTAGCGACACCCTCTCCATTGCCCTCAGCTTGACCGAAAACCAAGAAATGCCCCTCCCGACGGCCTCGGGACCGCGCTCAAGGGCGGCACCAATTGCGTGCGGGATGCTCGGGGGGCGGCCGGGCCACAGTTTGGGGAGGTCGGCGCTGGTTCTGGTCCGTGTGAAGGGTCCGTTGGCAGCCCCGGCGCATGCGAGGCCGAGCCGGGGATGCTCCATGCCCCAGCGTTTCGGCAGCGAGATGCGCCGCAAAGTCTGTCTCAGCCCCGGCAAACGCCGCGTCGTGGCGGCCGAGCCCCTGCCCGCGGTCCCGGCAGAGCCGGTGTCGCGGGTGCAGGCCCGGGTTGGGGTCCCCCCGCAGTCAGTTGCGCCGCAGCGGGTGCCACATGGAGACGGGTCTGCGCAGCGTGGCCAGCATCTGGTTCCAGTGCGTGGTGCCCATCCCGCTGGCCGCCGGCCCGATCAGGACGTGGCCCGTGTTGTCGGCCCGGCCGTCCTCGCCGCTCTCGGCCACCGTCACCCTCAGGGACAGGTCCTGCGGGAGCACCGCGTGTCACCGTGCGGCAGCGGCATCGCCGGCACCGACCCCCCGGACACGTGTACCCCATCCCCTCCTGAGCAGCTGCGCACACACGTACCCCCAGTGCTGACCCACACACCCCTATAGCCCCCGGCCCATAAACATCCCACAAAACCCAGCACCTGTATCTACACATCCCTCATACCCCACCACCCATAGCCACCCCCACACTTAAAAACTACATGTGCTCTCATACCCTATAGACGCACATCCCCTTAAACCCCCACCCCACACACGCATCCCCCCACACCATCTATGCACATGTTGGCCCCCACCACACAGTGTCTACAGCCCCCAGAACCCCTCACACCCTGCAGATTCGGGGACAGACCTGGAGCACGATGGCCGGCACCGAGAAGATCATGGCCTCGTTGAACACGGGGTTGGTGTCGTCCCTCTTCACTGCCGTCTTCTTCTTGCTGATCTTCCTCCCGTCCTGCAGCAGGTACACCTTGACGAAGGGATCTGCTCGGCGGAGGGAAAGCCCCGGATCAGTCACGGTTCCCCCACGAGGTGGGGAAAGGGGGAACCACCGAGGGGGACCTTCCTGGGGTCTGTCCCCAGTGGGAGGCACCCCAATAAACATGGTGGGAGGATGGAGCAGGATGGGATCCCCCGGGGTGTGCAGAAGGACCAGGACCCCTGTCCCTGCTCACCCGCTGTCACTTTGCCGCTGCTCCACACCAGGTTCTTGGCTTTGACCACCACCACGGTCAGGCGCTCGGCCGTGGGCAGGTAGCTCAGGGACAGCAGGATCTCCCCCACCGTGTCCAGCGCCTGCAGGACACAGCCAGCCGTCACCCACCCGGAGGAGAAACCCCCCAAACCGCGGGCGGGAGGCGGACCCCACCTTGTTGGTGTCCTGCAGGTAGAGCCAGGCGTTGAAGGGCCGCGCCGGCAGGTCCAGGTCCGACAGCTTGAGCTCGGCCACGCCGGTGCTGACGCTGCGCTCGTCCTCGTCGACGCCGAACACGGAGAAGCGGAGGCTGTTCTCCTCCAGCGCCGCGGGGTCCAGCGGGACGGAGAACCGCTCGTCGAACGCCACGGCGTAGGCGCTGCGCTGGATCTGGAGCGGGGATTGGGGGGGTCTTGGGACCTTGACACCCGCCGGGTTCTGGGGCCACGTCCGAGATCCGCCCCGTTTCCCCCGCAGGAACCGGCAGGAGCACGCGGCTTGGGGGGCGCAGGGTCCCTCGCTGGGGACAAAATTCCCACCTGACCTCTGCAGCCACCCAGCCACTGGGACAGAAAAGAGCAGCCATGACCTGCCCTATCACCCATTAATTCTTTTAACTACAAATGGAAGGTGGGTCCGGTGCTCTCAGACACAGGAGCATCCCCGGCACGCTCGGCCACCCCGGGGTGCGGGATCTGGGGAAGGGGCTGTGACCCCAGCCCCGAGCCCATGGGCTCAACAAGCCCTGAATGTACTTTTAGCAGACGCGTGTCCACATCCCATCCCTGCTGGGAGCAGCTCCCAGGGCAAAGCGGCTTTGCAGCTGTTTGCTGTGCAGACAGCGCGGTGCTGGAGCAGCTCCGGGTGGGAGCACAGGGAGACGTCAGCTGCCGCTTACAAACAAAGACACAGCCAGCCGACAACACACCGCAAACCAAAGCCCCGCAAACCCCAGTACTGTGAAGCATTAAAGGAAAGGAACGAAATGTATCTTGATGAGCTGTCTCAGGACAGCAAAAGAGGGTAAATAGCACTAGTCAATTATAAATAATGATGCTAAATAATAAATATCTCCAGAGCATAAGTAAAGAGCCTGATCTTTGGATGGGAAAAATGGTCTTAAAAGGGCGCAGTGGAAATATCTGAGGCCGCGGTTTGCGCGCTGGCAGGTCCCCAGCGCGGGCGCGGGGCTCTCGGCGGGGGCCCCTTTCCGGAGCACCCCCAGTCATCAGAGCGGCTGGCCCTGAGCTTCCAACAGCAGCTGCTGAAAGGAAAATCAGGCTCCTGCTTTCACGACAGCGGCTTTTGGGGACACTTAAAAAGGGATGTCTCACCCCAACCCCTCCCCCAGCCCCTTCCTCCACCTTCCACAGCATTCCAGCCCCCGGGACGGAGCGATGAACAGGGAAACGCCACACGCGGGGACGACAAAGTGACCGCACAGCCCGGGCCAGGAGGGACACAGTTCCGCGCCGGGGGCCCGGGGGCACAGAGCCCGCGGCGCTGTCCCCGGGCGGGCGCTCACCCGGGAGATGCCCACGATGTGCTCGGCGGGCAGCAGGCTGACGCGCATGAAGCAGGACTCGAAGCGCGCCTCCTCCCTCTCCAGCAGGTCCTTGCCCTGCAGCAGCGTGACGTGCAGCGCGGCCGCGCGCGCCTCGTACTCCAGCGCCACCTCCACCTGCCCCACCGACACGTCCTGCCCGAAGCTGTTCCCCAGCGACGACACCGAGCTCAGCGAGTCGGCCGACACCGACTTCTTCAGGGGGCCGTACGGGGACCAGCCCAGGTCCCTGCTCATCAGCTCCAGGCTCCCCAGCTCCGTGATGCTCTCGAAGGTGTCGTCTGCACGCAGGCTGCTCCGGCGGACGGGGGACGTCTTATCCAGCGCCTTCTGCGAGCCCGGAGCCGGGCCCCGCTGCCAGGGCAAGGGAAACGTGGAGACAGTCATAGCATTATTGAACCCTCCAGATCCTGAGTCCAACCATAACCATGGCACTGCCCCGTGTCCTGAGAACCTCATGTCCGTCTGTCCAGCCCTCCAGGGATGGTGACTCCAGCACTGCCCTGGGCAGCCTGTTCCAATGCCCCACAGCCCTTTGGGGAAGAAATTGTTCCCAGATCCAACCTCAGCCTCCCCTGGCGCAACTTGAGGCTGTTTCCTCTGCTCCTGGCGCTTGTTCCTGGGGAGCAGAGCCCGACCCCCCTGGCTCCAAGCTCCTTTCAGGCAGTTCAGAGATCAGAAGGTCTCCCCTCAGCTCCTGTTCTCCAGCTGAACCCCCCAGGTCCCTCAGTCTCCATCACACTTGTGCTCCAGCCCCTCACCAGCGCCGTTCCCTTCTCTCCACTCGCTCCAGCACCTCAAGGGCTTTTGGTGTGCAGGGCTCAAAACTGCCCCCAGGATTCAAGGTGCAATCCCGCAGCTCCCAAGCCCCATGCACCAGCCCCGTGCTCATCCCTCAAGCTCCCCAGCAGCACCAGTTTGTCTCCCACACCTTCTCCCCGCAGCCAGAGGACACAGGTGCCGTTTTCCCCCTCCCGCCGCCCGCGTGCTGCAGAGGGAAAGGAGAGCAGCCGAACCGTCACCCTCGTACCTTGTGCTTGAGGTCGGGGCACGCCGCGCCGTACTTGTGCTCCAGGTAGCGGTAGTCGTAGTTGGGGAAGGGGGAGGGCGCCGGGTAGGTGCCGGAGCGCCAGAGCTTCCAGAGGTTGAGGGCAGCGATGCCCAGCAGCGCCAGCGCGCCCGCCGCGTAGAGGCCGATCTCCCAGCGCGGGGGCGCCGCGGCGGCTGCGGGGACACCAGGGACCGTCAGGGGCCACCACCCTCGGGCAGAGGCTTCGGCCCCTGAACCTCAGCTCTGAGCTGTGAGATGGGCCAAGGGGGTAAATCACAGCGTCCCACTGGCGGCTTCGAACGGTGCCGGGCAGCAGTGCTGCCGAAAGCTCCCAGTCCTCGCTGCGCTTTCCCGGGACGCGGAGAGCACGCGAGCGCGGCCCCGCGCCGGCACACACGCAATCGGGGACCCTCACCCGCACAGCTGTGCTCACATCTGCATCGCCCCGGCCGCCCGGGGAAACCCGCGCGGCTTCCCATGGCCAGGGATGCCGAGAACACCCAGAAACGGGAAAAAAAGCTTCTGGAAGCAGGGAAAAGCCCTCAGGCGTCGATGTGATGTGGGGCTGCCGGGCGGGAGGACGCGGCAGCGGGCGAGGGTGCCCGGAGCTGCTGCATTGCACCAGCCTCCATCGCCGCCGAACAGCACCCACCGCTCCGTGCAGCGCAAAAACGGGGGGGAAAGAGATTTCTCGTTGCAGAGCGCTGCCGGGAGCCCTCCCGCGTCACACCGTGGGGGGGCCGGGAACAGCCCCGGGCAGGGCTGCCCGCACAGCACAGCACAGCACATCCCGGCACAGGGACAGCCCGCACAGCACAGCACAGCACAGCACATCCCAGCACAGGGACAGCCTGCATAGCACAGCACAGCACATCCCGGCACAGGGACAGCCTGCATAGCACAGCACAGCACATCCCGGCACAGGGACAGCCTGCACAGCACAGCACAGCACATCCCAGCACAGGGACAGCCTGCATAGCACAGCACAGCACATCCCGGCACAGGGACAGCCTGCATAGCACAGCACAGCACATCCCGGCACAGGGACAGCCTGCACAGCACAGCACAGCACATCCCGGCACAGGGACAGCCCGCACAGCACAGCACAGCACATCCCGGCACAGGGACAGCCCGCACAGCACAGCACAGCACATCCCGGCACAGGGACAGCCCGCACAGCACAGCACAGCACATCCCGGCACAGGGACAGCCCGCACAGCACAGCAGCACAGCCCGGCACAGGGACAGCCCGCACAGCACAGCACAGCACATCCCGGCACAGGGACAGCCTGCACAGCACAGCACAGCACAGCACATCCCGGCACAGGGACAGCCCGCACAGCACAGCACAGCACATCCCGGCACAGGGACAGCCCGCACAGCACATCCCGGCACGGGGACAACCCACTGTTCCCCAAACCTCCCCTGCAGGAGCCAGCACAGGAGGGACTGGAACGAACCCACCACTGTGTCCAAAACACCCGATTCTGATCCCTCTGGGGGATCTTGTGGGGTGAAGCCTCGGGACAGGAGCCAGGTCCTGCTTCCTCCCCACCCCAAACCCCTGGGCTGCAAAGGGCTGGGATTTACCTCCCGGTCTGGGATTTACCCCCATATGGGATTCACCTCCAGTCTGGGATCTCCCCTGGTCCAGGATCTGCCCCCTCTCCAGCTCTCTGGGTCGCTCCCACACACGGCGGTTTCGGTGCCGTGCAGCTCCCAGGAGTTCCCAGGCTCCTGCTATGGCAGGGGGGCAAAACTGGGGCGAACCCCCCTTCCTGACTCCAGCTTCCGCATAACCCCGGGTACCACCCTCGGCTGTGCTGGAAACCCGCGTCCCGCTCGGCGCCTGTTTTGTGGGCAGAGCACCCCGTGTTGGGAAGCTTGGGGCTTTAAGGGCTTTTCCCTCGCGTTGTGAAGCCGGACCCCGTGCGGGGGTCCCACAGAGAGGGGGGATCCCACCCCCGCAGCTCCCCGCACTCACCGCTCGCGCGGGCTCTGCTGACGTGGCCGGGGTCCATGGTGAAGGGGCCGCGCTAGCGGGACAGCCTGCAACGCCAGACGGGAGTCAGGGAACGGGGACACCGAAGCCAGCCGCCCTCGGTGTTCCGCAGGGGTGCTCCGGAGCCGCTCCCCGCGGGCGCAGAGCGAACGGCGCTGAAGCGCCGCGGCCGCTGCCGGGGGAGCCGAGGGACCGAGCCTCCGGGAAGCGGAGAGCGGCCGCAGAGCCGCGTGGTTGACCCGGGAGCGTTTCACGGGTGGCGTTTGCACTCTCTGCGTGGATGAGCCCCTCCGGAGCCCTTTAAGCCCTTTGCTGCTTTTCCGGTCTCTTGCCCAGCCTCGGCCTGCCCTTCCGCGCTCCCCCCGGGCCGCCCGGTCAGGCTCGGGCGATGCAGCTCCCGGAGCCCGTTCCCGCAGCGGGGAAGCTCCGTCACCTCTTCCCCTGGGCTGTCCCGGGGACTCGGACACGAGATCCATCCCCAGCACAACCACAGCGCTGCTGCTCAGCCCAGAGACCCCGGCGTGGGCCCCGGTTTATCAGCAGCCAGGGGTTTATCGAGCCCCCAAACACCCGACAGGCAAACCCAGTGCGAAGGGAGGAGGGTCTATTCTAAATGTCAGGGTTTATTCCAGACATAACCAAGTCACTAACCCAGAACCCCAGTGAGGCTGTGACAGCGTTGGGATGTGCCCAGTTCATGCCCCAACCTCAGTAAAATATCAGCTGAGAATGTGCTGAACTCGAATCATGTACAGACTGAGCCCAGCTTAAGGGACACTTCGCTGTTCAGTGCTGGAACTCCACACTAACATTGTAATAGGGCGATGTTATGGAGATTTACTCAAAGCAGCCTCTTTTTATGTCCTGAAAAACTGCCGTGTGTAATTAAGAAGCTCCATTTCTTTTTATGTTTCCTGGTGGCTTTTTAAAATGTGAAATACGGAAGTTTTCAGGACCAACTTTCTCCGCAGAAGGGCGAACGCTCCTTTTAAAAACCCTCCATTTCTTTCCAATGGCTTTTGAATCCCCAGTTTTCCATTTCGTCCAAAGCTCTTTCCCCAGAGCATCCTTTCCTAACCAGCTCTGAGCACGGAGCTGAGCAGGTTCCCAAGGCACCACCCCGAGCGGCAGGAACCGACCGCAGCGCTCCGCACAGGAATTCAACCAGGCGGTAGTTTCCTGTTGGCAAAGCAACATCCGCCTGTCCTGAGCGAGCGGTTCAGGTGCAAAGCACTCGGGAAGGCGTTTGTTGCGTTTCAGGTTAACTGAACTGTTCCCTGCGAGTGTTCGCTGAGCTGCTCTGCCGCCCTCCTGAGCTGCCTTTCAAATCCCGTCCTGGGAAACCAAACGCGCGGGCTCGGGAGGGACAGGCCGGGCAGCGCTCCCCCCAGCGCTGGGATGGTGGTTAATCCCGGGGGGACCGCGGGGCGCGGAGGATGCGGAGCCGCAATCCCCAAATGTCACGGTCCAAGTCATAAACCACAGCAGCGATCTCGGTGTCCGCCTGTCCCTTCCTGCCCCAACGCGGACCCCAACACCCAGCTCGGCCACTGGTCTGAGCCCGGGCCAAACCCAGCCCACTGGTGAGCCCAGGCTAAACTCAGCCCATCAGTGAGCCTGGTCCCCCAGCGCTGTCACCGGTGAGCCTGGTCCCCCAGCGATGTCCCCAGCAATTCCCCCAGCAACCCAGCCCCCCGGCTCAGTCCCGCTCCATCCCACCCCCTGAGCACAAAGCCCTGTCCGGCCTCCAGCCGCAGGGCAGAAAAGTCAGATGGAGTTTGCTGATGGCACATTTGCCAACATCCCCCGCCCCCCAAACAGCCAACCAACAAACACCAACAAAAAACCCAAACTCAAGAAAACACACAGATTTGGGCTCTGCCCCGGTTCCTGCCCGACCCCAAGCCCCGTTGCCTCCCCATCCGAACCCCGCAGCCCGGGCATCCATCCCAGCCCATTTACACCCAAACGAGGCCCCTGCACCATTCTCCACCCCACGGGCAGGCTCGGCCCAGGCAGCACCGGCTTTGCGCCCAGAACAGCCCGGATCCTCCCCAAGGCCCGTTGTTGGTTTTACCTGCGGGGCTCCGCGGAGCAGAGCGGGGACCCCCCCGCGGCCCCGGCATCGGCAGCAGCGGGTCCCCCGGAACGGGGACAAATGCAGCGATTTCCGAGCAGCCCCTGATGGGGAACAGCAGGGACCGGGATGGGGGGGACACACTGCCGGGGAGTCCCCGCTCAGCGGCTCGGGGGGCACGGGGAGGGCTCGGGGGCACAGCGGCACTCTGCCGCAGCTCCGCGGTCCGGGACCGGCTGCCGGGCTCTGCGTCTCCGCTCACCGTGCAAGGAGCTGAGCGGCCTCTGCACCCCCGGGGGGGGTTGGAAAGCGATTCCCACACGGTTTCTCTCCCTCGGGGTTGACGGGGGGACACAAGGGCTGCGGCCCCCCCTGCCCAGAGCCGCTGCCGGGCGGCCGCAGGGGCTGCAATAGCCGGGAGGAGGAATGCAATGGCCGGAATGAGGGGGGGTGCAACGGCCGGGAAGGGGGATGCAATGGCCGGAGAGGGGATGCAATGGCCGGAGGGGGGATGCAATGGCCGGGAAGGGGGGTTCAATGGCCGGAGTGGGGGGTGCAATGGCCGGGAAGGGGGGGCTGCAACGGCCGGGAAGGGGGGGGTGCAATGGATGCGCGGCGGAGGAGCCGCTGCCGCCCGGGGCTGCCGAGGAGATGGGTCCGCCCCCCGCCGCCATGGGGCCGGGGTCTTCGGGGGACACGCAGGAGGGGTCTCCCCCCCAGGCTCTCAGCACCCAGCTCCGCAGGCTGGCAACTTTCCTTGGCAAGTTGCCGTAAATAATAATGATAATAATAATAATAATGAATACATAGCAATCCCCGAGACCTCCAAACCCTCAGCCCAAAAGCCAGCCCGGAGCGGGCAGGGTCGCTGCCAGCCCCCCCGCCCCCGGGGACCCGGCACACGGCAAACCCCCCGCACCGCCACCGTGGCGCATCCCCCCGGCTGCACCGCAACCCCCGTGTCCCCCCGGCCGAGGCGCCCGCCGCGCGCTGCCGGCTCCGCGGCTCCGACTCACCGCTGCTGCGGGGGAAAAACGGGCATCTTCCGGCCGCTGGCGGGGAGCGCGGAGGGGACGCGGCCGCCGGAGCGGGGATGCGGGCGGGGCCGCCCCGGGCTCCACCCGCCGGGGGGGAGCTCAGCCCCGGAACCGCCCCCGGGTGAAGCGGGGCCGGTTCCTCCCGCCCGCCCCCCTTCCCAGGATTTCGGGGCTCCCCCAGCCCAGCGCGGCATCAGCATCCCCCAGTGCCCCAAACCCCTCCGGTGTCCCCAACCCCCCCGCGCTGTCCCCAAACACCCCCCCCACTGTCCCCCAAGTCCCCCCTGCTGCCCAGGACCCCCCCTCCTGTCTGAATTCCTGTAGCAAACACCATATAGAGCAGCGGTGTGCAACATTCTCAGTCTAAAAATGATTCAAAACACCACTTGCCCTTCTGGGGGGAAAAAAGGCACCACAAAAACAAAACAAATCCCTCCCCCCCCCCCGCAAAAAAAAAGTCCACAGAAGCAGCCCAAACGCGGCTGCTCAGCACTGCAGGACCAGCACCGGGTGAGGAACAGGAGGATGCTCAGCACTGCAGGACCAGCACCGGGTGAGGAACAGGAGGATGCTCAGCGCTGCAGGACCAGCACCGGGTGAGGAACGGGAGGATGCTCAGCGCTGCAGGACCAGCACCGGGTGAGGAACGGGAGGATGCTCAGCACTGCAGGACCAGCACCGGGTGAGGAACAGGAGGATGCTCAGCGCTGCAGGACCAGCACCGGGTGAGGAACGGGAGGATGCTCAGCGCTGCAGGACCAGCACCGGGTGAGGAACGGGAGGATGCTCAGCACTGCAGGACCAGCACCGGGTGAGGAACAGGAGGATGCTCAGCGCTGCAGGACCAGCACCGGGTGAGGAACGGGAGGATGCTCAGCACTGCAGGACCAGCACCGGGTGAGGAACAGGAGGATGCTCAGCACTGCAGGACCAGCACCGGGTGAGGAGCCAGAGGATGCTCAGCCCCAGGTCTGTGCTCCTGAGGCTCCGTGGCAGGAAACCAGCAGGTTCCTCAAGGACAAGAGCCCCCGGCCCCATGTGCCCCCCGGGCTGGACCCGTGGAACAGGCACTGCGGCTCCTCAGCAGCGGGACAGGGACAGGGGACAGGGACAGGGGACAGGGACAGGGGACAGGGACAGGGGACAGGGACAGGGGACAGGGAAAGGGGACAGGGGACAAGGGACAAGGGACAGAACCCACTCTGTGCTGGGCACCGCTCAGCAAGCCAGCTTAGAATAAAAATAAAACACAGGAGCACAAGATATGTCAGAAGCTGATGATGCCAAAAGCACCAGCAATAGGGCCAAAAAGCCACAGGGGAAAAAACAACCGAAAAAAAGCAGTGTAAAATCCCAGAGCTGCCTCCAGAACAGAGAAAGCCCTTGCAAGGAACTCACCCCCACCACAGCACCAGCTGAGCACCCTCACCCACCCACTGCCCTGTTTTCCTTCCTAAACCAAACACCTTACCTGGGCGAAACCCAAACACCAGGACACCCCCCACAGGAACGGATCCTTTGGGTTTTCTGACCAAGGGCCACTGAGAAACACGCAGCAGGTGCAGATGTGTGCAGATGTGTGCAGATGTGTGCAGATGTGTGCAGATGTGTGCACCTGCTGCCTCTCGTCTCCACCTCATTGAGGTCACCCCAACGTTACTGAAGCTCATTAGCTGCTCGGGAGCGTCCTGCGAGCTGCTCCCGGGGACGGACAGAGGGATCGCACACCAGCAGCACGGTCACAGGGTCCCTCACACCCGGCAGGACGGTCACAGGGTCCCTCACACCGGCAGGACGGTCACAGGGTCCCCACACCAGCAGGATGATCACAGGGTCCCCACACCAGCAGGATGATCGCAGGGTCCCTCACACCCGGCACGATGATCGCAGGGTTCCTCACACCCGGCAGGATGATCACAGGGTCCCTCACACCCGGCAGGATGATCACAGGGTCCCTCACACCCGGCAGGATGATCACAGGGTCCCTCACACCCGGCAGGATGATCACAGGGTCCCTCACACCCGGCAGGATGATCACAGGGTCCCTCACACCCGGCAGGACGATCACAGGATCCCTCACACCAGCAGGACGATCACAGGGTCCCTCACGCCCGGCAGGATGATCACAGGGTCCCCACGCCAGCAGGACGCGATAATGGATGGTGCTGCAGGGTTCACTCCCTGGGTGAATGCACTGCCAGAAGCGTTTCCAAATCACGAGAGGACGGTTTCCACGGGCGAGGTGATGAGTGAGACAAGCGGAGCGCACGGGTTGTACCAAAGAGCACAGCAGCATACATCGCTTTATTACGGGGTTGCGGCACCCAGCCCAGCTGGAGCGCGGCTCGGGGGCACAGCTGGGTCGGTGCGACAGGTGGGGAGGGACGGGCTCGGCGCACCAGTGGTCCCCAGCGCACCGGCGGTCCCCAGCGCACCGGCGGTCCCCAGCGCACCGGCGGTCCCCAGCGCAGAGCGGGTCGGGGGCAGGCGCAGCCCAGCCCCAGCCCTGCCCGCAGCCCTGTGCTGCAGGGACGGGCACAGTGTCACCGAGCACAAACGGAACCCAGACCGGCCTGAGCTGCGCTCAGCGGGGACCACACAGCACAACACACGGGGACGCGCCACCAACCCACCAGCTCACGGCTCCCAGGACAGGCCTACGGCTGAACAACGACTGCGGCTGGAAAGGCGTGGAATTAAATACTTGCTCGACTCTGTGCCCTCCCAAAGGTGTCAGCACCTCCTTACTCAGCAGATACTCCGGAGCAGCCGCGGAGCAGCACCCGCAGATGGGACACCCAGCAAAGCTGCCTCGGGTTGGTCACCCCGTCCCCAAACCGCTCCTCCCGCTGAGCTCCGTGGGTGCCACCGCCCGCCCCACCCATCCCTGCTGCCCTGCCGCTCCGCGCCCGTTCGGGGCGGGAGGTATTCGGGTCCCCCTGCAAACACGGGAGCAATGCGGATTTCGGTTCTCATCCACGTACGAGCACAGCGGAGCAAACCCACAGATGGTGCCAGTCAGCAGCTCGGCAAGGCCTCGGCCGCTCACAGAGTTCCAGTTGCACTCTGGAAACTCTACTGGTGGTGTCGATGTCATTTTCTTCCGGATCAATGCTTCCTTGAAAAATACCCTTTAACAGCCAGGTCATAGCATCCAAAAAAATGATGTGGTTACGTCAGTGCCTTCGGCACCAATGAAAGGCTCAGAGCAGAGGTTGCAAAACTGACGCTTAGTGGAGCACTTGCAGTTTGGAATAAAGACCTCAAAAACCAAAGCAGCCCAGGTTTCCAAGTGGTTTGCCCAGCTGCTGGGGGGGCAGCCGGACCGCACGGAACCTCCCCAGCCCCACCTACCTGGAGCAACGGGCAGGAACGGAGCAGAGCAGGGACACGGCGGGGACACGGCGGGGACAGAGCCGGGACACGGCGGGGACACGGCGGGGACAGAGCCGGGACACCGCAGGGACAGGGCGGGGACACGGTGGGGACACGGCGGGGACATGGCGGGGACAGAGCCGGGACACGGCGGGGACAGAGCCGGGACACGGCGGGGACACGGCGGGGACACGGCGGGGACACGGCGGGGACAGAGCCGGGACACGGCGGGGACACGGCGGGGACAGGGCAGGGACAGAGCCCATCCTGCCCGCACAGGAACAAAACCCTCTGGTGAGCAATGAAAGAGCCGAGAATAAGGCAAATAACTTAAGACTGATGGAGTAACTCCCAGTTTTCTGCTTGTTATATGTTTTACTCCACGAAGCGAAGGAAAGGCAGGTTGACCTTTCTTATTTAACCTTCCCTTACACTTAAGAGATGCCCAAGACTAAAATAAAAATTAAAAAAAGAGCTAAGGAGAAGACGACTGTCTCCCTAGAGCAGTGGTACAACATAAAACTATTGTAGGCTACTCCAGGACGTTGAAAGTCAGTTCAGAGAAAGGCAACGGCCCCGCGGCACAGGGCCTGTAACAGTAGTGTAGTGTTTGACATTCTGTGCAAGTTACGCAACTTGTTCACAAGCTTCGGTTTCTCTACGTTCCTCCCGCTGCAGCTCCGTTAGTCGGTGGCTGACCGCTCCACACAATCTTACTCCACAGCTCCAGGTAGTGTCAGCAGAACGAAAATAAACCGTTTCCTGTGCCTGGTATCTGTACACTCCAAAACAAGTGTTCCTAATGCCCAAACGTCAACGTCGAAATCTCACAGCTTACTGGAAATAATCAGCTAAACTGCCTTTGCGCTGTCCCAGAGGCCCCGTCCCCAGCCCTGCTCTGGGACAGACGCGCAGCGCCCCGCCAAGACCCGCGGCACCACGTCCCAGACCCGCGGCCCCCCCGCCGCACCCCGGACAAACGGTGCGAGCGACACCTTCGCCCCAGAGGGTTTCCACACCTTGGAAAGCTAACAACGACAAGTACAAGTTAGGTAGGATGAGGTTGGAACTGCCACCAGGCCAGCCCGAGCACTAGAGTTCCCGACAGCCCTTTGCTGCTCAAGGTTTCCTCTCCCTTAGTTTGTTCCCGTTTTGTTCATCCAGCATCGATGAGAGTCCGTCACCGTTGCTCAGGCATTTGTCCTTTTCATATTTGTGCTCTTGCTTCTGTCGCCTTATCTCCTTATACCGCAAAGTGATGTCACTACAAAGAAAAACAGAGATGAACCAGTGACGTGAATAAACAACATCAACACAGGATAGAAACAACCAGGCAAGCGTGCTCTGGGTGCAAGCGCCCCGGGATAACTTAGCGCACTGGAGTCTCTTGCTGGCAACGCCTGCAGTTGCTGAGAGCACGGCTTCACTGGGAGGGTGTGCGTTTTGCTGCCAGCCTGGCTGTTATCACCTCTTTGAGGAGCACGGCTGCGGCGGCACAGGGTCTCTGCAGGCCCCCCCTCCCTCCCTCCCGCGGCCACCTTCCCTGCACCCAACCCACAGCCTTCCCTGCGCCCAACCCACAGCCTTCCCTGCACCCAACCCACAGCCTTCCCTGCGCACCCAACCCACAGCCTTCCCTGCACCCAACCCACAGCCTTCCCTGCACCCAACCCACAGCCTTCGCTGCACCCAACCCACAGCCTTCCCTGCACCCAACCCACAGCCTTCCCTGCACCCAACCCACAGCCTTCCCTGCACCCAACCCACAGCCTTCCCTGCACCCAACCCACAGCCTCCCCTGCACCCAACCCACAGCCTTCCCTGCACCCAACCCACAGCCTTCCCTGCGCACCCAACCCACAGCCTTCCCTGCACCCAACCCACAGCCTTCCCTGTGCACCCAACCCACAGCCTTCCCTGCGCCCAACCCACAGCCTTCCCTGCACCCAACCCACAGCCTTCCCTGCACCCAACCCACAGCCTTCCCTGCACCCAACCCACAGCCTTCCCTGCGCCCAACCCACAGCCTTCCCTGCGCCCAACCCACAGCCTTCCCTGCGCCCAACCCACAGCCTTCCCTGCGCACCCAACCCACAGCCTTCCCTGCACCCAACCCACAGCCTTCCCTGCACCCAACCCACAGCCTTCCCTGCACCCAACCCACAGCCTTCCCTGCGCACCCAACCCACAGCCTTCCCTGCACCCAACCCACAGCCTTCCCTGTGCACCCAACCCACAGCCTTCCCTGCACCCAACCCACAGCCTTCCCTGCACCCAACCCACAGCCTTCCCTGCACCCAACCCACAGCCTTCCCTGCACCCAACCCACAGCCTTCCCTGCGCCCAACCCACAGCCTTCCCTGCGCCCAACCCACAGCCTTCCCTGCACCCAACCCACAGCCTTCCCTGCACCCAACCCACAGCCTTCCCTGCGCACCCAACCCACAGCCTTCCCTGCACCCAACCCACAGCCTTCCCTGCGCCCAACCCACAGCCTTCCCTGCACCCAACCCACAGCCTTCCCTGCACCCAACCCACAGCCTTCCCTGCGCACCCAACCCACAGCCTTCCCTGCGCCCAACCCACAGCCTTCCCTGCGCCCAACCCACAGCCTTCCCTGCACCCAACCCACAGCCTTCCCTGCGCACCCAACCCACAGCCTTCCCTGCGCCCAACCCACAGCCTCCCCTGCACCCAACCCACAGCCTTCCCTGCACCCAAACCACAGCCTTCCCTGCGCACCCAACCCACAGCCTTCCCTGCACCCAACCCACAGCCTTCCGCTCGGCTCGCTTGTCACTGGCGCTGGGGCCGCTCGGACAATCACGGCACAGCACGTTGTCCTTGCAATGAAGGTGTAAAACGTCTCAGCCTCGCCTAACTCAGAGCACAGGCTCTTGCAATGAAGGTGTAAACGTCTCAGCCTTGTCTAACTCAGAGCACAGGCTCTTGCAATGAAGGTGTAAACGTCTCAGTCTTGTCTAACTCAGAGCACAGGCTCTTGCAATGAAGGTGTAAACGTCTCAGTCTTGTCTAACTCAGAGCACAGGCTCTTGCAATGAAGGTGTAAACGTCTCAGCCTTGTCTAACTCAGAGCACAGGCTCTTGCAATGAAGGTGTAAAACCTCTCAGTCTTGTCTAACTCAGAGCACAGGAAACTGCCCCCCGATCTCGCCTGCAGCAGCTCACACCCGCAAGCCCGGGGCAGCAGCACGCACCGCTCCGCTTCCACAGCAACACCCACACAAGTGCCCCGACACGGAGAGCAGCGCTGCCGGAGGCCTGATCCACACAGAAACCCAGGATCCGCCCAGCAAGCTCCCTGCTGGTGTGAGAGCCCGCAGAGAACCGCGCTGCTCACCGGATGAAGAACCGCCAGGCTGTCCAGGTGAGCACGAGGATGATCCCCAGGATCCAGCACTGGGTGATGTAGAACGGGAGAGACAGCGTCAGCGTGTAGGGGTCGTACTTGACGACGATCAGGAACTCGGTGGCGGTGATGGCGGCCACCAGCCACGCCTGCTGGCCCAGCTTCTTGTGGAACTTCCTGCGAAGAAACGCACGGGTACAGCAAAGCTGCTGCTGTGAAATGGAGCATCCAGAGCAACAGCCATCAAAAGACAGCTGGGTAATAACTTCATTCAGCCTTGCACAATTTGAAAAGCCTAGTTTGGCTTGCACATGTACTAAGCCTATGCAGGCTGACAACTTCCATGCTGGTATTAGTTAAATTTCCTCTGAGAGGCTCTGAAAATGTATGAAATCATCATCCCGTGACACATCCAGTATCCCCATTTTCAGGGTACTGGTAAATCCACCACAACAGTTACCTGCCCAGGCTGAGAGCAGCCGCGGTTCAGGGCACGGCGGGGAACGGGAGCTCTCCTCCTACTCCAGGTCACGCTGCCGTACCCACACTTAACCCCACGGAGCTGCTTCCGAAACCCGCTCTCTGCCCCAACACGTATTCGGCGAGCTGTCACTAAGGACCTCTGAACAGAGTTTGAAAGAACCGAGCCTGATAACCAAGAGGCAAGGGAAGACACCGGAGGCACGAGGCCGGTGTTCCGCTTCCAGGGCAACGCAGCCGTGGGGCCAACGCACAATAAATCCTGAACGCACAGGGTCTGTTTGTAAGCAGCACCGAGTCAATGAGGAGCTGCAGCGCTACGGACCAGTCTGGAGAGGGACTCGTCCACCAGCAACGCCAGAAATTAAACTGCAGGAGAACCAAGATGGCTATTCAGAGGCTTGATTTGCAGGAGAGATTGGAAATACCGTCTTTTGGGTTCCTGTTCCTGCATGGGAAATATATCAAACCAAAATAGCTGTGGGCTGGTGAGCCGGCCCCACACGGACTCAGCAAACGCCCCGATGTTCAGGAGCCACCCAAGCCCTTTGGGCTGCATTTTCTTGCCAGTGGATGGAGGAGAAGCCACCTAACAAGACCCTGGTGAGGATTTCCCTCTGCTCACGCTGCCAACACCCTCCAGCCGCTGTACGGCCCGGTGCCCGCGCACCAGGACACATGGAGCTCCCCGTTTCTGTTCCCCTCTCCCCATTAGACACCAGCAGCTGTACTGGGGAGGGCGTCCATCCGTCTGTCCGTCCGTCCGTCCTTCCTTCCTTGCGCAGGCGTTTTCCTGCTGCTCGGACACATGCACCCCACTGCATCGCCCTGGGGAGGGCGCTGAGCAAACGGCTTCTCTCCCGTCTGCTGATCCGGGGCGGCCATTGCAATCCCAGCACGCAAACCACACAGTTTCACAAACACGAGGCCTGAGAGTCATATTCAAACTACACAAAATCGTCCAAGTACACTGGAAGAAAAGACAACGCAGTAAATGTAGAGCAGGTTATTGCTGATGCGGATGGGATGAGCACATTGGGGTTTAAAAAGCACCTGCCCAGAGCAGCTGAGATGAAAGGGCTGCAGAAGCTGCTCCAGGCGGCTCACGTGACAGGCCCGGTGGGCAGAGCAGCCTGGCGCACGGGGAGAGCGAAGGCGGCGCCGCGCGGCTCTGGCTGGGAGCCCCAGCTGTCCGGATGGCTCGGGCAGCTCAGCGCTGCCTCATCTGCTGCCGTCTGCACTAGCTCATGACAGCGCGCTGAGAAAAAGAATTAAAGGTAACCCCGACAGAAGAGCTGCGCAGAACCTAAAGCTGCCAAGGAAGAGAGCGTGTTTCCTGCCCTTCTACTCATGAAAGATTTTAAAGAAAAGTCCTTTTTAATTTGAGGAATAAGATGGCCTCCATGCAGACTCCTTAAAAGGGGTGTGGGAACTGGAAAGCAGGCAGATATGACAAGGTCAGGTGCCACAGACACTTGCATGAAGATATTTCTGGTCAGAAGAGTCCTCGAGAACGCCAGCAGCACATGGATCCCAGCAGGAGCGTGGTATGTCACGGAGAGCGGCTCCAGCAGCCACCCCTCTTCCGGGGCTGTTTCCATCCTGACACTTCACTGCCAGCATGCTCAGACCCAGCTCCTGAAAGCAAAGCCCTGCAACTGGCTGCAGATACCAAGAGTTCTGAATCAGATGAACGTCACTGCTCTCTAGACTGAACATCGCAGGGTTACCCGCTGAGATCTGATCCGTTACCTCAGACAAAGCCGTCGCTACCAGCCAAGGCAACCAGCCGTGTTTCTGACAGGCCAGGTCAAGGGAATACTCCAAACTTTGTCCATTACAAACTCGAGCGAGTTTCCAGAAGGAAAAGGTGAGGGAGGATTCTCACACGCTGTCAGCCTGAGGTATGAGCTGCTCTGCGCCAGCAGCTTCCCCCTGCAGCACAACAGGGAGAATCCAAAGCGGTTCCTTGGTTCAAAGGATGCGCAGGCGCAAACGCACCCAGCTGAGCCGGTAAAACAGGGGAAGATGACCTGAAACACAGGAAGGGATCCACGTCCAGCTGCTAAAGCCTTCGCAGAGATGCTGGGTAAGCCCCGACACTGGGGTTCCTGCACGAGGAGGGCAGAGCCGGACACCCAGAGGCGAGGGGCTGGCACCGCGGGCACCGCGGCAGCGGGATGGCGGGCGGTGGTGGCCATGGCGAAGCCACGCGGCTCAGGAGGAGCCTCTGCTGCCTCCATGGACTCGCGCTCATTCAAAGATGCCGACAAACCGAACGAGCAACGAGGCCCTGGTGACTGACGACTCCAAACCTCAGTGTGCGCCATGGGCTGAAACACAGCAAAGGAGCTTTTCCAAGGCAGCCGGGAGGAGCAGCAGGTTGGGAGCGGTGCTGAGGAGAGGAGCTCAGCAGCCAGAGGCAGGACCTCTTCTCGCCCCGCAGCTGGAGGGTCCCACACCAGCAGGCGCCACAGCGAGGGCAGGGCAGCTGCCGAGTGTCCCCAGAGCCACCTAGGCAAGGCTGGCCGGCCCTCGTCCCAGCGCGGGGTCACAGCCTCGCGAGGGACCCTGATCCTCAGTGCCGCAGCCCCAAACGCTGGACACAGACACTGGCTGTGCTGGCCAGCCACAGCCATCCAACATCCCTGAGCCCAGACGGAGCCTTGGGCTTAAGAAGCGGGCTCAGGCAATCTGTGACATCGCGACTAAAACGTAAAAGAAAACGTGGCTTTGAGAACAAAGCTTCCTCGGGTTTTAGGTGCTCTGCAGAAACAAAAGCAGCGAGGACACACGTGATGCGTGAGAAGGACACGCATGTTGTGTACGAGTGTGCTACAGAGGGCCCTCTGGTCCGCGAGAGGATATCAGGAGGATATCCCCCAGGGGACCAGAGGGAACACAGCTCCAGAAAAGAAGCACCTTGAGGAAACACTTCTTGTTTTAGTTTGGGCCCTGTTGTCCTTTGAGGGTCCACGTAAGGACTGCAGCTCTGGCCCCCGGCCTGCAGGCACCGTTCAGCACTGCTCTGCCCGCGAGCCAGCGCACCAGCTATTCACACATCACGTTCTCAAAGGAGCGATCGTTCATTAAAACTGAGGTTAAAACCAGTGCACGCAGAGTGCCCTTAACAACAGCTGTTCTCCAACCAGACACGGTCAGAATTTTACCTCCAAAACAAAAAACACAAAGCAGATGCTTTGGGATTAGGTCTTTTTGTCCCCAACAAGCTGAACTATTGCCCTGAGAGGGATGCCAACAAGCTGGAGCAAATTCAAACCAAGGCAAGTGAAGCTCGACAGGGTATATACACAGGGGACTGGCTTACGGGT